>NC_090444.1:159709515-160334515 GCF_031143425.1 Pleurodeles waltl | reverse complement strand
CTATTAGTATGAGTTTGAGTTTGTTTTGACTCAATTTGTTTACTAGATATGGAAGGAGTGGGAGAGGGGGAAAAGCGTATGCAAATATCCCTGACCAACTCATCCATAACGCATTGCCCTGAGACTGAGCCTGTGGGTACCTGGATGCGAAGTCTTGGCATTTTGCGTTTTCTTTTGTTGCAAATAGGTCTATTTGCGGTGTTCCCCACCTTTGGAAGTAAGTCTTTAGTATTTGGGGGTGAATTTCCCATTCGTGGATCTGTTGGTGATCCCGAGAGAGATTGTCTGCTAACTGGTTCTGAATTCCTGGTATGAACTGTGCTATTAGGCGAATGTGATCGTGAATCGCTTAATGCCATAGTTTCTGTGCCAAGAGACACAACTGTGTCGAGTGTGTCCCTCCTTGTTTGTTCAGATAATACATTGTTGTCATGTGGTCTGTTTTGACAAGAATGTGTTTGTGGGTTTTTATAGGTTGAAATGCTTTCAGCGCTAGAAATACTGCTAGTAGTTCTAAGTGATTTATGTGAAGCTGTCTCTGATGATTGTCCCATTGTCCTTGGATGCTGTGTTGGTTGAGGTGTGCTCCCCACCCTATCATAGAAGCATCCGTTGTGATTACGTACTGTGGCACTGGGTCTTGAAAAGGCCGCCCCATGTTTAAATTTATATTGTTACACCATTGAAGCGAGGTGTATGTTTGGCGGTCTATCAACACTAGATCTTGAAGTTGACCCTGTGCTTGTGACCATTGTGATGCTAGGCACTGTTGTAAGGGCCGCATGTGTAATCTTGCGTTTGGGACAATGGCTATGCATGATGACATCATGCCTAGTAGTTTCATCACTAATTTTACCTGTATCTTTTGTTTTGGGTGCATGGCTTGTATTAAGTTGTGAAATGCCTGTACCCTTTGTGGACTTGGAGTGGCAATCCCTTTGGTTGTGTTGATTGTTGCTCCTAAGTATTGTTGTATTTGACACGGCTGTAGGTGTGACTTGTTGTAGTTGAGTGAGAAACCTAGCTTGTGAAGGGTTTCTAGGACGTACCTTGTGTGTTGTGAACACCGTTCTTGCGTATTGGTCTTGATTAACCAATCGTCTAGGTACGGGAACACATGTATTTGCTGCCTTCTGATATGAGCAGCCACTACTGCCAGGCATTTTGTAAAAACTCTTGGCACTGTTGTTATCCCGAATGGCAACACTTTGAACTGGTAATGTACCCCTTGGAATACAAACCTTAAGTACTTTCTGTGTGAAGGATGAATAGGTATATGGAAATATGCATCCTTTAGGTCTAGTGTTGTCATGTAGTCTTGTTGTTTGAGCAATGGGATCACATCTTGCAGTGTCACCATGTGAAAGTGATTTGATTTGATGTAGATGTTTAATGTTCCGAGATCTAAAATAGGTCTTATAGTTTTGTCTGTTTTGGGTATGAGGAAGTACAGGGCGTAGACTCCTGTTCCTCTCTGATGAATTGGTACTATTTCTATTGCATCTTTTTGCAGCAACAGTTGGACCTCCAGTTGTAAAAGATCCATGTGTTGTTTGGACATGTTGTGCGTTTTCGGTGGGACATTTGGAGGGAATTGTAGAAATTCTATGCAATAACCATGCTGGATAATGGCTAGGACCCACGAGTCTGTTGTTATTTCTTCCCAGTGTTTGTAGAACTTGGTTAGTCTCCCCCCCACTGGTGCTATGTGTTGGGGATTTGTGACGTTGAAGTCACTGTTTATTTTGGGGAGTTTTGGGACTCTGGAACTTCCCTCTACACTTTGGTAAGTGTCCCCCTCTATATTGTCCCCGAAAACTTCCCCGCTGATATTGGCTCTGATAAGTGGGCCTTGTTTGTGAGGTTGAGGGCTCTGTGCTCTGTCCCCGAAACCCCCCTTGAAACTGTGTTTTTCGAAAAGTGCCTCTGCTCTGTGGGGAGTAGAGTGCGCCCATGGCTTTGGCCGTATCTGTGTCTTTTTTTTGTTTTTCGATAGCAGTGTCCACCTCCGGCCCAAACAAGTGCTGTCCGTTAAATGGCATATTCAGCACAGCTTGTTGTATTTCCGGCTTGAACCCTGGTGTACGCAGCCATGCATGTCTCCTTATGGTCACTGCTGTATTTACAGTCCTAGCCGCTGTGTCCGTTGCATCCATTGCTGACCGTATCTGATTGTTGGAGATACTCTGTCCTTCCTCCACCACTTGTTGTGCTCCCTTTTGGAACTCTTTGGGCAAGTGTTCTATGAAATGTTGCATTTCGTCCCAATGAGCCCTATCATATCTAGCCAGCAATGCTTGTGAGTTGGCAATGCGCCACTGGTTGGCTGCTTGAGCCACAACCCTTTTCCCCGCAGCGTCAAACTTGCGAGACTCCTTGTCTGGAGGTGGTGCGTCTCCTGAGGTGTGTGAGTTCGCCCTCTTGCGAGCTGCCCCTACTACCACTGAGTCTGGTGTTAATTGCTGCGTGATGTACACAGGGTCTGTTGGTGGCGGCTTGTATTTTTTCTCCACCCTTGGAGTAATGGCCCTGCCCTTCACAGGCTCCTGAAACACTTGTTTGGAATGTTTCAGCATTCCAGTTAGCATGGGGAGACTCTGGTACTGGCTATGTGTGTACGACAGTGAGTTAAATAAAAAGTCATCTTCTATAGGTTCTGCGTGCAGGGTGACATTATGAAACGCAGCTGCTCTTGACACCACTTGTGTGTAGGCAGTACTGTCCTCAGGTGGTGACGGTCTTGCTGGATAACAGTCAGGGCTGTTATCTGATACAGGTGCATCATAAAGATCCCATGCGTCTGGATCATCTTGACTCATTCCTGTATGAGTTGGAGACTGCATCATTGGTGGAGTGGCTACCGGTGATGGTTGTGGTGAGCGTTGTGGAGATGGTGGCGGAGTTACTTGTCTTGCCACTTTTGCTTGTGGCTGCTTGTCTTTCTCCCTGTGTCTTTTTGAATGTGGAGCCTCCTTTGAGTGTAATCTGGCTCCCCTGCCTCTAGTTCCTGTCCTAATCTGTGTCCTTGCATCGGTGAGGACAGGCCCTGTTCCTCGGTGTAGGAACTCGATTTCAGCTCCGAGGCCGAATGTTTCGGTATAGAAACCTTATCGGCAGTCTTTTTCAGCTCTGAAGACACTTTTTTGCTTTTCGGCGTACTGCCCTCTCGGTGCCGACTCATTTCGGTGCCGCCCTCTCGGTGTCGAGATTGCTCTGACCCTGTGTCTCGGGGTCAAGTCTGTTCTGTGCTGGTATCTCGACCGGAGTCGGATGACTTCAACACAGACATGCCCTTTTTCGGTGCCGATGTTCGGTCACCTATTTTCCGGGTTAAGCCATGGCCTGCTGGCGGTGGCGTCCCCTGGGCTTTAGTGTTTTTCCCGTGAGTTTTGTGTGACGTCTTACTCACGGTTTTCGGCGTCTGTTCGGGTTCGACCTCATCCGAGTCCGAATCCGCGATGGAGAAGGTTTCTTCTTCTTCTTCTTCCAGTTGTTGTTCTCCTGCCGACGCCATTTGTAGTCTTCTTGCTCTTCGGTCTCTTAACGTCTTCCTCGACCGAAACGCTCGGCAGGCCTCACAGGTATCCTCTTTGTGTTATGGAGACAAACACAAATTACAGACCAGATGCTGATCTGTATAAGGATACTTGTTGTGACATTCGGGGCAGAAGCGGAATGGGGTCCATTCCATTAGCCTTGAAGACGCACGTGGTCGGGCCGACCAGGCCCCGCCGGGGAATTGAAAACCCCGAAGGGTCACCGGAGCTCTTCAAAATTCGGTGTCGATCTGTTGTAACTAACCCGATACCGAACGCAAACAATACCGTTGATTTTTCCGAGATTTAACTAACTTTCCGAACCGAAACGCGGAGCGAAAAGGAACACGTCCGAACCCGATAGCGGAAAGAAAACAATCTAAGATGGAGTCGATGCCCATGCGCAATGGAGCCGAAAGGCGAGGAGTCCCTCGATCTCGTGAATCGAAAAGACTTCTTCGAAGAAAAACAACTTGTAACACTCCGAGCTCAACACTAGATTGCGGGATGTGCACAGCATGTGTATCTGCAGCTACACAGGCCATCGAACATATATATATATATATATATATATATATATGGAAAATGTCACTTACCCAGTGTACATCTGTTCGTGGCATGTTCTGCTGCAGATTCACATGCTGTGCATTAGTCCACCATCTAGTGTTGGGCTCAGAGTGTTACAAGTTATTTTTCTTCGAAGAAGTGTTTTCGAGTCACGGGATCGAGTGACTCCTTCTCTTCGGTTCCATTGCGCATGGGCATCGACGCCATTGTGAGATTGTTTTCCCGCAGAGGGTAAAGGAAGGAGTGATAGAGTATATAGGTATAAAGTAAGAGATGTCCATGCCAATGTAAGTGTATATACATATGTACAAATGTTTGTAATTTAAACAACTACACGCTTCTGGGGAGGGTGCATGTGAATCTGCAGCAGAACATGCCTTGAACAGATGTACATTGGGTAAGTGACATTTTCTGTTCAATGGCATGTGTATCTGCAGATACACATGCTGAGCATAGACTATAAAGCAATTTGTCCTCCCATAAATTAGCAGTGGTCAGCCTATAGGAGTTGAAGCTGTTTGAAATAATGTTCTTAGACCAGCTTGACCTACTGAGGCTTGTTGTTGTGATAATACGCCCACACAGTAGTGTTTAGTGAATGTATGTGTTGTTGACCATGTAGCTACTTTACATATTTCAGCCATTGGTATATTCCCTAAAAAAGCCATTGTTGCACATTTTTTTTCTTGTACTATGTGCTTTGGGAGTAACTAAAAGCTGTCTTTTTGCTTTAATATAGCATATTTGGATGCACCTTACAATCCATCGTGCTAAACCTTGTTTGGTGTGCCCATGTTGGTGCTATGAGTATCATGCTGAGTGAAGTTTGACACAACTTGTCGACTAGAAATGGAAGGAGTGGGAGAGGGGGAAAAGCGTATGCAAATATCCCTGACCAATTGATCCATAGAGCATTGCCCTTGGATAGGGGATGTGGGTGTTTGGATGTGAAGTTTTGGCATTTTGTGTTTTCGCTTTTGTGTTTGCGAACAGGTCTATGTTTGGTGTTCCCCACTTTTGAAAGTATCTTTGAAGTACTTGGGGATGAATCTCCCATCCGTGAGTTTGTTGGTGATTTCTGCTGAGGAAATCTGCCAAGTGACTGTCTATCCCCAGAATGTATTGTGCCAATAGATGAATTTGGTTGTGGATTGGCCATTTCCAAATTTTCCGTGCTAGAAGGGACAGTTGGGATGAATGTGTCCCTCCCTGTTGAGATAATACATGGCTGTCATGTTGTCTGTTTTGAAGAACATTCTTCTGTGTGAGAAGAGGTCGAAAAGCTTTGAGTGCTTGAAAAACAGTGGTTTGTGTGTAGCTGTTTGTGTTTGACATCCAATTGCCCTTGAATGTTGTGATTGTTTTTTTTTTATATATATTTTTATTAACATTTTACTTACACACAGACATAATTTCATTATTGTTTATATTACTTGTTTCTATGTTCACACTTATTGCTTCATCATACATCTTGGGTTATGCATCAATATCAGACTAATTCTTCGTAACAAATCATTTGTGGTTGAGATACTTTTCATGCATATAAATAGCGATTTTTCATAGTCATTATGTAATAGTTACCTGTCTGATTACATTCAGAACTATGTACACGATGGTGGTATGCAGTGCTAGTGTGGTGCTGAGTTGAGGAGGGTCTATTGATATTAGTTTATTCAGTTCTAAGTTAATCCTTAGTTACTGAATCTAGTAATGTAGGGGGGAAGGTCTCTACATGTGCATGCTATGTGCTGATGCCATCTTGCTCTTTCCTCCAATGGGTCTGTTATGTTGTGGTGCAATCTGACTCTTTCTTCTTGCGCCTACCATGTTGCTACTTTACCTGCCTTCACTTCCCCTATCTATGCCAGCTTGCTACTGTGTGTTCCTTTCTCTTAATTTCTATTCTAAGGGTTGTCCGTGGTCTCTCTATTAGTTCCCATTTCTTGAACTTCCTGCTCCCAGTTATCTAAGATTTCCTCCCAGTCAGGGGCAATGGGTTTCAGGCGTAGCCCCTTCATCTCCTCTCGCCTCAACGCTTGAAGTTCAGCTCTCGCCCACTTTGAGACATCTCTTCTCCAGATCTTTAGAGGGGGGCTTTCAGAAGATTTCCATCTAATGGCAATCTGTCTCCTAAATAGTACCTGAGCCAGATCCAAGAATCTTGTTTTTACCTATCCTGCCGCTGCACTGGCTTATAGTCCCATCATACATGCCGATGGGGACTGATCCAGTTCCCTTTCCAGCAGCGTCCCCAGCTTGCCCAGCACCACCCCCCAGGCATGCCGGATCTCGGAGCACTGCCACAGCATGTAGTCCAGGTCCGCATCAAGTTCCCCACACCTGGGGCATGCTCTAGTTTTGCCTCCGTAAAGTATGTTTAGTCTGTGTGGGGTGAGGTACGTCCTGTGTAGGTAGTTGTATTGGATATAGCGCAGTCATGTGTTTGTGATATTGTCTTGGGGTAGGACACTGCTCTCCTCCAGTATTCCCCTAGTGTTTTTTGCCAGCGTTCTCTTAACGCCTGTAACGGCACCATGGAGCGTTCCATTTGGGCCTTATATAATTTAGCTACCAGGTGAGATTCATCGCCCTGTGTTAGTAGGTAATGAACGATCTTATGAACCTCTGGTTCTGCGTTGACGGTGTCCCACAGTGATTTTATGCGCTGTGTTAGGTATTGATACGACAAGAACCTCCCGCCTGGGATATTATTTTTTATCGGACATGTCTGTGAAAGTTCTCATTATCTCGTCCTGGAAGAAATCTCCAACTGTCTGTACCCCGGCCCGCGCCCAGACTCCCAGCCCGTGGCTCATTAGTGGTTTATCTGGTGAGGTTTGTACCAGCACTGTTAACGGAAGGGCTGGTGAATAAGCTACTCCCACCCCTACTTGTCCCGAGCAGTGCTTCCAGCAGGTTGCCGCAACCCTCATTAGGGCGCTTTCCTCCCCGCGTGTTCCACCTTGAGCAATCATGTGTGCTAGTATCTTGCCTAAATCCTGCACTCCGGCGTCAGTGCATCTGTCCAGTTGGCCTCTTCCCCTCAGCCACCCGGCTGTCCACTGGAGTTGACAGGCCAGGTAGTATAGCTCAAAGTCCGGCACTCCCAAACCATCCATGAGTACTGGCCTAGTCAGGGACGATAGCGATGTGCGCCTCCGGCCTCCATCTCATACCAGATCCCTAAGAAGTGTATTTAATTTGTGAAACCATGTCGAAGGAACTAGTACCGGGAGATTGGCAAAGAAGTAGAGAAGGCGTGGGAGCATGATCATCTTAGAAAGGGACACCCTAGCTGATATGGTTAGTCTGAGTGATCTCCAGAATCTCACAGAGGACCTAAACGAACGCAACGCCTTGCCCAAATTACCCTCGCGGAGGTATTTTAGATTGTGAAACACCTGTATTCCAAGGTACTTAAAGGTGTGCAGAGCCCACACTACATCCCCGGGGCAAGAGGAGGGTCGCTCACTGCCCTCTACCATGGGAAAGACAAAGGTCTTACCACGGTTCAGACGGAGTCCCGAGACAGCACCAAAGTCATCTAATACTCTCAATGCCCTTGGTAAACCAGTCTTGCCATTTCTCAGATAAATTAATACATCGTCCGCATAGAGTGAAATGATGTGTTCAGTTTGTCCCCACTCCACTCCGTGTCCCTTTCCCTCCAACCGGAACCGGACTGCTAGTGGTTCGATTGCCAGGGCAAACAACAAAGGGGACAATGGCATCCTTGTCTAGTTCCCCTGTGTACAGGGTAAGTCTCAGAAATCATTTTACCCATTCTCACTCGTGCCAGGGGAGTCGTATATAGCAGATCTACCCAGCCCTCACCCATCCCCATCTGGAGCATCACGGAGCGCAGGAAATCCCATTGTATTGAGTCAAAGGCTTTTTCAAAATCTATTGCCAACAGCGTCGACCCATCAGGTTTTGCAGCTTGGGGCATATGTAAAACATTAAACAGACATCTAAAGTTTAGGGAGGTGCTTCGCGCTGGGATAAATCCATTTTGGTCCTCATGTATTAGATTGGGGATGTAGCTGAGAAGTCTGTTGGCCATTAGTTTACTCAAAATTTTAAAGTCACAGTTTAACATTGACAGCGGTAGGAAGTCTGTCACTGAGAGCTCACATGTGTTCAGTTTTGGCAGGGGGACCACTAAAGCTTCTCTCAGTGTCCCTGGTAGGGAACCCCGTTGGAGAACCTCTGCATAAATTTCAACTAGCCTGGGAACCAGTAGTGCGGAATACTTCTTGTAGAAGTCCATCGGAAGACCATCCGTACCCGGGGTCTTCCCCGCCGCCAGCTGTTCTATGGCCTCTTCTAACGTCACTGGTCCCCCTAGGCTGTCCCCGTCCTGTTCCGTCAGAGTGGTCAATGGTAATGCCCCCAGGTAATCTCTGAACCTTTCGATTTCCAGGTTCTCCGGTTGTCTGTACAGGTAGGTGTAGTACTCCTTAAAGGCTCCATTGACCTCATTAGGTGTATATTTATGTAGTCCCTTCGCATCTTTTACGCTCACTATAGGCATCCCCTCTCCTCCTGGTCTCACCAACCATGGTAGCATCCTCCCTGATCTGCACTCCTCTGCTTGTATTGAGGTTAGGTACCTTTGTGTGTTGTGGCATCCTAACTGTTCCTCAGTCTTAGCGTGTGAATCCTTCGCCTCTCTGAGCCTATCACATTCTAAGGCAGTTCTGTTCTCTTTCCTTTCTTCTTCGTGGATGGTTTTCTCTAAGCCTATTAGCTCACGCTCGAGAGTGCGCGTAACCCCTACAGTCTGGCTCATGCAGTGCCCTCTTACTGCAACCTTTAGCGTTTCGCCGACCTAGAATTGGTGGCGATATGATCTGTGAGAAAGGAACGCAATGTCTCCCTATATGCTTGGTCCTCTAGTGCGGCTGGGCCCAATCTCCATAGTGGTATAGGGGGTCTGTCTCTAGTTGCTTGCCATACGCAAAGCAGTGAGTTATGATCAAACAGAGTGCACCCCAGATATTCAGTGTGGATCATGTTCTGTGCTATCGCTGCCGAGCAAATCACCCTGTCAATTCTGGTGTGTAATTGGTGTAAGTGTGAAAAGTAGGAGTAGTCCCTATCTTGCGGATGCTGCGCTCGCCATACATCCACCAAACCCCAGCCCCGGACCCATTCCTCCATGTGTTTAGCTATCTTATGCATTGGTGCTCCAGCCAGCGGTGGGGTGGAGCGGTCCAGTTCAGTATCTAATACACAGTTAAAATCTCCTGCTAATAACAGCTCTCCCCCCTCTGGCGCGTGAGGTGACTCGATAAGCGCTGCATGAAGGGTATCTGGTCCTGGTTGGGCGCATAGATACTGCTAATGGTAATCGTAACTCCATGTAATATACCTTCCACAACCACAAATCTGCCTTCTTGGTCTATGTCCACAGCTTTGGCCTCAAAGGGGACCCCTGCTCTTACCCATATCAGTGCTCCCCTAGCATAGGCCGAGTACTTGGTAGCAAATATCTGTCCCCTCCATCTACGCCGGAGTTTGTCTACTTCGGTGGAGGCAAGGTGAGTCTCCTGTATCATAGCAATGTGCACCCCTGCCGTTTCAAGTACGATAACACTCTGTACCTTTTAGAGGGCAATCCCATTCCCCTGATGTTCCAGGTCAGAAAGTTGTATTCAGCCATACTAGACTAACTAGGGTGAAACTGAGTTCTGTCGCGCCCCTTTGTGTCCCCTCCTCCACTTCTCGTTGTGCAGAATTGTGTGCTACGTTCATAGTGTTTCCATCACCATCAAAAAAATGCAAACGTAAACCCCAACTCCCGGACCACGGGGCACCTCTCGAAATGTAGGTTGCCCATAACACATTGCAACAATGAAGCAATAACAACAAGTTGATTAAAGTTCTCGCCATCCTGTCTAGTGGCCGAGAAACTAGTGGGGGGGTGGATGCGTGTCCGTCGGGGCCTCATTCATATGACATTCCTCACCTCGTGTTCAGGGTCTGGACTGTTAACCTAGCTCGTCCGCCGTCTGCGGGGCTACCCTGGGCGCATCTCCTGATGCCGGAGCCCCCCCTCGGAGGATATGGACGCACGTTCCGAGTCCCCACTACCGCTATCAACCAATGGAGTGCCTCCACAAACGGAGGCCACCGCATTCAGAGCGTCCATCCTGGCCAGTTCTTTTTGGGCTGTGGTTGGTCTTGTCCACGATCTGTTTCTGTTTCGCTGTCTCCTCTGACCTCTTCGACCCGTGCGGTGCATGCGCTCGTACTGGCCACGCGGTCCCTCCGCCATTCCCTTCGACTCCAGCCACTCCCATATCTCCTTAGGTGTTTGAAAGAACATGGTTTTTCGGTCTAGGATTACCTTTAGTTTGGCCGGAAAGAGAAGGGAGTATGGTATCCCAGCTTCTCGGAGTGTCCTCACCACCATCGTGTGTGAGGCCCGTTTCATCTGCACTTCCATAGTGAAGTCGGGAAACAGCGTCACTGTGGCATTTTCGACTATGAATGGTCCAGTCTCTCTGGCCATTTAGAGTAGGGTATCTCTGTCCCTGTAGTGCATTAGTTTGGCTATCACCACCCTTGGTGGCCTTCCTGGTGGCAGTGGGTGCAAGGGTACTCTGTGTGCCCGCTCCAGGGAGAAGAAGGGCAAGAGAAGCTCAGGGGCTACGACCATGCGCAGCCATTCCTCAAGGAATTCTACCATGTTTGGTTTCTCGACACCCTCAGGAAGACTGACGATCCGTATATTATTTTTGCGGCTTCTCCCCTATGCATCCTCCACCCTATGTTCTAGATGTTGCACTCGTTCAGTTAGGTGGAGGACTGTGGCGGCGAGTTTATTTTGTTTCGGTGTAGTTTCGGTCTCTTTCACTCTGTCCGCTAATTTGTGGTGGTCGTCTCTCAGCAGACCCAATTCGACCACTACCTGGTTGATGTCATTTCTCAGAGTGGTTTTTGTGTCTTCTATTGCACCTAGGATTTTGTCAAGGGTGGTCTGTACCGTGGATTGTGCGGGGTCCTCCATCTTCTCTTTGTCGTAGTCTCTGGTGGTTTTACGGCCCAGGTTTTTGCCTCTTGTCCTATGCCTGGTGGTCATCCGGGACATGTAAATCGTACTTCAATTGTCAAGCAGGTGGGAGATTACTCAGTGCCTCGTCCCTAGGCTTATAGGTTCACCTCCAGCTGTTCTCCACGGCATTGACACTGCGTTCCTTTGTTATGGCTCAGACTAGAGGTGCACCAACCAGCAGCATCAATCAGGCGCCGTCCATCTTCGGTGAAGTGGTATGAGCGCCCCTCAGGAGGTCGTGACAACAAACCAGTCGTCTTCCACGAACAGGCACTGTTTCTAAGGCTGGTCTATGTGTATGACCCCAGCGGTCGGGGCGCTGTATGGTACTGCACTCTGCTCCCAGGCCAGGCACCCCCGCTCTGCGCCGTCAAGGCAGGGCCTTGATCAAGTTAGAATTGTGCTCTTGTGCGCTCAGTTCCGCGGGCCTCTGTCTTTCACCAACAGGCACGTTCTGACTCACCACCGCGGCCCAGGGCAGGCCACCAATTTGCCACTCAGAGTGCACTCTCCCATTTCCCCCTGTGGCTGTAGTCCGCTTGCCTCAAGGGTATAGGACTGGCCCCAGCAGCCGTCAGTCCTCTCCAGTATAGGCCTCTGGCTTGAGCACCCCTCGGGAGGTCATGACAACAAACCGGTCGTCTTCCACAAACAGGCACTGTTTCTAAGGTTTGTCTATGTGTATGACCACGGCGGTGGTGGCGCTGTATGGTACTGCTCTCCGCCCCCAGGCCAGGCATCCCTGCTCCGCGCCGTCAAGGCAAGGCCTTGATCAAGTCAGAATTGTGCTCTTGCGCGCTCGGTTCCGCAGGCCTCAGTCTTTCACCAACGGGCACGTTCTAACTCACCACCGCTGCCCAGGGTAGGCTGCGGTCTACTTGCCTCAAGGATACGGGTCTAGTACGAACCTCCCTCCGTGCCGCTGCATCGGCCCTGCCCCAGCAGCTCAGTCTGTCTTCTCCAGTATAGGCCTCCGGCTTACCAGAAGTGATAGAGCTCCCCCAGGCCGCGACATCCGTCGGGTTGTGCCTCCAGGAGTCACGTTTTAAACCACCAAAATGCAGCCGCTGAGGTTCCTCCGCGGGCGTCCAACAGCAGGTCGGGCCCGAGATTAGGCCCTGTCGCCGACTCCCCACGCAGCGTCGCTACACCACTCCTCACCCCGGTGCCGCTCTTCTTAGGTCAATCGTGCGCACTACGGTTCACCACTATAGGCCCAGAGCCTCCTCCAGCCCGCCGGCCAAGATCGGCACTCCTCCACGGGCCCCGGCCCCGCTCGCAGCACCCACGGGTTAGGACAGCCGGGAGGCTCCGGCCCCAGGTTGCCGCTGCAGCACTCCAATCTCCTGGGGCTAGGGGAAGCACTCCAGCCAGGCCGGCAGGCACGGGCACGCCGGGAGCCCTCCAGGTGCACAAGCCGCTCCTCGCATCAGCGTCCCACCTCTGCGGCTCAGCAAGGCGGCGCCGCCACGTCTGGTGGGCCCGTCCGGGCTAGGCCTCCAGCCACACCCAGGTCCCCTCCTGCAGTCGTCCGCGGGCGCCTCAGAGTTCCCAGGCGCTAGCCGGCTGCTCCTCACTGGCGCCTCTGTATCCCTCTGCACGGCCCAGTTTACAGACTCGTAAGGGGAGTAGATTCAGGCAGGATTCTTTTCGGCCCCGACAGAGCCTCGGGATTATGCGTCCGCCATGTTGGTGTGGTTGGCCACGCCCGAATGTTGTGATTGGTTGGGGAGCTCACCTAAACAATCACTGATGCATCGGTTGTAATTATGGTCTGACGCACAGGGTCTTGAAATGGCCGCCCTTTGTTTAGATTTGTGGAATTCCACCATTAAAGGGACATGTACGTTTGGCGGTCTATCAACACTAGGTCTTGGAGTTGACAGTGTGCCTGTCACCATTGTTGTGCAAGGCACTGTTGTAAGGGCCGCATGTTTAGTCTTGCGTGTGGAACAATTGCAATACATGACGCCATCATGCCTAAAATTTTCATGACAAATCTGACAGTGTATTGTTGATTTGTTCGTATTTGTGTGATTATATTTTGGAAAGCTTGTACCCTTTGGATATGCTAGAGCTTGTTGAGTATTTAGTATTGCACCCAAATACTGTTGTATTTGTGCTGGTTGAAAGTGTGATTTTTGAGAAGCCTAGTGTGTGTAAGGTTTGTATTACATAATGCGTATGATTGTGGCATTGTGTATAACTGATTGATTTTATTAGCCAATCATCTAGATATGGAAAGACATGTATATGTTGTCTTCTTAGGTAGGCTGCCACTACTGTCAAGCACTTTGTGTATACCCTTGGCGCTGTTGTTCCAAAGGGTAACAGTTTGAATTGGTAGTGTTTTTCCTGAATGACAAACCTGAGGTATTTTCTGTGTGCAGGATGGATGGGTATGTGAAAACATGCATCTTTGAGGTCTAAGGCTGTCATGAAATCTTGTTTTTATAGTAGAGGGATGACATCCTGTAAAGTTACCATGTGAAAGTGTTCTGACAGTATTTTTGAAGATTGAGGGGCCTGAGGTCTAATATTGGCCTGAGGGTGCCATCTTTTTTGGGAATTAGAAAGTATAGTGAATAAACTCCTGTTCTTATTTGAAACTGTGGAACCAACTCTATTGCTTGCTTGAGTAGTAGAGATTGGACCTCTTCTTGTAACAGCATTGTGTGTTCTGTGGATAGTTTGTGTAAGCTTGGTGGAATATTTAGAGGAGTGTTTAGCAATACTAGGCAATAGCCATTGCGGATAATTGATAGTACTCAGCTGTCTGTGGTAATATTTTGCCAATTTGTGTGGAACTGTTGTCCTCCCCCTCCCCCCCACAGGAGAGGTGTGGAGTGGAAGGGAATGAGGGAAATCATTGTTTGGGTGCTGTGGAGGCTGCTTAGAGGGGTATTGTCCTCTATATGTGCCTCTAAAGCTACCACGTTGGTATTGTGGTTGGTAGGTTGGCTTCGTTTGAGAGGCTGATGCCTCTGAGGGCTGTGCACTGAAACCACCTCGAAACTGAGGTTTAGAGTGCACCCGTTGCCTTTGCTGTGTCCGAGTCTTTTTTCAATTTTTTGATAGCTGTGTCTACTTCTAGCCCAAAAATATGTTTTTTGTCGAACGGCATGTTCAACACAGCCTGCTGTATTTCTGGCTTGAATCCAGAAGATCTGAGCCATGCATATCTACGTATAGCGGCTGCAGTGTTGACACTCCTAGCAGCGATATCTGCTGCATCCAGGGCAGATCTTATTTGGTTGTTTGAAATGGCTTGCCCTTCCTCGTCTACCTGTTGTGCCCATTTGTGGTGTTCTTTGGGGAGATGGTGTATTATGTCTTGCAACTCGTCCCAATGGGCTTTGTCATAGCAAGCTAATAGTACTTGCGAGTTGGCTATCCTCCACTGACTTGCTGCCTGGGACACAACTCTTTTCCCCTGCAGCATCGAATTTCCTGCTTTCTTTATGAGGAGGGGGTGTATTTCCTGATGACTATCTGCCCTCTTCCTGGGAACACTAACTACAAAAGAATCTGGAGGTACCTGATGGGTGATATAATCAGGGTCAGATGGTGCAGGTTTATATTTCTTCTCTATTCTAGGTGTTATGATGTGTGCCTTTACTGGTTCGTAAAAGATCTGATCTGCATGTTTTACCATGCCTGGGAGCATTGGGAGGCATTGGTACCTAGAATGAGTTGAAGATAGAGTGTTAAATAAAAAATCCTCTTCTAGTGGCTCTATATGCATGGTAACACCACGATATGCTGCAGCCCTAGCTATCACCTGGTCATAGACAGTACTATCCTCAGGTGGTGATGGTTTAGAGGGATAGCTGTCTGGATCATTACCTGGAATGGGATCAGGGTCATAAAGATCCCATGGATCAACATTGTCTTGTTGTGAATCATATGAATGAGTGGGTGAATGCATTGTGTAGGGCTAGTAGTAGGAGAGGTAGGTAGGTGGGGAGAATGAGGAGGAGAAGACTGAGGAGGTAGGGGTTTCTCCATCTGCTTTGGCACTTTAGCTGGAGGATGCATAGTATCCGATTTCTCCTGAAAAGCTAGCTTCCTCTTTGTTTTTAAAGGAGGTGCTGTAAGAATTCTTCCTGTTTCTTTATGGATGTGGATCCTGGATTGCCTTTCATCCATAAGAGGTTTTGTGGCTTTAAGTCTTTTTTGAAAGTCCATGATCCTCTGTGTATGTTGGTCTTTTCGGCTCCGAAGTGTGCTTTTTCGGGATCGAAAAAGATAAGGAGGACGAAGGTTTCGGCTCCGAAACTGGCTTTCTTATTTTCGACTCCGAAAATTGATGTCTACTGGAGTCGGAAATTGAGCTTTTTGTTGTCTACGAGGTTTTCGGAGGCGTGGCCTTTTTCGTGCCGAACTGGGAGGTCGGTCCCGACAGTCTTTTTTCGGGCTGAGGCATTGCCTTCCGGCAGTGGCGTATCCAAGGCCTTTTTTTTTTCTTTTGTGAGGATGCAGGACCAGACGTACTCGCATGTTGTCCTGCTGTGACTGGTCTGTCTTCCTCGGATTCCTGCTCAGACTCTGAATCTCAAACTGAGAATGCGTCTCTTCTACGTCAAGATGTTCCCCGCTCTTCGACGCCATTTCGAGCCTTCTTGCTCTTTGGTCTCTAAGAGTCTTTTTCGATCGGAAGGATCGTCAGGCCTCGCAGTTCTCTTCCCGATAGTCTGGGGAAAGGCAGAGGTTGCAAAGCAGATGCTGGTCTGTGTACTGGTACTTTGCGTGGCACGAGGACAGAATCAGAATGGTGTCCGATCCATGAGGCTTTCCACGAGGTCGGCCCGAATAGGCCAGAGTTGGGCACGCGCGTGCCCCGAAGGGTGAACAAAGTTGTTTTCCCGACGGTACTGCTGTGTCGATGGAAGAAGATGAAGCCGATCGTTACAATACTGACAAAAAGAGAGTTTTACAAAGTATTCCGAATCGAAATCTCGGAGCGAGAGGAAACACGCCCGTGCCAGACAGGGGAAAGAAAATCTAACAATGGAGTCGATGCCCATGCGCAATGGAACCGAAGAGGAGGAGTCACTCGATCCTGTGACTCGATAACACTTCTTCGAAGAAAAACAACTTGTAACACTCCAAGCCCAACACTAGATGGTGGACTAATGCACAGCATGTGTATCTGCAGTTACACATGCCATCGAACATATATATATATATATACACACACACACACACACACACACAAGTTTTCTGATGACGGGTGTTAGAAATGCGGTCTTTGATTGGCAGTCAGGTTACCCCCGTCCAACCAAGGACCCTCACTCTAATTAGGGCAAAGAAGAAACACACCAGGTTAACCCCCATTCACCCCTTTGGTAGCTTGCCATGAGCAGGCAGGCTTAACTCCAAAGCAATGTGTAAAGTATTTGTACCAGCATACACAGTAATACAGTGAAAACACTACAAAATGGACACCACACCAGTTTAGAAAAATAGGCAATATTTATCTAAATCAGACAAGTCCAATATGACAAAAATCCAACATACTCAAGTCAAGATACAAATTTTAAAGAGAATAGGAGCCTTACTCAATAGAAAACAATGTAAACGTTGATTTTGCACAAAGTACCTGGTTAGTGTCAACAATAAAGCCGCAAGGGTGAGCGTGTGTTGGTTCCTTCCTTCCAAGGGAGGCCATGTGTTGTTTCTTCTCCGGTCAGGTCAGTGATGCGTTGTGTTTCTCCCTCGCAAGAGAGCAATGTGTCAAATTCCGGACGGGGCACCTCGAATCCGTGCAGTCGAGTTGACTTTGCCACCCTGGGTCGTTGCGTGGAAAATTTGGCTGCAGGGTGTAAGAAAACCGCGTGGCGTTTGCGTTATCAGATGCAAGTGGGTGTTGCGCATTCTTTCTCCAGCCGTGATGCGTTGCTCTCCCAGCCGCAATGCAGGTGAAGCATCGTTTTAAACCACAAAGCCGGCGGCGTGTCGTTTATCCGTCGCCCTGTAGATGGTACGTTGAAAACGGCCTCGCACTGCATTCTGTGCGTGGATTTTCATCTCTTGTTCTGTCATCTTCACCTTTCAAGGGCCCAGGTACTGGATATGACACCATTTGACAGGGCAGGAGTCTCAGCAGAGAGTCCAGGTGCTGGTAGAGGAAGTCTTTGATGGCCCTGAGTCTTTGAAACAGGCCTTGGAGATTCTTCACAAGCAGGAATATACCACAAAGTCCAGTCTTTGTCCCCTTTCACAGGCAGAAGCAGCAGCTGCAGGATAGCCCAACAAAGCACAGTCACGGGCAGGGGCAGCACTTCTCCTCAGCTCTTCTCCTTGGCAGAGGTTCCTCTTAAATCCAGAAGTGATCTAATTTTCTGGGGTTTTGGGTCCAATACTTATACCCCTTTCTGCCTTTGAAGTGGGCATGTTTCAAAGGAAAGTGTAAGGAAATGCCTCCATGGCATGGTTACCCCCTGACTTTTTGGCTTTGCTGATGCCAAGTTATGATTTGAAAGTGTGCTGAGGCTTGCTAACCAGGCCCCAGCACCAGTGTTCTTCCCCTAAACTGTACCTTTGTCTCCACAATTGGCACAACCCTGGCACCCAGGTAAGTCCCTTGTAACTGGTACCCTGGTACCAAGGGCCCTGATGCCAGGGAAGGTCACTAAGGGCTGCAGCATGTCTTTTGCCACCCTGCTGACCCCTCACTCGGCACAGACACACTGCTTGCCGGCTTGTGTGTGCTGGTGGGGAGAAAATGACTAAGTCGGCATGGCACTCCCCTTAGGGTGCCATGCCAACCTCACACTGCCTATGGCATAGATAAGTCACCCCTCTAACAGGCCTTACAGACTTAAGGCAGGGTGCACTATACCACAGGTGAAGGCATAGGTGCATGAGCACTATGCCCCTACAGTGTCTAAGCAAAACCTTAGACATTGTAAGTGCAGGGTAGCCATAAGAGTATATGGTCTGGGAGTCTGTCAAACACGAACTCCACAGCACCATAATGGCTACACTGAAAACTGGGAAGTTTGGTATCAAACTTCTCAGCACAATAAATGCACACTGATGCCAGTGTACATTTTATTGTGAAATACACCCAGAGGGCATCTTAGAGATGCCCCCTGAAAACATACCCGACTTCCAGTGTGGGATGACTAGTTTTACCAGCCTGCCACACACCAGACATGTTGCTGGCCACATGGGGAGGAGTGCCTTTGTCACTCTGTGGCCAGGAACAAAGCCTGTACTGGTTGGAGGTGCTTCTCACCTCCTCCTGCAATAACTGTAACACCTGGCGGTGAGCCTCGAAGACTCACCCCCTTTGTTACAGCGTCACAGGGCATCCCAGCTAGTGGAGATGCCCGCCCCTCGGGCCACTGCCCCCACTTTTGGCGGCAAGGCCGAAGGAGATAATGAGAAAAACAAGGAGTCGTCACTGGCCAGTCAGGACAACCCCTAAGGTGTCCTGAGCAGAGGTGACTGACTTGTAGAAATCCTCCATCTTGCAGATGGAGGATTCCCCCAATAGGATTAGGGATGTGACCTCCTCCCCACCGGGAGGAGGCACAAAGAGGGTGTAGCCACCCTCAGGGCTAGTAGCCATTGGCTACTAACCTCCCAACCTCCCCGACCTAAACACACCCCTAAATTGAGTATTTAGGGGCTCCCAGAACCAAGGAAGATAGATTCCTGCAACCTGAAGACGAAGAAGGACTGCTGACCTGAAGCCCTGCAGAGAAGACGGAGACACCAACTGCTTTAGCCCCAGCCCTACCGGCCTGTCTCCCCACTTCAAGAAAAACTGCAACAGCGACGTGTCCCCCAGGGTACAGCGACCTCTGAAGCCTCAGAGGACTACCCTGCATCTAAAAGGACCTAGAAACTCCTGAGGACAGCGGCCCTGTTCAACCAACTTGCAACTTTGCAACAAAGAAGCAACTTTTAAAGACCACACGTTTCCCGCCAGAACCGTGAGACTTTCCACTCTGCACCCGACGCCCCTGGCTCGACCTGCGGAAAACCAACACTACAGAGAGGACTCCCCGGCGACTGCGAGCCCGTGAGTAGCCAGAGTTGACCCCCCCCCCCGAGTCCCCATAGCGACGCCTGCAGAGGGAATCCAGAGGCTCCCCCTGACTGCGACTGCCTGCTTCAAAGAACCCGACGCCTGGGAAACACACTGCACCCGCAGACCCCAGGACCTGAAGGATTCGTACTCCAGTGCAGGAGCGACCCCCAGGCGGCCCTCTTCCTAGCCCAGGTGGTGGGTACCCCGAGGAGCACCCCCCTTGCCTGCATCGCTGAAGAGACCCCCGGGTCTCCCCATTGAATCCTATTGCGAACCCGACGCCTGTTTGCACTCTGCACCCGGCCGCCCCTGTGCCGCTGAGGGTGTACTTTCTGTGCTTGCTTGTGTACCCCCCCCCGGTGCCCTACAAAACCCCCCTGGTCTGCCCTCCGAAGTCGCGGGGACTTACCTGCTGGCAGACGGGAACCGGGGCACCCCTATTTCCATTGAAGCCTGTGTGTTTTGGGCACCACTTTGACCTCTGCACCTGACCGGCCCTGAGCTGCTGGTGTGGTAACTTTGGGGTTGCCGTGAACCCCCAACGGTGGGCTACCCTGGACCCAACTTTGAACCCTGTAAGTGCTTTACTTACCTGAAAAACTAACAAATACTTACCTCCCCCAGGAACTGTTGATTTTTGCACTGTGTCCATTTTCAAAATAGCTTATTGCCATTTTTGTTCCTAAGATACCGGAGTGAAATACCTTTCATTTAAAGTATTGTTTGTAAATCTTGAACCTGTGGTTCTTAAATAAACTAAGAAAATATATTTTTCCATATAAAAACATATTGGCCTGGAATTGTCTTTGAGTGTGTGTTCCTCATTTATTGCCTGTGTGTGTAAAACAAATGCTTAACACTACCCTCTGATAAGCCTACTGCTCGAAATAGAGCATTAGAATTATCTCTTTTTGCCACTATCTTACCTCAAATGGGAACCCTTGGACTCTGTGCATGCTATTTCTTACTTTGAAATAGTACATACAGAGCCAACTTCCTACAGAAAATCTCTGTTCACAAGATCCTGCCTTGTTCAGTCCAGGCCCTAGACACACACCAGGGGGTTGGAGACTGCATTGTGAGAGAGCAGGCACAGCCCATTCCGGTGCGAGTGACCACTTCTCCCTCCACTCTAGCACAGATGGCTCATTGGGATATTAAGGCTACACCCCAGCTCCCTTTGGTCTCACTGCCTAGAGCGGATTCACAAACAGCCCAACTGTCAAACTGACCCAGACAGGGAATCTGCAAACAAGCAGAGTCACAGAATGGTTTGAGCAAAAGAATGCCTACTTTCTAAAAGTGGCATTTTCAAACTATCTAAAAACCAACTTCACTAACAGATGTATTTTTAAATTGAGAGTTCAGGGACCCCCAAACTCCATATTTCTATATGCTCTCAAGCGGAATATGAACTTTAATATTTAAAGGCAGCCCCCATGTTAACCTATGACAGAGATCGGCTTTGCAAAGGAGAAGACTGAATTTAGCAGTATTTCACCGTTTGGACATGGAGCACTCATCAGTACATGTCCCACCTTTAACATACACTGCACCCTCCCTATGGGGCTACCTAGGGCCTACCTTAGGGGTGCCTTACATGTGTAAAAAAGGGAAGGTTTAGGCCTAGAAAGTGGGTACACTTGCCAAGTCGAATTGGTAGTTTAAAACTGCACACACACACACACTGCAGTGGCAAGTCTAAGCCATGTTTACAGGGCTATTAATGTGGGTGGCACAATCAGTGCTGCAGGCCCACTAATAGCATTTGATTTACAGGCCCTGGGCACCTCTAGGGCACACTACTAAGGGCTTACTAGTAAATCAAATATGCCAATCATAGATAAGCCAACTACACATATATTTTACATAGGAGCACTTGCGCCTTAGCACTGATTAGCAGTGATAAAGTGTCCAGAGTATCAAAAACAGCACACATCCACCTGGGAAGCAGAGGCAAAACGTTAGTGGAGACCACGCCAAGGATGACAAGTCTAACAACGGGTTTTCTCTATTTTTCTTTGTGTGATTTTAGCCAACTTTAGGAGTCTTAAAAAACCTTTGAGTCCTGGTGATGATCCGGACACCCACTCACGTGATCAAAACGTCGACTGTTGTTACAGACCCTATTTGCACTGTTTATCAATCATATTTTGAGTACGCACTCTGACCACTATTATCACAGGAGTATCACCTACATGGGAGCAATAAGCACATTTGTCATCTTCACCCACTGCATCGCTGTTAATAGACTTCATTTTCATTTTTCATATTTTTTCTTTTATTATAAATAAACAACTATTAGGTATTTAAGACTGCTGATACTGAGCGCCTAGGGACCAGTCTTGTACTTGCTGTGCCAGTGGACACACATACACTTGTTGAAATTATTTTATTTTTTTAGTCTTATTTATCTATAATTTAGGAAATACATGTCATTTGCAAGTTTTCATTACAAGATGCCTGGAATTACACGGTGGGGATACTGGTGCCGAGACACCGGTTCCGGGTGGTACCTCCAACCCTAATTTCAAGCACCACTAATTTGAGGAATAACACGTAGGCCTGGGATTCCCGAGTCCTCCAGTGTCTACCGATTCCTGAAATTTCAATTATATTTACAAAACAATACTTTACCTTACACTTCGTATTGTGTACAAAGACCCCTATCACCGGGAAAGGAGTTACGTGCTACACACAACTATGAAATGTAGTGCAGATGTTAGTTATGTCCTACAGGGACTAGAAATGCAACTATAGCACAGTTAGTTCAAAAGTGTACAAAAGCAGCAACGCGCCTGTTCAAGTAGCGATACATTTCGGCATCATGAAACACAAATTATATATATATATATTAAAAAATTGTATTTATTTTTTACACACACACACACATTTATTATTCAATTCCGTAATGGTTTCTTTAAATGTATTTTTATAGTTTATTTTTGATTTACCCAATTTCTTTCAACATAGCTTCCCACGAAGGAAAGTAAGATGAATGAATGCTGGTAAGCCATCGTTCGGTTTAAGGCACCTAATCATAAGTCAAGAGATGTCTTTCAACTCCACCGCCTTCAGATTTTTGTTGGGGGCGCTGTACTTAAAGCCAGGAGGGTACAGTATTTTGAGGTAGTTAAAGCTGACGACTTCAAACATTAGTAAAAAGTATATCCTCGCCTGCCATAAGCATTAGCCAGAGTTGGACCCGAGAGGTGACTGCGAACCTGAGAGCCAACCATAAACATCACACGAGTGGCGGAAATGAGAGGTTTTAACTGTACGGACCCAGCGGTACAGATGCATTGTCCAGCGTAGTAAAAACTATGTTAAAAGTATTTCCACATTTTAACAGGCACTTGAAAGACACCCTTAAACATCAACGCATGAGCTGGAATGCAGGGCGGAAGCTCATCCCAGCTCTGGGAGCGCGTGCTTCTTAACAAACTTCTTCAGCCTTTTAGTTTCTTTTCTGCACTGCCTGCTGCTTTTACAAACAAAGCTGAAGTATGTGCAACCTGCAGCAAACAAAGAAGATAAATGTTAACTTATGATATGCAGTACTGGATGCATTCTATTTTACTGCCGTGGGCACAGAGCTCAGGATAAATCTGGAGTAAAGTTAGCATACATGGCAAAAATTATCACCACAAATTTACACACACACTGAAAAATGAGAAACCTGGAGAACGTCCGAACAAATACATTATGCTGGGATGCAAACACCTGCCATGAGGTGAGAGCTTGTTACTGACTATAATTACGGCGTGTAGATCACAAATTTGAATCGCAGTAACTAAGCTCAAAAGTTCATCCTTCCGAGGTCGATAAACAGCGTACCATTAAATTGGACCAAAGTCACATTTCTCATTTACCCTACTCCAAAGCCACAGAAGAAGATAAAGATTAAACGTCGAGGGTGAACAGCAAATCGTATTTGAAATCCGACTGGGAGAACTTTCGCAACCCACAAAATATCATCATAACAAAGCAGCTATTTTCAGCAACCCAAAAGATAGCAACAGTGAATCGCTTCCAGGACAGTGCAAACGCCCCCCCCCCCCTTCCCATCAGTCCCGTTGGCTGACAGGTTCAAGTTCCATTGCTGGTGACCCTGTAATTTTCACTAAGTTTTCATTTTATTTGGGTCAAAAAAAATGATTGGCATTTAAGTGAGTGTCTTTCGGCATCAGCGTAATTTGGTTTTGTGAGGCCTCTAAGGAGGTGGACATTGCAGCCCTCTGGACACCTGCGTCTGCCTGTGTTTTCCCTAGGTTAAGTCACAGTAAATATTTCTCAAATGCTTAGCCACAGTGGTATCAAAATATTTAAACTTCCAGATTTGACTGAACAGATAAGCACTCACAGAGGCGGTCATTCAAGCATAAGTTAGTATTTTCAATTAATTGCTGGTGCTTCTAAGCTTCTTTCACTGAATGGGTCTGTAACCCTCACCCATGTTTTTGAGGATTTCGAGAGAAAGTTGCTAATAGGACCGTTCAATAAGTCACAAAAACAAAAATTTGATACTCAGGTAGCAAAGTCATAAATTTCAACTAGGTAACTTAGATAACCCAGCAGTACAATTTTCACTATTCTCCTGCAGTCAGTGGGTCTGGGACCCACTTAATTTGTTGTATTCCTTTGATAGTTTAAGAACCATAAACAAGCGTGTATGGGAGCAATGCTTGTTTTAAAGATACTTATTTTCTTTCCTGTGGTAGGCCCACAGATGTTGAAAGTGTGTTTATAGAAATCGTGGTGATCTGTTAATTCAAACAGGCAGGTCTCGAGTCCTTCCCAGAATTGCTAGAGCAATCAGGCTTTCCTGAGGTTCAGGGGAAGGTTGTTTCAAGCTTTGGCCAGCAGGTGTGAGAAGGAGAGCCCTCCGCTGTTGCCTCAGCAGATCTAGGGTGGGGGTGGTCTACGAGGAAGAGGGAGGCAGATTGTAGGTGTCTGGTCAGTTGGTTGGTGGAATTTCATGCATTTGTTGATGTATGGTGTATACTGGTCCCTCATCGTGCAGGGCTTTGTATGTGTGGGCCAACATCTTGAACGGGCAGCTCTTCTGGATTGGGAGCCGGTGTAGCTTCTTGAGGTGGGGTGTGATGTGGTTCATCTAGGGAGGTCAAGGACAAGTCTGGCTGCTTAGTTTTGTAATAACTGTAGTCTCTTCAGGAGGCATGTGGTGATTCCTAAGTAGAGGGTGTTCCCGTAGTCCAGCCTGCTGGAGACGAGGGCATGGGCGAAGGTCCTTCTCGTGCTGACTGGAAGGCACCAGACTATCTTGCAGAGCATGCATGGGGTGTGCAAGGAGGCAGATGAGACTGCGTTTACCTGTTTCTTTATGGATAGCTTGCTGTCCAAGATGATGCAGATGTTGCAGACGTGGTCTTTTGGAGCGGGGGAAGGGCCGAGTTTAGCAGGTCACCATGCATCTTTCATGGTGAGGTGTTGTACCCAAAGATCAGGAGTCCTTGTCTATGTTGAGCTTGAGACAGTTTTCCTTCATCCAGTTGGCAATGTTCATCATACATTTGTGGAAGTGTAACTCTGGTGGTGGAGGGGTCTTCTGACAGCAAGAGGATAAGCTGGTTGTCGTCGGCGTAAGAGATGCTGTTAAGTCTGTGCGGTCTGACGATGTTGACCAGAAGGGTCATATATGTGTTAAAGAGGGTGGGGCCAAGGGACAATGCTTGGGGGATGCAGCAGATCTTCTTGGGTTCCGAGGTGAATGGTGGTAGACTGATTCTCTGGGTTCTTCCGGTGAGGTCTAAGATGATCCATTTGAGTGCTTCTCCTTGGATTCAAATTTGGTACAGTCTGTTGATCAGGATGTGATGGGAGATGGTGTGGAGGTGGCTGACAGGTTCAGGAGGATGAGAGCTGCTGTTTCGCTGTGGTCCATGAGGGCTGTCTTGGTGCTGTTAATGGCTCGGAATCCGGATTGAGAGGGGCCCAGAAGATTGTTGTGTTCCAGGTGTTCGGGAAGTTGCTGTTTGACTGCCTTATAGAGAACCGTCAATGGAAAGGGGAGGAGGGAGATGGGCCAGTAATGTTTCGGTTCTGCTGGATTGATGGTTTCTTCAGGAGGGGCTTCACTTCAGCATGTTTCCAGTCCTCAGGGAAGGAGGGCGAGGTGATGGAGGTGTGCATTACTTTCTTGAGCTCATCGCCAATCTTCTTGGTCCTGAGGTTGAAGGCGTGGTTGGGACAGGAGTTCGTGGGTGTTCCTGAGTGGATGGAGTTCATGACAGAGACTTTGACTTGAATGGGTTTGCAGGTGTTCAGAGTTTGTGGGTGCGAGCAGGCTGATGCTGTCAGAAGCGGAGGGTTGGGGGTTCTAAGTTTTGGTAGATGATTGAGATTTTGTTGTGGAAAATATTCACCAGGGTGTCACATAGCTCTTGGAAGGGAGTGATGTTGTTCCCAGTGGCTGCGGGATTGCAGAACTCCTTCACAATGGTGAAGAGCTCCTTGCTGCGGTTTGTGCTGGCTTCTATGCAGACTGGAGGCGGTGGTACTAGTTGAGTGCTGTGTTAAAGGTGGAGGGGTCTCCTGTCTCTTTGCTTGTGTGCCACTTCCGCAGGGAACCAGCTGGCTCTTCTGGAAGATCCTTTGGATTTGGCTGGTTTGGCGGAGGTGAGTGTCCCAGCTCATTCTGTGATTCACTCGGAGAAGATCTTTGCAGCCTGTTCTGGGTTTGGATGTTGTGCCTGGGAGGTGGGAGTTGAGAGTGTTGTTCCACTGGTCTCCTGAATTCTTTTTCTAGTTACGCATCAGATACTTTAAGGATAGCAATGTCTTTAGCACTCTAAATGTTAGACACAGAAACTAGTATTTTTGTTCCCCAAGGCCCAATCTTGAGTACTTCAATAAAGGTTAACTCACCTGCTGCGTTTAACTTTGTTGCAACCACACTGAAGCTAAAATGATGCATTGCCTTTGTCAGGTGCAGTCAAACTCTGAACCACTGCTACTTTGTTATGGGGCCAGGATCCCACACATCAACAACAAAGTGACATACATGACCTCTTATAGTGGTTAAAGTAAATGCCTCATACAGTTGGGTTGTATACATTTTATTTGCATTCTATGGTATGATCTATACCGTTAAAATTAATTTTTCATTTTATGCCCATACAACTGTTTAGTAAAGACACAGCAAGATATGTAACTTTTTTTTCTGCCAAGGAAACATAGGCAGCTGTACACTATATTACTGTCTTCGCAAACTGTGTCTTTGAATGGATTAGCCTAATATCTCAGTGCACGTCAACATACCCTCAATTTAGCAGATGTCACCCTATTTTCAGCCACCTGTTTGTAGATGATGTCAGACGATTCTAACACAATCTTATAACTGTATCATGTGTTGTCAAGAATTTAAATAAGGCACCTTAAAGGATACTCAAGCTGTCAAGGTGACATGGAACTTTGGATGCAAGGTGTGATCTCAAGGAAGTAACCATTGCTCATCGAATTTGGCAGCTCAAAATTGTCAATTTCCAAGAGGAAGTTTGCAAACGCCAAGGACAATTTAAGAAGGTAATTGCAACTGTTTAACTCACTAATTCTAAGAGTGCTTTCAGCTTCAATTAGAAGACACATTGGAAGAAAGACCTAATGGGGAGGACATTATCATTTACGGCAATTAAATTTGCAGGACTTTGAGACAGTTAGTGTCAAATAATTTGGGGCTTGAAAACGCGACAGGTGTTGTGAAACACATGTGGGCGGTTTTAATTTAGAATTGAATCGTGTGTTCTATAATGGTATTGATCAAGTACTAAATATATATATATATATATATATATATATATATATATATATATATATATATATATATAAAATAATAATGATGTCAATTAGCTAATATCTGAGTAACTTGGTGGATTGGTATCCTTTATTATTATTATGATTAACAATAAAAGAAGATACATGACTCTGGGGGGAGTCATATGTAATTAATCAATTGCAAGAAACAAAAGAAATTATTACTTTGGGTGTCTCTTGTACCGATAACTAATACTACTTTCAGTCATATTCTCTTTCAGAGCATATAAAACACTTCCGTTTTCTTCAATGTTGTCATTTGTTTTCACACATCACCTTCAAAAACTGTTCTTTCTCCACTGGCTTATGGGGTCACCCTTTTAAATATCTGATTTCATCATTGGGCTCTGCTAGTACTGCTTTCTTTCAAAGGCTGCTGAGAATACCTGCCCCCCTTTTCACTCAGAGAGGGGCAGGCTACCCGTGGCTAGGGAGTGCACTCAGATTGTGGTGGATCGATGAGTTGTTAGTGTCTGGCTGATTCTTTAAAGTTTGTGAGGACTTCCCAGTTAAACTGACACAGTATGATATTTTATGTATTGTTTTAGTGAAAGTATTAACTGGGGGAATTATATACTGTGTTATGTGCAGCCCTGATGTAATGCTTGATTTCACATTGCAATGGTACTTCTTGTTGCCGTTATAACATTACCACTACGGCTGTCTGAAGCCTCGGCCTGCAGGATTGATGTAACCTGTCTGCGTGTAATAAAGCTCTCACTCTTCCTTTCATCCAGCCACTCATCCTTTCTTCACTTATTATTCATTCATCAGTTCAATTACCCATCCCTCCAAATGGGAAGTCATTTTCACATTTAATCACTCAGCCCACCACTTCACACAATCTCTCAAATCAGTGGGCAAGTACTTCGACTTTTAAATGGCCATATATATTGGCTTTGACAATGCTTGTTCTTGTATGTGGTGAATAACTAATCACGGTCACTGAATTTCAATACTGGGCTCGTAACCAGCTGCAGTCAAGTCTGCACCTCTTCTTTATACATTTAGGTGAGATTCTGCCTTTTCACTTATTTCCCTATGTGCTAAAAAGTTTCTTCAACTCTTGGGCAAAGGGCAGAAGAGCTGGAATACGGTCCCATGCAAGATTCCTTTCGATGTGTAAGCAGCTAACAAGCATTAAGCTTTACTTATCGCTTTCCCTCATAAACCAACTGAAGATAAAGCTGTAAATCACTGGAGAACATGGTACCTTGGGTCTCTCAGCCGGTGAGATGTAAGGCAAGACCCTCGAGTAGGATGCAAACCTGATGTGTCGGCTCGTGCTGTGGGGGGTCGAGAGTCCACTTAGGAAGCGCCAGCGGCATGTATGGGGCCACAACCTGGTGCCGAGACGCCCTGGGCTTTGCAGAAGCCACAGAGTGGCTGTGCGCGTTCCCCTCCGAGGGAACGGTGGGAGAGTCAGCACAAGCAGGACGTTTTCGGTAGCGGTGTCTGGAGAGGATGGTGAGGCCGGGAAGGAGACTATGGTAGACGGCAAAGCGGCATGGTGGCAAGAGGTGGGAAATGTGGCTCACGCTTGTGCAAAGACAGGGAGACGACCGAAAGAGGTAGGCTGGTAACCTAAATCTAAAACGGCAGATAGAGCCAGTTCAATGAGGGAACATATCCTGAGAAGTAAGAAGGGGCAAGCTCGACATACACAACAGTCTCAGGTCAAAGGTGATGTGGTATATGAGAATAAACTGAGTAAAATTAGTTTTAAAAAAGGCAATTCCAAACTTAAAAATTACTCCCTCGCTGAGGACATATTTCAAAGCACTGCTGACGGTGATGAGCACTAGCACCCCAAATGTATTAGAGCAAGTACTAAATGAGAGGGCGTTTGACTTACAAGACATGGAGGACGTAGACACTAGGGAGAGCGCGCACATGGCTTCTGGGAATTCAGGAGGTAACCCTGAAGACTTAGGTCATGGGTACTCACAAACTTTTTCTCGGGGGCCAAAATTGCAGTATGGTTTGCGGCCGAGGGCCGCACTGAAGTGACAGCGGGGGGCGGGGCTTAGAGGGGGAACAACCACCCCACCCCCTTTTTCAAAACAATGCCCCTACCCCAGTAACACACACAGCGCGCACACATACAGCGCCATCTGCTCTCACCCCTACCCCAGTAACACACACAGCGCGCGCACACACAGCGCCATCTGCTCTCACCCCTACCCCAGTAACACACACAGCGCCATCTGCTCTCACCCCTACCCCAGTAACACACACACAGTGCCATCTGCTCTCACCCCTACCCCAGTAACACACACTGCGCCATCTGCACACAGCGCCATCTGCACACAGCGCCATCTGCTCTCACCCCACCCCAGTAACACACACACACACAGCGCCATCTGCTCTCACCCCTACCCCAGTAACACACACAGCGCGCACACACACAGCGCCATCTGCTCTCACCCCTACCCCAGTAACACACACAGCGCGCGCACACACAGCGCCATCTGCTCTCACGCCTACCCCAGTAACACACACACACAGCGCAATCTGCTCTCACGCCTACCCCAGTAACACACACTACATTAAAAACAAATAAATAAATAACCAAAGAGCCTTACCTGACTCAAAGCACTGTAAAGATGCCACAAATGTGGAACGGCAGGCAGGCAGGCGGGCAGCAGACGTGGAGCCGGTGACAGGAAGCAGACGACCAAAGCCCCATAAAAGTTAGCTGCAAGCGCTGACTTTTATGGGGCTTTGGCTTCCAGGATCGTCAGGGCAACGCCATAAACAATGGCCGCTGTATGTAAACAGAGGAGGGCCGCGGGAGCATGCTCCCGCGGCCCTCTTCTATGTTTACATACTGCTGCCATTATGATGTGGCGTTTGGTGTGCGTCTCGCGGGCCGCCAAGCTAGGTCCGTGGGGCCGCTGGCGGCCCGCGGGCCGTACTTTGAGTACCGTTGACTTAGGTGGAAGCAGTAGTGTGACCACTGGTGCTCAGCTGAGTAGTGGTACAGCAGGTCCTCCTGTAAGAGCCACTCCTGTGTTATCTGTGCCATTGGGGCCCTCTCAGGAAGTCCTCGATTTAACAAACAGTGTGGCCGACTCCACATCGGCTTTGGATGATATCAAAAGGGGTCTTGCGGTCTTGGAGACAAATCAACGGGAGATAAGGCTACCCTGTGAAACTTTGGAAAATAAATTTGACCTCTTGGCGATTAGAACTCAGGCTCTTAAAGAGTCAGTTGGTACAATGAATGATGACTTGAGGAAGAATAAAGAGGAAATTCAGATGTTTAAAGGAAACAAGCAGAAATTGCAGAATAAACTAGAGCAGTTTAAAAATAGCTCTAGAAGGAATAGTTTGAGAATTTTAAATGTACATGAAAGAGTGGAAGGAGATGACCTAAAATATACGTGGTCTCTCTCATCAAGACAGTAGTCTCGTTGAAGGAGAGCAAGGAAGAGATCGCAAGTGATATCCAGAGGATTCATAGAAACCCATTCAGGAGAAACCCTAACAGTAAGAAGCCGCGCAAAATTTTGCTGACCTTCCAAACATATGTTCTAAAAGAGAAGATACTGATGAAAGTGCTAAAAATGAAAACAGAGGGGAGCATTTGAACACGATCCTTAAGTGATACTACTTGGGAATGAAATTCTGCAAGTCTATTGGTCTGAATTATCATGTTCCTTCGGCTAGGGTACTGGTGAATGGAAATCTAACAATGGCTTTTAGGATAACCAGAGGCACTAGGCAAGGATGTCCCCTGTCTCCCCTGCTGTTCAGACTTTATATCGAACCCTTGGCTAGAAAGATCAGGCAGAATTCTGTAATATCCCCCTTCTGCTGCAATGGGTGGGAAAAAAACATCACCCTATATGCGGATGATCTTGTGGCATATACTTCGGAATTGTTGACAGCTCTTCCCGCAATACTAGACATAGCAGAAAAGTTTGGTAAAATCTCTGGATACCGTGTCAATGCCGGGAAAACAGAGACAATGGTCTGGAATCAGCAGAGGGACCACTGGCAGATAAAAAGTGAAATGAGATACCTAGGTATTCAGATTGTGCAAGACACTGAACAGATCTCAGTGGTAAATCTAAAACAAGTTCTGGGAGAGTGTAGCTAGTTAATGCAGGGTGGGTACATCTTCCTCTGACACTATTAGGAAGAGTGAGTTTGTTAAAAATGGTGATTCTACCTAACCTGAACTTCTTATAAAACTCTATCCCATTAGAAATGAATAAAGTATATCGGGACAGATTTCAATAAGGCATAAATTCATTTATATGGGTGTACAAAGGTTCCAGATTCTCGTGGAAAAAGTTACATAGGAGGAGAGAGAAAGGGGTCTTGCCCTCCCCGACTTGCAATATTATGCATGGGCATTTCATCTTACAAACTCAAGGATGCTTTTCATCTTCCCAGACTGTTCAGTGATTGAAAGTATGTTTAAGGCTATGGTGGGTTCTTTAAAAGGGGCAGCAAAGCACTTCTTTCTGAAATTTGGGGATCAAAAATTTGTAAAAAGATAAAATTGAAGGTACTACAAGATCTGGCAAAGATCTGGTACAAGTTATGACAAGCAATGAAGGCAGAATACTATAGTCAACGTGCCCCCATTCAAGAATCCCCAGGCATCCCTGAATGCTTTGATAATGTGCTAGCCGTGCCGATCAGGATGCCAGGCATTGAGTATTGGGGAGATCTCTTTAGGGATGGATCGCTTCCTTCCTAAGAAGAACTAACAGAAGTAACATGGGGGAATCTCTCTAGACTGAAGAACAACCAGCTGAAACGTTGGTCACAAGGTATTTCGTGCGAACCTGGGATTAATGAATCATCTTGAGGACAAACTATTTACAAGACCCTCAAACTCCAAGGAGGTATCGGTCTGGTACTGGGAGATCCTACATATATTGGATAGTGACTTTAAGCTGGAAGAAGTCCTCTGGGGAGAAAGCATGCCCTGAGAGCAGCTGCAAGAATGGTGGCAAGTCTCAATGCGTACCTTGTTTGACATAGAGAAATCTGCCCCATTAAGGAGAAATCATCTTTTTTCTTTACACAGAGCCTATCTGTCACCACATAAGGTCTCGAAAATGAGGAAAGTGGAGTGGTCAAATGCGCTAAATGTGGTATTCAGAATGCAACCGACATTCACATATTTATTGAGTGCCTAGCAGTTTATCTGTTCTGGGAACAGTAGTGCAAAACTGTTTCGAGTATGCTGAGGCGAGACATTATGGCGAGTCTTCCCCCTGAATATTTTCGTGAGCCACAACTGAAAATAGTGCCCAAAGGTACAAAGCACCAACTGAGGCTATCTAGTCGTGCTGGACCAGGACAAAGTCACAATTTCAGACCAACTGCGATGGAGCACAGGTCGGATAGAAGGACCAGGTTAGACCTGCTGAAGCGGTATCTTCTAATTACAACGCAGAGTTCAGTTTAAGGTGGAGGACAGCACAGGGAACAGGTAGAGGTTTGGGGATGGTCATGGCTGTAGCAAGAAGAGTAGGTTGGGTGTCGCAGGATGTTGTTGCTGTAGCACAAAAAGCCAGTTAGGCGTCACAGAGGGTCACTGCTGCAGCTTCGCGTTGGCAGTCACTGAGGGCTGCTATAGCTTGAAGTGAGGCTCTTACATTGCTGTTCATTGTTGGAGGTTGCTGCAGCAAGAAGAGCAGGTCTCTCCCGAATTTTGCATTGGTGCCCTTCACAGGGGACAGAGTTTTGATGTGAACAGGCCCATTCGTGAGGATCTCAAACTTCAGGATTTCACGTTTTCTTTAGAAGGAGTACCAGCCAAGGGTGCGGAGCCTGGGGAGGGACTTCTTAGGGGATCAGTCTCTCACACTAGCTTGGCTCAGGCAGATCCAGTTGCTGGTCCAAGCAGGTGCAGTTGCAGATGGTCAGTTGCAGGGGGGGAGGCCTCTGAAACTTGCTGTGTCCATGTAATTCACAGAGGAGGTCAGCCAACAGACTCTTGGAGTCACTGGGTAGCCTGAGATGAAGATAAGCAAGTCCAATTGCTTCTCCAACAGCAACAAAAGGCAGTCCTCATGCAGCAGGGCAGTCTTTCTTATGTAACCTCCACAAGTCCAGGAGTGTTCTGATGAGAGGCTCTGAATGTACAATATTTATATCTAGTGCCACCATTTGTGGTGTGGACTGCCTGTCTTATCTCCACATCTGGCTCTGGAAAGTTATTTTCCTTCCCCGTCAATGATCAAACCTGTCTGGTGTCACAAAAGGAAGGGAGGCCTTGTGTCAGATTCCTTTGTGTGTGCAGGAGGAAAAGCCCTTTCAAAGTGTGAAGCTAGATGCATCTCCCCCCCAGTCATCCTGCCAGGATGGTCCATCCTGTCCACACGTAAGTCCTCTTTGCGGCACTATCTGGAAGCAATACGCAAATCCTAACAGCAGAACCATTCACAGTCAAGTGAACCAGGACACTGGCAGAAGGCACAGATGCTTAGGACAAGAAAATGCCAACTTTCAAAAAGTAGCACTTGCTGAATTGTAACTTAAAATCTAACTTCACAATCAAAGAAGGTTTTGAAGTTGAAATTAATTTGAGTGGAAACAAAATATCACTACTTGCTCCCAACCTACAGTTTGCACTAATAACATTAAATAAGATAACTATTGTTAATCAAGGGGGTTATTAGAGTTTTTCACTGTCAGGACAGGTAAAACTTAAACATACATGTCCTGCATTTTAGATAAACTGCATTCTGCCTTATGAGCCTAGGCACTACCTTAGTGGTGACATATGAATACTAAAAAGGAAGGTTTAGGTTTGGGAAAAGGTTTATTTTGCCAGGTCAAAATGACAATCTGAAACTGCACTTCAGACTGCAGTTGCAGGCCTGAGGCATGAGTTTAAAAGACTACTTTAGATTGTGGCAGAATGAGTACTGCAGCCCACTATTAGCATTTCATTTACAGGCCCTGGGTACATGTAGTATCATAAACTAGGGACTTACAGGAACAGTAAATGTACCCATCAAGTAGATGCCAATTATACCACATTTAAGAAAGACAGCACAGGCACTTTACCATTGGTAATCAGAGATAAAGAGCATAGCGTCCTAATGCCAACAAAACAAGGTTCAGCAACAGAAAGAAGAAATCTATAGGTGACCCTGAAAAAGAAGGCCAGGACCAGCAAGTAGCCTCCAACTTAGAGCTGGCTGTGATCCAGGTCAATGCAAGTATCAACTTTGACAGCTGCCTCTAACACAATAGCACTGGCAGGTAAACCCAAGATCTCCAGTGATCATCACAACAGAAGCAGCCTTGACATTACTAAGTTTGGAATGAAAAGATAAAGGAAAAGACCAAAGATATGCAGCTGAATACTGGCACGCATTTAATAAACATCTTCACTCCTTTATTTCAAGACGTAGTTGAAGTCACACCTATCGACCAACTCCTTGTCCATAGGTAATAAGTTTGTGGCATGCCCTTTAGAGGCACAACTGACAAAGTTTACCCTCTTACCTGCAAGTCGTACATAGGCATTTCACTCCTTATCTTGTTCAGGGGTCTTTCTGAATGTCATACATGCCTATAAAAAGTCTCTAAATGCCTTCATGCTTGCTTCCCATACCTCAACATCTGCCTATTTCTACAACCTTATTTCCTCCCTTCAGCTCAACCCCCAGCAGATATCATGCACTTCAACTCTCTTCTGACACCCTCCCATACAATCACAAACCAGTTTATTCCGTCATTGACTATCTTTTATAAAAAAAAAAAAACACAAATGTAAGGAACTTATTTAGCAATGGTCTCACAGCCCTCCTCTCACTTGTATTCTTTATGCTTCACCTCCACATTGCACTATTCCCAACTCACCATCTATCCTACAGCCACTATGGAAGTCATTCCAATTAGTAGGACATTCAGTTCATCCTACACTCCATCTGACCTTTTCAGTGCCAAATGTACCAAATCTCTCACATCTGTTCCTAAGCAGCAGCTTAATCCTTTGACACTCTCTCCAGTCCCACTGGAGCCCAGCCTCAAAATCTCAATCCTGCCATAGGATATTACTCTACTCAAGAAGCCCTGAGCTGACCACACATCTCTATTGCTCTAACAACTATAATTCTTTAAAGATAACAAATATATTTTACTTCATAGACTTACGCTTCATCTCTTTGCTTATATGTTAATTAATACTCTTCACTTTGGCGGTCATGAGCTCCATTCTAGTGTCTGCTCCGAAATTACCTGATTTCATCCCTCACCTCTGTGCATTAAGTTAATCTCCCTTTCTATTCAATTCCTCTTCAACCTCTATGCAGCCATCTGTTCTGCAATGAAACCTAGCACAGCAATGTACCAGTCCTCGTCTTACTTTGTACGCAAATGCACACAACCCTCCCTATGACAGTCTACCTCAAAACTGTCTGAGCCGCCTTTTCTTATATCTTTACACTACCATCCTCAGTTGGATTCTCTCCTCCATTCATGTCTCATAGTATTTTCACATGGATGACACACACCTTTGCCATTCTCTACATCGTCCTCCTACCGCCAGGCTTCAATTTCAAATGGCTTCAGACCCTTTCATCCGTCCTCTGGTGGGTTATCTCTTTCCAACGATTAATTATTTATTCTGGAATAATCTACTTTTCTTTGCTCATGTAGCTCAATTTCCCCCTCCTCCTCACCCAAGATACTGTAACTTCAGCACATTTTTTCAGGAATCTCGGTGTGCTTTTCAGTTCCAGTATATGGTTGGAATTATCTATCTCCAGTAATGCCACAACAGTCAGATACCAATTTCTCAGCATGAAAACTGTTTATCCTCCCCTTTTATTCCCGATAGCTTAATCAACTCACTGGAAGTTAATGATTTCTATTCCGCTGTTCCCACTTCCCTCATTCACCCCACTGTAAAAAAAAAAAAAAAAAATACTTTGCCACATCAGCCCTTTGAACCCCCAAGACCACAACACCTCCTCCCTCCTAGACAACCTCTCCAAACTCGGACTCAAACAACTGGTCACAGCACCCATCCACTCAGCAGGACATACACTAGACACAATCTTCACTTCAAGCCAGCACATAGCCTACACCCATACCACCGAACTCCACTGGACCGACCACCACTGCGTCCATTTCTCCTTCGTCAAAACCCCCTCACACCACACCATGCCCTACCGCTTGTGGGATAAGATCCCCTCAGAACACCTGAACTCCCAACTGGCACAGAACACCCCCCGCCCACATCAACGACCCCAGCACTGCTGCCCACGACCTCACAAATTGGATCACCACCTGCGCAGACACACTCACCCCCCCTCAGAAAAAACATCACCACCCGCAACATCAAGAACACCCCATGGTTCACCACTGAAATCCACGACTCCAAACGCAAATGCCGCAAAGCTGAGAAAGCCTGGCAACAGGATCACTCAATCACTAACTTCTCCACCCTCAAAACCACCATTCGCACTCACCACCAACTCATACCCACCACTAAAAGAGCATACTACAAGAAACACATAGATAGCAACTCCCACAACAGCAAATAACTCTTTACCATCAAAGAACTCTCCAAACACAAAGCCAGCAACATAGACCCCCACACACACACAACTCCTCTGCGACTCCCTCTCAAACCACTTCCACCGCAAAATCCTAGACATGCACAACAGTTTCACAACACACACACCCACCGCACACACCCCCACCCATCCAACACAGACCCCCCCTTACACCCCACCCAGCCTACTTACCACCTGGGCCCCAACCACTGTCGAAGAAACCGAAACAACGATGAACTCCATCCACTCTGGATCCCCCACCGACCCCTGCCCCCACCACATCTACAACAAAGCCAGCCCCACCATCACCCAAAAGCTTCGCGACATAATCAACATCTCATTCGACACCGCCACCTTCCCAGGCCCCTGGAAACACGCAGAAACCACCTCACTCCTAAAAAAGCCCAAAGCTGACCCGGACGACCTCGCCAACTATCGCCCCATCTCCCTCCTCCCCTCCCCCACCAAAGTTGCCGAAAAAATAGTAAACACACTCCTCTCCCACTTCCTGGAGGAAAACAACATACTCAACCCCTTCCAGTCCGGTTTCCGCAAAAACCACAGCACGGAAACAGCCCTCATCACATGCACTGACGACATCAGAACCAGAGTCGACAAGGGTGAGACCATCGCACTCATCCTCCCAGACCTCTCCGCGGCCTTTGACACCGCCTGCCATCACACACTCTGCATACGTCTCCACAACGCAGGGATTCGACACAAAGCCCTAGACTGGCTCACCTCCTTCCTCACCTATAGAACCCAAAAAGTCCGCCTCCCTCCCTTCCACTCCACCGCCACCAAAATCATCTGCAGTGTCCCCCAGGGATCCTCCCTCAGCCCCTTCAACATTTACATGACCCCGCTCGCCAACATCCTCGGACCGCATGGAATCACCATCCTCTCCTACGCAGATGACAGCCAACTCATCATCTCCCTCACCCGCAACCTTACCACCGCCAAAACAAACCTCCACCCTGCACTTCTCGACACAGCCACCTGGATGACAGCCAACCACCTCAAGCTCAACTCCAACAAAACCAATCATTTTTGGACCCAACAAAACCATATGGGACGACTCCTGGTGGCCCACCGCCCTAGGCCCCGCTCCTACCCCTGCTAACCACGAAGCAACCTCAGCATCATCCTAGACCCATCCCTCTCCATGACCCAGCAGATCAACGCCGTCACCACCTCCTGCTTCAACACTCTCCGCACGCTGAAAAAAACCTTCAAATGGATTCCCTTAGAGACCAGAAAGACCGTCACCCACGCACTCATCAGCAGCAGGCTAGACTACGGTAACGCCCTCTACGCAGGCATCACACTCAAACTCAAACTCCAGAGAATCTAGAACACAGCTGCACGCCTCATCCTGGATCTCCCTCGCCATGAACACATCTCACCACACCTCAGATCCCTTCACTGGCTCCCCATCAACAAGAGGATCTCCTTCAAAATCCTCATCCACGCGCACAAATCCCTCCACAACAACGGCCCAACCTACCTCAACCATAGAGTTAACTTCCACACTCCCATCCGCCACCCCCAGTCTGCAGTCCCCCGCATCAAACGCACCACCACAGGAGGCAGATCCTTCTCCTCCCTCGCCCCCAAGGCCTGGAACTCCCTCCCCACTGACCTCCGCAAGACCCAAGATCTCCTGCTCTTCAGAAAAAAACTAAAGACATGGCTGTTCGAACAGTAACCTCTCCCTCCCCCCTCCACCTAAGCGCCTTGAGACCCTAGCGGGTGAGTAGCGCGCTCTATACATTTTTTTTTATTGATTGAAGGAACATGGCCCTCCCCGCCTCATAGCGTGCACAGCCACAGGAGGCAGATCCTTCTCCTACCTCACCCCAAAGGCCTGGAACTCGCTCCCCACCGACCTCCGCAAGACCCAATATCTCCTGCTCTTCAGAAAAAAACTGAAGACATGGCTGTTCGACCAGTAACCTCCCCCCCCCCCCCCCCACCCACCTAAGCGCCTTGAGACCCTAGCGGGTGAGTAGCATGCTCTATACATTTTTTTTTATTGATTGATTGAAGGAACATGGCGCTCCCCGCCTCATAGTATGCACAGCCCAGTGTCCGGCTAGGATCCATCCCGTTAAGCCGAGCAGATGTTAAAAATTAAAATTAAGTAATTTGAATCGATTATCACAGGACACCTTCTTTACCAGACCACAGCCATGTGTCCAGTTTGAACCATCAATGACTTCCTTCAGGTCAAGTTCCCAAGATGCTTTCTATTTGTACACAGTTGTCACGAAAATTGCATTACAGAAGAGAGATCTAAGATGCTTACCCTCCCCCCCCCATCGAATCAGTCCTCCCAATACGTGAGACGGTGGAGACACTGCTGTGTACATTAACCAAAATTCCTTTGTAGTATTCGCTAGTTTGGCAAACTGTAGAAAGTGGCCCTTTCCCACTTTAAAAGTGTCTTTAGCCTCCTGGAAAGTGAGCAAGTCCTCCCTGGATATAAATCCCCAGCCACTTGGCATCCACCCTCTCTACACCGCTAAATGACATATCAAGATCAATAGATCGGAAGGGTTCCAGGTCCCAGATACATAATTCCCAGTAAATCACTTTTTTCCCCACAGATTCCCATATCCGTGCAGTACGACAGACCAAATTGAGTATTGGAACATCTGCACGTCACCCCGCATTAAGATGCACAGCAGTGTATCATTGTCAATCATACCCCGCGGGAGCTGTTTCCCCCAGTTGATAGTATCAGTCAGCCATCAGGCAGCATGCTGCAGATGTAATGCCATGCCTCTGTCCTCCAAAACCCTTTTCAAGACAGGAAGCGTCACTCTACTTCTCCTCCCTGCGAGATGAATACACTATTTTAAGTCCGAAAAAATTGACTGGAATAGGAAAAAGCGCATTCTGCACTACAGTAGAGATCCCGGTGGTGGAAGACCATCTTAGCATTGGCTGCTCTCCCCATAACCGACAACGGCAGAATGTTACAGAATTCGATTGACCTGGTGACGCCATGCACCACCCTGTCCACATTATTGCACCAATTATCCTTCGCTGCCCTAGTAACCATGATACCAAGGTACCGAAGGCTTTCCTACTGCCATCGTATGACCAAATCTGGTAACTGACTTTGCGGCAACACAGCTAGCCCCACAAGAGAGTACAACAGCATTTTCATCATGTTTACACGTAAGCCTTTCTGAAACTCCCCAGGTGTTGTAGCAGGACTGGTAGCACCTCTGTAGGTGTACGAACCTATACCAATGTTATCATCTGTGTACAGCGAGACAATGTGTGTGAAGTCCCTTCCCCTTGGATTCCCCAGGGTTCCAGCTCTCTGGACAACACTGCAGCCAGGTACTCAGTCAACAAGGTGAATAACAGTGGAGAGAGGGGGCATCCTTGCTGAGTGTCCCTCTCCACCACCAAGACATCTGACACCTCTCCCCCACTCTGACTTTGGCTGTAGGTCCCATGTAGAGCATCTGTACCCATTGCCGGAAGACCGGACCGATTCACATCTCCCTGAGCACCGACTTAAGACAGTTTCATCTAACTGTGTCGAAAGCCTCCTCAATTTCGAGCGACACAAGAGCGATCACTTGATCTGACCAAGCAGTCTCATGTATAACATGAGTAAGACATCACAGATTAAGGGCCGTACTAGGGAAGGGCATAAACCCACACTGGTCATCATGAACCAGACCCTGAATAACATCCTCTTAGCTGCTTCGCCAAAACCTTACAAAGAATTTTCGCATCAGAATTGATCATAGTGAGCGGTTTATAGGATAAAGGATCCTCAGGGTCGCGTTGCTCCCCTCCACGATTCAACATTAGACAAATTAACCCCTCATGCATAGTCAGTGGCAGGACACCAAGTCTCTGTGCCTCCAAGAAAACTTCCAGCAATTTATCCCCAAAAATGTCTGAGTAGGCCTGACAAACCTCAGCAAGGAAACAGTTTCCCCCTGGAGCTTTGGCCCTATTCAGATCCAGAATTGGCTGCTCTAAGCTTCTCTAATGTAAGTTCCTTGTCCAAGTCGTGTGCCTCGACGGGGAAAACGTGAGCTAGGGTCAGCCCCTCAAGAAACCCATCTATGATGACAAGGTGGGTCTTATCATCTGCTCGATATACCGTCTGAAAGTGGGTTACCAGGGTAGTCAGTATGTCTTGCTGTTGCGTCACTATCAGCCCCTCCCTGTCCCGAAGCCTTAGAATTGGTGGAATGTCCTGCTCACGCTTCAATGTCCAAACCAAGAGTCAACCAGATGTATCACCCTCCCTGTGAAGGTGCTGGCAGTAGGACTTGAGTGTCCCATAGTCTCTGTAATTTGCGCTGAGTGCATATAACCTCATCTCTCACTGTGGCAGAATCTGCCTCAGCCTCATGGAGCTGTGCCAAGGTTCTGCTCACCATTCTCAATGTCTGCCACCAGATGCAGCCGGACACCATGTTCATCCCAATCCAGGCCCCTCTCAGAACAGCCTTGAGTGCCTCCCACTTTGTGGCCATAGTATCTGAGGAGCCCCAATCACCATCTATGCACTGTTGGAGCTCTGTCCCAAACGTCTCCCTACTAGTCACATCTTCCAGGAGATCAGGAAGCACGTGCCAGTGACAAATAGTGCGAGCAGCACCCCCCAATGCAGATTAAGTAACACTGGGGCATAATCGGACATGTACCTCTCCAGGTGATCAATTCTCTGCATGGATTCTGCATTAGAATCCTGTACAAACCCAAGTAGGTAATGTGGGCCATGGAATGAAATGTATGCCCATGTGTCTGAAGGTGACTGGTGCGCCAACAATCGATGAACCAAAAATCCTGCATAACTCAATGAAGGGACTCCATCATTTGCAGTTTTGTTCCCAGTTGCGATGGGTGCGGATCCCTCCTCCTATCTAGGATACAGCTGAAATCTCCCGTCCATACTAGTGGGGAGCCCACACGGTCATCAAGCAACCTCTGTATTGTGCAGTAGAATTGTCAATAGTCAATGTTAGAACTGTAGGCGTTCAAAATAGTAACATCCCTGCCATCCAATGGAGAAAATATCTACCCTCCACATCCGCTTCACTATACACATGCCGAAACTGCACCCCCAGGGCCACCCAGATCGCCACCCCCCCTGGCATAGGAGGAGTATGAGGCACAATAGAGTTGATCCCTCCGTTTCTTTGCTAGCTTCTGGACCTCTGACCCCATCTAATGTGTTTCCTGTTTGGTGTAATACAGCAGTCCCCTGATCCCATGTAAGGATACAAATATTATTAGCCATAAGATTGTGTGCAATAGAGTACAGCCCTCGTCTCCAGTGGTAAGGGAAGTCCAGTAGCTCAATCCACCAATAGCATTACCAACCCTCTCTCTCACACATGCACTGCAACACCAAACAGTATCCTCGCGAACATTAGGGGATGGAAAAAAAAGTAACTGACCCTCCACCCTGGATACACAGCCACAGAAGAAGCGACTATGCTGCCCATTCATAAGTATCATAGCTGCCAGGACCTGCAGCCTAAACACAACCCCCAACGTGGCCTACCACAAACCACGGAGAGTGTTCCACATCACCCCACACAATTCACATCATCGTGCCAACCATACCTCAGCTAACAGACAGAGCACTATTAACCAGCAACAGTGAGCAAGACCGCACTCCCTGCCAACTCATCGGTACCCCTCCACTCCCTCTGCAAGAAATGAGGAAAAAAGTAAATTACCAACTGCAGAAAAACATACATGAAGAACGACCTAGCAAACTTAAGCGGATTCCCCTTCAGCTAACAGGATCCAGCAAGGATGCATCCACCATCTGAACCAGCTCTGCCCCCGCCAGTTCAGACACCTCAGTCAAGGGGTCCAGGGCCATACTTCCATCCTCCTGAACCACAATGCATTCCGGGCCTACGACCACAGGCTTTCTAGTTCCAATGTCCGCAGTCTCCCCTGCGACCGTCAGTTGGGGCTACGCGACCACCTCCTCCAAGTGGGGTCCTGATTTCCATGACCTCCTTTTGTCTCTGGGGAGCTTGGCCCATATCTGCACACTTCCTCTAGTGATTCAAAAAAGTGAAACTTGTCCCCATAGATCACCCATAATCTAGCTGGGAAGAGTAACATATCAGAGGTCCATGGCGTGCAGCTTATCCTTGACTTCCAAAAAGTTCTTACGAATGCCCTGCACCTTGTTTGTGTAGACTTAAAAAATGGAGATCAAAGTGAACATTATTAGTTTCTCGGGCTGCCTGTAGGAGACAGTCCCTATCCTTGTAATTAAGGATGCGCACTATGATGGCCCATGGCGGTGCCCCAGGCCTAGGTGGTGCCACTAACGCCCAGTGCACCCTCTCAATGGCAAAAAACAGTGAAAACCCAGTAAGTTACAGTCTAGTGTTTCACAAAACTCTGTTGCCATTCCCTCTGCCCACTCAGGAAACCCCAACAATCACACATTGTTGCAACGCGATCTCCCCATCTGCCCTGATCTCCAACTATGCAGTTTTAGAGTTGACTGTAGCCATCTGCTGCCTGTGCAAAGCAACCTCCGATTGCAGGTCAACAACTGTCCCCTCCGCAACAAGCACCTTATCAGTTACCTTCTGCAGATCGGCATGGAGGAGGTTCACTTGATAGCCAGTCTCAATTTAGCCCTCCATCGCCGCCCGTGAGCCCTGAATAGCTGCCATGAGGTCTGCCCGCGAGGGCTCCTCCGCGGACATACATAACCACATCACCAAGGCCAGCACCCTAGTGCGTCTTTCGCAGCATTGCCGGCATCAATGTGGTGTATTCCTCCACTGCATTCTCCTGAGTGGGCATTGGTTGTTTATTCCTCCCCAGCGGCTACCCCACCAACAATCCATCGATCAGGACTAGGTGATGGCTATCTGCACCCAAGCCCCCACCTCCACACACACACACACACACACACACACACACACACACACACACACACCAGGGTCCCCCACCAACCGGGACCCCAGAGACTACACAGTACAAAGAACCAAAGCAGAGTCTGAAGTAGGCACTATCCGAGGGCAAGGCCACTTAAGCAAACAAAGTCTTTGAGCACGCACTGCCTGGTATGCTCTACTGTTCCACAATAACCACTGAAGTACTCGCTTTATACCCAATATCCATTGTCTCCTGTGTCCCTTGGCAGGAATCAGTCACTAGGCCCCCCAGCAGGGTTCGGTGCCACAGGGCAGAAGCAGCAAATTAAGCAATCCAGGCAGGGGCGACAGTGGGGACCACGACCCTGTCCAATCCCCACACTCACCAGACTGCCAGGGCCCAAGTGCAAGGCGATGAGGTTCACCAGAAGGAAGGCGGCGAGTGTCCCCCAGGCCCCAGCAGTGCATCCCCAACATCATCCTCTGGAAATCCTTCACAACAATGAAAATAAAGTGGCACACCCACTCTGGGAAAAGTGCCTTGCTGGTGCCTCCAGCCACTGCCCTTCGGTCTGGTGCAGGCCCCTCCAGCCGGCACAACAGGTCTCTGGAGGAATAGTACATATGCCCCCAGAATAGTGACGTCCAGCAGAAGAGGGGGAAGTTATGCCAGTACAAGAGGTCTGGCCAACCCTGACAACACCGCACACAACCATCCAAGGTGGCGTGGGCCATAAATGTCCATCCCTAGATTGTGCATTTCGGGGAAGACCCAAATGCTCCGACCACTCCCAACTACACTGCCCCTGGGGCCCAGGCTGTTTACAAAGAGGCCGCTGCGCCATGCACAAATCACCTAAGGCAGTGCTGCTGGCGATGTTCAATGCCTGGAGGGGGGAAGGGGGATTGGGAGGGAGGTCCGGAATCTATCCTCAGACACTCACCGCAACCCTGTCCCCAGCTTCCAATGAGAGTCCTCCTACAGCCGCTGGAAATCTGGGAGCGGCGCCTTAGCCCAAAGCAGTCCAGAAAATCCAGTGTCCAGAAACAGCAGCGCCAGTCAAATCCAGGGCACCAGCAGGAATCTCTGCTACACCTGAGCCTCCAATGGGTTAGTGTTGCCAGGATAAATACAGGATCCTGTGGGGGCCAGCGCGATACCACTCAGGAACGTATCCTGTCGCCTATATTGTGTGGCCACGCCCACCTCACTGTTAGGTATACTGAATGAAATAATACAATGGATGTAGTCATTTTCTACTCCTACTTATTTAAGTTCTCTATGGTACTAACTGGCCACAGGTTCAGGAAATGTGCCCAAACTAAACATGCACATAAGTTCAACAGGTCATGGTCGTTGTTCTATATAGATGGCAAGCATGCTTCCATGTAATACAAACAACCAGGGGTGTGGAATTTATTAAAATATCTACTTGTCCAGGGGACAGGTTGCTTCTCAAATATACTTGTCCTGTAAAAATATCTACTTGTCCCTTTGGTGCCATGTAGTGTGGCGCCAAATTATGGCAGCAATCTCATTCTGTAAGAGCTCTGATAATAGCCTTTCTGATTATGCCAGGGCTACTACCACAGTAGGGCTTGAATTCTTGCAGTTTCAATCCCTACTGTAGCAATTTCCTTATTTTGCCACCTTTCTGCAGATCTGCATAATAGGGCTGGAGGAAGCAGTAAGCAATAGTTCCAGGGCTGGAATGCCTTTGAGTCTGCAAACCTACTAACCTGCATGTTTTAAAGATTTTCACTAGCTTCTCTCTAATATTTTCCCATAATAAGAAAGGTTGGACATTTACTCCTGACAATGGCAGAATTAGAACTTCTTCCAGGGTTGGGAAGAAAGTGGCTGGAGGGAAAATGAACTTGCAAATGCTCAATAGATTTTCACATGAGCAAATCTACACATGCGTATTTACCCATGCTAAAATACAGTTCACAAATATTTTATACGGGTACGACATATACCATGGGTGCACTTTTGTGACTTTCTTTAAGAATTTGGGGCCACATGTAGGTAGGTTCAGATTTGCGACCCGCAAATCCGAATGTAGGATGGTGTCCCTGACACCGTCTGTGATTCGCAAGGGCTTCGCAAATGCCCACCTCATGAATAATCATGAGGTGGGTCGCAATTTGCGACCCCCTTGCGAATGGCGGCCCTCACAGGGATGGTGGCCTGCTGGAGACAGCAGACCACCATGTCTGTGACTGCTTTTCAATAAAGCAGTTTTTTTTTTTTTTGTAATGCAGCCCGTTTTCCTTAAAGGAAAACGAGATGCATTACAAAAACGAAAAATGAAACGTTTTTGTTTCATTTTTTCAGAGCAGGCAGTGGTCCTCAGGACCACTGCCTGCTCTGATTTTTTTTTTACAGTGACATTCACAATGGGGAAGGGGTCCCATGAGGACCCCTTCCCTTTTGCGTAAGTGTTAGCACCCATTTGAAATGGGTGCAAACTGCGATTGGATTGCCCGCATTCGCAAAACAATCCTACATTGCACTGCGAGTCGCAATTAGGAAGGGAACACCCCTTCCTAATTGCGAGTCGCAAACCCGTTTTGCGATTCGGTAACCAGGTTACCGAATCGCAAAACTGGGTTTGTGCATCGCAATGTGCTTTTTGCATGTCGCAAACAGCGAAAGTTGCTGTTTGCGACATACAAAAAGCTACCTACATGTGGGTCTTGGTCCCTAATTAGGTCTGGTGTTGACAAAGACATTTTGTTTTTATTAAACTTCTATTTCTCTCTCTTTCGGCTGGCTTTACTGTGAGTGATCGCATTCTGCTCTTCCACAAGGAGCATATTGGCACACAAAGTAGTTTTATTCATTGTCAGGAACTACAGTGGCAATCAGTGACGTAAAAAAACTGGAGGGTACCCCTTTGCAAAGAACATGGAGGAGCCCCCTCTCCAGACTCACTCAGGGCAGGTGCTGTGCTGAAGGGCGGCTGCGGGCCTTTGTAATGCCACTGGTGGCAACGTGTGCTTTTAGAGTTCAAAAACGTTTTGGAGGGGGGGGTTTGCCAGTGTTTGTTACAATGTTGAGGGCCTGGTAGCTCCCACAACAATAAAGTGTTTCAAAAAGCCATGTCAAAACAAGACACGCATTGATGAAACTAAAAGACTTATAAAAATATTTCAGATCAGTTGGCTTTGTCAGTGTTTGTTTATTTTCATGCTTCCCATAATCGTGTTGAAAATGGTTACACTGATTTTCCATTAGAAATATTTTTGGGAAATACTAGCATGCATCAAAACATTTTACTAAATGACACTTCATTTGCATCTAATCAGAGAGCATTCTGGGAGCATTATACTTAGCCTCATAGCCTAAACTTTTCAAACATGTGTATACACGTTTTTTTTGTTTTTTTTGTACTGGAACCAACGTCAGTAGTGAAGTGTAGCCTTAAGACATTTATTTACAGCACTCACCCTAATAATGAAGGCTTTCAAATAATGAACTATAAATACAAGTTCGAACAGCATTATCTTTTGGAAACACATTACCTCAACTGCAGAGAGTTCCACTCTCTGTAAACAGGCAGCGAAAGGGTTTGTGCTGCAGAGGGTTGGGCCTACTTGTCCCAAGGACAAAGTAAACATAAAAACTTGTTGCCCTTGACCCCAAACAAGATGTCCTGGGTGTCGGGCGATAGGAATTCCACATCCCTGAAACAACAAATACCCGTATTCACCATAGATCAAAACCTATTTAAAAGACATGCAGACTTTTTTCAACATGCCCCCACCAATTTCTTCAACAATTGTATGTAATAACGTTAACTCACAAAAGGAACAATTGAATCAATTTTCAAACAAAACCAAAGAGAAACAAAGCATTTTTTCTTATATGAGCATGTTGTATGAAAAACCATGATTTAAATAACTTTTTTTTTTTTTTGAGTGGCACAACACACTTTTCAAGACACAATAATAGCTTATCATTTATTACAACTGTAGCTAAAATGACATATTACATATGTTCACAAAAGAACAAGCCTTGCTTCTCACACATTTAACTAATCCCAACAGAACTGTTTTGACAATGAGAAAATGGCAACTTCATATGTTTTACACAAATTCATCCAAAGTCCCCTTGCCCTGGTGTCATATAGTAACCATAAACGGAAAACAAAGTTAAATCATGTCCTACTGAGGCACCAAAGCACTCCCCTCTCTCTCACTTGACCTTAATGGGTCTAGCCCAGCTTGTGTAAGCATATGCATACTTCGGTGAGCAGCCCCTTTAACTGCCACCAATAGGTAATTCCTACTGGGTCAGAGCTCTACAGATTATGCATTGCCTTTTGCTAGCCTACTTGTGGGATGCTCTCTCCCATTTACCAAAGCTTAAGAATATTAAAAGGCAGTAATAGAGAAATAGACCAGTAGCATGTATAAAAAGAAAAGATTACACAAAGCTATAAAACCCAGATGGGGGTCAACAACAGCCATCTAACCAGCGATTATGATCAAGACAAAACTTGTATAGTAGTAAAAGAAGTAAACATTGTGTCAACGTATCTACATCTACATATTTAGACCTGGTGGAGAGGACTGCGCTTACCCAGAAGGCAAGCTCAATGCCTTAGCACTGAGGCTAATGACTACAGAAAAATGGAGGGTCAGCTTCTTTCTTCCATTCACCTTGCGCAGATACACAGAGCCATCATCTAACTTCTTACACTTCGTAGAACCTCACTGAACATCTACACAAATGCTGGCTACCCAAGAGGAAAGACCATAACATTGTAGGAGAATGTACCGAATCGAAGAAAGCCTGGATCCTAATGCTCTTTGAGTAAGTGAGGGCATCGACAAAAAGAGAGATGGGGGATCTTCTAACAAACACGATTTTCAGGTTCCACAGCCACAGGATTAATCATCCACAAAATACAACTGGAGCAATAGAGACATAGTTTATTGTATTAGAATGTATTCACCACTTCAAAAGGAATCTGAAAACCCACGTGTAAAGAAACTATCTGTAAAAACAGCACTTTCTCCACTTTAATCTCTGGATGTCCATGCACTCTCCGCCCCCTATTATTCTATCACCTTCATTCACAGAAACATTTCTGGTTGCCTGTGTGGTTAGGGCTGCACTATATAAATAATAATATAAGTTCAAATAAATAAATGTCACCATGGACAACACAGTTTATTTTGTACTATGCCATAGTACAAGAAGTCTTACTTTGTGATTTTGAGCTAGCCCACTGAGTGCAGAAGCAGGAGAGTTTCTGGAAATTATTGACTATGAAGGGTATTAAAGTGTCCCAACTGCAAGCCAGCAAATAAGTCAGCACAGAGAAATGGGCACTCAATTATTCCTCATTAGACTCGGTGCCGAAATAAAAGGAGACCAAGGCTGAAACATGATTTGCAAGTACTCCAATTATGGTATACCTGCAACCTGATAGGTTTTAGAAAAAGCATAAACAAAGCAAGTACTTGCTGCAGCACATTTTTATATTTCTCAATTTGACAAAATTAAATAGGCATCTGCCTTCATTCGCCCAATGTTCTGTCTAGGACAGAGAGCATGGAACAAGCGACCATTCCTGCAAAGCACCACAAAATATTAGCAAAATAGTACCTTTTCCCAATAAGATGCCTGCCACAAATGCCTTCTTCATTGCTAGCCTTTCATTTTGCTGGCAATCCTTTTTAGCCTGGAAGTGACTGAAGTGATAAGCCGGCCACCAGTCATTCCTCGAATCCCATTCTTGATGTATCCATTCAAGATGCTCCCTAGAATAGACATGGCAAGACAAAAGTGTGACAACCTCGGAGAAAAGATACAAATTGGAAAATGAAAGTATTACACCGCTGTCAATCATCTGGTCTTCTAACCAGCCTCCTTCAGCCCAACTCCGCCCCTCAGTATTTAATTTCCCATAAAACCCCAATCTAATTGACAAAAATACGTGGACTCCGGCCACCAACCACCACAATCCTTTCCATTTGACCCAGTGGCAGTTTCTACGTTGGAGCGTGAGGGCGCTGCCCCATCCCTTCTTTGTGTTACCACATCACAAAGTTTTAATTCAATAGGAACCTTACTTGTGTTTTGTCCCCAGTGCCTTGCCGGACCATGGTGCTCTTTCTTTTTTTCTCCCGGGTCTGAAGTCTTTGACGGTGGGCCAATCCTTGCAAAAGGGAGAGCAACTAATTGTGTGGAGACATGTGTAGTGGACATGTCAGGTTGGACAGCTGCCTTTTTGTGTCCAGCCCGACATGCGCATAGCAGGACTCTCTAAACCTCGCTGTAGTAGGAGCCCAGGAAAGTGAAGATGTAGGGCCCCAGTCTCCTATGGAGTGGAGGATTTGCCTGCTCCAACCAATCATGCTTCTGCTCTCATGTTGTTTGCTGGTATGTACAACATGAGAGCAGTGTCTGGATTGGTTCTGAAGGCAGGCCTTTAGTCCCTCGAACTATCGCACGTGGCAAAGGGGGTCAGGAGAACCGAAGAACATGGCTAATCACGGAGTGCCCTTATTTTAAATACACACAATGATTAGCCATTAGTCTCTGAAAGGCTCTCTGGTAGCGTGCTCCTTCTACTCGTGCTGCACAGCTGACAACACTGTGTTTGAGGTAATTAAAGTGAAAGTACTGCTACTGAAAGAGCTGATTGTTTCTGACCGCAGTAGTGCTAATGTAAAGAAGGAGTGAGACCATTTGTTATTGAAATGAAAAAAAATGTAGAAATGTTAGTGACATTTTCCCTCTCGGGGGGAACAGCCATGCAGTATGCTGGCAGAATCATTGATCGACATGTGAGTTAATATTCACATGTTTAAATAGCATACCGTTAATTAGTTTTCTAAGCACTTCCAACAGGGATGGGATTGAGGCATGTGGCCGCACAAGGCGCCAATAGCAGAAGCAAAATTCGATGCACAAGAACAGCTAGGCATATTATTTAGAGTCCTGAAAGTGCCAGGCAGTATATGGATTAACTAATATAGATGATTTATTTTCGCAGTTTCATAATTGGATGAGATCTGTCCCTTTAATCGGAAACAGCTATCTGTGGCTGCATTATTTTGAACAAAATATTTTGCAATATGTTGAACAAAAAGCTGTCGGGTTTTGGGTTTTGGTTAAGGTTAAATATTTCCATTTAATGCTGTAAACGCTGGCCATTGACTTTCCATGTGCCCCATAATTGCAGCCAGCAGTTATATTACGAATTTATTAATTGCCAATAGGTTCCTTTCAGTTTTTCTTTTTAGACTAAACTCTGTCTCAACTTTTCTTACATCCTCTATGTTGATTAATAGATTCATTAAATGGCTAACAGGATCTTGAAGTACAATATTTTTAAAAGTTGCAGTTCAATTTGTGAACATATGTCCAGAATTCAACATGGAGGCAAATCTCACCGGTATCAGCCACTATTATACTGTAGACTGCCACTAAGGTGGGGTGTTCGCCTGCAGTTTCGTTGAATCTTTAATAAGATGTAATCACAAATGAGCGCACAGCCACACAGTTTGAGGACTATCGATGAAGTGTATCTTAGCAGCATTCACGGCGCTTCAAAGCTGCAGAACTCTTAGGAAGCATGTTTACAAAACATAAAAAACATTAACTAGATTATGAAGACTGGATGCAAGAGTCCACACACACTGATTTCAAAATAAATATAGCTGTACAGCAGATTGACAGTTTCCAAGGCCCAAGAACGTGGCTGAAGCCCTCCTCATGTATTCTTGCAAAAGACTGGTTAAAAAAAATAAGCATACATGATTTCATATTTCTGAAGACAATTTACCATGTTCTCTATTCTACTGAAATACTGTTCAGGAAATAAGTGTATCTGATCTCTCGCTCTTCTTCGGGCATGGGGCCAGGGCCTGCACACATGCGTCTTTATATATGCTGCCTGACTTTACAAGTACATTTTCATGGACAAATAAGCCATGGATACGTAGCTGGGCTTTTTAAACAAATTCCTTCTCAAAATGTGCTGAAAAATATATTATTTTGTTATATTTTTTCAAATATTTTGCTATGGGGAGAGTTCCCCTTGGCCACTCATTTGGCAGACAGTTCGCTCATTCACACTTGTCAGCAACTTTTACACCCCACCACTGATTTGACCCCTCACCCAGCCTCCTCTGGTCCCAAATTAAAAAATAAATAATCTGACCTTCTGACGCTCACACCCCACACCGCTCTCTGTGCCAGCACTCCCACTTCTTGTGCCAAGGTTTCGCCCTCCACTAGCCAGCACTGCTGTCCGCATGGATTTTCCATTGAGTGCAGGGTGGCGGTGACCCATGGTGAGAGGGAAATGTGGCAGGCGGCGCAGGCAGTGTGCCGCCTGTGGGTTTCTGCCTCAGTCTAGAACGTGGGCACCTGGGGCGGGCAGTAGAAGGTGGGTGAGCCCCCCAGCTGTTATTCTGTTGCTTCATTCTAGTATCTGGAGACCCAGGCGAGGTGGTGGAACACGGGTTAAGCGAGCATTTCATTCGGCAATCAGTAAAGAAATTGTGATCCAGTTATTCACTGCAATGGCTTCCGATGGAAACCATACATAACAAGACAATTGCAGCGGTTACATTATTTGCTCGTACAATGACTGCAACTGAACAACTACGTGGACAGACACTTCTGTCAGCAAATGCTACAGCACTGTTAACTATTAAATCAAAACAGGTGTGGTTGTGACCCGTTATCTTTTATGGCCTTCTCAATGAGCAATTAAAATGGGTTTGCTGACGGTCTGAAACATTTTTCTGGTACAGCAGATGAAGCTGCTCTTGATCTGGAGGGCAAACTAAGTAGGGGAGACTCTCAACTTGGAATGATCGGTCAGCAAAGTTGTTCCTCATCATCCCTCAGTGAGATTCTGAGATGGTAGCAGGAGCGCTGCAGTAAACAAAGCTGAACTGTTGATGGCGTTGTCGGCCCGCTGGGGCTTAAACATCAAGAGTTCAAGGAAATAGCACTCACAGGACTGGACCGGGAAGTGGTGCTTCATTGTCTGGTACTCCAGCAACCAGCAGTGATTACATCAAACCTCCGTACGTGCCAAGGACTCGCAATCTTTTCAGCAACGTTAGGGACGGATATCCAGTGAGCAGTGAGTTGTTACTGCAGAGGAGCCATAAGTGATACTTTGAAGTAAAGGTGACCCTTTCCTGAGACTACTGCGAAGACACGGGAAAAACACAGAAGGATGATCCACCGAGTTCAGAGAATGGATTGGTGGGGAGGATGGATTTTTTCCACCCTAGATTGCAACTGGTGAAAAAGCCCAAGGAGAGTGCCACAATTTGTGATCTGAATGAGCTCTCTGGAGTAGAGAGGGCTTTGGTAGAATCCTTTAAAGGTATTCACCAGAAGCTTCATGGCATTGATGCCAAACCAACTGCAGTGGAACACAGGCTAGAGGACACATTGGTGAAAGCTGTCAGGGTTGAACCAAACTTTAGAGGCCTTTGTTGCCGATCAGGAGGCAACAAATGAGAACCTATGTCATTTTCAGTAATGTATTATTGCCTCAGTTTTGCTTGTAGAAGGTAGGCTACAAAGATTGAAGAATATTGAGAGGGTGACTGATGGCGGTCTGCTGGGCTAGAACTGGGCCAAAGGGGAGACTGATCTATGGAACTATATTGAGACTTTTCTTCAGTTTGAGATGAGTTCTTCTAATTACCCTCTTCACATAACACTGAAACGAGCAGTGGAGTTGCCCACTAGGAGCAAGGGTAGAACCAGAGAGACAGTATTGCTTACTCTTCATGATGAATCCCACAATAAGGTCTTGTGAATTCCTAGATGTTAATCTAGTGACTACTTTGTTTGTTGTCTTTTATACTCTGGTTCCTGCTTCCGTTTGTATTTTAACATACATAGGGTGCTTCTTGGGGTACATCATGTGTAGATGTCCTGTGTGCGTTTTAATTTATGTTGAGTGCATTCAGTTCATAATGGATTTTTGTTGGCTTTCAGGACTTTATGCATTTTACCACTGCTAACTAGTGCTGGTGCTCTCTCTTTTAAAAATGGTAAAATTGGTTTACACGTTAACTGGCACATTTAATTGCCTTGTAAGTCCCTACTAAAGTGGTACTACTTGCACCCAGGGCCTGTAAATTAAACGCTACTAGTGGGCCTGCAGCACTTATTGTGACACCCATGTGAGCTCTTTAAAACGAGTCTCAGGCCTGCCACGGCAGCCTGTGTGTGCAGTTTTAAGCTGCTATTTCGGCCTGGCAAAATAAACCTTTTCAATGTATACACAAAAATATGATAGAGTACACTCAATATTCACAACTCAAGAAAAGTAAACAAAACAGTTAGCTGGTAGTGTGTGCAGCTCTGAAAGGGAACCTGCCCCTGTCAGTGAAAGTCTGATAAATGCTAGAAAACTAAAGTTCATTAGAAACAGAGCACACAACAGTGAACCCATAGGCACATGATTTAAGTCAAAATAACCAAAAAGTCGAAGTTATTCACAAGTTCTTGTAAAAAATTTCAAATAAATACTAATCACTGTTATGCAAGTGCCATCATATGCCATTTAGTAGTAACTACGCTAAACAACGCTGTTGTGGTTAAAGTGGCATTCAAATGTTGTTCCACGTTCAAATCGCAAACAATGCAACAATAAGTAAATACATTATGTTTCACTCAGTCTTGTAGATGAAATCCCATGCATTTCAGCCAACCACACCCTTCATCAGGGGTAGCCGTAACAAGTAAAGCAACACACAGCAATTCACTAAATATATTTTCTTAAAGTGGCACATCGTCATAAATGCAGGATAATAGAAAAAAACATGCATCGCGGAAGCAAACAGATGGAAGGCTGTGAATGGGCACACTGGAATTTGTCCCCCGTGTCCTTTTGCGCACACACACGTTTAAAATAGATGGATTAGTCCATAGAGCCATCTTACCAGCTTAATGTACATGGCAGAGTTAGATATGACTAACATGACATTCAGGGAGAAGATTGCACATGTGTCTTCAGGGGAAGGAATGTGCGGTTTGTGGAGAATTTTGAGTAAATTGAGAAAGCAGTTGGTAGTTAAGGAAGTACCAAGTAGAGTATCTTGCAATGCTGGGCTTAAGTCATGGGTCCCCAAGTGATGGGTGTAGGACTACTCCTGGAAGGCTGAGTCAAAGAAGGTCTCTGCAGAACATGAGGCTAGGCCCAAAGGTCCCAAGTGCTGGAAGGGACAGCATTAGACTGGCTAAAGTGTCCAGAAGGGTAGATAGCGCTGGTCCCCCTCGTACTGTTGCTATTTCTATAGCTCTGTGCATAGTTAGATACAAAAAAGACAGAAAGAATTAATCAAAATGTTGTGTCTCGAAAAAGGGCAGCAAATGTGTGCTGCAGGGAGGCATGGGGATTGGAGTAAACCACTAAAGGTGTACCAACTCCGATGGTGTGACAAACTATACTGTAGCAAAAAACTATGATAGTGCGGGTTTCCACTTTCAGCTACTTTGCTAATTTCTTTACATTTAACCATCGGTGCTCCAAACTGACATGCAGAGGGAAGGCTACCAGTTTTTTATGGATTGCAACTTGTCCTTTCAGCCTATATTTTAGGTCAAAGCCTACCAGGCAGCACAGTTGTCTGGTTGCAAAGACGTATTAGGGGCGTGTTGAAAGGTGACCAAGGAATGCATCCCGACCACTGGTTACAGTTGGTTTTGTGTTTTGTCAGTCATGTTAGTTCGCTTTCTATTCACTGGCTTTATTTGTTGTAGACCGTGCAGCCTATGTTTCTCCCTCCCATCAACACATTCTGTTTCCTACCACTCTGATTTGCTCCTACCATAAGCTCTTGCCTAGACGTGTGACCCGATGATAGATTTATGTGATTTGGCTTTAACCATACTCGCGGCTCTCGAGATCGATAATATGGGAGGGCTGGCTGGTGTCGACTAAAATGGATGGAGTGCCTTTGCCCCCTCTTCTTCCTGGTTCAGAAGAGCCGGAATCCATGACTTCCAGACTGGGCTGGTGGGCATCCTCTTCTTCCTTGGCTCCTATGGGGTCAGAGTCACAGAAGAGGTCATGTTTACTGATGAATCTCACATCCTGATGCATGCCAATCGCCTTTCTCTCCATTGGTATAGGGTCTTTTTGCACATGAAGGCCAAGCAGAAGGCACAAATGGCACCATCGTAGTACAGGCAAGGCAAGACAGATTACAGACTTTGTGTATGTCTGGCCATGGGTATTTGACATGGCACTGAAGGCATACCCTGAAGGGCATCCGTTTCATCATCCTCCATGTTTCTTTATTCTCCTGAGTCAATGATGGAAGATGTGTTGAGCCCCGATGGAGAGCTCCAAGAGTTGGGGACCCGGTTTTTGTTAAAATCACCTGAAGCTTGTTGAAGGGGCAGGAAAGGCACGGCCGTCAATTAAGTCTTCTCAGCAATGGGAGTGGAGGATTTGACCGTGTAGGCCTCAAGCAGAAAACGCCAGATGTCAAGTCTCCATCAATATATGTCCATTCCCGATGGCAGAGACAAACAATCTGATAATGAAGTTGGTGCCCATACACATTGCCAACTAAGAGAGGAGTACAGTATACTATTTGACTTGAAAGACTTCTTTAAACAAAACAGGGACTCACTCATGTCACTAAGTTAATAGTGGGATTCTCCTTATGATAACAATTCAAACAGAATTGGCTACAAGGACTCAGGTCAAACCCTCCGCAAAAGTCCAAATAAATGGTACAAGAAAGGCAAAACAAATGAGTGTATACCCAGGCTGATGGACACAAATTCCTTGAAGAATCTCAATGCAAAAATCAAATGGGAGGTTGGCGACCATCCATAGGCCCATGTCTTATATGCCCCTCAGACACAGTGGGATCAGAAGATATCTGATCTCATAACTGTAAGAGCGCCAAGCGCAAAACGTTCACTAGAGTAGACTTTTATGCAAACGAGCGTCAGACCCCTAGCATAATCGCATAGCACATCTGTTGGGCCAATGAAAACAGACAATTATTAAAAATGAAAAGGAAAGGCCACTCACGCCCGCTAACACTTTTGGATGAACAAGCAAGCATTTAATGCCCTGAAACAATAATTAGTTACCAGACAGAGAAAATTTCTCTATCAAACCATAGGTTCACCACAAACTACAGTGGTACTGTGGGATAAGGTGATCTCAAATGTATTTATTACATATGAATTACAAGCCATTGAAGCTTGTTACTTGCCTTCATGCAGATGTAAATATGTCAGAGGAACAAGTTACTTACTTTCGGTAACGCTTTTTCTGGTGGATACAGTAGCTACCTGTGGATTTCTCACCTTATGAATTCTCCCAATGTGCAAGCATTCGATGGAAACTTTCTTCCCAGCAATTCACGTCGATGAGGACATTACAATTGCACGGCTCCGCACGCCACTCCATCTGACGTCACTGTGGGAATAAGAGGTCCACGTCGGCGTGCTGACGTCAGTTTCACCCTTTTTTACGTGCCTTTGAGGCGAACAGGTGAAAACCGACCTCACGAAAACAACATATATATTGTAATCCAAATACAATATAAACACAATATTTATTTATATAAAAATACCCCAAAACATATATACAAAACTAGTAAAAGAAGTCTGGTATGACCAGACAGGCAACAGGGAGGCGGTGGGACTGTGAGGAATCAACGGGTACCTACTGTATCCACCAGAAAAAGCGTTACTGAAGGTAAGTAACTTGTTCTTCTGATGGATACAACTACACAAACGTCTAGGACTGGAAACAACATCTGCAATGACAAGAAGGGGGTGCTCATTTACGGCAGTGACACAGCAAATATGTATTTTTCAATTTGAGGGACAAATATGTCAATATATTGTATTGTATTAGTATTAATATAGCGCTTACTACCCGTGACGAGGCGTCGAAGCGCTTTTCGGCGAGTAGCATGCTACTCCAGAACCCAAAAGGAATTAGTGGTGGATTAGTATAGGGAAACAGGAGTACAGTTTTAGTAGTATTATGAGTTAATTTGAGCCGCGGATTTGTGAGTTTGTTAGTTGGATTGACTGGAGTAATGGAGTGGTGGAGGAGGGAAGAAGTCAAAAGTGTTAATTTGGAGTTTGTAGTAATAGGATTTAGGCTTGGGATGAGTAAGGGGGGGGATGGAGGAGGGAAGAGTCTGTGGAAAGGGTTAGAGAGATCATAGAAGCAGGAAGGGTTTTGGATAAGTTGAAGGTGAGAAATGAGGGAGAGTTTAGTAGGGTTGTTTGGGAGATCATGGTAGTAAACTGAGGTTTGGGTGAGTTAGATGTGGAAGAGGAGGGAAGAGCTTAGGCAGGGTTATTTAGGGAATGAAAGTAGTAGAATGGATTTGGGATGAGTCAGAGTGGGAATGGAGGATAGAATGATAGAGACATGACATATGGTGATGGGTAGACAAAGTAAAGTTTACAAGAGAGTAGAAATATAATATTTATTTATAATTTATATTATATATATATATATATCTATATATCTATATATCTATATATATATATATATATATATCTATATATATATATTGAACCACCCAAAGTCGGAAAAGCTTATTTCAGGAATTAAAGCAATGTACAACTCTATAAATTATTTACTGAAATCACGAGACCTCTTACATGGCCAGACAACAGCAATACACCAAGGGCCTCAGGAATCCTGATTCAGGCGCAAACGAAGCTTAAACCCAAACTGGGATTATGTGAAAGTTAAGGGTTCCTTGAGGGAATGGGCCCGGGGGCTCACCTGGACTGCATTGGCACATGAGCACAGAGGTTGGCAAACTAGTGAAAGCTCAAGCCAAAATGAGCCGAGATTTCACAGCAGGTGATGTGGCCTGGTGGCTACAATTGCCAACCATGTATCATCAGGAGCCGGGATTGAACCCAAGCCCTGGTTCATAGATGAACAGCAGTTCTCAGGCTATGTCAAGGAAGCTTGGTGACATGGTGGAGAAGGCCCTCCTAGCTACAGCATACATCAAATGCCTCAGTCATTGCAGAGCATGGGACTACTTAACAAATCAGCAACGCAATCCAGAAACACATCATTCATAAAACGGTTGACAGGGGAAGAGGCAAACAAGGAAATAACTAAACAGGATGGCCTAAAGCCCCATATTGCTGTTCTGTTATTCTTGTTATGTTGTCATGGGCTCTGGCAGAGAGCTTAACCTTTTGTTGCTAAACCTCAAAAGACCACACAGACCTTTTCATCACTCATTCAGGTGGAAAGGGATTACTTTCCATAATGCCTTTTATAGCGTTTGCATAAAAATGCTGCATATCAAGGTGGTTGCTATTCATATGTAAACAACTGTCAAATACGGGATCTATAGCAGTAGCACATTCTAGGAGCTGTACTCCTTCGATGCACCATGCATCATGTCACCATAATGATACATAGAATTGGGTGGTGGGTGGTGGGTGGGCTCCCGCCCTAAATGTTTTGAAGGGGACTATACAGTTTTCATTGAATTTCAGGTGGCCTAGGATAATGGATGACACTGTTCCCCAAGCTAACCAGGATTTCATCAAATATAACCTGATCCAGCTTTTTCCCCACTCATTTTTATAACAACTTGGCCAAAGCACCATGTCACCTGGTTGCTCAAATGAATATGGTTCAGCCCCCGGGGCTTACCATCTCCAGTTGTTTTGAGCCACACTCTACGTTGACTGAAGTTGACTCACTTCTTGTTTTGGGGCACAGTATTTGTAAGCCAGTTACTCCCTCGCTCCTTGCTCCCACCCAGTGTGCAATGGAATCCTCGCTAACGGTATCAGGTATCATCTTAGCCCCCTCCCTTTGTCCCGCTCCTCACTGAGCAAGACTTCTGTGTACAGCCAATACTGGGCTGCGCTGCCTTAGTATGCTTAGCTGGAATGTTGCAGGGGTTAAAGCTAAGCTGGGGTCCCAGGCCTGGTTGGATCTGGTCCAGCAATTTGACATTGTCCTGCTGCAGGAGACTTGGGCCACTAAGGACGTTTTCTGTGATAATTACATACGCTTTGCCCAACATGCAGTACAAGTATCTTAGGGGCGGGCCAGCACAGGTCTTTTTGCCTGGTTCCAGGTTACCCTGGGATGTTCCATAACTAGCATTGTCTCCAACAGCAGACGTATCCAGGCCTTCTATTTAAAATGGGTTCCCAGAGGTGGGCAATTTGTTGTGAACTTTTATAATGATGACTTTTCTGACAGATTAACATGCGTTTTACAGACTTCTCTTCTTGTACGGATTCTCTCATTCTAGCCGTCTCTGTTTATGGGGGAGTTTCAACTTGTTGGTTGCAGGGGATTTCAACGCAAAGCTGGGGAATACACTGGACCTTATTCAGTCCCAATCCTTTGAAGTGCTTTGCCACTTCCCCCCGTCGAAATGGTGATGCAAGGGGCACCTTACTTTTCCCCATTCTTGCAAGTTATAACCCGTGCAATGCTTTTGACTTTCTTGACTGACATCTTCACAACTCCTAAGTTCACTGGAAGAGGTCAGTGCTCTGTTATTGACTGTGTCTTTATCACCAGAGATATGTCCGCAAGAATTGTTGAAGGAGGTGACATTTACAGCATTCTTAGCAATCATAATGCTCTCCACCTCTCTATCAACCATCCAGTGAAGGCACAAAGGGGCACTTTGGTGAACAACTCTCTTACAAAGGCTAAGGACAATCTGAGCAGGCTAGTAAGGAGGTATGTGGATACTGCCTCAGTTCTAGTTAAACTTGAGGCAGGTAACCAAACCATTCTCTTAAACTGCCTCTCCTTGCAGATTAACAGATATTTGGTAGCTGAATCATTTGTGGCCCTGGGTGAAGCCATAAGCGTGATTCTTACTAAGAGGGTTAAGGGAAACGAGTTGGGCGATGTCTCCTGGTTTGACAAAGACTGTAGGCAGTTGTGCAGGCAATTACACCTTGCCCTGTGGAAAACCCCAAGGGATAGGGAGAAAATCACCAACTGCAGGAAAGAGTATACAGAGGCTTTAAAGTCAAGGAAAGCCAAATCTAGAAATACGCTTTGGGAAAGGCTGGTAGAGGCCTATAACCAAAAAGACAAAAGGTCTTTTTGGAACCCGGTTAACAACTACTACCTGGCAGATGCACCCAAGCAAGCCGTGGACCACTGCTCGGAGAGCAGGTGAACGACTTCCAACATATCTATGCCTTGAAGGGAAACGCATATAATAAGCCATGTCCTGTTCAATCCAATTTCCCTATGGAAATCTCCTTCTCTTTGGAGGAAGTCATCACAGCTATTGAGCATAGCCCAGCCAATAAAGCCCTAGGCCCACATGGGCTCTCAGTGGACTTGTACAAGGCTCTTTAATTACTCTTGTGTGGCCTGGTTTCCAGAGTCTTGGAGGTCTGCTACTACAGTTCCAGTATTCAAAGAAGGGAACAGATGGGATCCGGCTTGATATCGTCCCATTTCTATCCTGGACTCCTCTCTTAAGATTGTGGGACGCATTATACTTGACAGGCTGGAACTCTGGATTAAAGAGAATGTTTTGTCGGAGGTGCAGTTTGGTTCTAGACCCGATATGGCCACTATTAAACAATGTATTCATCCCCACCTTAACATTAGCAAGTACAAACTTCTCAAGAGTAGTGCCATTCATCTAGCATTCATGGATTTGTCTTGCGCATTCGACAGCATTTACAGATCCAAGCCCTGGGACCTTATGGCCAACATGGGTCTCTCTCAAGAACTGCACCAAGATCTCCAGGTTAGAATGAGATTTTGGAACAATGGGGTTCTAATTCCCTGAGCTTACAGCAAGAGGTCTGGCAGGGGTGTGTGTTGGCACTAATTCTTTTTCTACTTTATATCAACAAATTAGAGTCCACTTTAGTAGGTTTAGGCACTGATGTCCTGAGAATTAAGAGCACAATGGTGCTGGACTCCTTTATGCCGATGATGCTGTCTTATTAGCCAGAAAATCCAACGGACTTAAAACCCTAATTCATGGTTTTGTTCACTACAAGGAGGGCCCTACCCTGGAGACTAACAGATCTAAACCTTTCATAATAGTCTGTGGACCTAGGAATGTGAGAACTCGCACAATCCTTATTAAGGCCAACCGTATTGAGAGAGTGCAACTCTTCCCCTACTTAGGCATCACTTTTGAAGAAAATTGGAGTTGGATCTCATGCATGGCCAATAGGTGTTCAACGTTCACACAATCTCAGGTCAATTTTTGAAGTCTCAGCATGCATTGGAAATAAGCCTCTTAAGCGGCTCATTGAGATATACAAGCGCAGATATGTGGCTGTTTTGACTTATAGTGCTGGAATTTGGGGTTGTTCAAATATGGGTAACTTGCAGCTGGAAGAAAATAGGTGCTGTGAAAGCTGCTAGGGGTTCCTCCATGTAGTAGCAACTTCAAGGTACATGAGGGGCTTGGTTTAGACGATGTTGAAGATGGCATTAAACTAGCTCCGCTGTTACTTTGGTGTTCCATCTGGTGTAACACACTGGCCTACCTTTGCAGAGAGGTAATTGAGGACTGTGCTTCATGTGCCATGGGCCCCTTGTTGCCCTGGACACAATATACACAGACCAACTTTTCTAGTCTTCGAAGACCCACCCTTTTTAATGGCCTTACATCTATTAAGAAGGCGGACAAGAAGTGGGTTAGGGAAAACGTCTTGAAATGATCTAGGGCAGGTAAGTTGGCCTTACTCCACCTCAAACTCCCATAGAAAGTACAAGTTGATCCAAACGTGCCCAGGGATCAAACCATACTTAGAGTGAGTTAAGAACCCAGGGGAGCAGTCTCTCCTTACTAGATTCCACCTGGGTTCTATCAGGTCAAAACTGCTTTCACCTTGGTTAGTACGATGTCTCCACCATCCGTTGCTGCCCTTGTGACCAATCGTCTGACCAAACATTACTGCACTTTGTTTATCTGGAGGTAATGCAGAGACCTGTGCTCATCCCAGCACTTAGGATGGCAAAGGTTAAAAAGTGTAGACCCGCCCTGCTCTACCTTCAGTCACTACCATCTCTGGACGTCTGCTTTAGAATGGGCTTATTTCTAAAGTAAGCTGTAAAATTACGCAATTCCCTGTTGTTTTAATCCTGAGTTTTATGCATCTTTTAGCCTTTGTATCTATTTGACCTGAATTATGTGTCTCATTTGTGAATAGTCGTTTTAATATTTTAATTTCATTGTGTTTGTTGGGATATTCTATGGCCACTGTTTGGTCGAAATAAAGATTTTTTTAACGAATGTCACTGCTTTCTTGGGGTTTATCTGCAGAACTCCTTGTTCTAGGGTGTGAATTGTAAACTAAAAGCAAGGTAGTACCCCAGGGTTGTCATTTCTCATTATAAGTCAGCATGACAAACCTGCAGTGCAGTTATTCCTATGACGTTCGTGAAGCTGCATGCGAGGCATTTCTGAAAGTCCTTGGTGATGCCACCCTGGTATGATGGTAAAGATAAAGAAAATATCCCTATGGGTGGAACCCAAACAAGGACGGAGCAAATCTTGGAGGATAGGTGGCTCCCTTGAAGAGCCAGGAGAACTGTCTGACATAAAGGGAGGTCTGAGTCACCGTAAGACAGATTTTACAGGGCCTTCCTGACCCCAGCTTGCTCGGGTGAAGCACAGGAGACAGAGGCACCCAGGCTAGATGACTCCTTGTATTCAGTACCAGAGTGAAGTACAGTGGGACACAACTGCTACCAATTCCAAAGGAGAGGCATAACGGTATAACCTTAGCTGTCCAAGTCTTAAAGTGAAGACACTACCTGAGTCTTGGCCTTCAGCTAGGCACAAGTATGGACTCAATGTATGCTCCAACTTTAGAGGGTAACTTAGAAAACGGATTCTGTCCACCCACCACCTCACTGCTGTCTGCAAACCTAAAAGCAGATGTAGGAGACTCCTGGAAAGGGGGAAGCACTAATGCTTAGTGATAGAGAAATACTAAAGTATCTCAGTGTGTGAGAGGAAATGAGTTAGAGTGGATGGAATAATGAGCGCGTGCATCATGTTTCTCCAACTTGGTGAGATGTAAATAAGAGCTGACTTGGCTAGTCAGGTGGCTGTGATAGCAATTAGAGATGAGATGATTATTCTCCGTTACAATAGAGGCAGCAAAACTATAGTAAATATAATTAAGGCTATGGCACTCTGCCAGATAATTATGTTCCTTGTTTTCAGTGGTATACTGTACTTCTATGTAGGGTTCCAGGGAATCAAGGTGGAAACATCAAGCAATAGATATGATGTCTGTAAAGATTTTAAAGCTCTGCATACACTTTGCCTTTCAGACCGAGATTTGTGCCCGCCTCTGTATAGTCCAGAAACAACCCAGAGATAGTGACCAAAGAGAAAGCTGCTGTAGATATGGGAAAAAGGCTACAGAAAATATCAGTACTAAGGAAACCAGTTAGGTTTTAAAAAAAAAAAAAAAAAAGGCTGATCATTTCGGAGTATCTCGCTGTGTCATTAGCCTATTGCAAATGCATCATCATAAATGTGAATGAAAGCAAATTAAAAATCATAATCGTGAGCATAAGATGGAAAACTTCTTCCATTCAGGGAAAGAATTAGTAAAGTAAGACATTTCATCTACCTGCATTAACGTTCAGATCACAGTGGCATAAAAACATCACGTTGAGAAATCTATGAAGAAAGCAGAGGTGGTAATAGGAGAGCTGCTACACTACAATAACAAACATGGCCTGGTAGGATAGTCCCAAATTGAAGGTAAATTTAAGTCAAAGATGGGAAGCGAAGCTCTGGAGTCTTGCATAATGATAACAAAGGTGATCAAGTAAATACAAAGCAGATTCTAGAATGAGTCCTACATGTGTGCCTGTGATTTTACAGGCAATTGGCAGCTACCTTCCTCTGTAACTTGCAGTCAGAAAGTCGAGCTTGAAGCATGCCTCGAATATCCATATCATCTAAACAAATCTCACTGACATTTGCTAGAAAGAACAAGTCAAAATAAAACCCAGAATCCAAAGTTTTGACAAACAACAAGACGGAGGCAGATGATGCTGGAATTTCGAGGTATCCAGTGACCAAGTCATCTAATCCTTTATAACTAGCAGCAAAGGAAAAAAAGATGGAAAAGACTGCTACACAATGGAGGTACTCCAAATCTGGAGAAATGTGGATCATCTTAGGTTCATCCTAAGCTCAACAATATTCAAGTGTACACCAAATATCTGACCGTACCTGAAAAAATTAAGATCTAAAGAGGACCTCCAAAACATTGCCCTGCAAAGAGCAAACATCCTGCTCCCCGCAAAACAGATGGGGCCAGAGCACACTGAATGCTGAAGCACATGGAAGATCAAAGACAACATCGACATTGTTCTCCAGTTCCTTCCAGAGCACTCGTAAAGCAGAACATGCAGTACTCTGAAATCAACTCATGCAACAAATAGATAATTCTTCTCCTCAATAACCAAATAAATGAATAACCAAAGCAGTAGCAATCTTCATCCCAAAGGCACTGAAGGCAAGGGAAGAGATCTGTAAACTGGAGATACCATCAGAGCAACAGAGAAAGTATTCGGACAAAACAATCAGGTAAGTCGAAGGACAGTTGCAACCATCACATGCCTGGGCACAAGCATACGTTATAGCAGGGAGGAGACCAGCAAAGCCAGAAGCCCAAGGAGTGCAATGTTCTTTTGCCCAACAATCCCCGCCACAATTCGTCCTTTTTTCAAGTATTAATTATTTTTGTCATTTAATAAACAAGTGCCAACAATTCAGCATCGACAAATCATCAGTGCTTTGGTACCAATGACCAGCAGGTGCAAAAGGTTAAGGCACGAGTCAATCAAGTAACTACATTATCAGTGAGGTTTTGGTCACAACATGCATATTTTGGAACGTGGTTCCCCCACTTATTTATCCATTCTATCAACCCCAATGTAAGTGCATGCTCCCTCCTGCCTCATAACACCCACCCCCAAACCATATAATGTCTTGGGCCAGCACTTTCTTTTGGGGGGGCGCTCATTAGGCTTTGCCTGCACATGCGTGCTTGCATGCTGTGGTTGAGAACGCTTTTTTGAGAAAAAGGGGCTTAGAGCCCGCCCCTTGCTTGCCTGAACTTACCATTGGTTGATTCAAATGACACTCATTTATGTGCTTCTGATTGGCCAGCACATCGTTTGATTTCACTTCCTACTCTACCTTGCCATCCATGCAGTTGTGTGGATCCTGGACCAAGTACAGCTTCTGTTCACTGGCTACTGGCCAGTGTCCTTCCACTGGCTACTCACTCTGCAGGTACTCTTTTTTTCCATTTATGACCAACACTTCATACATGTCACGTGCACTTTCAGGCCATCTCTCTCCTCCCAGCTTGTCGCTGCCCTCCTCCCCCATGCTCCTGCAGTGGTAAATTCATGCAACATGTAACAGTACATCCCAATCATTAACCTGAGCCTGCTAGTCTTTGTTGTTGGGTGTCAGTCCCCCTTACCACCACCTACCACACTTTGACGCTTACCCCGCTGTACACAGACCCTCTCCTCCCCCATCCCTGCTATTCCCGTTTTTTGTTCATTTTCTTTCTATCCACTATATAGCACAAACACCCAAAGGTATTGGATCGCTTTACGCAAGCACTAGTTACTTTACACATGGACACAATTAGATACCCTCTTCCAATGGGCAAAGGTAACTACAGGGCAAGGAGCGAGGGGAGACCCGAGGAACATCAAGCAAGCATAATCTGCTCCCAGAGAGCAGAGAACTCGGCTGCCCGTTTGTTGGAAACACTTATTCCAATAAAACGTAAAAGAGGTTGGTCACAAACATGCTATTTTTACTCATTCCAGGCAATCCCTTGCCATGATGCAACATTGCCATTACATTGATCCCTTCTTCCCCCAACAGGTTCCCTCCTACCCATGGGCCTGCTTTTTACATTTTTTTCTACTTTTATATAGCTCCCACCATCTGAAGGTACTGGAGCGCTTCACATGAGCACCAGTTACTTTACACACTGACATATTCAGCCACTCTCTGACCACTGGATGTAAAAATACTGCTGTCCAAGGACGGTCGATTCCGACAGTTAAAATGCCTCAGTTGCAACATCTTACAGTACATCTAAATAATGAACCCTGAGCCTGCTCGCCTTTTTGTAGGGTGCCTGTCCCTCTCAGTACCACCTCCCGCACATGGCTGCTTGCCCTGCTGTACACAGATCCTCCCCCTCTCCCGACCATGCTTGTCCCATTTCTTTTTTATCCGCTATATAGTGCGAACAACACCAGAAGGTGTTGGAGCACTTTACATAAGCACCAGTTACTTTACACAAGGGTGCATTCAGCTGTCCTACGACCACTGGGCAAAGGTTACTACAGGGCAAGGATGGAGAGGAGCCCTGAGGGACATCGAGCAAGCGTAGTCTGCTCTCAGACAGCAGAGCAATCAGCAACCTGTTTGCTGGAAACATGTACGCCACTAAAATGTAAAAGACATCAGTCAAAAACACGCCATTTTTAGTAAAGGCAACCCCTTGCCAGGACGCAACATTGCCATTGCACTGCCACACGCCCCCACCTTTTGACAGCCCATCCTCCCCCTCAACACACACTGCCAAGCCTGCTTTTCACTTTTTTTTTTTTTTACTTTTATATAGTGCAAACACTATCCGACGGGACTGGAGCACTTCACATGAGCACCAGTTACTTTACACAGGGAGACACAGCTGCCCTCCAACCACTGGTTGTAAAGAGACTGCAAGACTTCCTGCCAGGGTGGCTGCTTCCCTGAAAGAAATGCAAATGTGCGCTATGTGTTAATCTGCAAATGTAAAGGATGCTTCGGAGCAGGTACTGGCTTTAATTGACCTAATCACTCGAAGCCTTGTGATGACAAAGATTTATTCTCTTTGAGTGGTGGTGCAAAGAGTTAACAACTGGGTTGTGAAGTGTGCTTTTAATTGTAATTGTATTTATATGGCGCTTACTACACCTGGAGTTGTTAAAGGGACAGTAATGTAAAACAAAATCCATTATGTACACCTCTGGGCATTACTGAAATCTATATTTTGGAACCACCATTTAATCTTAAACATTTTGCCCATTTTGTAGCAGTCTATCTTATACTGTGTGTAATGCAAGTCTAACATATTGAATTGCATATTCACAGAGCTTTCTGCCACAGGCTGTTACCTCGTAGCACTAAAAATACACGTCACTTTTCTCCACTGCACCAACCAAGATTTAATTCTGTGAATGACAGAGCCAGTAGATTTCACGTAGACGCAACCTATTGGCTTTGCCAATATTTGTTCTTAAATGAAAATGTGCTCATAAGTGTTCTTGCTCGGCCCCATAGTGGAATGCTAAAAAAAAAAAAAAAAAAAAAAATTGCAACTTTAGCTGTGTCCCTCTGGACTGACTCGGGAGCTCTACGGCCAGGGTACTGTGCTAAGGGGGCCACCATGAGCTCCAACGCATCGCGAGGGCCTTTGTTATGCCACTGTCACGTGGCTGCTCCTTGAACAGTGCTATGGTCGTTTAGTAGACATTCCGTAGGGGAGTGTCAGATGTACGTAACAGCACGCGGATTCTATTTCTAGTTCCCATTCATTGGCATCTGCTTGTTAAAAGGGTAAGTGTGCAAACTTTACTAGCATTCCTGCGCTTCACTAAAAAAAAAAGCCCAATGGCTTCAACCTGTGCCCACAAGCTGAAAGCGTATATTAAACAGTATCAAAGTAAAGAGAACCTTGGCAAACAACAGCTATTACTTTCAGATGCATGAAGCAGATTATAAACATTCATGCAGGTATTAATATCGCATATTTACCCTTGAATAGCAGCTTTCATCTGCTTTGCTAAACAGGCCCATGTTTCCAGGTGCTCCTTCCATGCCGAGTAATCCAGAACCTCGAAAATGACCCGCAGCCCCAGCTCCTGGTGTTCCAGCATCCCTGGAATTATCACGAAAGGTCAGGCCACTCGCCAAAGAGCCAATCAAGTGAAAGACTTTATTTAATAGTAACATTTCATGCTTGAAAATACAATTAAGTTTGCATGTCATCGAGCAGCTTTAAGCACTCATTCCGGGATGGGAAAATAACGAGAAACAGGTGTTATAGGGGAATGACATGCGGGAACTGAACTTACTGTACCAAGTTCTGCAGGTTTACACTGGCATTTTCTGGATTTCACCCCTCAGCTGCTTGCAGCAAGTGAAATTTCCCGGCGAAACAAAACAGAGCTGCTGTGTTACAGCAAAGTATAATTCTAAAGGGGCTGGTGACTCCCGTTACCGGCCCCGTCTGAACCATCGAGTTACTTTAAATGAAGAGCTATGTGGAAGCCCTTCCATCCTGCCAGGAGGAGTTACAACCTCTCTATTTGGCCGCAGTGTGACCAGTTTAAGTAGTTAAAATGCCCTGTTTTTTTAGCAATCTGAATAACCGTGGGTCGATCAGTCAGGCTGCCATGAAACGTCACCACTACTTAGAGACAAGGGTGCTTCTGTACATGAACCCTGGCTGTACCAACCAAAAGAATGCACTATGAAAATTCTAATTTATTTTTTAAATAATTCTGCCCAGTCTACCTGTAGAAAAAAATGTTTACCTTCGGTAACGATATGTGTGACGAATACATCATTTTGTCGCAAATGAGTCATTTTATCAATTGCCTTCCTTCGTGTCAGATTAGACTGTGAACGTTTTCTCCAACAATGGCTCTCGCACACCGCCAGAGAGCGCAGTGCAATTACCTTCACCACTTCACCCTCCAGGCATACAGCCTGGTTTACATATTGGCGAACAGAGGGTAGACTATCAGGCTGACGTCGCACTGAGGGAATCATCACCCGCCAAGTTTACAAATTACTACCAAGTTCAGGGGCGTAGGAGACCATAAATATCTGGGGGGGACAGGGACAGCCTTGGGGACTTTCAATCAACCCTATACAAATCGCTTGTTGTTTACGAACTGCAGGCTCCGATAAATATACACAATCATATATATTGGAAGTGAAATAGGGAGAAAGGAAGGCATGTTTTCACAGTCTGAAAGTATCTTTTAATGTTATTTACATTTACAAAGTAATTAGCTCAAATGTGAAAATAACATGTTGACTAACCTTGCATCTTCATGCACCAAGCAAATCAAGGTAGGAGGGTAAAGAGGAAGAACATACCCTTTGCACCCCACACCCACCATGCCATTCACCTCATGCCAATTGGAACCGCACTGGAGAGATCAAAAGCGATTAGGTACAATAGTTGTAAACTGTGCTCGGAAACCATAGTTCTAATAACACTTCTACTCCTGTGTGTGATCTTGGGAAGCTCAGCTCCACATCAGTCATAACTAGGAGCATTTCAACTGAAGAAGCTCTTGGAGCTACAGGCTATAAACATGGATTCTCTAATCTCTGTATAAACTGCAGTCACTAATTTCTTTAGAAACGGCTGTTTGTGATGCACCAAGTCACAGCGTGTAAAGAAAAGACATTCACTGATTGTAAAGAAAAGACATCAGAAAATGACTATGATAGGGTTATTACAGTAGAGTTCTGACATTACAATGCCTTCTGGTAGAGCTCGCAGCCAAGGTAAAAGGCAGATCAGGTCACAGAGCATAATTAATACAGCAGTTTAAAGCAAAAAATGGAATGTTGCTTTTCTTTCTTCTGCTCTACTTTAATAGCTTGGAATGACAGAAGCTATGCACTAAGGTTTTAAGTGGTTTGTGGGAAAGTTGGTAGTGTGACCATGTATTATATGGGGTAAAATACCCACTGTGTACATAAGGATATTGCAAGTCACCTTAAAGTTCATACCTTATAAACAAGCATTGGCAAAGCCAATAGGTCTCGCCTATGCAAGTTCTATTGCCTTCACCAATGTGTTTTAGCCATGCTGTACACTAGTGAGACTACTATTCAGCATGGCTCAAAGTTAATGGCATAAAGGAGAATGATGTGTCATCGGATGTGGCGTAGTATCATGGAGTAAGTAGAGTATCCTAGAATGGAGCAGTAAACTTAACTTTAAAGGAACAGGGGTCCCTTGAAAAAAATGCAACACCACTCCCATAAACAATGATATTAAAGTAGTATGCAAATGGAATGTTTTATGCATTTATTCAATCAAAATATAAAAGATCAAATGTAGTGGGAAAACATCAACAGGGGAAATAGAGAAAGACTGGTATTCAAGCATTACACAAGTTATCTGGATGACCCAATGTCGCCAATTACAAGAAAAATTTAAAAAGTAACCTATATAGTACAGTGGTTTGGAGAAGGCTGGCCTGGTTTGTAGTGGGTACCTATGGTACTTACACCTTATACCACGTCCAGTTATCCCTTATTAGTGAAATGTAGGCAGTGTCTAGACGCCAGGCTCTCTAGTGGTGGCTGTAGCCAAGGCTTATCTAGGAGACATGCAAAGCTCATGCAATACCACTGTAGTCACACAATACTCACACACATGCAAGGAAAATACTCAGTGTTACAAAAATAAAGGTACTTTATTTTAGTGACACATATGCCAAAAATACCATAGAGACTATACTCCCTTAGGAGGTAAGTAATACACCAATTATATACACTAGTATGCAGCAATAGCAATAAAAACAGTTAGAAAACAGTGCAATTAGTGAAAATCACAATGGTTAGAAATGGGCCTAGGGGAAACACAAACTATGTACTAAGAAAGTGGAATGCGAATGTCAGTTTCCCACCTAGGCAAGTGTGGTGTGTAGAGGGGCGCTGGGAGTATTAGAAAACACCAAAGGTAAGTAACAGAACCCACCTCAGAGCCCAGGAAAGCAGGAGTAAATCACAGTAACTTTCCTAGAACACACAAGAACACGAGAAAGAAGAAAATGCAAGAACCAGAAGATACTTCAAGACACAAAGGGTGGATTCCTGGACCTAAAGACCTGTGGAAGAATGGGACTAAGTCCAAGAAGCACAGAAGAGTCCAGGGAGGACAGGAGCCCCCGCTAACCCGAATCAAGGTGCAAAAGAAGAACCACTGGTGAAGAACAACAGTCAGTACTGCACCCAAGAAGATGGATGCGGGTTCGTGGTTGGTGCAGATGATGTCCCACGCCAGATCGATGATTGCAGTCTGGTTTGCATCGCTGGATTCCACCAACAAGCCTTGGCACAGGCAAAGCTCATGGTTAGCGGAAAATGGCACTGCCCAGGACCAGGAGGGACCTGGTGGACTCTACCCAGGAGGAGGAGTCAGAAGGGGCTCTCAGCAATTCAGAGAGCCCACAGAATACCAGCCAGCGCACACAGGAGTCCCCCAGCACGGGGACAAAGGATTTGCAAAAGGAGGCCCACGCAGCACAAAAACAAAGGATTCCACGCCGCCAGAGAACCACTCAGGAAGCTGTGCATCTCAGGAAGGAGTGCTGGGGGCCGGAGCTACATTGTGCACAAAGAATTTCATAGAAGGATGCCACACGCCTTGGCAACTGAAAAACACGTGGTGCATGGGGTACTGTCTTGCGTGAGAAGGCAAGCTCTTACCTCCACCAAAGTTGGACAGTAGGACGTCAGGACCATCAGGAACACTGCAGTCTACCACCCGTGATGCAGGATCCATGCAACTCGTCAGGAGAGGGGACCTATGCAGATGGTCATCGTTGCAGAGAGGTGCCTGCTGAAGCAGGGGAGTGACTCCTTCACTCCAAGGGAGATTCGTTCAGTCTTCTGGTGCAGACTGAAGACAGGCTGTCCTCGGAGGATGCACGACTGGGAAACAGCTGCAGTTGCTGGCAGGAGCTGAAGTTACAATATTGCAGAAGTCGTCTTTGCTTCGTTGTTGCAGTTTGTGGAGTTCCTGGAGGGTCCAGATGCAGTTTCTTCGGTGAGAAGGTTAAGTAAAGGATGCAGAGGATTCCTGCTGGAGTCTTTCAATCTGAATCTGAATCTGAAGAACCTCCCAAAGGAGAGACCCTAAATAGCCCTGAAAGGGGGATTGGTCAGCTAAATAGGTAAGCACCTATCAGGGGACGGCTCTGACATCACCTGCTGGCACTGGCCACTCAGATGCTCCCAGAGTTTGCTGCCAACTTGGAATCCAAGATGGCAAAACCCAGGGACCCTCTGGAGGAGCTCTGAGCACCACACCTGGGGTGGTGATGGACAGGGGAGTGGTCACTCCTCTTTCCTTTGTCCAGTTTCTTGCCAGAGCAGGGACTGGGGGTATCTGAACCGGTGTAGACTGGATTATGTAAGGAGGGCACCAAGTGTGCCCTTCAAAGCATTTCCAGTGGCCTGGGGAAGGAAGCTACCCCTTCCAAACCTATTTCCAAAGGGAGAGGGTGTAACATCCCTCCCACAAAGGAAATCCTTTTTTCTGCCTTCCTGGGCTTGAGCTTCTCAAGCAACAGGAGGGCAGAAACCTGTCTGAGAGGTGGCAGCAGCTGGGGCTGCCTGGAAAACCTCAGAAGGCTGGAACGGCAATACTGGGGGTCCTCTAAGGAGCCCCCAGAGTGCATGAAATCATACAACCAATACTTGCAAAAGCCTTGGGGTATGATTCCAACATGTTTGATACCAAACGAACGAGTTACTTACCTTCGGTAACGACTTTTCTGGTGGATACATTAGCTACCTGTGGATTCCTCACCTGATGAATACTCCCATGGCGCCAGCATTTGACGGAAATCTTCTTACTAGTCTCTGCACGTCGACGAGGACGTCACTTTAGCCCACGCGACGCCGTCTGACGTCATACAGGCAATAAGAAGTCCTCGCCGACGTGCCGATGACAGTACCAACATTTTTTACGTGCATGAGAATAATAATAATAACCCAATGCAATGAAAGAGCAAAGCAACATCTCTTAATATTGTAAATCACACAACATTGCAATAAAATAGCTATAGATTTAATATAACTTTTTTTTTTTTTTTTTTTTTTTTTTTTTTAACAAATAAATATATTTATACATACGAACCATGTATATACCCAATATATATATAGATTTATATATAAATATACACATATATACAAATATCATACATGCAAAATGTATTGCAACTTTGAATACCAAAAGGAGCACACTCAAGGATTGCTTGGAGAGACCAAAAAGGCAACGGGGAGGCGGGTGGGACCGTGAGGAATCCACAGGTAGCTAATGTATCCACCAGAAAAGTCGTTACCGAAGGTAAGTAACTCGTTCTTCTGATGGATACAACTACCTGTGGATTCCTCACCTGATGAATAGAGTCCCAAAGCAGTACCACGCCCGGCGGTGGGTGCCTAAATGGTCAAACCAAGAAATCCTGCAGCACTGACCGTGCAAAATGACCGTCCCTTCTGACCTCAGAGTCCAAACAGTAATGTTTCACAAAAGTGTGAAGGGACGACCAAGTTGCGGCCTTGCAGATGTCAACCACAGGAACACCCCTGGCCAAGGCCGAAGAGGCCGACTTAGCTCTGGTGGAGTGAGCTCTAATGCCCTCAGGCGGATCCTTCTTTGCCAAAGAGTAACAGATTTTAATGCAAAGAACAACCCACCTGGAGAGTGTTCTCTTGTGGACTGCCTTTCCTCTCCTCTTGCCCACGTATCCGACAAACAGCTGATCCTCCAGCCTGATATCCTTCATTCTGTCGATATAGAAGCTCAACGCCCTTTTTGGGTCCAGGCGATGTAGTCTTTCTTCCTCCTTTGAAGGATGAGGCGGAGGATAAAACGTGGACAAAGTGATTGTCTGAGCCAAATGGAAGGGTGAAACAACCTTCGGAAGGAAAGCAGCCTTGGTCCTCAACACCACCTTATCCCCATAAAACGTTATATAAGGGGGTTTAACCGATAAGGCCTGCAACTCACTCACTCTCCTTGCAGATGTTATAGCTACCAGGAATACTGTTTTAATAACCAAATACCTTAAGGGGCAAGAATGCATAGGCTCAAAAGGGGACCCCATAAGGAAAGTCAGGACCAAGGACAAATCCCATTGAGGCATAACGAATGGTTTTGGAGGATATTGATTCAGAAGACCTTTCAAGAATCTGAGAACAATAGGGGATTTAAATAACGATGGTTGGTCTGGAAGACAAATGAAGGCTGACAAGGCCGACAAATAACCCTTAATGGTAGCTACTGCACAACCTTTCTGCGCTAGAGACAGTGCAAAAGACAAAACATGTGACAGATGAGCATGTAAGGGATCAATCTGTCTCTCTCCACACCACATAACAAATTTAGACCACCTATTAGCGTAGATAGATTTAGTGGAGTGTCGCCTGGCCGCTAAGATAACATCCACTACATCAGGCGGGAGAGAGAAGGAACTCAGGTTGCCCCGTTCAATCTCCAAGCATGTAGGTGCAGACTCTGGAGGTTGGGGTGTAAAACCTGCCCCTGCGACTGCGAGAGGAGGTCTGCCCTGAGAGGGAGACGGAGCGGAGGGCACAGTGAGAGTTGGAGAAGGTCGGAGTACCATACCCTCCTTGGCCAATCCGGAGCTATTAAGATGACTTGGGCCCGGTCTTGGCGAATTTTCCTCAACACTCGAGGAATCAAGGGTATGGGGGGAAACGCGTAAAGCAACTGGTCGCACCAGGTTATCTGAAACGCGTCTCCCAACGCTCCCTGCATCGGATACTGGAGGCTGCAGAATAACGGGCAATGCGCGTTCTCCCGAGTGGCAAACAGATCTATCCGAGGAAACCCCCACATCTGGAAGATTAAACAGACTTGATCTGGATGGAGACGCCACTCGTGGTCTGCCGAGAATTGGCGACTGAGACTGTCCGCACGTACATTCAAGACCCCGGCCAGATGATTTGCCACCAAGCAAATCTGATGGTCCTTTGCCCAGGACCATAGCCGAAGAGCTTCTCTGCAGAGAAGGTACGACCCTACTCCTCCCTGTTTGTTTATGTACCACATCGTGGTAGTATTGTCCGTCAGGACCTGTACCGACTGACCACGAAGGGATGGGAGGAAGGCCTTGAGAGCCAAACGTACAGCCCGTAACTCCAACAGATTGATATGAAACACCTGTTCCTCTGGAGACCAAAGCCCTTTGATCTCCAGATCCCCCAGATGAGCTCCCCATCCTAGGGTGGAGGCATCCGTTATTACCGTGGCCACTGGTGGCGACTGCGCGAACGGCTTCCCCTGTGAAAGATTGTTGCCCGCAATCCACCACTTCAATTCCACAGCAGCATCTCTGGAGATCTTGACAGTACCTTCTAAATCTCCCTTGTGTTGAGACCACTGCCTTCGGAGGCACCACTGAAGAGCCCTCATGTGCCAGCGAGCATGCGTGACCAACAGAATGCAGGAGGCGAACAGACCGAGCAGACGAAGGACCTTGAGGACTGGAACTACCGCTCCATTTCGAAACATTGGAACCAATTCCTGAATATCTTGAATCCGCTGAGGCGGAGGAAAGGCTCGACTCAATGTTGTATCCAGTACTGCCCCTATGAACAGGAGGCGCTGAGAGGGCTCCAGGTGAGATTTGGGCACGTTCACCGAAAAGCCCAGGTCGAACAACAACTGGGTTGTTGACTGCAGATGATGCGACACAAGCTCCGGGGACTTGGCTTTGATCAACCAGTCGTCCAAGTAAGGGAATACTGCTATCCCCCTCCTTCTGAGCTCCGCCGCAACCACTGACATCACCTTTGTGAAGACTCGAGGTGCTGAAGTAAGACCAAACGGGAGGACCGCAAACTGATAATGCTGCGACCCTACCACAAACCGGAGATACTTCCTGTGCGACTTGAGTATCGGGATATGAAAGTAAGCATCCTGCAAGTCGACAGACACCATCCAATCTTCCTTGTTCAACGCCAAAAGCACCTGTGCTAGGGTCAGCATCTTGAACTTTTCCTGTTTGAGGAACCAATTCAAGATCCTCAGATCCAGGATTGGTCTCAACTGACCATCCTTTTTGGGAATCAGGAAGTATCTTGAGTAACAACCTCGACCCTTTTCCTGCTCTGGGACCAACTCTACCGCGCCCTTTGAAAGGAGGACTTGAACCTCCTGTTCTAGCAACAGGAGGTGTTCTTCTGAACAATAAGATGGGCGGGGCGGGATGAGGGGCGGGAACTCCCGAAAGGGAAGGGCGTAGCCTTTTCCCACAATGCCGAGAACCCAAGTGTCCGTTGTGATAGACTTCCACTTGTGGAGAAAACGCTGTAATCTTCCCCCTACAGGAGAGGAGTGAGTGGGAGACGGTGGAAGCCTAAGGCTGCTTCCCCTGCTGCACCCCTCCAGAGGACGAGGAAGAGGCAGAGTGCTGTTGAGAGGCTCCTCTGGTACGGACCCCACCCCTCCCCCTCCCTCTAAATGACCTATAGGGGAGGGAAGAGGCGGGTTGCTGGAACCTCCCCCGAAAGGAAGAGGAATAAGAGCCACGCCCAAATCCCCGAAACCTCCTGAAAACTCTAGAAGAGGCAGAGGAAGAAGGAGCTTGCAGTCCTAACGATTTGGCTGTGGCTCTGCTCTCCTTAAATCGTTCCAAGGCTGAATCTGCCTTGGCTCCAAACAGTCTGTCCCCATCAAACGGGAGGTCCAGCAGGGTCGACTGCACATCCGCAGAGAACCCTGAGTTTCGGAGCCAGGCCTGTCTTCTTGCCACCACAGCCGTGCCCATCGCCCTGGCCACCGAGTCGGTCGTGTCCAGCCCAGACTGGATAATCTGGGTCGCGGCAGCCTGGGCGTCCGAGACCACATCCAAAAGACCCTGGGGAAGCTCCGTGAAAGAAGACGAAATATCATCCATCAGCGCATGGATGTACCTCCCCAGAATGCACGTGGCGTTGGTGGCCTTCAACGCCAAACTGCATGACGAAAATATTTTCTTGGACTGCGCATCCAGTTTCTTGGAGTCTCTGTCTCCAGGCACCGTCGGGAAGGAACCAGGCGCTGACTTTGAGGAACAGGAGGCTTGCACCACCAAGCTCTCCGGCGTAGGGTGTCTAGAGAGAAAGCCAGGGTCAGATGGTGCAGCTCGATACCTCCTGGCCACAGCCCTATGAACGGCCGAGGAAGACACCGGCTTCTTCCACACCTCCAACACCGGATCCAGCAAAGCCTCATTAAATGGCAAGAGAGGCTCAGCTGCAGCAGAGGCCGGATGCAATACCTCTGTCAGCAAATTCTGCTTTGCCTCTGCCACCGGCAAAGGCAGGTCCAAAAAGCTCGCTGCCTTCCTCACCACAGCATGAAAGGAAGCAGCCTCCTCCGTATATTCCCCTGGAGATGAAAGGTCCCACTCAGGGGAAGTGTCCAGCCCACTGGCTGTATCCAGACCATGCAGTCCGTCTCCAGAGTCCTCAATCTCTCCCTCCTCTAGGACTCGCTGGTACTCTTGCTCTTCTAAAAGACGGAGAGCACGCCTCCTCGAATGAAGTCTCTCCTCGATACGCGGAGTCGACATGGCCTCCGCCGACGTCGAAGAACGGCGCCGATCTCCAGAAGCATCTGACGCCGCGTCCGGCGCCACAGGCAGCTTCGGCGCCGAGGCAGGAGCCGATGGACCAACCGGAGTCACAGGGCAAAATCCTGACTTCGACGGAGGGGCAACCTCCGGGGCCGAAACATCCGAAGCCACCGGAGCGGCCACCGACGCCGGCACCGGCGCCGAGCCCACATTCCCAAAAGGGAGAAAGGGCATAAAGGGTGCCGGCCGAAGAGGCGCAGGATCACCCAACGAAAAGGCCAAGGGCCCCGAAGGACCAGCCGGAGCAGCTCCTGGAGCCATCTGCTGAAAGATGGTATACATCGCATTAAGAAACGCGGTACTATCGGCTCCAGGAGTGGGAAAAGCCGGATACTGGGGTGCCTGGATCGAGGGCGACCCCGACGCCGGCCTCGACGTCTGCGACGCCGGAGAAAACACAAGAGGCTGCACCACCTCAATCACTGACGCCTGACCAGGTGAAGTCGGTGACGCCGGAGAGGGCAACGGCGTCGATGGATGCGGCGTGACCGTGGGGCTGACCTCCCAAGTCCTCCGACGCCGAGCCGAAGGTGACCTCGAACGAGACTCCTTGCTGGAGTGGCGTCGTGAGTCTCTACGGCGCCGGGAGTCTCGATGACGCCGGTGAGACCTTGGCGAAGAAGACTTCTTATGATGTTTCTCCTTCTTCTTTGACTTTGCCATGAATAACTTGGCCTCGCGCTCTTTGAGGGCCTTCGGATTCATGTGTTGACATGAATCGCAAGTCGAGACGTCGTGGTCGGAGCTCAAACACCATAGACAGTCGGAGTGAGGATCTGTAACTGACATCTTGCCCCCACACTCTCGACAGGGCTTGAAACCCGACTTCCTCTGAGACATTGTTACCGCAGAGAAGACTACGCAGCAGACAATACACTGTAACCACGAAGGTAACAGTAACTCCCTCGAAGATAACCGTTTCGAATGCACGGAAAAAAGGGAACTGTCATCGGCACGTCGGCGAGGACTTCTTATTGCCTGTATGACGTCAGACGGCGTCGCGTGGGCTAAAGTGACGTCCTCGTCGACGTGCAGAGACTAGTAAGAAGATTTCCGTCAAATGCTGGCCCCATGGGAGTATTCATCAGGTGAGGAATCCACAGGTAGTTGTATCCATCAGAAATACCTATGTTCGGAGTTACCATTATGTAGCTGGGAATAGGGAGTGACCTATTTCCAGTACACTTGTAAAATGGCATCCCCGCACTCCTGAAGTCTGGGAAAATGGTCCTGAAGGTTGTGGGGGCACCTCTGCTAGTGCAGGGGTGCCCTCGCACACAGGTACTCTGCACCCTGCCCTCAGGGCTGGAGGGCCTGCTATAGGGGTGACTTATAAGTGACCTGGTGCAGTTTAACTGGCAGTGAAAGGGTGCAGGCACCTTTTCACGCAGGCTGCAATGGCAGTCCTGCAGAAGCCTTTGCATGGGCTCCCTATGGGTGGCAAAATAAATGCTGCAGCCTATAGGGATCTCCTGGAACCCCAATGCTCTGGGTACCCAAGTACCATATAATAGGGACTTATGAGGGGACACCAGTATGCCAATCTTGGGTGAAATACTGGGTTACCAGTATGCAACAACCATAATTTAAGGGAGAGAGCATAACTACTGGGGTCTTGATTAGCAGGATCCCAGTAGACCCACTCAAACACACTGGAAAACAGACCAAATGTGGGGGTAACCAAGCTAGAAAGAGGCTACTTTCCTACAAGGTTAGCATCCACAATAATGATTTACAAGCTTTTATACACCCACTATTACATGAATGACTCAAATAGTGAATCAAGAAGTCATTAGCTCATAGTACCTATGCTTATGCCAACTTATGTACAATATCACAAATTCAGGTCAAGGTACTTTGGCCGACGATATTTCGATCCCCTAGACAAGTATCAGGATCATCCTAAGCCTTCGCTAAGCTTGAGTTAAAGGGGGTTACAGAGTGCTTGTAACCAAAACGGCGAAGATAAATCTGACTCACGTCTCATATGAGTGAGAAGGCAATCAATGGAGATCTGAATCTCTAATCAAGCGCCAATGCCATAAAGTAGTAGTAGAGTGGAGTAGTGTCACAGTGTAATAGAGTGGAGTGGCAGAGTGGCGTAGAGTGGAAAGGCATAAATAAGAGTGAACTGGAGTAGAGTGAAGTAAAGTAACGTGAACTTGCATAGAGAAAGTTGGGTAGAGTGCTGTTGAGCATAGTACATTGTTGTATAGTGGAGTGGCATAGAGGGTTGTGCAGTGGTGTTGAGTAGAGTATCATAGATTGAAGTGGCATAGAGTGGTGTGGAGTGGTATAGAGTGGAGTAAAGTGGAATGGAGTGGCGTATAGGGAGTTGTGTAGGGAGTTACAGAGTGGAGAAAGTGTTAGAGTTTAATGGAATAGAGTGTCAGAGTCTAGTATCGTGGAGTATAATGGCAGAGTGAAGTGTCAGAGTGGAGTTGGGTGGTCTAGAGTGAAGTGGCAGAGTACAGTGGTGCAAAGTAGATTGGTGTAGAGTGTGGTGGTAAAGAGTGCGTTGGTTTTGAGTAAAGTGGTGTAGAGTGCATTGACGAAGACTGCACTGGTTTAGCGTAAAGTGCAGTAGCGTAGAGTGGTGAAGAGTAGATGGGAGCAGAGTGGAGTGGCACAGCATAGATTGCAGTGGTTCAGAGTGATGTGTCGTAGAGTGATGCGGTGCATGGTAGAGTGGAGTGGTGCAAGGTAGAGTAGACTGGTGTAGAGTGCAGTGGTGGAGTGCAGTGATGCAGAGTAGAGTGGCATAGAGTGTAGTGGCATATAGTACATTGGTGTAGAGTGCAGTAGAGTGGCATATAGTTGAGCGGTGCAGAGTAGAGTGCCGTGGTGCAGAGTAGAGAGGAGTATAGTTCAGTGGCAGAGTGCAGTGTTGCAGAGCAGTGTGTCATAAAGGGCACTGGTGTAGAGTAGAGTGGCATAGAATGCATTGGTGTAGAGTGCAGTGATGTAGAGTGATGCAGAGTAGAGAAGAGTGGCTTAGAGTACAGTGGTGCAGAGTAGAATAGAGCTGCATAGAGTGCCGTGGCATAGAGTAGATTGCTGCAGAGTACAGTATAGTGGTGAAGAGTAGATTGTTGCAGAGTGGAGCATAGTGATGTAGAGTGCAGTAGCATAGATCGGTGCAGAGCAGATTGGAGTGGTGCAGGGTACATTGGAGTGGTGCAGGGTAGATTAGGCTGGCATAGCATAGAGTGGAGTTGCGTAGATTGCAGTGGCATAGAGGAGATGATTTCAAAGTAGAGTGAAGTGCCTACATTGGAGTGGTGTAGAGTAGATTAGAGTGCTGTGGTGCAGAAAAGAGTGCAGTGGGACAGAGTACAGTGGCATTGAATGCAGTGGTGTAGAGTGGTGTGGAGTTCAGTGGCAGAGTGCAATGTTGCAGACTAGAGGGTCGCAGAGTACAGTGGTGTATTGTAGAGTGGCATAGAGTGCAGTCGCCTAGAGTGCTGTGGCGCAGAGTACAGTGGCATTGAAAGCAGTGGAATAGAGTGTTATGGAGCAGAGTAGATTGGCATAGAGTGCAGTGGCATAGAGTGCATTGGTTTTGAGTAAAGTGGTGAAGAGTACACTGGCAGAGTGCAGGGGTGTAGTGTACAATGGTTAGAGCAGAATAGCATAGATTGCAGTGGCATAGTGTAGAGTGCTGCAGAGTAGAGTGATGTAGAGTGGAGTGGTACAGCATAGATTGCAGTGGCGTAGTGTAGAGTGCTGCAGAGGAGAGTGGTGTAGAGTAGAGTGGTACAGCATAGATTGCAGTGGCGTAGAGTAGCACAGAGTGGAGAAAAGTGGTGTAGGGTGCAGTGGCATAGGGTAGATTGTTTCAGAGTACAGTAAAGAAAACATAGAGAAAAGATAATATACTTCAATATGCTGAAGTATGTAATGATAACAACAACATAAATAATAATGCTAGGCATAACGGCCCAAAATAAAATATGGCTTCTCCCTGTTAGCCAAGCCCTTCATTACCTAGATAACAAAACATTAAACATAAATCTTAGAAAAATATACCCTTCTAATAGCTAAATTGTTTTGTGAAAAGGTAAAATCTGGGCTCAATCTCGACTTCACTGTTTCACCAACTGGTGTGATCTTAGTCAAATACAAATATTGTGTTTCACAGAGTCTCCTTTCTAGCCTGCAGGCACCAGGCTGAGTGGGACTCTGTTTCCTCTTTAGATCTTCCTCATTGTCCTGCAGCTCCTCTTAAAGGCCTCCTGCAGTGCTCCTCTTCAAGGCGGCAGCAGGTGATGCAGATAGTAATCATCCAAAACTCTTCTCCTCCTCGTGCCCTTTGTTCTTATGAGCACCCTTAATGCCCACAGCTGTAAACAGGACAAACAAAAGGGCAGAGGGCGCAGGGGGCCTCCTGACTCACCTTCATACTGTTACCATCAGATTGGAGGATGGTCGGTACAGGGCTGTTATAAGTAGCGCTTTTGTGCGCTAATGGCCCTCTGAATAATATATGTAAAAGGGGAAATTATTTTGTCCCCTTATCCCCCCCACCTTCGTCCCCCGTGACCCCAACCTTCAAAATCTGGGGGGGATACATCCCCAGCGTCCCCCACACTTCCTACGCCCATGACCAAGTTCACTGTAATTTCTGTAGCATTGGCAGGAACCGCCGTAATCAACATTTCGGAGCTGTCCGTCAAACGTATTATTTAATAAAAAAAATCAAAAAAAAAAATCAATAAGAAAATCCCAAAGCAGGGCTTTCTTTAAAAATAAATAAATAATAATGCGCCCCTTGCCCAAGGAGAGGGGGCATTAGACAGTTTGCACTGCCCCTCACTGCTAGGTTTTCCTGACAGTGAAAACTGGCCTGTATGTCCTAGGTCAACCTGGAATGGCATTACTCCATCAGGCTATCAGAAGGATGTAAGCATGACGGAGATGGAGCAGTCTCCGTGGTTACACCAAAGGTCCTCTCAATTAAACCGGATTGGCAGACCACTATGTTGGCGGTAAGGATACTCAGACACCATTCTGGGAGTGAGCTTACCCTAACATATATATCAGCCCCACAGCAACACCGAGAACATTCAGCACCAACCAGCGTGCTGGTGTGAGATACTGGACATTTTCCTTGCCTCAGTGGTGCATGCAGAGAGTAACCAAGAAAGTAACGACGGCAACCAAGACAGCACATGATATGTTCGTATTTGTCTCATCACTAATCATCATGGGAGGAATGGGAGCAGTGAAGAATCAACGGAAGGATTATATACGCGGTAGAAGGACTCGGAGGTGAGGATTATCCCACCCATTTATTCTGAATAACTCTCCCAATCTTAAATGCGAAATGTGTTCAAGCACTGAGATATTTATATTGTAACAGTTATTGATATGCATGTAATCATAATTTGGACATGATGCATTGTCTTCCTTAATAAGAAAGTCATTGTTATCGTTATAATTTACAGTAAGTTGACTCAGTCTGCTTGCAGGACTTATTTCACTTTTGACAGAGTGTTACAACATTGTTATCTTTGTTTTCTTCACAGTCGCAGATCAAGATTCCGGTTAGTAGAGAAGTGGACACCTTCAGGTTCTCACGTTGGACCCGCATACCTGTCAATCTCGTTGACCTACATCGATGCTAGGCTGGAGACCAATTTCAGAAACGCTGTTGAGACTTTTCTAGACTTTAAGACTTTTATCTCAGAGCAAAGAAGAGGAGGATTTGTGGTTACTCAGAGCTATATATTGTTTGATGGGTTATGATTGGACTGTTATGGTGTCATCCATTAATTTTATGGGTAATGTAGTTTTAGGAAAAGCTTTATTTTTTTCTGGCTGCTGTGTGTTTTGGCTTTAGTAAACAGCAAAGAAGGAGACGCATAATCCTCGCATCAGAGTCCTTAATAGAATTGAAAATTCTTGCTGTGCAAGCTAGACTTTTTTATTGGAGTGTGGATAGCCCAAAATGAAAATGTCACTTACCCAGTGTACATCTGTTCGTGGCATCAGTCGCTGTAGATTCGCATGTTTTGCAATAGCTCGCCATCTGGTGTTGGGCTGGAGTGTTACAAGTTGTTTTTCTTCGAAGAAGTCTTTCGAGTCACGGGACCGAGTGACTCCTCCTTTTGTCTCCATTGCGCATGGGCGTCGACTCCATCTTCGATTGTTTTTCCCCGCAGAGGGTGAGGTAGGAGTTGAATTGTAGTAATAGTGCCCATGCAATGGAGTGACTAAGTATGTACCTATTTAAGGTTGAGATGATACATATACAAATAGTTGAAGCTAACTTCCAAACTGCTACAGGCTCCCGGGGAGGCGGGTGGGCACATGCGAATCTACAGCGACTGATGCCACGAACAGATGTACACTGGGTAAGTGACATTTTCAGTTCGATGGCATCTGTCGCTGTAGATACGCATGTTTTGCATAGACTAGTAAGCAGTTATCTCCCCAAAAGCGGTGGCTCAGCCTGTAGGAGTGGAAGTAGTTTGAAATAATGTTCTTAATACGGCTTGACCTACTGTGGCTTGTTGTGCGGATAACACATCTACACAGTAGTGCTTGGTGAATGTGTGAGGCGTAGACCATGTGGCTGCCTTACATATTTCTTGCATTGGGATGTTTCCTAGAAAGGCCATGGTAGCACCCTTCTTTCTGGTTGAGTGTGCCCTTGGTGTAATGGGCAGCTGTCGTTTAGCTTTAAGGTAGCAGATTTGGATGCATTTAACTATCCATCTGGCTATACCTTGTTTTGATATTGGGTTTCCTGCATGAGGTTTTTGAAATGCAATAAATAGTTGTTTAGTCTTTCTGATGTTCTTTGTTCTGTCAATGTAATACATTAATGCTCTTTTGACATCTAATGTATGTAGTGCCCTTTCTGCTACGGTATCTGGCTGTGGAAAGAACACTGGAAGTTCCACTGTTTGATTTAGATGGAACGGTGAAATAACCTTTGGCAAAAATTTAGGATTAGTCCTTAGGACGACCTTATTCTTGTGTAGTTGTATAAAAGGTTCTTGTATTGTAAACGCCTGAATCTCGCTTACTCTTCTTAGGGAAGTAATGGCGATGAGAAATGCAACCTTCCAGGTTAGGAACTGTATTTCGCAGGAGTGCATGGGTTCAAAAGGTGGACCCATAAGTCTAGTTAGGACAACATTTAGGTTCCATGAAGGAACAGGTGGTGTTCTTGGTGGTATAATCCTCCTAAGGCCCTCCATGAATGCTTTAATGACTGGTATCTTATATAGGGAAGTTGAATAGGTAGTCTGCAGGTATGCAGATATTGCTGCAAGGTGTATTTTAATGGAAGAGAAAGCCAGGTTAGATTTTTGTAAGTGAAGCAAGTAGCCCACTACATGTTCTGGAGTTGTGTGTAAAGGTTGTATTTGATTAATATGGCAGTAGCAAACAAACCTCTTCCATTTACTTGCATAGCAGTGCCTGGTGGATGGCCTTCTGGCTTGCTTTATGACTTCCATACATTCTTGGGTAAGTTGTAAGTGCCCGAATTCTAGGATCTCAGGAGCCAGATTGCTAGATTCAGCGATGCCGGATCTGGGTGTCTGATCTTTTGGTTGTGTTGTGTCAACAGATCTGGCCTGTTGGGCAATTTGATGTAGGGTACTACTGATAGGTCTAGCAGCGTTGTGTACCAGGGTTGCCTTGCCCAAGTTGGTGCTATCAATATGAGTTTGAGTTTGTTTTGACTGAGTTTGTTTACCAGGTAAGGAAGGAGAGGGAGGAGGAGGAAAAGCGTAAGCAAATATCCCTGACCAGTTCATCCATAGGGCATTGCCTAGGGACTGTTTGTGTGGGTATCTGGATGCGAAGTTTTGGCATTTTGCGTTCTCCTTCGTCGCAAACAAGTCTATTTGAGGTGTTCCCCAGAGTTTGAAATAGGTGTTCAGAATTTGGGGGTGAATTTCCCATTCGTGGACCTGTTGGTGATCTCGAGAGAGGTTGTCTGCGAGTTGATTTTGGATCCCTGGTATAAATTGTGCTATTAGGCGAATTTGGTTGTGAATTGCCCAACGCCAAATTTTTTGTGCTAGCAGGCTTAACTGCGTGGAGTGTGTCCCCCCTTGCTTGTTTAGATAATACATTGTTGTCATGTTGTCTGTCTTGACGAGAATGTATTTGTGAACTATTATTGGTTGGAAAGCTTTTAGTGCTTGAAAAACTGCTAGTAGTTCTAGGTGATTTATATGCAGTTTTGTTTGATGTACGTTCCATTGTCCTTGTATGCTGTGTTGATCGAGGTGTGCTCCCCACCCTGTCATGGAAGCATCTGTTGTTATTACGTATTGTGGCACTGGGTCTTGGAAAGGCCGCCCCTTGTTTAAATTTATGTTGTTCCACCACAGAAGCGAGAGGTAAGTTTGGCGGTCTATTAACACCAGATCTAGAAGATGACCCTGTGCTTGAGACCACTGTGATGCTAGGCACTGTTGTAAGGGCCTCATGTGCAGTCTTGCGTTTGGGACAATGGCTATGCATGAAGACATCATGCCTAGGAGTTGTAATATCATCTTTGCTTGTATCTTTTGTGTTGGATACATGCGTTGTATGATGGTGTTGAAATTTTGAATTCTTTGGGGACTTGGAGTGGCTACTCCTTTTGTTGTGTCTATTATGGCTCCTAGGTATTGTTGTACCTTGCACGGCAGAATGTTGGATTTCGTGAAGTTGACGGTGAATCCTAGTTTGAAGAGGGTTTGTATGATCTGATTTGTGTGATTTGAGCACTCTATTAACGAATGGGCCTTGATTAGCCAGTCGTCTAGATATGGGAACACATGTATTTGCTGCCTTCTGATGTGTGCAGCGACTACCGCTAGACATTTGGTAAAGACTCTTGGTGCGGTTGTTAATCCGAAAGGCAGTACCTTGAATTGGTAATGTATTCCTTTGTATTTCCTGTGCGATGGGTGTATTGGTATATGGAAATACGTGTCCTTGAGGTCTAAAGTTGACATGTAGTCGTGTAGTTTTAGCAATGGTAATACTTCTTGTAGTGTGACCATGTGAAAGTGGTCTGATTTGATGAATGTGTTCACTATTCTGAGGTCTAGGATTGGTCTCAGTGTTTTGTCCTTCTTTGGTATCAGAAAGTACAGTGAGTAAACTTCTGTGTTTATTTGTGTGTTTGGCACTAATTCGATTGCATTCTTTTGCAATAGTGCCTGCACTTCTATCTCCAGGAGATTGGAATGATGTTTTGTCAAATTTTGTGCTTTTGGTGGTATGTTTGGAGGGAATTGTAGAAATTCTATGCAATAACCATGTTGGATAATTGCTAGAACCCAAGTGTCTGTAGTGATTTCCTCCCATGCTTTGTAATAATGACTTATTCTTCCCCCCACTGGTGTTGTGTGGAGGGGGTGAGTGACATGTGAGTCACTGCTTAGTAGTAGGGGTTTTGGGGCTTTGAAATTTTCCTCTATTCCTAGGGAATTGCCCTCCTCTATATTGTCCCCGAAAACCTCCTCTGTACTGTCCCTGGTAACTGGACGGTGTTGCCTGTGAGGTGCTGGCTTGTGTGCTTTGACCCCGAAACCCCCCTCTAAAGGGTGTTTTACGGAATGTGCTGTAATTCCCTCTGCTCTGCGGGGAGTAGAGTGCGCCCATGGCTTTAGCAGTGTCTGTGTCTTTTTTGAGTTTCTCAATCGCTGTGTCCACTTCTGGACCGAACAGTTCTTTTTCGTTAAAAGGCATATTGAGAACTGCTTGCTGAATCTCTGGTTTAAATCCAGACGTTCGGAGCCATGCATGCCTTCTGATAGTTACGGATGTATTAATTGTCCGTGCAGCTGTATCTGCAGCGTCCATGGAGGAGCGGATTTGGTTGTTGGAAATGGTCTGTCCCTCCTCAACCACTTGTTTTGCCCTATTTTGTAGGTCCTTGGGCAGATGGTCAATGAGATGTTGCATCTCATCCCAATGGGCTCTGTCATAGCGCGCAAGTAGTGCCTGGGAGTTAGCGATGCGCCACTGTTTTGCAGCTTGTGCTGCGACTCTTTTACCAGCTGCATCGAACTTGCGGCTTTCTTTATCTGGGGGTGGTGCATCTCCAGATGTGTGGGAGTTGGCCCTTTTCCTAGCTGCTCCTACAACGACAGAGTCTGGTGGCAGCTGTGTAGTGATGAAAGCCGGGTCTGTAGGAGGCGCCTTATACTTTTTTTCCACTCTGGGTGTGATTGCCCTATTTTTGACCGGCTCCTTAAAGATTTCTTTTGCGTGCCGGAGCATACCAGGGAGCATAGGCAGGCTTTGGTAGGAGCTGTGGGTGGAGGAGAGTGTGTTGAATAAAAAGTCATCCTCGACCTGTTCTGAGTGGAGGCTTACATTGTGAAATTGTGCTGCTCTAGCCACCACTCGAGAATACGCAGTGCTGTCCTCTGGTGGAGATGGCTTCGTAGGGTATGCCTCCGGACTGTTATCTGACACTGGGGCGTCGTATAAGTCCCATGCGTCTTGATCTTGGTCACCCTGGCTCATGGTGGTGTGAGCTGGGGAATGTGATGGAGTTTGTGCTGGTGAGACGTTAATCACAGGTGGAGGAGAGGGTGGTGGGGTAACTTTTTTCACCACTTTTGTTTGTGGTGTTTGTTCAGTTTGGAACTCCAATCTTCTCTTTCTTCTAATAGGGGGAAGGGTGCTTATTTTTCCTGTCCCCTGCTGTATGAAAATACGCTTTTGCGTATGGTCTACATCCGTTGAGTGTAGTTCTTCCTCAAAGCTATGCTTTTGCATTTGGGAGGTTAGCGAGTGCTCTTCTGTATAAGAGCCTGAAACTGGGTCGGTTGCAGTTTGTTTCGGCACCGAAACCCTGTCTGCATCTTTTTTCGGCTCCGAGGTGACTTTTTTCTTTTTCGGGGCCGAAACCTCTCGGCGTCGATCTTCTTCGGTGCCGCTGTCTCGGCGTTGAGCCGTGTCTACACCGGTATCTCGGTGTCGATGCTTGTTTCCAGCACTTTCTCGGTCCCGAGAAGGCTGCGTGCCGGTGTCTCGACCGGAGTCGGACGATCTCGGCACTGTTTGGGCCTTTTTCGGTGCCGACGGTCGGTCACCGATTTTATGGGTCGAGCCATGGCCTGATGGCAGTGGCGTCCCCTGGGCCTTGTAAATCTTCTTTTGAGTGGTTTTCGACGTCCTACTCACGGTTTGTGTATCGTCGAATCCTTCGGAGTCCGATTCTTGGATCGAAAAGGATCCCTCCTCTTCTTGTTCCTCGAACTCCCGGTGGGCTGTCGGCGCGGACGCCATCTGAAGTCTTCTGGCTCGACGGTCTCGGAGAGTTTTTCGGGACCGGAACGCACGACAGGCCTCGCAGGTGTCTTCGCTGTGCTCAGGTGACAGGCACAGGTTGCAGACCAAGTGTTGGTCTGTATAGGGGTATTTATTGTGGCATTTGGGACAGAAACGGAACGGGGTCCGTTCCATCGGCGTTCTTCTGCACGCGGTCGGGCCGACCAGGCCCCCGACGGGGGATCGAAAAAATTACCCCGAAGGGCACCGGAGCTCTTCGATCTTAGACGCGGTGTTGTATCTAACTACGCCGACCCCGAACGCAACAATACCGACGAAAATCTTCTGAAATTAGCTATTTTTCCGTTCCGAAACTCTGAGCGACAGGAACACGTCCGAACCCGATGGCGGAAAAAAAACAATCGAAGATGGAGTCGACGCCCATGCGCAATGGAGACAAAAGGAGGAGTCACTCGGTCCCGTGACTCGAAAGACTTCTTCGAAGAAAAACAACTTGTAACACTCCGGCCCAACACCAGATGGCGAGCTATTGCAAAACATGCGTATCTACAGCAACAGATGCCATCGAACATATTGTTACTTAAGGCAAATAACTTTTTCTTCTGAGAGACTTCTTCCTGCAAATTCCTCACCTTATGAATCCCAAAGCAATACCTGCCTGGGAGATGTGTGTGGTAATGCTTGTACATCACTGTAGTCATTCAACTCTTCTCTGGCAAGGTACTGGTCACTGCATACCTGAGAAGTGAGGTAGTAGTGCTTGCCAAATGAATGCAAAGAGGTCCATATATCCGTCTGGCAGATGTAGGCCACCAGAACCCTTCCAGTGAGGACCGTGGAGGAAGCCATGCCTTTAGTTGATTGAGCATGCATACCATCCACAGAGTTATTATTTACCGGGGAACAGAAGACATTGATGCAGTGGAAGACCAGCATAAAAATGTGTTTGGTCACCACTGTGCCCTACTTGGCTCCAGCAAAAGGCCCCAAGAGCTTATCATTCATTCTGTCCTGGAAACTGTGTCATACGCAGTAAGACCCGGCACATCTGGGTTCCAGTCTATGAAGTTGTTTCGCCTCCTAGGTTGGATGTGGAGAAAGGGAGATAATTGGAAGTGTAATAGACAGACTGAGCAATATGAAATGAAGAAACGACTTTGGGTAAGAAGGATGGGTAGGAACAAAGAATCAACTTATCTGTGTGGAACACTGTATTGGGTAGACAGCTAATAGTGCCTGAAGTTCTCCACCCTTATGTGCCAAAGTTATTGCCACCAACAGAAATGTCAAACCAGTCAACTGTAAACCAGTTCAAACAGGGATGTTATTAAGAAAGTCAAAACAAGGTTTGAATGCCGCTGAGGAACAATCAATAGAGTTGAAATTAAAAACCAGAACAAACCTTTCAGAAAAAGCACCCTGATTTGCCTATCATCTCAACAGGGAAGGTTGATTAGGCAAGTACAAGGAGGCAAAAAAGGCCACCATATTGCCCTCAATTGCGGTAGACTCGGTGGACAACACAAATTGCAAGACGTCAGAAAGGCAAGGCAAACGGGTTGATGCCTTGCGACTCACCAATGGACAAACGTAGCCCAGTGACTAGCGTCCAAGAATTTGGTGGCAGGCTTCCTGGCAGCAGAGGTGAAATCTGAGACTTCATCAAGAAGTTAACAAAGGCTCCGCTCAATCTTCATGTGTGTAGCTGCAAGCATATTGAGGTGGAAGCCTTCATAATCGTACTGAGAAAGCAGATCTGCTTTGCATGGGGGCGGAAGGACCTGCCAAGTGGTGACTTCCAATAGATCAGAGAGCCAGATCCTCCAAACCCAATCTTGAGCAATCAAAATCCACTGAACCTGATCTTCCTGCATCCTTCACAGCACCTTAGACAGAAGCAAATGCAGTGGAAACACGGGCTGCAGGTCCTGTGACGAGGTGAAACTGAAGGTGTTTCCCAGAGAGCTATTCAGAGGGAAGTATATGGCATAAAACTGAGGACACTTCCTGTTCCAGGCCGATTGAGGAGATCCACAATTGGAAACCCCAATCTGGAAAGGATCACCTCTGTTACTTCAGGACACAGCTTCCACTTGAGGTATTCCAGTCAAAGGCGACAAAGCATCTACCCTCATATTGAGGGGGCCCACCAGGTGAGCTGTGACCAAGAGATTCCTGGTTGCTGAGCTCACTTCCACAGGCAAGTCGCCTCCGAATACAGGGTAAATGACCCACACTCTACTCCGTCTGTTTATATATAATGGACAGCGGTGGTGGTGTCAGAAAATATCTAAATGGCACTGCCTCAGATGAAAGGAGACACGCTTTCAAGATAAGCTGGACAGCCTGCAGCTCAAGCACATTTATGTGCAGGCACTGCTCCAACTTGAGGACTCGTGCAATCATGTTTCCCTGACTGAAACCCTAGCCCATCACAGAGGCATCTGTGATTACAGTAGTCTGAGCCTATGAAGGGCTGACGGGATAACCCAGCAACGGTTTGGAGGGGTCAATCCACCAGTGCAGATTAGATGGAGAGTGGCAAAACTGCACCTGAGTCAATAGGTTTCCTGATGCTGGGTCCACTGTGAACTCAGGCACCAGTGAAGGACTCTCATCCGCAGCTGGCATGTGGCACTAAAAGGGTGCATAAGGACATGAGGCAATGTAAGCACAAGAAATCCAGTATCGGGATCAGAGTCTGTATTCTTGAACTCATCTCCCAGATATCCACGATTATCTGAGGAGAAGGAAAAAAGTTTTTAGTCTGCATTTGAATGTTGTTAGACTTTTGGACATAGATGGTATAGCCCAAAGTCATGGAGAAGTCATTATCCTCTGAAACCATTTCTTGACCATCACCAGGGATTCTGCTTTCACAGACCTTTGCTCCAAATATGAAAATACATGGACTCAAGACTGTCACAGTGAAGCAGCCACAGCTGCCTGTACATTCAGAACACCACAAGGAGTGGTCATCTGCCCGAGCGATGGTGTTACAACATGAACCTCCGGTAACTTCTGAGGGCGAGAAAAATGGAAGGTGGAAATGAGTGTCCTGAACATCTAGGATATTCCCATCTCCCAAATTCAGGACCAGTGAAACTTGGCTCAGGGACAAGAACTTAAACTTGCCCTACCGAATGAACAAGTTGAGAAGGGGTAGATCAAGGATGGGTCTTCAACCTTCATCCTTCTTAAGGACCAAGAAGTAAATGAGCTAGAATCCCATGCCTTTTTCTCCCAGAGGCACTACTTACATGGCCTCTTTGTTCAGTAGGGCACACACTTCTAAAATTGAGGCTTGTGTAGGAGAATGTGTCCTAGTGGAAGAAAGACAGTCTGAAGGGAAGAACAGGAATGCTAGCGGGTAGCACATGCAGATTAGCTGGATGATTTCACAATCCATCATGATAGTCTCCTCTCCTCCCAGTGAAAACAATTACTTAAGCCCTTAAGGGGGTGATTCAAATGAGTTTTGAGGCAAAAGAGTTGGCAGAGGATGGTGGAGACTTGATCTGCTGCTTTTCTTGGGTTTGTCCCCTACATCTATCCCGGGCCCGAATGGGGCATACAGAAATTTGTTGTGTGTGGATAGGCTAAGAAAGTTGTCTCTGCCGAAACTGTACTGCTCTAAAGTAGCCATGAAAATTTCTATAATGTTGGTGGAATTGCTGCACTGGGGAATGAGGGTCCAATACATGAACCATAACACTATTTTTTTTAAATGCTCAATGGACGAGCCAGATTTGTCTCAGAACTGCCTCTGGCATTGAAAGCTGGACATTTCTGGACAAGCCTGTGGAACATACCCAAGCATGGTGAAGCACGACAGTTTGCCTACAGATGAGGCTTAGACATCTCCATGCAGGCCTTAACCAGAAACATTTTGGCCTCCTGAAGCCAGATGGCCTGCAGGTACATACAGACAGAAGAATCAAAGGCCGCAGCATCATGTTCCAATTGCATCACATGCAATTCTCACAAGGAGTTTCGTGGCATCCACAACACAACTTCAAACCTGAAAGCTCTAAAATGGATATCTGACCTAGGTGCTGCAAACGAACGCAGGGAATGTCGTCAGTATGACATGGAGAGGGAGCACCAGACCTGTTATGAGGTGCTAAAAACTAGGACTGACACATGCCCACCGGGTTGGCACCCAACATAGTCTAGCGCCGTCTTGTTCAGAAGTGAGTAGTTGTAAACCCATTTGGCACAACCCAGAGGTACTAGGAATTCATTAATGGAAAATGTTTTCCAGACCTTCGTGAAGTCTGGAAAGATAATCTGCATGGTATGAGATCTGTGGGAAAATGTATTCATCTGAAAGATCTTCCTAAAAGACACTTCTTTGCTTTCTTGCCCTACCTGCTATTTTAACTCCTCTTGAGGTTAGTGACTGAATACCCAACATTGGTGATAGCAGTGAAATAAATCCTTTCACGGTATAGTGATTACATCATTAAGACAATAACGTGGCCGTGAAAAAGAACCCTAACCAATAATCACTAAACCTTCACTGTAGCTCTTTGTTTTAACCTTCATCTCAATATTAGGTACAAGCAGAGGCGTTCATCTAACAAAGCGGCACAGTGCACCTTCGACTTTCTGGATCTTTTTGGGATTAATAAGGCTAAAAAATGAGTGTGCGTCATAGGTACAAAAGTGGCAGCACAATCAACATATCTCCTTATGAACTGTGACCACTCTAGGCAATACATCCAGCTCCAATGTCCATGAGTGATCTAAATAAACCAGAGGCCCGAGGCTATTTGTAAATGTCACCAGAACACACACTTTGCATTACAGGATGAGAACTACCTATTGAAAAATGTAATTCACAGGAATTATGTAATTTCTGAAAATAAAGACAAACATGTAATACAGAAGACAAAATGGACAGATGGAAATACTTGCTTTTAATGAACCCTGTATAGTTACTCTGGGTTTCTTTCAAATGATTGTTTTTTTTTTTTTACTTCACCTATGCCACTATAGAAGAGGACCACCCACATGCAAATCCACCGAATGAGATTGAGCTTTTTCTATTTTTTTGAAGACCCACTATTTTAAAAGCCCATAGCTATGAAACGGTGAGCCATCTGAACCGCTCAACATGTTTAAGATAATTTAAAGAACAATATTTCAAACCCCGATCTGTGTGGCTGTGGTTCAGACTTTGAGGCCACACATTTCCATGGTCATTGTTTTGGGACTTTCAAAGCGCAGTCAACTTTTCCAATGCCTAGACAACCAGCAGAGCCAATGGGGGACACAGCAGGCATACAAATAAAGTGGGGCTTTCAATTCAAATTTTCTGCAAACACTGGGCAGATTTTAAAGTGATTTAGATAGGTATTCCTCCCATTATTGCCTGGTCTATTCTCCAACCATTTCCAGACTAAAAAGGAAGACAATTCACTTAATGTCCTACTGGGCTTACCTAGGCCTAACCCCGGAGAACAGAGCCAAAGGGGATTCATGGCCCCAGGATCCTGAAGAACTAATACTACACCACAATCCTTTGTCTTTCCTTAGAAAACTGTAGTCTCTTCTACACAGTGTCCTGATGCAGGGGCACAACTCCAACGCCGCTCTTCACTCCGAGGTGGTCTCTTCTGAAAAGTTAGATGCCACACTTCCAGCAGAGGTAGTATCCAAAAGGTGTAAATCTCCTTAATTGCCAGGCAGTCAAAGTCAGACTGACTACTCCACAAGGCAGGCTCTCCTCAGTGTAATGCGGTGCAGTAATCCCGTGCATCCAGTGTGCAGCTCCTCCTTCGCCAGGCAGTCTACAGCCCTCGTTGTAGTCCCCCTTGCCCCAATAACCCCCCGGCTGTCCCAACCTGCAAGGGGAAAGAGCAATCTAAAAATCTCACCATGGTGCACACAAGTTGTCTCAGGAACACTTCTGTGTTTTACAGTCCTAGGTCAGGGGAAATCCTGATGCATGGGTGTCTGCTTAGTATTTATCTTTGTCTGATGGACCATGATGTGAATCCAAGAGCCCCATTCTGTTGTGACTTACGTCTGGTTTTTGCGGGTGTTGGTGGTATATTACACATAGATTGCCCCAGCCATACAATTTGATTCACAGATTCAGCAAAAAGAAGCCGTGGAGTTGGAGGTCTCTTGACAGGGGATGTAAAACAAAGGCACAAAAGAGGGTGTATGATTCCCAATTCAGCAATTACGCACAGCCGTCTTAAGTAGTAACTCTGGGGAAGGAGGCAGAAAGAAGAGAATGGGGCTGCCATTGCACTTCGAAGGAATATGCTGCCTCGGCTTTCCAGCAACTGTGGGCAAGCCCACTTCAAGGAAGATGCTGAGGACTGCTCCAGTGTTTTCGTCCAAAGTCTTTAATTAGGCCCACCTCACCCACACAGGAATACCAAAGCGGAGTCCTGTTAGCAGGTGGCCCAGCACACACATATGGGCTCAACATACACACTACTCCCGGCATGCATTTTCACTCGCCATTCATGCCCTACTCAGACAGTGGAAGGACCCAGCTGAAGGAGATGAGACTGACCTTTACAACAGTGGAGGTCAGTAGGCATCTCTCCCTGGTCAGAAAGAAGCCAGCCCATTCTACTACAATTAATGCTGCCACCACTGTCGGCATCTCAGCATAAAGAAGAGGCGCACCTGGGTGCCTCTTCAGACTTTAGAGTAATGCTCTAGGCCAGGGTCTCAAAACATTAGGCATGAAGGACTTAATGTGCACATGACTGTCGTGCTCGGGGAGTTGAAAAATAGTGCACACGATTGCCGTGCTGAGGAAGTTGAAAAAATTAAAAACTTGCAAAGATACTCTGTGGCATTATCAGCAATCTAACACTGGCAAGGAGACACATTCACCAAAAAACGGTAGGAGATGGAATAGCTCTGCCTATTTGCAGAATTCCCTGAACACCTCACAAGAAAAAAATGTTTTTTGTTATTTTAGCAATACTTCTATCTGAAAGCATATTTATCTTTTAAGCATATCTAGTCAAACAAATAACTTGATTAGATCGTGGCAGTTTGCTCTTTTCATACTAAAATAATGAAAGTAAGTAGCACAGTGTAAATTTTGTACTATGCCTTCAAGCTTTCAGGTTGGCCCTGCTATATGAAAGTTGACAGCTGAGTGGCGGTTCATTTTACAGCCGGAGTAAGGCATTAAAACCCTACTTAGCAAAGAACAGCGAACTCCACCTTCACATTCACAAGATGAGGACTCTAATTAGAAGTAAGCAACTTTTCCTTTAGGTGGAATAAGAAGGCATATGAGGATGGGTGATGAAACCACTGTGCTAAATAAACTGATGAAAAGAGGGGAATGACAGCAGAAAAGTCGTGAATGTGACATTTTTGACGTAGCTGACCAACAAAAATGATCACACCTTCATGAGTACCTTAGGGTCACTCATAGAACGTGGGAATACTTTGTATATGTTCAGTTTCCCCATAGTTAAATGAGAGAGTATCCAGGAGCAGAGTGGGTGCATATCAGGCTAGGATAGTAACCATTGGCATCTATGATTAAAGGCTGTGGTCAGAAAGTGGGTTGTTGGAATCAGAAAGTAGTACATTATTAGCTAAGGTTGACTGTATATTGTGCTCTAATCCAGCTTTGTTTTGCCTAATGGATATGTTGGCAAGGTACATCAGGATTGTTAGACCTGACACCGTTGCCTAGTAGTCCCCCAAACTCTTTGTCTTCAACTCTCCTGGTTTTGCTGAATTTGTTTTTGTTGACTTTTAGACTGTGTGTACTTTTCCACTATTAAGCAGTACTATAGTGCTTGTGCTCTCGCCTTAAAACTTGGACGGATTGGACTGTATCTAACTAGCACTTTTAATTGACTTCGAAACTCCTAGTACATGGTACTACTACATGTACCCAGGGCCTGAAGATGAAATGCTACTAATGAGCCTGCAACACTCATTGTCCCACCAACTAGAGTAGGTACATTAAATTATGCTTCAGGCATACTGCAGTGCTGTTTTATATTGCCATTTCGACCTGGCAAAATAAACCTTTTGTCAGACCTAAGCCTTCCTTTTTAATATGTATAAGTTAAACCTAATGCTGAAAGGCCTGCCCTGCTGCCCGAGAAAGGAAGACTGGACCTGCTCCTTTAATTCAGTGCCACCACAGAGACTCTAAGTGCTATTTGGCTGGCCTCCTGTGTGTGCTACAGGGACACAACAAACTCCTGAGGCCTTGAACCCTGCTGCTGGGCTCTGCTGGAGTGAGTCCTAAGCCCCCCAAGTGGTATCTTGGGCCTTGGAAGTGGTATTGCTTTTGCCTAACCTTAACCTAGGAAGGAGAACTGACAAAAGACCTACCTGCCATCTGATCTGCCCAGGGTGCATTGAATGTTGGCCTGAGTCTGTGGTAGCTCCCACTACATTCTTTTCCACAGCAGCAAATGCTTTTTAGTGGGACTTTGTCTCAAAAGTATCTGAACTTATTGAGCCCTCTTTGGTTACAGCCTGCAGCCTTGTCTCACTGCAGAAGTCAGACTTAAAAAAAACTGCCCAAAGTCACACAACCTCATCAAGCAGCTCTCTGACAACTCCTTGGACACATCCTGCTGCCTAGCCCCACTGTAGACTCTACCTTCTCAAAGAACTTTGCAGAAATGATCTGTAAGTCTTATGGTAAGTGGAGGCTAAGCCCAATCTACCCCTTGTAAACCAACCAAGCTCCATCAAGGTTGTTCTTAACTTTTGACTTTGACCTGGCCAACGGCTGGAGCTTTGATCTTTTAGGTGCTAGATTTCACTTAACATTTAAAAAATTCAGAACTCTGTTTCTACTGATTGGGTTTAGTTTGTTTTATGGTCATTTTATTTATTAAAATGTACTTTATTTTCCTAAATTGGTGTGCGATTTTTCTTGTTTTGTGTTCTCTTTACAAACACTGCTGTTTGTGTGCTGCATGAATACTTTACAATACTTTACACATTCCCTCTAAGTTAAGCCTGACTGCTTTTCTGTCAAACTACCAGAGGGTTAAGCACAGAATAATTTAGCGACTTTTTGTGGTTGGTCCAGACAAGGATAGTTTATTATTTGAGTGGGGCTTCAGCTCCTCTCAAATAATAACCCAATTTCCTACAAGAACACAAGACACTTGCAGGTAATTGTTGTACATCTTAAATTGAGACCTATATATCGTGTTTTTATGATTAGCATGTCATTTTAAAAAGTTATCTTTCCTTCTCAGTATTCTACAATGATATACATGCAGCCTGAAAATTATGGTAAATTCATATGCCTTGATAATTAATCCCTTAAAAGTGTACGCCTTGGCACTAAATCGGATGTTATCTCCGTGTTCATCAGATGCAGGAGTTCAGCTCCTACAGGCTTCTCACTTGATTGAGGTCTACATGCTGCAGATTCTGAAGCGGCTCTACAATATTCTCTACTTCTCAGATAAATTACTTCCCAAATGTTAAACGTTACCCAGGATGCTTCTTGACAGATGACGCACTTATGTATCCTATGGATGTCTAGAACCGGATGAACGGAGTATGAGTGTGTATTTTAGGCTTTTTTGTTTCCACATGAAGGGCACTAGAGAAACAGTGTAGACATGATGCCTGTTAGGGAAAGCGTCAACAATCACATGTCCATCATAAAATTGATGGCGAGAAAAACCCCAAACGATACAGAGTGGTATTGAGTTCTGTCAAAACTTTAGCAAGGTTTAAGTCAAATATATGGAAAAATAGATAAAGTCCTGTGTTCACTAATTCGGACTCGATGCTGCAGAAAAACATGACTTGTAACTTAACCCCTCCGCTTCTGAATTCAGCAAGGGCTGCTAAGCCTTCCCTGCCGTGCTAACCCTTTTTTTTGGCTATTTCAGATAGTTTGCACTTAGGCCCCCATAACTTTTTGTCCACATAAACTACCCATGCCAAATGTACGCCCTTTTTTCCCCCAACATCTTGGGAATTCTAAAGGTACCTAGGGTTTGTGGATTTCCCTGGTGGGGACTGAGAAGTTAGCCACAGATCCGAGGCTGCTTGTCCAGAAACCTATGCATCCCTTCCCTGCGAGGAAAGAATCCACGCATGGCTTACCCGGCAGAGAAAGAACTGACACATGACCTCACTTGCGAGTAAGGAATCTATGCATTGCTTGCTTTTCCGACGCACGCTCGCCCATGCTACTTTATTTTTGATGCATACCAGGTACTTTGTGCTAAAACAATGCCTCCATTGATTCTTATAGATTAAGACTCTTTTTACTTTAAAAAATTATATATTTTCTTGTGTATGTTGTTTTTTTGTTGTTTTATTCTTGTTTGAACTAGATACGTATTGGCTATTTTTCTAAACTGGTGTGGAGTCCTTCTGTGGTGTTTACACTGTGTTACTATGTGTGTTTGTACAAATACTTTACACGTTGCCGCCGAGATAAGCCTGACTGCTTGTGTCCAGCTACCAAGGGGGTGAGCAGGGGTTATCTGAGCTGTGTATCCCTTACCCTGACTAGAGTGACGGTCCTTACTTGGTGTAAAATGACTGCCAACTAGAGGCCCATTTCTAACAGACAGCGTGTCAGTGGAAGATGGTTCCTGGCTTCGGCTGGCAAGATGAAGAAGGAGCATAATCCTCTCCAACACCTACACCTGGGGATTTGATCCAGATGAACGTAAGAAGATATCAAGGTTCTAGCAGGAATATAACGCATAAGATGATCAGACAGATATTTGGGCCCATAGTTATAGATAGCTCAGTGAGCTAGCAACAGAGCATTAAAATGGATCCTTTTTTTAAAGGCCACCAGTGAAGAAGTTTCAGATAGTGCGATACTGATGCACGTTGAGGGATCTTCAGAACTAAATAGACTGTAGAATTCTGAATAGTCTGAAGGCAGTTGGCCAAGTAGTCTGATAAACCAAAGGAAATATTAGCATAGTCCAGCCTTATAGTTACCAGGGTGTGGACCACTGCTTTGTGAGTCTCTAAAGCAAGAAGATTTAAGAATTTCTCAAGGGAACAGAGTAATGCAGAACAGGCTCTGATGACTAAGATCTGAGGGAGAAATTATCCATTATTGTCAAACTTCACTCCCAGATTCCTGACTATAGTGGAAGACTTTGGGGGTTAGGACAGGCCAACAGTTATAGATCCAGTTATCCTGAGAAGATATGAAGAGCAGAATTTCAGTCTATTGAGTTTTACACTTGAAATTGCTCTGATTCACCCAGTCTATGACACTGGAATGGAGTATCAAAAGTCTTACCTATGCTAAATAGCTGTTCATTATGTCAGTGTGATCGGTCTATAATTCATAAGTACCGTTTTCACTGCAATTGTGTACCAGTGCATGATGTCCTGGGTATATACCATTATTCTTAGCATTCACATGAACCTTGCCACGTAAACAGACAGCTTCCCAGCCTTGGCCCTAGTGCACAGAAGCAACTCTGGAAAGTTTTTTTTTTTTTGTGCACATCATTCGTATTATTTCTAGGACCTGGAACTTATATTTTGATAAGTCGGTAGACATCCACAGCCATTTGCCTCAGATCTACTGATTCTGTCGAAAGATGTGTACAGCTTCTGAGAAGAGATCAGGTCCTGAGTTAATCCACCTATAGTTGGCCTCTTCATTCAGTAGATAAATGGCAATATCTCCCAGTAAATCAATGACGCCCCAATTTGCAACACCGGGTATTGAATCAAAGTTAAATGTGTGGTATTTGTGAATACCCTTTCAAATAAACTTACAGCACTGTGAGTTAAAGTGTAGTTTTTGATTCTCCATCTACTTCCAAACTGGGTTAAACTGAAAAATTAAGACCCAAATATGCATTTGAGTCATAGCTCTGTATCCATTCATTCCAATCGACTGCTTGAGCTTAAGAAGAGATCTATCAGGAATCATGGATTGCTCTTAGTACAACACCCACACATCAATTAAAAATTAACAGTTAGATTTTAATATTGGGTGGAACTATTTAACAAAATGTAAGATACGTTAAATCTGCCCTTATATTTTATAAAAATTCACCAGTGATTCGAAACTGGGCTATAAAAACATGCAAATTCACTCCACCAGCAAAGATACAAACTTAGTAGTTTGTGCAGTTGACATGGTTCTCTTTATGAAAACACGGTCCGGGGAGAACCACACAAACTGATGATGAAGGGGGCAATGTAGACAGTTTGTTTGGTTTTCACTGGACCGCACTGCACTGGAGAGAACCACAGGAACTCCCCAAACCAGTCAGTTCTCAGTCCGGAAGACTTTGGTAGGAGGCAACACATTTTGCAGATTTGTATTGGAACTCGCTTCTACACACTGCAGTCAAATAAGAAACACCTAGCACTATCATTCATACCTTTTCACATCTTGAGCACATATGTTGTGGACCTTGCCTTGCAGATAACTGTGGATCTGCCCAATCTGTTTAGTTAGCCAACATTAAAGTCAGCACCAATAATGCAACTGCCTGTGTCCCGAGATAAACTTTGGGCAGAAGTGGAATTGCGTATTCTATAATAGGCTTATAACATTTGGTCACTGTACACCTTTATACTGCCCATCAACATGGCATATGACCATAGCCCAGCTTTGTGGATTGCTAATTTCATCACTCTAACATGAGAAGGGAAGAATAATTCACTCATGCAAGGTCTTTCCAAAAAACTCGCCTGATTCAACTTTCAACTGGTTAGCACTTGCTCTCTTCAAAAAAGGGTACATTTACTTAAGCATACCAGATTCCTGAAGCAGTGTATTCAACTCCAACATCAGTTCATGAGAAGGCACAAGTTGATGTAGAATCTGGAAAAAAAAGAGATTGTTTTAGTCGTTTTTCAATACCATCATTCCATACAGCTTTCCACTTCATCTTAAACCTTTGTCCTCTATAGAACTTCACAAGTCAGAGGTGACCTGGTAGTGCTGAAGAACAGTACATACTGTTTCTAATATTCTTTTAGGTGAAAATACTAAAGTCACACCAGTAACCGCAGCATACATCATATCACCTTCTTTGGGGCAGATCAGCTAAGTCCACATCAACCAGTGTTGGCAAACAAATGAAGTGTACAGTCCAACAAAATTAGCGGTTTCACTACAAGAGCTCTGTTGTGGCAGTAGAGGTTGGTGGGTAGTTAACTCCATAAGCTCATAGTTAACACAGAGGGTCCCATTGAACAGGTTTGAAACCTTCAGGGAATCGCCAATACCGGGTCCGATTCCCCAGGTAACACTTTATTTCCCTCTGTAGTTTGCCCTCAGAAAATTTGAACAGCAGAACTCCGTAGGAGGCTCATGACAGATCCATGATAACTTTGTAGACCTGATAATGGGGTTATATGCCTCTCATAATGAAGGCCTAAGAAGTTGGACCACTAACAAGCTTGACCCTATTGAGTTCAGTCAATGAAACGAAGGTGACAATTTTCGCTTAACACTTTGCAAAATAAATACTTCTGAAATAAAACTCGCCTTTGTTTTGACGATTAGTTCGGCGACTTATGCCCTTGTGTTGCTGAACAGTCTTTTAGAGGTCTGAGGAATGGCTATAATGCACCAACTGACCTTTTATAGTATACGACTGACCAAAGAATGAAGGACTTTTGGTTTGCCCAGGTGTGTGGTTGGATGCCTCAGAGGTTTGCCATTTACACACTTCTACATATTTTCTAAATGATCTCCTATTGAAAAGAGGTGGTTGTAGGTGGTACCATCAAGTCGCTCAAGGTAGTCCACTCAGCATTTGAGTTTCTTGACCTCAAGTGTATGGAGGGCTGGAGACCAATAAGTAAGAAATGATGGAAAGCTGAACAAAGGAAACATGAAATTACATCTTTAATCTCTACAAGAGCCACCTCTTTTTAAAAAACATTCCACTATTTAGCATATACTTTAGTACCACCATTACAGGTTAAGAGTGCTGTAAAAAATAAAAAATAAATAAAAAAAAAACGAAGAACAAGCAGCTTTGACTCTTAGACGTCAGCTACTCCTTCAATCATACACTGACGATGTCTTTGCCTAGGATCCTGAATACAGTTGTTTTCGACAGTTTCCAGATATTACTTTTGTCCAAGTTTAACAGCTGGGTGTTGTAACCAGGTTTAAGTCTTTAAAAGGAATGGAGTGTTGCTGCTCGAGAACATATGGCCATCAGCTGCTTTCCACCAGCCAACCGAGTTCACCTGAAAGTGCTAACTCTTACCGTGGTGGTAATCGGAATTTAAATTTAAACAGTTAAATGTCATGCAAATTGGTCATAATCTTCGGACAGCTCTATATGCTGCAAGACACCAAGAAAAGGCCGCAGGCACTGATTCAGCTGAACCCAAGCTGTTTTGTAAAGCTTAGAACTCTCTATACCCTTGACACGCTAACATTATCCTTGAATATAGGACTGAAAAAACAACAATCACTAGCAAAGGCAACAGGTCTCGCAGTTGAGACCTACTGGACTGCCATTGTCTTTTCCACATGCTGTACAGCACGAAGGAAAGAATTATAAAAAATAAATAAAAAAAAAACAGCAACAAAAAATTAAGTATGATGACACGGCCGTTGGGCTGTGTCATTTTGTAGGAATGTGCATGCTTGAAACATGCACGCACACCTACAAAATGACGCAGCCAAGCAGCTGAATCATTGACTTTTTTTTTCCTTTTCAATGGTAATGAAGTCTGGTAGCAACATGTAGTGGGTAGCAACATGTAGTGGGGGGGCAACATAGAAGAGAGATGGGCGGGGATACAGGGAAGGTACCTGGGTGGGAGGATAGAGGCACAGAAGCACACACTGACCAACAAGAGCAGCATGGGTGGGTGGGGCACAGAAGCTCATGTGCAAGAGACCGCAACATGAGCAAGGGTGGGGGCCGGAAGCACACAGCGGGAGAGTGACTTGGGGGGGGACACAGCAACTCACAGACGAGAGCTGGAGTGGGTTACAAAAACACACAGGTAAGAGAGAGTAATACACAGTGTGGGAGAGATGAAGAATATGAGAGAGACAGTTTGCGGAAAAAAAATAGCTCTCAAAATGTGAGCACCCGAAGGACACAAGTACTTGGGCCATGCTCCTGGGGAGGGCCAAACACAAGAAGAGGAAAAGGAGCCTACACGTGCTGACAAACGAAAAGCAAGGAAATGAAAGTGATGATGAAACCAACAAATGGAACGCAGGGGCAGGCTCTAAGCCCAAAGAATGCCAACAAAATGTTTCACAAGTAACAGTGCATGTGCTGTCTCAGTCGAGACCTGAAAACTGTGACTTAGAAGTTTCATCTGATGAAAGCACAGTTGCTCGTTACCAGCCTTGGCAGAGCTATGTCACAGCCTCCGTAGTAAGACGTGTTTGGTCGAGTTCCATTGGGAGTGCTACCTACATCACTGCAGTCCTGTAGAATATGGTTAAGTGTCTGAAGCACCAGGAATACTGGTGGCTAAAGGTGGATGAACAAAAACTCGACAGGCAGATGCCTGGCTTAGCTCGAGGTCCTCCTTGACCCTTGAGCCCAAAATGAGCAGATCGATCATGTGAATTCTGCCTGCACCTCATGCTCCAAGAATTAAAAACAAATCAGTGACCTTTGATGTAAAAAGAATGCGGGAAAGAGATGCCGATGTAGTGGATGAATTGCACAACATGAAACCAGAAAATCTGGCATCAATGCCAGCTTCCACATTTGGCTAAACTGAGCAATTCTAGGAAAATATTTTAGTTCATTGAGCTGAAATTTCTTTCATTACCACATATGAAAGCACAGTCAAATATGTGAGTTCAGTATGTGTGCTATACAATAAAATTCTCCTGTATTTGATTTAATGGTCTGTAATGCTGCTCCAGCTATAATAACCTATGCCACATGTATGGTACACAATAACTCACTTGCCCTTTAGTTAACCAGCGGCATTGTTGTCACGGTGGGGACATGAACTTTTATAAGTTCATGTTTAAAAAATATCACTTGTAATAAAAACTCATCAATGGATTGCTTAATGTGATGTACTAAGGTAAAACGCCTCCATCTGTTAAAGAAATATACTTTTTTGAATTCTGATGAGACTTTGGGCTTGATTTAGAGATTGGCAGAGGGGTTACTCTGTAACAACGGATATCCTATCCGCCAAATATAAATCCCATAGGCTATAATGGGATTTATATTTCAGTGGACGGGATATCCGTCACCGTTGTGACTGAGTAACCCCTCCACCAAACTCTAAATCAGGCCTTTGCTATTTTTGCTTGGGGTTTACTGCATATTGCTCTTATGAATGAATGAAAAGACACTTATACTGTGCCCTGTTACTCCAAGGAGTGTCCTGGCGCTCTGCTCATCTGCCATCACTGCCCAATTTAGCCAAAACAATTAATCCTGATTAAAGAGCCACGTTTCAGTGCCTTTCTAAACTGAGAGGTGGCTGCAATGGCCCGTAACTCAAGAGGCAGTTTGTTCGAAGCTAATGACCCTAAAAAGGAAAGGGCCTGCCTCCAGCCCTAGACCGCCAGATCCTAGGAATTTTGGCCAAAAAAGCATTGGCTCAACAAAGGCAGCTTGACAAAGCATAGAAACTAATCCTTGCCCTGAGTTACCCTGCACCAGTCTGATGGAGGGCTCTACGCACAAGGACAAGAGTTTTAAATAAAATCCTCTTCTTTATAGGGAGCCAGTGCAAAGCCCATAAAAGCTGTGACACGTGTTCTCAAAGGTAAGCCCAGTAGGATGCGAGATGCTGCGTTCTGAACCACCTGCAGTTTATTAGAAATATAATCAGGTAGACCCAAATACAAGGCATTACCGTAATCAAGCCTTGATGCTATTAAAGCCTATATGACATGTTTCATGGTTATGTAAGAAAGAAAGTGTAAGGACTAACTTAAAATGCATAACCGTCAAAAACAAGTACCTACCAAGACCTGAGGTTGAAGAGAGACAGTCATCACATTTGACGCCTAAATTCTTTACTGAATTAACCTGCTGCCCACGTCCGCAGGACAAAAAGACTGCCATGCCTCAGGGGCCTTCAAGCCAAAGAAAGTAGCTCAGTCTTTTCAGCGTTACAAGTGAGCTGATGGTGTGTAAGCCACTGGAAGACTGCTGTCAGGCAGGCTGTGAACATTTTGCCAGGGAAGACTGCATCCCTGCCCCAGGGAGTCATCAGCATCGGAAATTATTTTTGCGCCCAAGTTGGCAATGGTGTAAGATACATATTAAATAAAGTAGGACTCAGAACTGAACCCTGTGGCATTCCCACTCACATTTCACGAGGTCCAGATGAGAAAGGAGGAATCCAGACCTCTTGACCTCATCCCTCCAAGAACGAATCCAACCAGTCCTGCGCTTGACCCACAATTCCAATAGACTGCAAATGACCTAGGAGCGTGGCATGGGGAACTATATCAAAGGCCACTGAAAGATCTAGCATAATCAGCACTGTCTTCCTCGGACATCTAACTGTATCTATTGCCTTGCAAACTATTAAAACGTATCCAGATCCAGTTTGACGCCTGGGGAATATTCAAAAGGTGAGGTATCCATCAGAAAATGGATTTTCTCAAGGAAACCCTATTATCCCAGCAAGGCACGGATTTATTAGTTTCGTGCAAGTTCATCCCATGCACTACAGACCCCCCCCCCACTCATTTAATAATTCCAAACCTCACACCTACTGAACCAATAATTTAAGTCATTCTAGCTCTAGTTGCCTCCAATCAAAAACTTAAGTACATACACTGACACCCAGTCAAATTCCAGAATGGTATGTGTGACTTCATCAGGTTCAGGCACAAACTACTCCTACAACCAGATGAGCCTACTTTGAAGCGTGTCCAACTCACAACTGATATGCGATCTTAAGGCCACCTTAATAACATCAGGGAGAAAAACAGTTTTCTGCTCAAACCAATAGTATTAATAAAATAATGGCCTGATACAGCACTGACAATAGAAGATGTACTACAGGGAGAAAGTATCATGTGCGCCGAGGTTTTGCTAGGGGTCTTGGTAAAAAGCAGGTTTTGTTTTGCTATTAAGCTAAATTCTGAGTCCCCTAAAGCAAATGGTAGATGTAAAGTCAGACTTCCGTGCAGGGTGTTTTTCTACTCTTTATCAGAGCCTTTAAAAAATATAATAATGTTTTTACTGAGATGTCAAGATATACATGTTTAATGAAGCCTATGTTAGGCACTTAATGAGCGAAAAAATGCACATTAATATTGTGGCCTTGCTAATGCAGCTTTGGGCTATAAAGCACTACCCATTGGAAACTCTTAAACTGAACAGTCACAAAGAGCAACCTGTGTTCTCACAATCAGGTAAGTAGTAGTCAAAGCCGACCAAAAGAGCAAAGAACCTTTTCTTGACACGGAGGTCTTCCATAGGATTAAGCCTGACACCACCGGCTTGGACCAGAAGCCAGCAGACGAGGAACAGAATATAGATTATTGTGTTCAGGCTCTGCATAAAGGTCCCTTGGGAAATCGAAATAGTGTTAAACTGGCACCACCAAAGAGTATTTTCTAACTCAAAACAACAACCCATATCTTGACTATTTCAAAAACTTTTCAATGAACGTAGAACTTTCACTATCTCTTTATTTGATAAGACAAGACACAGAAAATAAGGGACTAGAGTGTAGGCGATGTATATAAATTCAGATGAAATTTCACCTTTATTCATAATTTGTAGTCTAGTTTCTGTGGAAAGGCCCTCGTTTTATATTTGATGTTTTCATTTTCCAAAAAGGAATGATTGTAAAAATAATCAACTTATGCTTTAAAAATGACTTTAAAATTAATGTATACAATTAATTATCCGTACAAAACGTTTTCTGATTATTTTTTTTTTTACCATGCATTCTTTGTCATGCACAATGCAGCTCCTGAGATGGTGAGACTGCGCCTCAATGTGAATGTTATTATACCAAAATGTAAAAGGAAAATCCATTTGAAATTTATAGACTTAGGTATAGAGTTCTATCCTGTAAACAGAGTTGAACAAGGGGGGGAAAAAAGGTTAGAGGACAAGGTGATTGGTCTCCTTCAAGACATACAAAAGCAACGATCCACCACGGTTACATTTGTACCCAAAGACGAATGCAAAACTTTCTATAAGCTTGTCAGAGGGTTAAAGTAGGTCTTATTGGCCAGGTGTCAGACTCTCCTAAGACTGGGCTTACACCTAGCACACTGTTGTTAATGGCAAAAAGCTCAGTGGACTTCGAGGGAATGTTACTGGCTCCAATATTTAATTAAATCATGCGATATTTGTAAGGAGTGACTGGGTCTTGCTACTAACCTTGAATCAATTTCAGGTCCTGTCTTTAGACTCAAAGAACCTGAGAAGCAGGATACTGAGGAAGAACAAAACTCCCATACCTAGAACCAAATCTTTTTGAAATCAGAGTGTCAGTTTTGAAGGATGGAAATGTGTGCATAGCTGTGAATGTAAGCTTGCCATATCTCAGTGTGTGGCCGTGCTCAGCATGCCACAGTGGTGTTTGCTATCAGGCAGGACCACAAGTGTACCACAAGAACCAGAGTCCAACCCAATAGTCCACAACGGATCAGCCATTGTGGAGGCAGAAGCTTCCTGGTTAAACCTGTTGCATGGATCTCCTGTGTTTTCTTGCTGCTAGACCCCTGCTTTCCTGGCTGCATGACCTTCCATCTTTCCGTGTTGTCTGACTTCACCTTGGTTATTTTGCATATCCTGCTGCCCGAGTGCTCGTCCTCTTTCTTTTGTAGGACTCATTTCATAACCCTCATGCATTAAATTGGGATCAGTTCTAGTTATCTTCAGACACTGAGGCTTAACCTTTAAGGTACACCTAGGGTTTATTTCCAGGTTCGTTCTGGTGACTCCTTCACGATTCGTCTCTATTGCTTTAAATCATTATCTTGTTTATTCGCTTCAAAGCCTTAGAGGTCGTGGGAGAGGGGTACAGCTTAGAGCCTTCTGTTTATTAATTCTAACCCTACCATCAGGACTGGGAGCTTTCCTGAAGATTTCCTGTCAGGGTTGTCGCCACGGCTCTCCCGTGGTGCCTTGCCTTTGGGCAGCATGTGGGGGATGCAGCAGGATATAAAGTTCGCTTATAAGCAACTTATAAAGTTATTACGTTATTAAGCAAGGCTTATAAAGTTCGTAATATTGACCCCCGCCCTTCTATAGCGAGTCTCTGCTTCAAGGCCAAGCTTACCCGCGATACAATTGTTGTGAACTTTTTCTGGTGTGATTTTTTAAACAAACCAATGTAAGCCATTCAGGTGTAAAGATTTCAATACACAGCGATAAAACATTCTTGATATTTTTTAATGTTCCTACTAAACTCTGTTTGCAAATAACTAGAATAGAGTTTTTTTTTCTTTTTGTTTAGAAAGCAAGTGAAGTATATGTCTTATGTTCTTTTTCTAACAGTGCTTGCAGTACCGCCTAGGGGTGTGAAGGGGGAATGCACCAATGGTACTGCACTGAATACTTTACAAGGTTGTGAAAAAGCTGCTGCAGATATGAACCCCAACTGCTATCTTATGAGTTGCAGATGTCACGCTGCCAAAACTAGCTCAGGAATAGGTCAACCCACGTGGAGCAGCTCTAATTTAATGGGCTCAGGCCCGACTTGGGCATTCTTTCGTAATGCAGCGAACAAGGGAACTCTGGAGACAATTTACAAGCCATTTCCCGACTGCTGGTCATAGATCTTCAGTGGCTGCACTTTGCTATGTGGGTCACATCCTTTCAAGGGTTTTCTCGAAGTCAGGTTCATGACCTTTTAGGAACAACGCATCTGGCTCAGAGACTATTTTCACAAAAAAGCACACTTCAAGTCTGCCCCTCAATGACTCATTAATGAATTTACACTGGTCCTCAACAGGTGGCAATGGTTTGACGAAATCAAAGGATTAGGAGGAACAACTCTGCACTCTGAACAGCATCCAGTACTTTATGTCGCCTTATGCCTGATGCAATGTAAAAAGAGTGCACGCTGGACTAATTGCGACATTTATCTTAGTATAGTGCTCACATCACATATCCCATGCCTCAAAGCACTGTAATAAAAAGGGAAAATGCTACCTACCCTCTACGCATCTGTTTGTGGCATGCAGAGCAGTAGATTTTCATGCGCTGCATACTCCTGCCATATAGTGTTAGGGCTCAGACGCGTACAACCTGTTTTTCTATCAGGAAGTCTTTCAAGTCATGCAGTATAGTGACTCCTACTATGACTGGAAACACGCATGGGCTCTACTGTTAGGTTGTTTTCCCGCACGGCGGGAGAGGACAGAGATGGAACACAGAAGTAAAAGAAGATTGCCATTCATGTGAATCAAAGCATCTGGTCTTTCTAGTGTGAGACCTTGTATCTTACTCTGACGTCTGTGGGAAGTGACTGCAACTAGAAACGCTACTTTCCACGATAGATACCGGAGAGGGCAAGAATGAAAGGACTGGAAAGGTGTGTCCCATGAAGTAAAAGACAATGTCTTGCACTGTTGACTTTAGTGTATATCATTGTGCTTTGGTAGGCAGTAATGGACAAACTTCTACCACTTGGTCGCTTAGCAGGCTCGGGTAGTGGGACGGTGGGCCTCTTTCAGGATGGACATATGCTCAGAAGGCGAATTGAGGTAACCAAACTCTAGGACCTCAGGAGCCAGATCGCTAAGTTGAGCTGCTTGGGATTGGGGTGCCTGACCGAGTTCTGGTGTTGAGTGAGAAGATACAGCCAGTTGGGGAGCTTCTCCTGAGGGACTACAGGCAGTTCTAGCAAGGTTGTAAACCATGGTTGTCTGGCCCATGTGGGAGCCACCAGAGGGTGAGATAGGTCTGCTGTAGCCTCTGGATCACATACGAAGAAGGGGAAGATGTGGAAAAGTGTAGACAGAGGCAAATGTCCCTGATCAGTTCATCCATAATGCATTGCTGATGGACTGTCAGTGTGGAAACCTGCAGCAAAGCTGGAGCATTTGGCGTTTTTGGTGGTTGCAAATAGATCTATGTCAGGGAACCCTCAACGTTGAAAATACAGGAACAGGACTTGGGGGTGAAGTTCTCACTCAGGGACTTGTTGTGCATCCTGCTGAACAGGTCTGCAAAGTCGTTGTCCACTCCTGCAAAAACATCCACTAGTAGATGTACCCTGTGGTGGATTTCCCAAACCTAAATGCTCCGCGCGAACACCGACAGCTGGGAGGAATACTTGCACCCTTGTTTTCAAATGTAATGCATGGCAGTATTATGGTCTGTTTTGATTGTTTGTGACGCACCTGGCAGAAGAAAGCTTTCACAGTCTGTTGGACGGCCAGTAATTTCAGATAATTGATGCAGCAGATCTGCGAAGGGGTGTCCAAGTGCCCTGAAGGGTCAAATTCTGTAAATGTACTCCCCTGTGAGAGAGGCATCCATGGTGATGGTCACCCGGGGAACCGGGTCTAGAAAGGTCCTCCATGCAATGGGTTGTTGCTGTTTCACCACAGCAGAGGGCGATAGGATCTAGTGTTGATTTGAGCCAGCACCTATCAAAAAGACCCCCGGTTGCGACCATTGTGCCACTAGGTACTCTTGAGGTGGGTGCATGTGCAATTGAGCATGGGGAACGATGGTGATACATTAATTCATCATGTCAAGGAGGTGTATTACTTTTCGGACTGTTAGCTGGTGACCTAACTGAAAGAGGCAGCAGCAGCTGGAAGGCCTGGACCCGGTTGGGATAAGTTTTCCCAGTGACTGAATTTAGAATTGCTCCTAGGAAGGGATATATCTGAAGGGGTTGTAGGTGAGACTTGCCCACACTGATGGTCAAACTAAGATCGCGTAGGGTGATCTGAGTGTGGGTCAAGTACTGCTGTCTGTGCTCTTGAACAGCCAATCGTCAAAACATGGGAAAACGCAGATGTCGCTCCTTCGGAGATGACCGGCTACCAGTGCAAGGAACTTGGTAAAGACTATGGGGGCCATAGTTACCCCGAAGCAGTTTCAAATCAAGGTTGTGCCCACTTAACACAAACCTGAGGTAGCGTTGGTTCGCAGGATGGATCTAGATGTGGAAATAGGTGTCCTTCAAGATATGAAGTTGCCTTGCTGCAGCAGAGGAATGACGTCCTGGAGCATTACCATGTAGAAGTCCTTCAACAAAATGTACTTATTGAGGTGCCTGAAGTCAAGTATGGGCCTCTCAAACCCACCTTTCTTGGGGGATCAGAAAGTAAAGGGAGTACACCCCTTTGTCATATTGGAGAGGTTGCACAGGCCCCTCCGAGCAGCAGCGTGTCCACTTTCTCCAGGAGGCAGCGCTGATGTTCTGCAGAGAGGGAGTGTCTGCAGGGGGTGTGTATGGTGGTGGGACAGTGAGTTCTAGGCAGTAGTCGTTTTCTACAATAGACAGAAACCACTGGTCTGATATGCAATTTCACCAATGTGCGAGGGACTCCGGCAATCATCTCCAACAGGTGCAGTATGGTTAGGGGAGTCACTGCTTGGTGGGGCAGCACCCTTTGTCACACAGAGTCTGCCCCTGCCTTTGTGGTTATTCTCCCCAAAGTCATCTCTGGAATAACCCAGGGAGGCAACCGCTGCTGCCTCTGGTATGAGGTGAAATCTTCTGGGGAGGTGGCGTTGGCACCCCCATGGAACTATGAGCAACTATGAGCTCCCATTGGCTTGGCTGTTTCCTTCTTAATTATCTCTAGCATCCGATCAACTTGACGCTGAAAAAGGTGTTACCTATTAAAGGGCATGTTGATCAGATACTGTTGGACATCTGGCTTAACACCAGAGACATGGAGCCAGGCCTGTTGGTGGAGGAGAATGCTGAAGTTAATACCCCTGATGACGGTGTCATCCACGTCCAGAGAACACCTACGTTTTAGAATTGGAAATGATTTGATCCTCTGCTACGAGCTCCAGAGCTCCCTGCCTGTGCTGATCTGGCCAGTGTTGGATAAGGTTCCCTATCTCATCACACTGTGCTCAGTCATACCTAGAAAGTGGGCCAACTGAGTTAGCAATGCACCAATAGGTGGCAGATTGGGAGTCAATCCACTCGCCCACAGCATCAATCTTTTTACTTTCTTTGTCATCCAGAGGGGCATCGCCAGTACCCAGCTGGTCAGAGAGGTATGCCTTATACGTTGTCAACCCTGACCTTTAGAGGCAACACGAGTGCATTTCAAACCATTGGGCATTGGTAGGTATTGCGTTGAATGCAGAATGTGTGACAATGTTTCCACCAAGAAGTCACCCTTCCTCTGCGATGGTGCGCAAGTCTGCCTGATACGAGGTGTTATCACCTAGAGAGGAAGGCTTGGTTGTGTAGAGGTTGACAATAGGGGCACAACACCATAATCATCCCAAGGATCATCCTGGGGCTCCACATCATACAGGTCCAAAGGATAAAGGGATACTACCCAACTCATAGGAGGAATACAGGGGTCCCCCTGTCGAGGATGGCGTAGATGGTCTGTGTGGTGTTGGGGGGTTGGGAGGGTGGGGGTGATGGCTTTAAGTGGAGGAATGGGAACTTCGAAAGAGAAGGAAAAATGGTAGCAGGAGGAGGAGGACAAAAAGAGGGGGGGATGAGCAGGTATAGGGCTAGTGTTCCTGTCCCAATGCTTCTTCAATTTGGAAGGTGGTGGTGGTGGCTCCAGTGTAAGCTACCCCTCAAAGGTAATCTTCCTTTTTCGAGGAACACATGTCCTGAACCTTCGGATTGTGGTTTGGCAGAAAACTTGCCTGTTTACAGGTGAATAATTTATTCTGCCTACTGTCCTGAAGGTGCTGTAGAATGGGGTCATTGAGATCCTTGAAGCCTGCTGAGAAATGTGCTGTAGCTGTGTTTTGGCATAAAAGCCAGTCTGCAAGTTGAACAGTGCTTCAGTTCTGAAGAGCCAGGCTGCGCTGGCACCAAGAACCCAGAAGGTGTTGAGGACGCTGCCACCACCGAAGAAGCCCGGGTATTATATAGCTGTTTTGGCACCAGTATCGGAGTCAGCGGCTGCTACGAACCTTTGTGTCGTGCCTGCCATGGCCGGGATGCAATGGCTGCCTGGAAAACTGCTGGACTGATAGTGGGCTTGAGGCTCGACCCAGAGAGGCAGTGGTCGACTGCAAAGCGGTCTGTCCCTGGTATCATCTCTCTATGGGCTTTTAACCACGCCCATCAGTGTGGTTGGTTCGTGGAGTTGCCTTTTAAAATTTGCTTCATTTCATTAGTGAAAGGCATGCATATGTCATGCCTTTTCTGGTGTTTAGCCCTCCTCAATCGCACCGGCTAACTACTGAAAACATACGAGGCTCCATGTTTTCTGTATGGTTTCTGGACTACTTTTTATTTTTATTTTGCAGGCAGCGCTATCGCGCTAGGCAGTAGTAGAGCGCTTTGCATGACATCGACCCTGTTACATGGCTAATTGCACTTTTGCCGGTTACATGGATAATTGCACTTTTGCCGATATGTTTCACTGCAAGCGAACTTGTGTTTCCTTTTGTGTGTCTCCATCATGATTCATTGTGGTCGTGAGCTCGCATATGTGAAACTGTTTTACTTCTATGTGGCAAGAATTTGTTTTGCACTAACGGGGGCGGAAGCACTGGAAGGCCCCGATGAGGAATGCCACGCGGAGTCGATTCAGAGCTTCAGAGACACACGTCCAAATCTAACGGTGAAAGAAAACTATCTAACAAAGGAGCTAATACCCATGGCATTACCAGTCATAGGAGGAGTCACTATACTGTCAAAGAACAATACGTTGTACATGCCTAAGTCTAACACTGGGTGGCAGGAGTATGCAGAACGAGTATTTACAGCTATGTCATATCACGGACTAACAACTTAATGACACTGAATTAATCAGCCTTGGAAAGACAAAGGGCAGAGAGAGCAATGTCAGCATGCAACCCTATGGTTGCAGGTTGCACACAGACCATTGCAGCAAGCATGTAACAAGCTGAGCTACCTCACCACTCACCAGCATATAGTAAAAGCTTCAATTTATTTTCATTCTTTAATTCATTTATTTTTAAAGCAAAACTCATCCCGTAAAGCTACTTGTCCAATAAGAAAGTACCAATTAAAATGTCAAATAGACAAATATTTAAGAAGTATAAAATGTATAGAAAAATTGTTGCCCTGAACTGCTTTCTAAACTGCTACAGTGAGGCTACAGCAGGAGTTGTGTTCAGAAGGGAGTCCTTAAGACTGAGACAAGCCACTCTAAAATAAATTTTAGTCCCAACAGACGAGTCCAGGATCATGAAAACTGACCTGCTGGTCGACTTTAACAGTTCAGAGCTTTGAATATGACGATATACCGCACAGAGCGAGTTAGAATTAGAACATGGGCGAATACGATGCAGCTCCATAGGATGGATGCGCGTGATTAAATGTCAGGGTTAATGTGAGGGTGTGTACGCGACAGTATGATGGCGTGTAGTGATTGATTCCTCATGACGGGGTGTGTGTATGACGCATGTTTCTGATTTTGCAATTGATGCTGAGACTGCATGTGATGTGGTGTGTGTGTGAGAGTGAGAGTGAGTGACTGGTGAGTGTGAGTGACTGGTGTCCCCTTCCTGTACAACACATCAGCTTTGCTCACAGCTGGGCTGCCATGTTATATGTGCATTTACTTTCATTGATATGTGCATCTCTGGGAGCACGGAGGCCCATCTTGTGGGAAGCATTTTTCAGTGTACACATGTATTCCACTCAATAAGAACTTACCTTGCTGATATTTTTGACAAGACTGTTTTAATGTGCACTGCTCAGCAAATCCCTGTTACAGCAGTAAAAGTTTTATATGGACAGGCTAGTGGGCATCCTCTTAATTTACATAGTTAGTGGACTGCGCATCAAAAGGTACATTGAGAGTGTGACAGTTATGATTGCTCTTTTTAATCCTTTTGCCATGTGGATTCAAGAGGCAACAACACCACCCCGCCCACTGCAGCATACATGCAACTGAAACGGAACTGAAAGTGTTTTCTTTATATCGGATTTTATTGCATTAGTATTTATCAAATATATTTCACACCTGAACAGTTTAACGGAATTGTACTTTTAGCAAGTTTTTCCATATTATGTTTATTTCTACTATGTCAATTATACTGGTCAGTTAATTGTGCAGTGTTAAAGATGTCATTGTGTTACAAAAATTGGAACAATTTGGAACATCACTAAAATATCTGTCGTGCAAAGGAGAACCACCAAAACGCAGCAGAAACGGAAAGAATATCCCGTTGTTTAATTATCACTGATGCTGTTAGATTGCAGTTTAGCACGCCTATTTGTATGTGTAACTGACAATGTACTGGATGGACAATGTATTCAAAGCACTTCCAAGGGCAGTTCCTTTAGCTTAGTCCGAGAGGAGACTGTCTACAGGCTCACAGGGCGATTGGAACGTTTGCAACCTTTAACAGCTTAGGGGGGATTAGCCACAGGGAAGTTTACAGCTTCTTACCCTTGATGATGTTGAGAGATCATAAAATGAAAAACAATAATAGCAGGAAAGTTCAGGAGTGTATATGGGTGAAGGAGCCCCAACTCTAAATGAATAGATCACATCTGTCAAAAGCATCTGAGCAATCAATCACACAGGTGAAAACTGTGAATGAGGAAAAACACAGAAAGACATCTGTAGAAGTGTGCAGAGTGGGAAGGAAAACCCCGAGACAAGAGCCCGGAAAGGAATGAGAAAGGGGAAACAAAGTTGATATTTTACCTTTTTTTTTAGTGTATTTAATTTTGCCTCCTTCAAAGGCTGCCCCAATGCAACATCTGTGTGAGAAGAGGACCCTTTTCCAAGACATTTAGGGACGCAAAAAAATTCCAAGACTAGAATAACGCAAATCAGTGAGATGTTAACCTTGTGAGATAGGCCACGATGAAGAGAAAATCCAAGCTATAATGTTTATGGTGAAAAATATAAACTGTACAAAAGAAGGAAGGTGTGTGATGGAGGATTGAGGTCTACCTGATGTCATTATTATAAGAGTATTGTTTGGCATAATTCTGAGTGATAACATTACATTAAAAAAAAAAAATGCCAGATGAGATAACTGTGCCATATAAAAACACATAATTGATTTAATGGGTTATTTTACCGCAGATGTGGTGTTACAACTGAGATATGCTTGCATACTGTGTAGAGATCAGTTTCTCAAAATAATTCTAAATTCTCTATGTGTCTGAACAGTGGTTAGAATTGTATTCATGCAGTGAATTATTAACCCCTTAGCTGCTGCCCCCTCACCCCACAGTGCTGAGCCCGCCCCTGTGTGCTGAGCCCTTTTTTGGCTATTTGGGGTAGTTTGCGCATAGGCCTTCATAACGTTTTGTCCACATAAGCTATCCACACCAAATTTGCGTCCTTTTTCCCCCCCAACATCCTAGGGATTCTAAAGGTACCCAGAGTTTGTGGGTTCCCCGGGAGGAGACCAATAAATTAGCAAAATTACAGCAAACATTTTGTTTAAAGAAAACAAAATGGGAAAAAAGGGCTGCCAAAGAAGGCTTGTGGTTTCTTTCTCTGAAAATCACCATCTTCCCAGTTTTCAGGAACAGGCAGACTTGAATCAGAAAACCACATTTTTCAGCACAATTATTGCATTTTACTGGGACATACCCCAATTTTTACTATTTTTTGTGCTTTCAGCCTCCTTCCAGTTAGTGACAGGAATGAGTGTGAAGCCAACAGCTGAAATAAAAACATATTGAAACTGAGCTGGAAAAACAGCAATTTTTCTCCACGTTTTAGTCTGTAACTTTTTCCTGGGATGTCAGATTTTTTAAAGCAATACACTGCTACGTCTGCCTGACTCTTCTGGTTGCGGGGATATATAGGGATTGTACGTTCATCAAGATCCCTAGGTGCCCAGAGCCAATAAATGAGCTGCACCTTGCAATGGGTTTTCATTCTATACCGGGTATACAGCAATTCATTTGCTGAAATATAAAGAGTGAAAAATGGGTATAAAGAAAACCTTTGTATTTCCAAACTGGGCTTAAGATAAGGTGTTGAGAAGCAGTGGTTATTTGCACATCTCTGAATTCCGGGGTGCCCATAATAGCATGTGAATTACAGGCCATTTCTCAAATTGTCGTCTTTTTTACACACTGTCTTACATTTGGAAGGAAAAAATGTAGAGAAAGACAAGGGGCAGTAACACTTGTTTTGCTATCCTGTGTTCCCCCAAGTCTCCCGATAAAAATGGTACCTCACTTGCGTGAGTAGGCCTAATGCTTGCAACACGAAACGCAACATGGACACACCACATTTTTACATCGGATGCGTTTTTTGCAAAGTGCCTAGCAGTAGATTTTGGCCTCTAGCTCAGCCGACACCTAGGGAAACCTACCAAACCTGCGCATTTTTTAAAACAAGACACCTTGGGGAATCCAAGATGGGGTGACTTGTGGGGCTCTCACCAGGTTCTGTTACCCAGAATCCTTTGCAAATCTCAGAATCCCCCCCCACCCCCCCCAAAAAAAACACGTTTTCCTCACATTATGGTGACAAAGTTCTGGAATCTGAGAGAAGCCACAAATTTCCTTACACCCAGCGCTCCCCCAAGTCTCCTGATAAAAATGGTACCTCACTTGTGTGGGTAGGCCTAGCACTCGCAACAGGAATAGATCACACAACAGTCAATGTTGGTCCTTACATTAGGGGCAACTGTTGACCCTGGGGTGATCCATTCCGGACGTAGGCATTAGGTACAGGCACTCAAGTGGAGTAATGTTTTTATCAGGACATGTGGGGAAACACTGGGTGGTAAGAATTTTGAGGATCCCAGCATATTCCTGTAGTTTGTGTGACATAAATGCAAGAAAAAATAGAGATTTTATTCAACATTTCAGTTTGCAGGGTATTCTGTGTCAGAAAACTTTGTGGAATCCACACAAGTCACACCTCTGTGGACTCCCCCAGATGTCTAGTTTCCAGAAATGTCTGGGTTTAGTATGTTTCCCTAAATGGCTGCCGAGCCCAGGACCAAAAACACAGGTGCCTGCCTTACAAAACCAGTTTGTTTTGTGATAGATAATTTTGATGTCTCAACAATACAATTTGGGCGGTGGAATTTGGGGCTGAACTAAATTGGGGAGCTCCCAAGAGAGCACTCTCTGTGCTTGCCGCCACATGCACCTGCTCTCTGGGTTGGTCTAACCCGATATTGTCCCGTTGCACAGACTGTGCTTGCGTAGGGACTGTCCTCATCACCTCCCTCATAATTACTGGAAGAGGAGTTATCGAATGGAATTCCTCTGACTGAAAAATCACTCCCAGGGTCTGCGCCATTGTCCTATCCCTCAGATGCTGTCTCACTATCAGCTGTCTCAGTCTCTGATCCTATGTCAGAGCTGTCCTCTATAACCAGAGTGAGTGCTTGAGCAGCAGTAATCCAACGAGATGCCATCTCTGCTACTGGCTAAATTGTTGATCTAAAACACTAGTCTACGTAGACAGTCACAAAATTGCTGGTGTGTGTGCGATACGTGTAGAGGTCACCTTACCCTTGCATTTTCCCCTCAATCAGCACGTTCTTTCAAGACACTCAAAAAACCTGGTCACATACCAATCATCACAGTCTTTAGCACCTCTAGCACCCAATCCAACAGTTATTATTGGTGCTCCCACTCCCATGTCCTCCTCCTCAGATTCCCTCACTACCACCCAGCAAAAGTGCCCTTCATCTCTCCGTAGCCCCCCAGCACATACATTTCATTTGTATTATGGTGCAGGTAATGACTGACTTTACTAATGTACTCATCTATTTACATAAAATACAGATTTGCTCTTTGCAGTAGGCATATAAACCTTCTGCGCTACTTTATGGCATCAAAACTGCCTCTAGAGAAAAGTCTAATCCTTTTATAGCAGAAACATAATCACAAGACTTACTTGACTTTTTTATTGCTGCGTAAAAGCTACAGTTGAAACGCATCAGTTGAAATATGTGCATTGCTTTGAAGACGCAAGCTGCAACTGCAAGACAACTGGTGCACGTGGAACCCGCCGGCGAGAAACAGGAAGTTGCAGACACCACACAACACTTCGCCAAACTGCTGGGAGCCCATCAAGCATCACGAACGAGCGGTAGGTGTTTCCGTGTTGTGTCCGGGGGAGAGGGTCGGAGGGCGCCCACGTTCAGGAAACACCGACACCGAGTAGTCGTGGGGTTTCCCAGCTGTTTTGGATACACGACGTCTGGCCTAGTTTCAGTCGGATATAATTAATGGTTTGGCTGCAAAAAACTGGGGGAACCTGTCAGATATGACTGACTATAATAAACGTAAATAGACGGTTCGGAGCAGAATAATTCACTTTACAGCCTCCTCCTGACAAGATTGTTGCAAATTTTTAATGGAACAGTATATCCAAATGTAATGAGTTTTTCACATCTGTTTTGAGGGAACACAGTGGATGATATGAACATTTGGCTCTATATATCAGAAAATATAGATCTTCAGTGGCCAATACCTGTCGATGATCTAACCAATATGGCAGAACGCCAAGCATTATGGTAAAGAGCAGCAGCAGAATTGTTTGATGGAACCAGCTGCTGCTTGGAGGCGAAGACACATAACGCACGTACACGTACAACTGCTAGCATTATTAAAGAGTTGGAAAAGGCACACATCTCTGAATTAAAGAAGTGGTGGGAGATGACTTCATTAACTAAATACATTGAGAATAGTAGGGTCCCACGTGTTTTACTCACTCTAATCTTGCCCACATTGGGCGATATGGACTTTGATCTATTAGAATTGTGGAGAACACAGACATCAGATTGTTCTGCTAAACTCATGGGTACTCTTATTATCCAAGCAAAACGACGTATGGATGAACAGATTAAAATCATAGATGAAAGAACTGCAAAAAATATCCAATCAGGACGAAGTGCAACTGTTATTAAGCAAAATGGAAGAACAAATTACTAAACAGGAACAAGAGATTAAAACTCAGAAAGCACACAAATTCAACGGAGATAGATTGGAGTATGAACATGGTAAAATCTACACTTATGCACGAAAATATGAAACTCTAAGGATTAAAGAAAAAATGAACAATGCAAAAGAAGTGGTTGCCAGTTACAGATGTAAGTTCAGATCCGGGATCTTCAGCAGATGAGGCGCCACTGAACAAATTGGATTTTCGAGGGGAAATGCGACTTATGCAAATGGCCACGCCACAATCAGGCAGAAGCAGAGGACGAGGTCGTGGAGGCACAAGATGAGACGGGGCAAGGGAAAAGATGCAAAACACAAAGGTTAGACTTAGGTCCCAGTTTGGTGACAAATTCAACTGGATCCAATAAAATTGTAAGCATCTCAAAAAGTATTTTGACTAATAATCAAGAACTGATTCTTAATTTAGGGCTCTGTTTCGGTCCAACCTGTGCCAAAACTCAAACTGAAATTGAAAAATTTGTGCAAAAATTACGTCTTATTAAATATTTTGCAGTGATACACCCGGCCCCTGCACCAGACAAAGCACCACGTGATAGGATCTTTTTGGGATTCATGATAAGTGACACCTCTGATCTTGTCATGATTAAGGATCTAGTGGATGGCAATGCAACAGACCAACGGAACATACATACTAGTGATTGTACTGACATTACAAAAATGAAGATGATGGGATTTACCACCGATTTGAACATAGCTAGCTCTTTGAAACCACTGAGCAAGTTTAATCCTCAGTTACCCAGTGGAAATCTAATCGATACGTTCCATGAATTGACAGTGGGTGACCATGACAAATTCCGGAAGGAATCTCAGACAAGGAATACAAAATCTAGAAATTTTACTTCCAGAGATTGGAAAGATTTGAACTCTCTCAAAGACAATCACTCTATCATCATTAAGCTGTCAGACAAGGGTGGCAATATTGTTATCATGGATGTAACTGATTACACCCAGGAAGCCTATCGGAAATTGACAATTAATGAGCATTATGAGAAGTTACAGGTAAATCCCACAGTCAAGTATGAAAAAGGTTACCATAAGATGCTATATAATTGGTGGGCAGATCAACTCATGGAAAATGAAGAATATCAATATTTAAAAGTTGGCTTTCCAAGAACTCTATGCATTTACTTTTTACCTAAAATTCACAAAAATGAACATCCTCCTCCTGGAAGGCTAGTTGTAAGTATAAATAACTCTCTTTTGGAGAATACTTCTAGATACTTAGATCTCTTTTTATGTCCATATGTAACTGAGTTGCCGTCATATTTACGGGATTCCACTGACTTTTTATCCAAGATACACAATATTCCTTGGCAAGATAGTTATTTGATGGTTACTATGGATGTTTCCTCTCTCTTCACATCGATCAAACATCAATATGGCATGGAGGCATGTAGATACTTTTTAAGAACACGGCCTATAGAATTTCTACAACACACCGGAATGCTCATGTCGATGTCGTCATTCTGTCTCATGCATAATGCTTTTCTTTTCAATTATGAATGTTTCTTGCAAAAACAAGGAACAGCGATGAGGGCTTCTTTTGCTCCCACCTATGTGAATCTTTACATGGGATGGTGGGAAAAAGAAACAGCATGGCCTGACGCATACAATATCCACATGGAAAAGATAGTATTGTGGGTGCGATACATCAATGACCTCTTTCTCATATGGGATGGCCAGAAAGAAGCCCTGCAAGAATACATTAATCTACTCAACAACAATGAATTGAATATTCAATTGGATACTTCATGCAGTAAGAACAAGATTGAGTTTTTGGATGTTATGCTTTAAAAATGACAAACTAGTAATTTGTTTTATCATAAACCGACTACATGTCATTCCATTCTACATGCTAACAGTGGGCATCCAAAGGCACAGAAATGGAGTTTACCATATAGTCAATTTCTGCGGGCTCGCAGAATCTGTTCAGCTGAAGGCAGTTTTGAAAAGGAAACCATGGACATGAGACAAAGATTTTTGGACAGATGATACCTGCATACAATTTTTATTGATGCGCAGCATACAGTGAAATGTAAAACAAGAGAGGAATTGCTTTTCAAATAATGAAGCAATTGCAAAAAGTTCTTTGCCTAGACTGTTTTTAGAATTTAACCGTCAACATTTTACAACGCAACTGGCATATCTTACAACAAGATGAACATATAAAAGAGACAATTGTCCAACATCCTCAAATCACTTATCGAAAGACCCAGTCACAAGGTGATCATCTGACCAAGAGTTTGTTTGCCAGAAATGAGAATAAGAATAAGACACTGTAGTTAACCAACAAAAGTATGGGTTTTTGGAAATGTGGCCACTGCAAGGCCTGCAAATTTGCTACAAATGTACAGAGCTTTCAAACATTTGAGGGCAGGCAATGTGTGATTAGAGATCGTATCACATGTGAAACTGAATACGTGGTGTATGTCATAGAATGCGGTTGCCAGAAAAAATATGCAGGAAGTACCAGTCATAAATTAAAAATCAGGTTCTTGCAACATCTCAGAGCCATTAAAAATCAAGACAGAACGTATCCTCTGGCCAAACACTTTTGGGTTATACATGGAGGAGATTGCAGTTCTTTGATCTTTTATGGTATTAGATCGATCAAAATGGGTCCCAGAATGGGTGATCGAACATTGGAATTGAGACAAATGGAATCTAAAATGATTTTATCTCTTGGTTCAGAATATCCTTGGGGACATAATCTGGATGCAGAAATACATGTGCGTTTATGAATAGAAATAATATAATGGGTCCTACAATGTTCATCAAGAAACAGTGATCTATAAATAGAGTTTAAATATATTCTTGTTACATTATACCACCTGACTCGGCAAGGGACTATTTTCACAAAAATTGTCACCAATACAGATGTGTAAATAGCATGGATTGGATAATAAGAGAAGTAATAATGAGCATTTAAATTTGCACTATTATTATTATGTTTGTAAGGTATTTTTAAATCTTTTTATCAGCACCTGGCACTTTTGTTTAGGGGATTTAGTCGGTGTCTCAAATGATATTTCAAGATATGGTTACATAGATGTTTTGGTATGAATCAGCTTTGATGTGGTCAATCAAAATTATGAGAGGAGAACATAGGAGGGGGAATATTAGTCACATGGCAGATAGAATTAAGGATCACATGTACCAAAACAAACAGCTGATGGGATTGAGGAATTAAATGAGAATGTGATCCAACATCTATTGACATAGGGGGACTGTTGAAGATATTTTACATTAGATTGACAATTTTCAATATGGATTTATATATCAACATTACTGTTCCTCTTGATCACATTCGGTCATGTGAGAGATCATTGACGGATATGGTCCATTGTCAAGTTGCAGATGTATATGATGCACATGTCACTTTATTTTTCATCCTACCTCACAAAAGCATGGGTCCCCCAAGAATCAATCATCTCACCTTTGCTTTTCAACATCTACATGATATCTTTACCAGAACTGATCAATGATTTCCATCTCACATTCTACAACTATGCAGATGGCACACAAATACTACTTAAATTAGAATGCCCCCAAAACATTGAAAACTCACAAATCTTCAGTTGCCTCAGAGCCGTTGATCAGTGGATGACCTGGAGCCATCTCAAACTAAATACCTCCAAAACAGAAATACTCATATGTGGTGACTGGAAAAGTTATGACCCTCTGTGCGTCTGGCCTGACGATCTCGGACCACCTCCTCAATTATCCAAGGAAGTTAAAAACCTTGGAATCACCATGGATTCCAAGTTAACTATGAATGCCCAAGTGGACAAATTAGCACGAACAAGCTTCATCACCTTGAAGACTTTATGACGCATCTTCCCCCACCTCGGATTTCCACACAAGGTGCAAGTTACTATCTCGCTTGTACTATCCAAACTGGATTATGCCAATGGCCTCTACCATGGATCATCTCTATCTATTATGAAAAAACTACAACGTATCCAGAATTCTGCAGCCAGTCTACTATTACATGTAAAGCTGCAAGCCCACATCTTCCCTGCCTTGAGAGCACTACACTGGTTACCCGTGGCCAGAAGATGCACTTTCAAGCTGCTTTGTGTCACCTACAAAGCTATACATGGAACAGGACCGCTTTTTATCAGAAACAAAATAACCAAATACATCCAACAAAGAAACCTCCGCTCAAGATTGGCACCCCGCCTTAGAACACCACCATACAAGAAAAAGACTATAGGTGGTACATCCTTCTCCATTCAAGCAGCCAAACTATGGTATTCATTACCCCCAACTCTAAGAGCCACAGATAACTTTCTTGTCTTCAGAAAACTACTCAAGAGTTGGCTCTTTCCTTCGTAACCACCAAATTCAAACAACTATGGACTGCATATGCCTATATTGATAAATATTTTTGCTGATTATGTGTATATTTCTAGTTATGTATAGTTCTTTAGAAAATATGTATCGCTACTATGTCATAACAATAAAATACACAGACTCTTTAAACCTGTTTGACTAAGTATATTCATGTGTGTTTGCATGTGCGTGTGTATGTGTGAATGTATATATATATCTATGAATTCCTGCTCTCATCTTATCACACTTATCTACCCATCATCATATGTCAGGTCTCTATCAAACTATCCTCCATTCCCACTCTGACTCTTCCCAAATCCTTTAAACTACTTTCATCTCCTAAATAACTCTGCCTAAGCTCTTCCCTTCGCTTCCACATCTAACTCACCAAACCTCACTCTACTACCATGACCTCCCACACAACCCTACTAAATTCTCCCTCATTTATCTCACCCTGCTACTATGCTCTCCCTAACCCTTCCACAGACTCTTGCCTCCGCCATCCCCCTTTACTCATCCCAAGCCTTTGGGTTGAGCAAATGAAGGATATACTCCAATTAACACTTCTGGACTTCTTTCCTCCTCCACCCCTCCATTACTCCAGTCAATCTAACTAACAAACTCTCATATCCGCGGCTCAAATTAACTCATAATAATACTAAAACTGTACTCATATTTCCCGATACTAATCCATCACAAATTCTTGATGGGTTCCAGAGTAGCGTGCTACTCACCGAAAAGCGCTTCGACGCCTCGTCAGGGGTAGTAAGCGCTATATAAATACTATTACAATACAATACAATACAATCTATTGGGTATTTGATACATGAGAGTGAAATTCGATTTTTGCAAAATATGGATTTATAATTGGCATACATCTTTATATTGCACAATTAGGTTTTATTACGATAATGCAATTGTGATATTTATATTTATGGATATGTTTGCTTCATTTGACAATATCTTGATGAAAATATTATAAATGACATGGTAGACACTCAAATATGGGAGTTTAAATAGTACAATATTATTGTCATGCATATATATAATTATAGGCAAGCATTATTTTTGAGATAGGAATGTGTAAGACATGAAGCACATTGAGGACAGTGTTTTTACTTGTGACCAATTGTCAATAATGATTAAAAATATAGAGAGCGAGAGATCACATATGTGGGTCTGGTTTTCCTGGGGGGCGATTGCAGCCCCCAGGGAAGCCACACATGCACTGACAAAAGTGATATATATGGGAAATGTCACTTACCCAGTGTACATCTGTTCGTGGCATGAGATGCTGCAGATTCACATGCTGTGCATATCCCGCCATCTAGTGTTGGGCTCGGAGTGTTACAAGTTGTTTTTCTTCGAAGAAGTCTTTTCGAGTCACGAGATCGCGGGACTCCTCCCATTTCGGCTCCATTGCGCATGGGCGTCGACTCCATCTTATATTGTTTTCCCCGCAGAGGGTGAGGTAGGAGTAGTGTATATAGTAATAGTGCTCATGCAATGGAGTAAGTATGTATGTACATAATGTGACTAAAAGTGATATATTTACAAATTTACAAGTTCTATTTTTATCAACTTATAACGGCTACAGGCTCCCGGGGAGTTGGGAGGGCGCATGTGAACCTGCAGCGTCTCATGCCACGAACAGATGTACACTGGGTAAGTGACATTTTCCGTTCGATGGCATGTGTAGCTACAGATACACACGCTGTGCATAGACTAGTAAGCAGTTATCTCCCCAAAAGCGGTGGCTTAGCCTGTATGAGTTGAAGTTGTTTGAAATAATGTTCTTAATACTGCTTGTCCTACTGTGGCTTGTTGTGTTGTTAACACATCCACGCAGTAATGTTTAGTGAATGTATGAGGCGTAGACCATGTGGCTGCCTTACAGATTTCTGTCATTGGTATATTTCCTAGAAAGGCCATGGTGGCGCCTTTCTTTCTAGTGGAGTGTGCCTTTGGTGTAATAGGCAGTTCTCTTTTTGCTTTAATATAGCAGGTTTGAATACACTTAACTATCCATCTGGCAATGCCTTGTTTGGCTATTGGATTCCCTGCATGAGGTTTTTGGAAAGCTACAAACAATTGTTTTGTTTTGCGAATTTGTTTGGTTCTATCAATGTAATACATTAGTGCTCTTTTTATGTCTAATGTATGTAATGCTCTTTCAGCTACAGAATCTGGTTCTGGAAAGAACACTGGGAGTTCTACTGTTTGATTTAAGTGGAACGGTGATATGACTTTTGGCAAAAATTTGGGATTTGTGCGTAGAACTACTTTATGTTTGTGTATTTGTATAAAGGGTTCTTGTATGGTAAAGGCTTGTATTTCACTTACTCTTCTGAGAGATGTGATAGCTATTAGGAAGGCTACTTTCCAGGTTAAGTATTGTATCTCACAAGAGTGCATGGGTTAAAATGGTGGACCCATGAGTCGCGTTAATACAATATTGAGGTTCCACGAAGGAACTGGTGGTGTTCTTGGTGGAATAATCCTTTTTATACCCTCCCTAAATGCTTTTATGACTGGGATTCTGAATAGTGAAGTTGAATGTGTAATTTGCAGATAGGCCGAAATTGCTGTGAGATGTATTTTAATGGATGAAAAAGCTAACTTAAACTTTTGTAAGAGTAGTAAGTAGCTTACAATGTTTTTCGCGGAAGCGTGTATTGGTTGAATTTGATTATTATGACAGTAATAAACAAATCTTTTCAATTTATTTGCGTAGCAATGTCTTGTAGTAGGTTTTCTAGCCTGTTTGATGACCTCCATACATTCTTGTGTAAGGTCTAGCTGTCCGAATTCTAGGACTTCAGGAGCCAGATTGCTAGATTGAGCGATGCTGGATTCGGGTGTCTGATCTGTTGTTTGTGTTGAGTTAACAGATCTGGTCTGTTTGGCAGTTTGATATGAGGCACTACTGACCGGTCTAGTAGTTTTGTGTACCAAGGTTGTCGTGCCCAAGTTGGTGCTATTAGTATTAGTTTGAGTTTGAATTTGACTCAATTTGTTTACGAGATACGGATGGAGTGGGAGAGGGGGAAAAGCGTAAGCAAATATCCCTGACCAACTCATCCATAACGCATTGCCCTTGGAGTGAGGCTGTGGGTACCTGGATGTGAAGTTTTGGCATTTTGCGTTTTCTTCTGTTGCGAATAGGTCTATTTGTGGTGTTCCCCAGGTTTGGAAGTAGGTTTGTAGTATCTGGGGATGAATTTCCCATTCGTGGGTCTGTTGGTGATCCCGACTGAGATTGTCGGCTAACTGGTTTTGAATTCCTGGTATGTATTGCGCTATTAGGCGAATGTGATTGTGAATCGCCAAATGTTTTGTGCTAAGAGACACAACTGTGTTGAGTGTGTCCCTCCCTGTTTGTTTAGGTAATACATTGTTGTCATGTTGTCTGTTTTGACAAGAATGTGTTTGTGGGCTATTAGTGGTTGAAATGCTTTCAACGCTTGAAACACTGCTAGTAGTTCTAACTGATTTATATGAAGTTGTTTCTGCTGAGTGTCCCATTGTCCTTGCATGCTGTGTTGGTTGAGGTGTGCTCCCCACCCTTTCATGGAAGCATCTGTTGTGATCACGTATTGAGGCACTGGGTCTTGGAAAGGCCGCCCTTGGTTTAAATTGATAGGATTCCACCATTGAAGCGAGGTGTATGTTTGGCGGTCTATCAACACTAGATCTTGAAGTTGACCCTGTGCTTGTGACCATTGTGTTGCTAGGCACTGTTGTAAGGGCCGCATGTGTAATCTTGCGTTTGGGACAATGGCTATGCATGATGACAACATGCCTAGTAGTTTCATCACTAATTTTACCTGAAAACTTTGGTTTGGGTGCATGCTTTGTATTACGTTTTGGAATGCTTGTACCCTTTGTGGACTTGGAGTGGCAATCTCTTTTTTTGTGTTGATTGTTGCTCCTAAGTATTGTTGTATTTGACACGGCTGTAAGTGTGATTTTTGGTAGTTTAGTGAGAACCCTAGTTTGTGAAGGGTTTCTATGACGTATTTTGTGTGTTGAAGACACTGTTCCTGCGTGTTGGTTTTGACTAACCAATCGTCTAGATACGGGAATACGTGTATGTGCTGTCTTCTGATATGGGCTGCTACTACTGCAAGGCATTTTATAAATACCCTTGGTGCTGTTATCATCCCGAATGGTAACACTTTGAATTGGTAATGTACTCCTTGGATTACAAACCGTAAGTATTTCCTGTGTGATGGATGTATGGGTGTATGGAAATACGCATCCTTGAGATCTAATGATGTCATGTAGTCTTGTTGTTTGAGCAAGGGGATTACGTCTTGAAGTGTTACCATGTGAAAGTGATCTGATTTGATGTAAAGATTTAGTGTTCTGAGATCTAAAATGGGTCTCAGAGTTTTGTCCTTTTTTGGTATCAGAAAATACAGGGAATAAACACCTGTTCCTTTCTGATGGTTGGGTACCAGTCATATTGCATCCTTTTGCAACAACGCTTGGACTTCTAGGTGTAATAGATCTAAGTGTTGTTGGGACATGTTGTGTGTTCTTGGAGGCACATTTGGTGGTAATTGTAGGAATTTTATGCAATAACCATGTTGGATAATGGCTAGGATCCACAAGTCTGTTATTTCTTCCCAGTTTTGGTAAAAATCTGTGAGTCTCCCCCCCACTGGTGTTATGTGTTAGGGATTTGTGACACTGAAGTCACTGTTTATTTTGTGGGGTCTTTGGAACTTTCCTCTAGTTTTAGGGAACTATCCACCTCTGTATTGTCCCCGAAAGCCTCCTCTTTGATACTGGCCCTGGTATGTGGGTCTGGTTTGTGAGGTTGAGGGTTCTGTGCGTTGGGCCCGAAACCCCCCTCTAAATTGTGTCTTCCTAAATGTGCCTCTGCTCTGTGGGGAGTAGAGCGCGCCCATGGCCTTGGCCGTATCCGTGTCCTTCTTTAGCTTCTCTATAGATGTGTCCACCTCGGCCCAAACAACTGCTGTCCATTAAAAGGCATATTAAGCACAGCCTGTTGGATTTCTGGCTTAAATCCGGAGGTGCGTAGCCATGCGTGTCTCCGAATAGTGACCTCTGTATTCACAGTTCTTGCGGCTGTGTCCGCTGCATCCATTGCCGATTGTATCTGGTTGTTCGAGATACTTTGGCCCTCTTCCACCACTTGTGCACGCTTTTGGAACTCTTTGGGCAGATGTTCTATAAAGTGCTGCATTTCACCCCAGTGAGATCCGTCATATCTTGACAATAAAGCCTGGGAATTGGCAATGCGCTGTTGATTGGCCGCTTGTGCTGCAACTCTTTTCCCCGCTGCATAAAACTTTCGTCTTTCTTTGTCAGGTGGTGGTGCATCTCCAGAGGTGTGTGAATTAGCCCTTTTACGTGCTGCGCCTACTACTACTGAGTCAGGTGTCAGTTGTGTGATGTATACAGGGTCTGTAGGGGGAGGCTTGTACTTCTTCTCCACCCTAGGTGTGATGGCTCTGCCTTTGACGGGTTCTTGAAATACTTGTTTTGCGTGTTTCAACATCCCTGGTAACATCGGGAGACTTTGGAACCGACTGTGTGTCGACGACAAAGTATTAAATAAAAAGTCATCCTCAATGGGTTCAGCGTGCAGTGCCACATTGTGAAAAGCCGCTGCCCTGGACACCACTTGCGTGTAGGCAGTACTGTCCTCAGGTGGTGATGGCCTCGCTGGGTAGCAGTCTGGACTATTGTCAGATACTGGTGCATCATATAGATCCCATGCATCTGGGTCATCCTGGCTCATCCCTGTGTGCGTTGGAGATTGCATCATAGGTGGGGTCGCAATTGGTGATGGTTGCGGTGAGTGGTGTGGTGATGGTTGTGGCGAAAACCGTAGTGGAGTTACTTCTTTTGCCACCTTTGCTTTCAGTTGTTTCTCTGTGTCTTTGAAAGCAAGTTTTCTTTTCATCCTTATAGGAGGGAGAGTTCTTATTTTCCCTGTTTCCTTTTGAATATGGAGCCTTCTTTGGGTATAATCTGGCTCCCCTGCTTCTAGCTCTTGTCCAAATCTATGGCCTTGTAGTTGTCCTGAAAGGCCTTGTTCTTCAGAGTAGGAGCTTGTTTTCGGCTCCGAAGCTGGGTGTTTCGGTACCGAAACTTTGACATTCTTTTTCGGCTCCGAAGTCACTTTTTTAGATTTCGGTGTGCCGATATCTCAGTGCCGACTTATCTCGGAGCCGGTCTCCCGGTGTCGAGTCTGGTCTGAGCCACGTTCTCGGTGTCGAGTATGCTGCGTGCCGGTATCTCGACCGGAGTCGGAAGACTTCGACACGTGCGTGCCCTTTTTCGGTGCCGATGGTTGCCCAATTGTACGGGTTAAGCCATGGCCTGCCGGCAGTGGCGCCCCCTGGGCCTTCATGATTTTGGCGCGAGTTTTGGTCAGGGCTGGTTTACCGCCGGTTTTCAGCGCCTGCTCTGTTTCGGGCTCGTCCGAGTCTGAGTCAGTGATAGAGAAAGTCTCCTCTTCCTCGACGTCGCAGTATCCTGACAGCGGCGATGCCATTTGAAGTCTTCGAGCTCTCCGGTCCCGTAGCGTTTTCTTCGACCGAAACGCCCGACAGGCCTCGGAGGTATCCTCTTTGTATTCGGGGTACAAACACAAATTACAGACCAGATGTTGATCTGTGTAAGGATACTTGTTGTGGCATTCGGGGCAGAAGCGGAATGGGGTCCGTTCCATTAGCCTTGAAGACGTACGCAGTGGGGCCGACCAGGCCCCACCGGGGAATTGAAGCCCCGAAGGGCTACCGGAGCTCTTCTTGATTCGGTGTCGATCTGCGTTAACTACCCCGATACCGAACGTTAACAATACCGTCGAATTTTCCGAGATTTAACTAACTTACCGAAACACAGAGCGAAGAGGAACACGTCCGAACCCGATGGCGGAAAGAAAACAATCTAAGATGGAGTCGACGCCCATGCGCAATGGAGCCGAAATGGGAGGAGTCCCTCGATCTTGTGACTCGAAAAGACTTCTTCGAAGAAAAACAACTTGTAACACTCCGAGCCCAACACTAGATGGCGGGATATGCACAGCATGTGTATCTGCAGCTACACATGCCATCGAACATATATATATATACATATAGAGATATATATATATATATATATATATATATATGGAAAATGTCACTTACCCAGTGTACATCTGTTTGTGGCATGAGACGCTGCAGATTCACATGCTGTGCACATCCCGCAATCTAGTGTTGGGCTCGGAGTGTTACAAGTTGTTTTTCTTCGAAGAAGTCTTTTCGAGTCACGAGATCGAGGGACTCCTTCCCTTTCGGCTCCATTGCGCATGGGCGTCAACTCCATCGTAGATTGTTTTCCCCACAGAGGGTGAGGTAGGAGTTGTGTATATAGTAATAGTGCCCATGCAATGGAGTAAGTATGTATGTACATAATGTGACTAAAAGTGATATATTTACAAATGTACAATTTTTTTTTTTTTTTGTCAACTTAAAACGGCTCCAGGCTCCCGGGGAGGTGGGAGGGCGCATGTGAATCTGCAGCGTCTCATGCCACGAACAGATGTACACTGGGTAAGTGACATTTTCCGTTCGATGGCATGTGTAGCTGCAGATATACATGCTGTGCATAGACTAGTAAGCAGTTATCGCCCCAAAAGTGGTGGTTTAGCCTGTAGGAGTTGAAGTTGTTTGAAATAATGTCCGTAATACTGCTTGTCCTACTGTGGCTTGCTGTGTTGTTAACACATCCACGCAGTAATGCTTGGTAAATGTATGAGGCGTAGACCATGTGGCTGCCTTACAGATTTCAGTCATTGGTATGTTTCCTAGAAATGCCATGGTGGCACCCTTCTTTCTAGTGGAGTGTGCCTTTGGTGTAATAGGCAGTTCCCTTTTTGCTTTTATATAACAGGTTTGAATACATTTAACTATCCATCTGGCAATGCCTTGTTTGGATATTGGATTCCCTGTATGAGGTTTTTGGAAAGCAACAAACAATTGTTTTGTTTTGCGAATTTGTTTGGTTCTATCAATGTAGTACATTAGTGCCCTTTTGATGTCTAATGTATGTAATGCTCTCTCAGCTACAGAATCTGGTTCTGGAAAGAACACTGGGAGTTCCACTGTTTGGTTTAAGTGGAACGGTGATTAGACTTTAGGTAAGAATTTAGGATTTGTGCGTAGAACTACTTTATGTTTGTGTATTTGTATAAAGGGTTCTTGTATGGTAGAGGCTTGTATTTCACTTACTCTTCTGAGAGATGTGATAGCTATTAGAAAGGCTACTTTCCATGTTAGGTATTGTATCTCACATGAGTGCATGGGTTCAAATGGTGGACCCATGAGTCGTGTTAATACGATGTTGAGGTTCCACGAAGGAACTGGTGGTGTTCTTGGTGGGATAATCCTTTTCAGACCCTCCATAAATACTTTTATGACTGGGATTTAGAATAATGAAGTTGAATGCGTAATTTGCAGATAAGGCGAAATTGCTGTGAGATGTATTTTAATAGATGAGAAAGCTAACTTGGACTTTTGTAAGTGTAGTAGGTAGCTTACGATTTTTTTGCAGATGCGTGTAATGGTTGGATTTGCTTATTATGGCAGTAATAAACAAATCTTTTCCATTTATTTGCGTAGCAATGTCTTGTAGTAGGTTTTCTAGCCTGTTTGATGACCTCCATACATTCTTGTGTAAGGTCTAGGTGTCCGAATTCTAAGACTTCAGGAGCCAGATCGCTAGATTGAGTGATGCTGGACTCGGGTCTCTGGTCTGCTGTTTGTGTTGAGTTAACAGATCTGGTCTGTTTGGTAGTTTGATATGAGGCACTACTGACAGGTCTAGTAATGTTGTGTACCAAGGTTGTCGTGCCCAAGTTGGTGCTATTAGTATTAGTTTGAGTTTGTTTTGACTCAACTTGTTTACAAGATACGGAAGGAGTGGGAGAGGGGGAAAAGCGTAAGCAAATATCCCTGACCAACTCATCCATAACGCATTGCCTTTGGAGTGAGTCTGTGGGTACCTGGATGCGAAGTTTTGGCATTTTGCGTTTTCTTTTGTTGCGAATAGGTCTATTTGCGGTGTTCCCCACTTTTGGAAGTAAGTTTGCAGTATCTGGGGATGAATTTCCCATTTGTGGATCTGTTGGTGATCCCGAGAGAGATTGTCGGCTAACTGGTTTTGAATTCCTGGTATGAATTGCGCTATTAGGCGAATGTGATTGTGAATCGCCCAATGCCATATTTTTTTTAGCTAAGAGACACAATTGTGTTGAGTGTGTCCCTCCCTGTTTGTTCAGATAATACATTGTTGTCATGTTGTCTGTTTTGACAAGAATGTGTTTGTGGGTTATTAGTGGTTGAAATGCTTTCAACGCTAGAAATACTGCTAGTAGTTCTAAGTGATTTATATGAAGTTGTTTCTGTTGAGTGTCCCATTGTCTCTGGATGCTGTGTTGGTTGAGGTGTGCTCCCCACCCTACCATGGAAGCATCTGTTGTGATCACGTATTGAGGCACTGCGTCTTGGAAAGGCAGCCCTTGGTTTAAATTTATAGTATTCCACCATTGAAGCGAGGTGTATGTTTGGCGGTCTATCAACACTAGATCTTGAAGTTGACCCTGTGCTTGTGACCATTGTGATGCTAGGCACTGTTGTAAGGTCCGCATGTGTAATCTTGCGTTTGGGACAATGGCTATGCATGAGGACATCATGCCTAGTAGTTTCATCACTAATTTTACCTGGAACTTTTGGTTTGGGTGCATGGCCTGTATTACGTTTTGGAATGCTTGTACCCTTTGTGGACTTGGAGTGGCAATCCCTTTTTTTGTGTTGATTGTTGCTCCTAAGTACTGTTGTATTTGACACGGCTGTAGGTGTGACTTTTGGTACTTGAGTGAGAACCCTAGCTTGTGAAGGGTTTCTATAACGTATTTTGTGTGTTGAGAACACCGTTCTTGCGTATTGGTTTTGATTAACCAATCGTCCAGATACGGGAACACATGTATTTGCTGTCTTTTGATATAGGCTGCCACTACGGCAAGGCATTTTGTAAAGACTCTTGGCGCTGTTGTTATCCCGAATGGCAACACTTTGAACTGGTAATGTATCCCTTGGATTACAAACCTTAAGTATTTTCTGTGGGAAGGATGTATGGGTATATGGAAATACGCATCCTTGAGGTCTAATGTTGTTATGTAATCTTGTTGTTTGAGCAAGGGGATTACGTCTTGAAGTGTCACCATGTGAAAGTGATCTGATTTGATATAAAGATTTAGGGCCAGATGTATCAAGCGATTTAGCATTCGCAAACGGTGCGAATTGCAAAATTCGGCCATTTGCGAATGCAAAAATGCCTTTCAGAATGTATGAAAGGCATTCGCAGTGCAATTTTAAGGAATCGCTAAAATAGCGATTCCTTAAAATTGCGACCCCATTTAGAGAATCGCAAATTGCGATTCTCTAAATAGGAAATCGCAAATAAGGAATCCTTATTTGCGATTTCTTAAGCACATGTATCAAGCATTTCCTAAATGCAAATTGGGCATTTAGGAAATGCAACTACCACCAAAAGTTTGGTGGTAACCATGTGCAAATTTTAAAAATGCATTTTAAATGCATTTTTAAAATTGACATGTAGCGCACACATGCCCCTAAGGCATGTGTGTGCTTCACATGTCCGTAAAAATATTTTTGGGGTGCAGCAGAGGGGGCCTTAGGCCCCCAGCACCCTGGGATTTGCATTTCCTAAATTGCTAATTCCTAACTGGAATTCGCAATTTAGGAAATGCAAAATAATTTGCAGCAGGCCCATAGGTGCAAATGGAGTTGGATTCTCTATTTGCGATTCGGTAATAGCATTTGCGAATTTTAAGAAATCGCTATTACTGAATCGCAAAAATCATACATACCATTTTGCATTTCTTAAATAGCGATTTCTTAAAATTCGCTATTTAAGAAATGCTATTTGGTTTTTTGATACATCTGGCCCTTAGTGTTCTGAGATCTAAGATGGGTCTTTGAGTTTTGTCTTTTTTGGGTATGAGAAAGTACAGGGAGTAAACACCCGTTCCTTTCTGATGATTGGGTACTAGTTCTATTGCATCTTTTTGCAACAGCGCTTGGACCTCCAGCTGTAATAGATCCATGTGTTGTTTGGACAAGTTGTGTGTTTTTGGTGGCACATTTGGTGGAAATTGTAGGAATTCTATGCAATAACCATGTTGGATAATGGCTAGAACCCACGTGTCTGTTGTTATTTCTTCCCAGTTTTGGTAAAATTCTGTTAGTCTCCCCCCCACTGGTGTCATGTGTTGGGGATTTGTGACACTGAAGTCACTGTTTATTTTGAGTGGTCTTGGGACTTTGGAACTTTCCCCTAGTTTTAGGGAACTGTCCACCTCTGTATTGCCCCCGAAAACTTCCTCTCTGATACTGGCTCTGGTATGTGGGTCTGGTTTATGAGGTTGAGGGTTCTGTGCTTTGTCCCCGAAACCCCCTTCTAAATGGTGTTTTCCGAAATGTGCCTCTGCTCTGTGGGGAGTAGAGCGAGCCCATGGCCTTGGCCGTATCTGTGTCCTTTTTAAGTTTCTCGATAGCAGTGTCCACTTCCGGCCCAAACAACTGCTGTACGTTAAAAGGCATATTAAGCACCGCCTATTGAATTTCAGGCTTGAATCCTGAGGTGCGTAGCCATGCGTGTCTCCGTATGGTGACCGCTGTATTTACAGTCCTTGCAGCTGTGTCTGCTGCATCCATTGTCGACCGTATCTGGTTATTAGAGATACTTTGGCCCTCTTCCACCACCTGTTGTGCATGCTTTTGGAACTCTTTGGGTAGATGTTCTATGAAGTGTTGCATTTCGTCCCAATGAGCTCTATCATATCTTGATAGCAAGGCCTGTGAATTGGCAATGCGCCATTGGTTGGCTGCTTGTGCCGCAACTCTTTTCCCTGCTGCGTCGAACTTGCGACTTTCCTTGTCGGGTGGTGGTGAATCTCCCGAGGTGTGTGAGTTGGCCCTTTTGCAAGCTGCACCTACTACCACTGAGTCCGGTGTCAATTGCTGCGTGATGTACACAGGGTCTGTTGGGGGAGGTTTGTACTTTTTCTCCACCCTAGGAGTGATGGCCCTGCCTTTCACAGGCTCTTGAAATACTTGCTTTGCGTGTTTCAACATTCCTGGTAACATAGGAAGACTCTGCTACTGGCTATGTGTGGACGACAGGGTATTAAACAAAAAGTCATCTTCAATTGGTTCTGCGTGCAGGGTGACATTGTGAAATGCGGCTGCTCTGGACACCACCTGTGTGTAAGCCGTACTGTCTTCAGGTGGTGATGGTCTTGCTGGATAACTGTCAGGACTGTTGTCTGAAACAGGCTCATCATAAGGATCCCATGCATCAGGATCATCTTGGCTCATCCATGTGTGCGTTGGACATTGCATCATCGGTGGGGTAGCCATTGGTGTTGGTTGTGGTGAGTGATGTGGTGATGGTGGCGGGGTTACTTGTTTTGCCACCTTTGCCTGTGGTTGTTTGTCTTTCTTGGAAAGCAAGTTTCCTTTTCATTCGGATTGGAGGGAGAGTACTGATTTTTCCTGTCTCCTTTTGAATGTGGAGCCTTCTCTGTGTGTAATCTGGCTCCCCTGCTTCTAGCTCCTGTCCAAATTTGTGTCCTTGCATTTGTGAGGACAGGCCTTGTTCCTCAGTGTAGGAACTTGGTTTCGGCACCGAAGCCGGATGTTTCGGTATTGAAACCTTTTCAACCGTCTTTTTCGGCTCCGAAGACACTTTTTTGGCTTTCAGTGTTCCGATATCTTGGTGCCGACTTATTTTGGTGCCGGTATCTCGATGTCGAGATTGCTCTGACCCGGTGTCGAGTCTTTTCTGTGCCGGTATCTCGACCTGAGTCGGATGACTTCGACACATGTGTGCCCTTTTTCGGTGCTGATGGACGGTCACCTAATTTTCGGGTTAAGCCATGGCCTGTCGGCGGTGGCGTCCCCTGGGCTTTAATGTATTTTCCGTGAGTTTTGGCCAGGGGTGTTTTACTCACGGTTTTCGGCGTCTGTTCGGTTTCGGCCTCGTCCGAGTCAGAGTCAGCAATGGAGAAGGTTTCTTCTTCCTCCAAGCCTTGGTGTCCTGATGGCGCCGACGCCATTTGAAGTCTTCTTGCTCTTCGGTCCCTTAGCGTTTTCCTCGACCGAAACGCTCGACAGGCCTCGCAGGTATCCTCTTTGTGTTCGGGAGACAAACACAAATTACAGACCAAATGCTGATCTGTGTAAGGATACTTGTTGTGGCATTCGGGGCAGAAGCGGAATGGGGTCCGTTCCATTAGCCTTGAAGACGCACGTGGTCGGGCCGACCAGGCCCCGCCGGGGAATCGAAACCCCGAAGGGCCACCGGAGCTCTTCCAAATTCGGTGTCGATCTGCGTTAACTAACTCGATACCGAATGCAAACAATACCGTTGAATTTTCCAAGATTTAATTAACTTTCCAAACCGAAAAACAGAGCGAAGAGGAACATGTCGGAACCCGATGGCGGAAAGAAAACAATCTAAGATGGAGTCGACGCCCATGCGCAATGGAGCCGAAAGGGGAGGAGTCCCTCGATCTCGTGACTCGAAAAGGCTTCTTCAAAGAAAAACAACTTGTAACACTCCGAGCCCAACACTAGATGGTGGGATGTGCACAGCATGTGAATCTGCAGCTACACATGCCATCGAACATATATATATATTTATATATTTTTTTAGTAGTAGTTTTATAGTTTACTTGGGGGCCATAATGGCCCCTAGGGAAACCATAAAACTACAAAAAACTAAAAAAACAAAGTGATTGCCCTCACAGGGGGTCGCCCTGCTCACAGGCAACCCCATGTCAATTTTTTTTTTAAATCTAGCCCCTGGGGGGGGCGCGATCGGGTGGGGAGGGGGGCTGGTGGGGCGACGGAAGTCCTTCTGTGTCTCCTGGGGTATTTTTGGGGGGGAAAAAAAAATTAACCCTCTCCCTAGTGTCGGCCACTGGTCGTGACCCGCACCAGGGAGGTAGTGTATGCGTCGGCCGCACTGTAGGGGTTAATTTCATCACATTTTTGTTAAGGACTGATCATGAACCACTAGTAAGCATTTTCTCTCCAGGAGGAGGGCTCATTTCAGAAGGCTAATTTCATTGAAAGAGCAGTTAAAGGGCATATGAGAGGATATTGACGCTTTGAACTATTCTGCTGGGCCATGGTAATTACTTTGCTTGCTACTCTCCTTGCCAGCTGGCAGTTTCTCTGAACAATAGGCCCATTAGGGCGTATGTGCCTTCTCATCGGAAAAGAATGGGGAGAAATCTCTAATGTGAATAGCAGCTTATCTCTGGGCAAGCACTGGCAAGATAATCTTTCAGTGGACAAAGAGAGGGCAGGGAGATGTCTGGCATCATTCACTCCAATGGTTGCCATTAAAGTCTTGGAGGGAAGAAAACATTTTGGACTGAAAGGAATCAGGCTTACAGGAGACGTCTTTCCCAGTCTTGGTTAAATCTGCCATTCTGGAATTCCCAGAATGCTATGTAAAGGGCTGGCCAGTTGTAGTCTGCTCACAGGAAGTGCCAGTTAAGGTTGGAGGAGTGATTTGGCATCTCTGGACTGGATAGGGATATCCAACTGCAAGAACTCTGTACACCAGTTTTTAAAACTTTGCCTAAAGGAAGTCACATTGAGAAGAGAGGAACCAACTAAGTGGCACCCTGGGGGTTCTACTGTGATATTTTATTTGTATTTCCTCCATCAGGAGGAGCAGTCCTTGTCTGAGGACGCCCACGCTGGTGGCCCTGTGCAGAGGGCCAGATCTTCGAGAACCAAGTGTGTTGCCACACCCACTGTCTCTCCTCACTGCAGCCAGAAAAGCAGAGTAGCAGCAGGCAGAGCAGTCCAGCTGGTTCTGCTGCTAGCTCCGAGGGCTTTGGTGTGCCAACAGGTGGAGGAGTGAGCTGGCCCCACTGTGTGAAGATCAGCAGGCAACGAGGGCTGAGATCACCCCGTGATCTGCAGGGAACAGAAAGAACACTAGTAACCAGAGATAATTTTTATACAAAAGAATGGTTTGGGGAAGGCTCCTCAAGGCATCAGGTGTTACATCCACCCCCTAAGTGCCCTCAACCTTTTTGTGCACCACCAAACCCCTTAGGGGGCCGAGTGGGGGTATTATCCACACTGTGCCCTGCCCAGAGGGAGACCATCACAATCTGCCTTCCTGGGGGAAGCAAACAAAGAAAGCACACTGGACACCAGGGATGATGATTATTATTTTTTTTTTTACACAGTAAAAGATCAGGGTAGGGATGGTCCACCTTGGCATTTGGCCATGCCTTGTCTATTAATAGGCCCAACAGTCAGTCTACCAACCACCGAAGGGCAGTCTGGGGATCGTTCATCCCCAATCTGTCCTCCTTAGGGTGTGATGATGGGGACGGGGCACAGAAAGCCCACTAGACTAGGAATTAAGTTAAAAAAAAAGAAGAATGTGGTGGATGGGGGCAAGCTCCAGCCACACAAGGGGGCTATTGTTTTTATCAAGAGAAGTGTAGGAACACAAAATAGTAGATTTGTTATTATCAACTGAAATTCTCTCCGGTTTTGGCTTCCAAATTTAAGCCAGAATGCAACAATGAATCCATTTTCCGAAATCCAAATCAAAACAGTATGAGTAGCCCCAGAGCTGTACAATTAACCACTATTCTTAAACTCAGTATCTGGGGCACTTTTAATAAATGCATAGGTTTCCTTCACATCCATTTTTCGTGCATCAGATATTACCATATGAATAGATGCATGGTCAGTATGTTGGGGTTTTTGTGCAATTATATTTTTGTGTATCATTAACAACAAGCAGAAAGTAGTTTTACTCTTCAATTTACATGCGTACGTTGATAAGTGCTGTCTTTCAAACGAAGTTTCTATGTCTTGTAAACGCGGGCTTTATTAGCTCGTTAACAATGCCTTGTTTTAGGGCTGGTTGCCATTGTTTTCAAAATGGATATTTCCCCATGCACACACCACTGTTCATTATTTGTGTAGCACACAGTCAAGGACAGTCATGTTTATTTCCTTTGACTACGTTCTTGCTGTTCTCAAAAAACATTTTTTCAATGTGGTCACAATAATCTAATCTTCCATGCACCTTCAGCTAGCTCACTGTGCTCTACTCATTCATAGCAGTTTTTGGTTATTCATGTAACCAGTTTGTCCTGCCACCTCCGAATAACATTAGCATTGACTGAGCAGAATAGATATTCATGTAGTGGGATAGTGCTTAGGTGCTAAAGCAATGATATTTAACAAAACTGTGCTCTGATTTGCTAATGTAATATGTTTAATCGTACCACAATGATTTTGCAGTTTTAATGATTTAATAAGCAAAAAAATTTATATAAACTTTCGATTTTGGGGTGTAAGCTAAAACTGTCCTATGAACATTCCTATGCTGGTAGGGATGCTGTTTGTTTTACTATTGATTATGCTGTTCATTTGGGACTTAGAAAATGTAATAATCTTTTGATGAGAACCTTCAAAGCAATGACAACTCTGTACCACATCTATATATCTTTGCAATAAAACACTTACATTTATGCTGCTTATCTAGGACTCAATTATGAAGTGGACACTTACTCACCTGTCTGTATTTTTGATGTGTTGGGAGAGGACTTACCTCAGAGACGCACTGCCTCATGAAATTGAGGTTTAACACTGTCTCTGATTTATCAACTATTGGGCATTCGGTTGAGGTGATTTATTTTGGGTTGTAAAATGTTTGGGGTCTTCCGCACCCACAAGCAAAAATCATTATAAGCTGCAGCTCAGTGGTTGAATCGGACTATCACATGTTTTTAGACAACCAGCAAATACTCTATATTCCTGTGTTCACACTGATCAGATGGTTGTAACAGTAAATTGTTTTTATTTTTTTAATTGGCCATCAGGGCAAAAAAGTACAGATGAAGACACCGTCACTTATTTCTATTTGACCTACATATTTTAATTATTTTTTAATAATCACTTCCTGTGGTAAAACCAAGAGAGATCTACACAAGTGATCCCTTGCTGAATTTCAAATTGTATCTACTTTTCAGTAATGTATAGGTTTCCAGGTTCTCCGATGGGTTTCACACATGTTGCAATCACAAATTGCAAGTTGGTAGACACCACAGAAGAATAGGAAACAACTGACTATCACTTTCAAGCCTTGAGCCAACCACGTTATCGGTACCCTAGAGGGGATGTGTTCTAAATAAGATTTACTGGCAAGGTATAGACGCCTAGAGATGCAAAATATGTGATAAGTCATAACTGCATTTTGTAAGTTACCACTCCACTCCCTAGGTACCTTGATGTAAATGTAAATTTGTTCATCATTTTTATTAATGTGAATTTTATTATTAAAAAATACAATTACAGTAAGTGTGATTATATAGATTGCTAATAATTATAATATGATTATATTAAGTACACTAAGTAAAATGTATACATTTTTTAATTAATTTATTTTTCCAGAGCTGGTGGTGAATGACCGTGCAGCATTATTAAGCAGACTGAAACAAGTACATCCTGTCCCTCTGATCCCCAGTGTAGAATTCATTTATACTCAAATGTCCAACATGGAGTTATGTTGACAAGCCCGCAGGATTACTCATCATGGAAAACTTTGTAGAGGCAGGTCAAGTAAGGGATCACATTCCACTGTTGGACATAGCGAGAAACGTGGAAAGCAACACAGTTCCCCAAGTATTTTACCACGGGAAGTGCAGGAGCCTGTTTACTATGAAGAGAGATTTACAGACTAGTAAGCGAAAAGCTGAAGCAAGTGTCAGTGATGATGCTGGAATGAGTGAGTGCACAGTAAATTCTCAAACAGAAGATCATTATTAAAGTCAAACGCGTGCTGGAGAATGTATATTTTGGGGAAAGATAAAATGCTACAAGAGAACATCAACGTGTGAGAAATTAATCAAGGCCAAGGGGGTTAGAGTTGACAAAAGGCTTCAAGGGTGTGCAACCATTAATTGTGATTCAAAAATCTTAGCAGTTTGTGGTAAGGACATAGTGGCTGCAGATGTTCAACATCATGCATCTTGTTATAGGAACTATACAAGGGTTAAAACAAAGAAGGAAGATCATGCATCTAGCATTCAAACCCATGATCACTTTAAAAATATGAGAGATGAAGCATATGATGAACTATTTCAGTACATTAGAACTGTGATTATTCCTAACAAAGAGGCAATACGTGCGACGACTCTCACTGAAAGGCTTGAAACCATCATGACACACAGAGGAATACAGGTAATAGACAAATCAACCAAGAAGCATGTTAGAAGAAAAATGGACTCCGAGTTCGGTGACAGCCTCCACATATTCCCAGACAACCAAGGAAAACTACTGGCCCAACCTGCTAATGTCATGCTACAGGATGTTGTAAGAAAAAAAAAAAACTGAGTTTGAAAAGAGAATTATGAGTTTTAAAGGTTAAGGCAACAGACATGAACAAGATCATTGATCAAATATCATCACACATAAGAACAATGATTAAAACAAACTTGACATCAACACCATTGCCATATCATCCATCAGACATTGATAAATATGAATTTACAGAACCTGATTACCTTAAACTTGGTCATGGGATTTCATACTCACAACTGGAAGAAAATGATACCACCTTGTGTTTTCAGAAACTTGCTGCTACCTTAAAAAAGCAAATTGTTATTCCAGCTGAGATTCAGCCTCATGTCTTCACTAACTTAGCATGGGATAACAATGATCGGCTGGAACAGACTCTACTGCTAAGGGGACAACTTATCAAGTCAACTGTATAGCTATGCAGCCCAGGTTGTTTGGACCACAACTTTTTAAAACACCTCTTCCAGGCATTGAGAAACAAAAGCAAAGAACACTGACCACTACAAATACTGAAGAATTGTTCATGTATGTTTCTGGTGAACGAGTTGGGACTCAGCCATTGATGACAAGTACCTAAATCATGCCAGAATTGTTGCCCAATTGAAGCTTGTACAAAATAAGAACGTAATCTGGGTTGTTACAAGACAAGAATCGAGCCTCGCATAGGTAATACCAATTTGGACAGGATTTAACATCACTACTAGAGACCTAGTTTGTGTATCACAGGATTCCATAGGCTATTTGCCCCACATTAATGCCCCTGAACTGAGATTACACTGTTTCTGAAATTTTGAAACTGTCGGAGCTGATGAGGGAATCACAGCATTTGGCGAAAATTGTAGTGGTCATGGATCAAGCTCTGTACACAAAAGCAACTGAGATCGTGTGGAAGCATAAATCAATGTACAACAGAATCATTCTTCGAATGGGCACCTTTTCACCAATTGCAATGTCATGTCCATTGCTGGAAAACGCTTTCAAAGACGCTGGCCTCCGCGACCTTTGCAATGAAGCAGACAAGATAGCAGAAGGATGAATATCATAAGTACTAAAAGGTCGTATGCACAATCGTGCAGGTCGAGTACACAAGTGCATGTATGAAGCTATGCTGAGACTGGCTTGGATGGAATTTATCCCATGGTTGGAGAATACTTATGAAGAGAACATTCACGTAGTCTACTCCTTCACTGAGAATGTTAAAGACTTTGCAAAAGACCTATGCCAACAGAAATTAGATGACCTCTTGCAGAATGCCACCTTTGCCGAAGTAAAACCACCTTCATCTCGTCATTACAATGGAGATCTCTCTTCATTTTGGATGTCGTATGCAGATATTGTTGAAAATGTCTTGCTGGCTCTGCTGTGTGCTGCTCGTGAAGGAAACTTTCATTTACATCTTTCTGCCATACGATCTATGATCCCATGGTGTTTGCGTATGACAGGATGAACTATGCTAGATAACTTCCTGCGTACTATGCCAAAACAACATTACTTGCAATGAATCATCTAGAAATACACCACAATTTCATCAACAGATGCTTTTCAGTTCAACTGTCAGATGTCAATCCGATTGGATGAATACTAGTCAATCAAGCGATAGAGGTAACAGTCAACAAAGACTCCGGGTGGTAAGACAAGGTTCAACCTCAAGGCGGGTGCTGTTAAAAGATAACAACTGCATTAGGAACTGCAAACTGCCAACGTGTTTGCTGTCTAAATGATCTCAAGTGCATGGACATGCAGATTTCATGTCTGTGAAAAACAGACGCAGGGAATGATAACATCTACTCAGAAGAAGATGACGACAACAAATGTGAATGATAATATTGCGTTTATTTTCACTCATGACATACATTGCCTATTTAAGATGTGACAACTATTACTTGAAATTGTAACTGAAAATTATGCATATAATCTATATGAATATATGAGGAATACAATTAAGTTTTGTTAATATTTTAAGGACTATATTATTAAAATTAATAATTATTATTTTTAAAGTATTGAATTTAACCAATCTGGTATAATTACATTTATTTTTCCACATATTATGATGAATTTGTATGCTATTTATCAGAAATATGAAAACCATTATTTTTTGCCTATGGTTTCTAATCCAATAATATCAGACAAAATGCAAAGAGTGATGATCTGCTATCACGTATTTTCCATCTCTAGGCACCCAAACCTTCAAAAAAAAAATCATGATGGAATCCATCCCCTCAAGTGGTACCAATGGCCTAAATTTGTGGTCATGACTCATGGCCTATTAGAAACATGCATAAACTGTGCATTGATATAATGTTTTTATATCTGTGCCTATTACTGAAAGCTGTAAAGAGGGTGATTTTAGCACAGCAATCTTGTTTAGTTACTAACAGTTTTAGAAAAAAAAATGTGCTTCCTTGCACAGCTCTTTTTTCCCACCTATTCAAAAAGAAAAAATGTTTGCTGTATTATGGCTATTTTCTTGGTTTCTTCCAAACAATGCGTACCTTTAGATTCCCAAACACATAGGGAAAAAAGGACGTACATTTGCAGAGAAAAAGATATGAAGCTTTTTATGTGATGTGCCCCTACATATTTTTTTTTAAAGATAACTCAGCAGGCGGGGGGAAGCTTTAGAAGTAATGGAGTTTAAAACATCATTTTACTGTTACAATATGGGATATGACCACTAGGATGACTCACCTAAAAAAGTATCTAGGCATGTCCAGGATGAGCAATACACATTCCACGTCAGGCTTGAGTTTATGGTATTTGTATAGCACAACGATTGCCGAAGCTTCTTGGTGCTGAGGGTTCCAACACTGGTAGACTATTATCTATTGTCTTATAAAAGAAAGAGAAGTGCAATCAACTTTTTTTTTTTACTCGGGAAAGGTTGCAGTTGAAGAGCGAGGGTGCTCCATATTTTGAGAAAGCCATATTACCACTTGGCAGGCCGAGTTTTAGGAAGAGACATTAAAAGTCGACGTCTAGAGTATAAATTTGTAGCTGGAAGATACCATTGAATTTGTATTGTCTACGAATTCAGGACTGCAAAAGTAAAGGATTTGATAAACAAGGACTGTGGCTAAAAATACACTCAGTTTTATCAGGACCAAATGTAGTCTGCACAAAACTGTAGTAATATGTACTCTCCTTTTTTTTTTTAACAGGCATGCTGCCTAATTATTGATGCTGAATGAGTGTACCAGAACCAGCAACATAGCGTTACCATAATTCAGTCTAAAATAAATCAGTGCATTGATTAACAAGTTACTTACCTTCGGTAACTCCTTATATGGTAGAGACATTCTAATTGCAGATTTCTTACTTTTGAATTCCCCCCAGGCATTAGCTTGATCCAGAGAATTTTTTGAGCAGCACCCCTGTGCGCTATTAGGTAGCCTCGATCAGCCCCGCATCAGTAGTCTGCGTCATGGAAATGACGTTGCAGGTCGTATGTAGGCTCCACCCCGGCTCGCTGATATCCGTTTCTTTTCACGACTTTCCAAGCCAGAAGCACAAAGCCATAAAGAGCACTGACTTATGGTTCATCAAAACTAAGGCCCTGATATGGGAGTCCCTGTCCCTAGAAATCAGTTCGCAGTGTGGGGAGGATAGGTTGGTCGGTAAGGAAACTGCAACTAGAATATGTCTCAACCAGATAAGATGTTACCGAAGGTAAGTAACTTATTAATTCGATAGAGACTTCTAGTTGCAGATTACTTACCTTTGAATAGATACCCAAGCAATACCAGAGAGGTGGGTCTGCAAACCAAGAACATACTAGAAACTCCTGCATGACTGATGGAGACAGTACCCTTCCCTACGAAGCTGACCATCCAGGCAGTAGTGTTTGGTAAACCTGTGCAGAGAGGCCCACGTTTCCGCCTGACAGATGTCAGGGACTGTAACTCCAACTGCTAACATAGTGGTCGCATCTGTAGCTCGGGTAGAATGAGCACGCAAACCTTCAGGTGGTTGCTTTTTTGGCTAGTGCATAGCAGATCATGATGCAGAATACGACCCATCTGGAGATGGTCTGCTTCTGCACTGCCTGACCTTTCTTCGCACCCACATAACCGACGAAGAGTTGATCATCCACCCGGAACTCTTTACTACAATCAAGGTAGAACGCCAGCTCTTTTTGGGTGCAGGTGGTGGAGTCTCTCCTCTTCCTTAGAAGGATGAGGGGTGCGTAAAAAGTAAGCAAGGTGATGGATTGGCCTACATGAAAGGGTGCAACCACTTTAAGTAGAAAGAAGGCACTAGTGCGAAGCACCACTTTGTCAGGGTAGATGGAAAGGTAGGGTGGCTTAGATGACAATGCCTGCAGCTCACGCACCCTGCGGGCAGATGTAATGGCCACAAGGAAGGTTTTTTCAAAGTGAGAATGCTGAAAAGCCTGAGAGGACAATTGTAGAGAGGCTTAAAAGGAGCGCACATAAGAACAGTCAAATCCCATTGGGGCACAATTAATGGGGATGGAGAAAACATGTATAAGGCCTTTAAGGAACCTATGTACAATAAGAGACGTAAAGAAAAGAAGGTTGAATGGAAACTGTAGACAAATAACCTTTGAGAGTGCCCATAGCATATCCCTGCTGAGACAAAAAGTATAAACAACAGAACCTGAGAGAGAAAGGCAGAAAGGGGGTCAACTGACTTGTCTGTGAACCATGCCACAAATTTCGTCCAACAGCAGGCATATACCATTTGGTGGAGGGACGCCTAGCTGCCAAGATAACGTTACAGACTTAGGGCGGGAGGTCAAAAGCGGTCAACTGCCACTGCTTCATCTCCATGCAAGAAGGCGGAGAGTGGACAGGTTCAGATGCAGAACCCTTCCCTGCTGCTGAGACCGAAGATCCTCCCAAAGGGGCAGTCTGATCGGAGGATCGATGGACATGCTCAACAGCTCAGGATACCATAATCTCCATGCCCAGTCCAGAGCCACAAAGATTACTTGGGCACAGTCGTTCTTGAGAACTCTGGGCAGAAGTGGTGTGGGCGAAAAGACGTACAGGAGGCTTGAGGTCCACTTGAGCTGAAAAGAGTTTCTGAGCAATTGCCACCTCGGAAACTCCGACATGCAAAACTGCTGACATTGTAAAGTTCTCTGGGAGGCGAACAGATCTAACTAAGGCTCTCCCCACTGCTGAAAGTGACCACCCCCCACCTACAGATGGAGAACCCATTCATGATCCAGTAGACATTTTCAGCTGAGGGAAGAAATGCGTTCAATGCTAACCGGATCGCACTGAGCTCCAACCAGATGATGTGGAGTCCGGACTCCGCTGTAGACCAGATGCCTCTGATCTCTACCTCTCCCACATGGCTGCCCCATCCCAGGAGTGACGCATCTTTCACTACTGTCAGATCTGGTTGGGGAAGGGAGAGAGATCGGTCTCTGACCCAATCGCAGGTTTGTTAACCACCACTGCAGATCTTGCACAGTACCCTCCAAAATCTGGACCTTTTCAGAGAGAGTCTCCTGATGCTGTGCCAACTGGAACTTCAGGTCCCACTGCAGAGCCTGCATATGCCGTATGGCACCAGCAGGAGGCCATGAAGCTCAGCAGCCTTGGAGTCATTCTCATCTAAATCCAGGATAGAGGCTGAAACATCGTTTCACAGCCTGAATATGCTGGACTGGCTGCTCGGTAGGATAAGTCCAAAACGCCACTATGTCCAGAACAGCCCCGATGGAAGAGAGCATCTGAGAGGAAGTAAGGTGTGCACCCCAGAGAATGCAGGAGAACTGGGGTATTCTGGAGGTGGGAGATGACAGCTTGAGGCAAGCCCACCTTCAACAGTCAGTCGTCAAGAGAGGGAAAGACTGAAACCCCTGATCTGCGCAGATGAGCTACGACCACCACCATCGCCTTGTTGAACACCCGAGGGGCGTTGGAAAGGACAAAGGAGAGCACAGTGAACTGAAAGGGCTCGTGTCCTACTGTGAACCGCAAGCAACGTCTGTGGGCAGGCATGACAGGAATATGAAAATAAGCATCCTCTAAGTCCAGTCTCCTGGGTCCAGGGGAGATAAAACCTGAGCAACAGTGAGCATTTTGAACTTCTCCTTCTTGAGGAAGAGTTTTAGAGATCGTAGGTCTAGGAAAGGGCAGAGGTCTTTGTCCTTTCTGGCCACCAGAAAGTAGAGGGACTAGCAACCACAGCCTGCTTCTGGCACGGGAACCCTCTCTATGGCTCCCTTGGCCAAAAAAGCCATAACTTTCTCAAGGAGAAGAGATAAATGAACCTCCGTCATCCAATTGTAAGATGGTAGCATGGATGGAGGGGTAGTCTTGAAGAGAAGGGAGTAACCCCTTCAGACTATCTCCAAACCCACCTGTCATGATGGATTGCCAGCGGAGCAGGTGATGGCGAATACAGCCGCCGACAGAACCTTGGTGGAAAGTCAGACTAAGAAGGTTTAGAGGTAGGTGTGTGAGCGAGAGAGAGAGAAAGAGAAAGAGAGAGAAAGAGAGAGAGAGCAGTAGGTAGCATGCACAGCACAGTGGCTGACCGGGAATGGATTCTGTTGGAGGCCCCTTCCGTAGCCACGAAAGGCAGACTGAAGGGTGGGGACAAGGGGCCACCTTGAGACCCAATAACGGGCCAAAAGGCATCCAGTGTTCACAGACCGCAATGCTAGGCTGGAGGAAGAAAAAATCTTCAAGTGTATCCAACCTTTTGGATTCCCTATCCGGGGGTGCAGAAGGAAACTCACCCTGGGAAGAGGAGGCTTGGATGACCAAGCTCTCAGGTGTTGCGACAGAAAGCTTGGGTCCCCAGGAGCCAGGTGATGGAGCGGGCAATTATTGCGTTCACAAGAGCACTTGTGCTGGGTTTGGACCAGGTACCCAGTAGGATATCTGTAAGAGCTTCATTAAAGGGAAACATAGGTTCAGAGAAGGAAACCCAAGGCTGAAGTTCCTGACTGCCACCGAAGGCAACTCAAGGTCAAAGACCTCAGCTGCTCTTCTCACCACCATTGAGTCAGAAGCCCTCACCTGCGAAGCCACGGTAGGAGGAGAAAGCGTGCCAGTATCTGGAGAAGTATCCAATCCGCAAGTCCATATAGTCTTGGAGGTGGTATTCTAAAAGGTCCAGCGGCCTCTCCTATTCCTCAACATAACCTAACCCATAAGAAAGGGGCTCAGGATCAGACATTGGAGACAAGGCTCCTGCCAGCATTGGAGTCTGTATCGTACGACGCCCATCCGGCTCTGTGTCGGAATAGGCAATGAGAATGGCGATGGCGCCGCCCATGGACAGCATCATGAGTGCTAGCACTGTCACCGGGGAAAGTGAGGGTGGTATGACTGACACTGATCCGTATCCCTGGGTTTCCCCTGGCGCCATTGGCATTGGTCCTTCTGACTCCGCGGGGTACAAAGGCGCTCAAGCAGAGTCGGGCAGCCCAAAAATAAGGCGCTTGGCCTCATAAAACTCTCGAAGTTGGGCAGGGGTCGCTCCGGCTCAAGGAAACTCAGTGAGATGCTGAGTCGACCCTAGCGCAGGGTGCTCAGAACGAGGCCTAGAGTGCCGACGCTCCCTCGATTTGTTGGCCAACGGATGAGGAGAAGTCGAAGTATGCTTCAACTTCTTGCTCTTCTTCTTGTGCCTAAACTTAACCGATGGTCCCGAGCACTTTGAGTGGGACGACGACAATGGAGGACTCCACAACCGCTCTTTGAACCTTCCTCTCAACCGAGACCTTGCCTTGTGTGGAGTTGAGTGTCAGTCCGGCATCAGCTGCAGGGACAAGTCCATCAAAGCCTTCAGATGCATGGCCTAACACTGGGAGCATGACTTTGGGTGGTGGTCATGCTCCAGGGACCAAAAACACACGAGGATTAGATCCGTCACTGACATCAACTGATGACATGACCCGCAAGGCTTAAACTCTGCCTTCCTCAACGACATCCTCAACAAACCAGGAGTAGAAAACTCAAAAACCCTTCAACAAAAAGTTGAAAAAGGCCTGTCAAAAAGTGATTGAGGGGTAGCTCTCTTCTGATCAGTGCTAGCTGGCACGGAAAGAAAAGAACTGATGTCAGCGTGCTGGGGTGGCCCGTATACATAACCAGCAATGTAATTTCCAGCGCGGACGATACTGACAATTGATGCTTAGCTGATGGGCACCAACTAACAGTGCAGGGGTACTGAGCAGAAAATTCTCCGGATCAAGCGGATGCCTGGGGGAAATTCAAAGCTAAGGAATCTGCACCTAGAAGTCTCTATCAGATTACTTGTTTATGAAGGTTTTCCTCTAGAAACGGAAGTAAACTTTCATCAGTTTTAGTTGCTAGTAACAAGATTTGGCTACACTGGCAACTTGAGTTTAAAGAAAAGGTCGAAATCAACGGTAATCTCCGGATTCTGTACGGATTTTGACGAAGCTAGACCGTCATTTTTGAGACTTATGGTTTGCAGACAATTATTGGATAGCAAAATGTCGAGTTTAGCAGGAATCAAATTTTTTTTTTTAAATTGACCTCCACCATCTAGTGTAGCGCAGACATTTCTTTAAATCACTGCAAGGAGGGGAGTTTAAATCTTGTGCTTTCTTCAGGTTGAGCACAAACGGTCTGTCATCGGACTACATCTATTATAGGCCACTCCCATTTTATGTAGGGCAGCCGCAAGTGGGTGAAGATACATTAAATAATAAAGAGTATAATATTGATCCTTGTGGTATATCATACTTGAGATATTTATATGGTTTCGAAAAGGGTACAAGATCCAGTAATTGGGTTCTGTTGTACAAAAAGGATTGTATCCAACTCTGGCAGCACAGTTGATTTTTCCAAATCTAGCAAGTAGAATACAATAGTCTATAGATCAGTGAAGAGCTAAAGGAGAATCTGAGCTCTGACCTCTCCGCCGTTGACCGCTCTTCCAAGGTCATGTAAGGTTAATAACACAACCTACTTCGGACTCCGAAACGTTAAACATTGGAGGAAGGACGGATGTACCAAATTTTGACAAATGAAAGACTGGCAAGAAAGAACAGATGTGAACAATGAAATTAAATATTTGGAATTCCAGTGAATTGGAGGCGTAGACATTAGTAAATGAGACACTGGACGTATGAAAAAAAACAGGAATATGAAACCTCACTATTATTCACTGGGAAAGACAGGAGTACCTAAAACATGTATCCTATAAACATACTTCTAGATGCAGTAGATATTAATGCAGAACTATTACATATGGTGAGCTCAACAAGGGAACTACAACTTCAACTACTAAGAGGAACTCATCACCTGTGAAACGACAACCACTTTGTCAGGTTACATCCAGTTTAGTGAATAAGTTTACAAAATACATTATAGGTGGCATGTAAATTATATATACCTCAAAGCCGACAGACTTATTTGTATAAAACTGGGACTACATGGGAAACTTTCAGAAAATACTTTTGCCAGACACATCCAACATAGCCTAAAGACACAACTGAATCATGTACATGTTGTAGTATTATTTTCCATGCTTTAATGGTGCCCAGAATCACAAATCCTAAAGTACTGGTAAAGAAGAGTAGTGTACTCTATTGCAAAACAAAAAATTATAAGAGCAAATATAATTACTATAATAAAAAAACACAAGCCTATCTTTCATTAGAACAGTGATCCACAATAGAAAGGCACGTTCTATACCTTTTGTGGAACAAATAAATATAAAGCTTTATTTTTCGCTTGGAACAGTACTAATGCTGACAGATGTCCATAATAATCAGAAGTGGTGGTGTGGCTTAAGAACATGGATAAAACACACAAAGGACAAGAAATCAAAGTGGAGACCCCAGGAACTATCGTTGGGATCGCTCCTGGGGTCTCCACTTTGACTTCTTGTCCTTTGAGTGTTATTGGTTTACTGATTGGGAGGTTGGACAAGGAATTTGTTCCTCTCACCCCTCGTGTGTATGAACTAAGAACATGGCTGCCAGGACGTAATTCTCAGAGCTTCCGGCTAGCTTAATTCTATAATCCTAGCAATCCTACCCCATCCTTCATCAATCTGAACCCCCAAAACGATATCACCCTCGCTGCAACCCACAGGTGTCTGGGGGAAGCCATGAGCTGTGCTCCCGGAGATTGCAGGGCGAGAACAGGGCTCAGAGGCTCGACCGCCCTGCACAGGGCCTGGGACATTGAGTGACCCGGGGAACTGAGGTGCAGATCGGAGCGGCACTTAGCAGTGTAACAAAGCATTGAGCCGCTGTCCCTGTGAAGAGGACTGGCTGCGGGGAGCTGCTGCAGCCCAGCTGCCAATGCCCAGAGAGGCAGAGTGGAAGGGCTGAGTGAACCTAAGTGAGAGGACACCTGGGGACCACTGCACTTCAATGAAGTCTCGGGCTCCTTGTTGGCGTAAATAGGGGGGAAACTTCCCGTGGGGCATACCTGGATTCCTGAGGCCAAAGCGGCTGGGGGCAAAGATGCTACTTGAGAGCCCTGCTCAGCAGCGGCCACGCCCAGCTCTTACAATTTGATGAGACTGCGGCACTCGGCTGGCACAAGGCATGGTATGATTGATGGGAACACACTGATTGGCGGCAAAGTCACTGCCAGTTGGATGCCATAGGACTCCCATACCCCAAGTGGGACTGGGGAACCCTTGGAAGGACAGTGCTGTGCGGCCGGAGCTTGGGGCCCGGGGGGACGGCCCGGTCGCTTAGACTGGCTTGAAACCACACTAGAGAAGGCTACTACGGTACGGAGGCCTGGGAATAACGAGGCATTGAAGATCAGCAAGGACAAAATGGCCTGCACTCATGCATCTAATACCATCACCCAATATACCACTCCACGACATCCTACCCAAAGGATAACGCACCAAACGGGTGCTATGGAGGCAGAAGAACCTCTGGAAGGGTCCGCAGAGGTCATGAGGGTGGAACCGTTGGCAGCCATCCAGGGTTCCCGGTCAGCTCTCGAGCACCAAACAGAAACAGTGTCTATCGATGTGAACCTCCTCTGGGCGGACCTGAGTAAGGTGGCAGATAAGGTCACGGCTGCTGAAACAAACATTGCTGACCTGCAGGGGCAAGCGAAGGTACTCAAGCAACAGATGGAGTAACATCAGAGTCTTAGAATTTCCTGAGAAAGTGGAAGGGATGTCCACAGGACAGATCCTGGAAAACTGGATACGAACGGAGTTGAAGCCAGAGTTGAGGACCCAATGGCCAGTCGAAGCTGGTTGGAGTTGAAGACCCAGTAGCCAGTCGAAGCTGGTTGTAGTGGAGAGGGCACACAGAGCACTGGTGCCTCATTTGTCCCCAGGACACCACTGAGGGCCATCAAAGTTATACTGCTTAGGTACCGGAACAGGGTCTGAGTCCCTCTAGTGATATAGGAGCAAACGGTCCCCCATTTTGCCAACAGTACAATAGCCATCTATCCGAACTATACAAAGCAGCGCACACATTTATAGGATTCAAACTAAAATTACGCTCCCTATTTCCCTGCACTTGAGGTACATGTTGATATATCCTGCAAAACGAAACGTTCTATTCCAGGACAAGACACACTTTGATAGCCCAGAGGCAGTATGGGAGTGGGTTGAAATACCAGATGGTGCCAAGAGCTCAAGAGTGGGAGGTAGCAAGAGACAAAACTGTGAGACCTGGCCTCGGGCAGTGCCTGACAAGAACCAACAGGCTGAGAAAATCTGAACTTTTCTCCCCTGGGCTCCCAAAGAGTGATGATTGGGGATTATGGAACTATGCATTTGAACACCAGTCTGACTCAACTGAGGGAGGATGACGACGCCCAGCTGCCTCCAGATGATCAGGGGGAGAGGGTTCACTCCCCTTCAGCGACAGCAGTGCCGGACTCTTTGGTCACCCCTGAGGTGGCACATGGCACTGGCTGAAGACTGATGTGATTTCTTTGATGGCAGTGGGGTGAAACTGGCCGACTGCCTGTAGGGCGGTAGTGGAATCCGACTCAGACTATGCAAGGGAGATGACTGCAGTGCTACAAATTCTTGCTTTGAATTGCAATTGAGTGTGGGGGATCCGGGCTGCAACACCTTATAGCAAACCAAATTGTTCAAGGTGCTGCCTAGATCCTTAACCTTACATGGCTTGTGCAATTTGATTGGGGAATGTTAATTGAGTACATTGTGAAGGCATTCAGGGGCTAGGAGCTATGTTTATTGCACGAGTTAGCCGGTCCCTGTTGGATAGGCTGGGTAGTGGTGCTGGTCTTGGCAGTCACGGGAGAGCATCTATAGGATGAAGGTTTGTCTATATATGCCTGCGGATGGGTTCATGGGGTTGGGTTATTTTGTTCAATAGCAGATGACAGATTCTAGGGCAAAATGGAAGACTGGAGCATTAGAAGTCATTACTTCCAGAAGATGATGCGGGTGAATTTTAACATGGAACATTAGAGGCCTGGGCACATATGTAAAACACCACAGAGTTCTCACATTTTTGAAACGGCACAAAACAGAAATAGCATGCTTGTTGGAAACATATCTTACCAACATAGGCGCCTTGCGCTTGGCCAAAAAATGGCGGGCACAATTATATCATACTCACATATGCTAGAGGCACCCTGATCTGGTTGGCGCCAGGGATCCTGTTCTCCCTCACTTATTCTGAGACTGACGTGTGGGGGAAGTATCTTTTTACAGGGTATGTTAGATGGGCAACCACTAACCCTACTTAATACTTACGCCCCGAAAAATGATGATCTGGGGTTCTTTCACACCATGCAGGACTTACTGGTGCAAAACCTGGGCTCCCCATTATTGTGACTGGGTGACTTCAATTGTGTATTAAATCCCAGCCTGAACAGGACGCCCCCCAAGGGACGTTAAAAAACCTAAAATTACAGAGGCGCTCTGCTGGGTAACACACAAGCATGGGCTGCAAGATGTCTGGAGACTGCAACACCCTCCTCCCCAAAACTGTATTCACATGCCACTCACTACCCCACAATACCTATAGTCGACAGGGTCTTGATTGCCGGGTTCCCCAGACTGGACGATGTAGTGGTTATATGCCCCTGGCAAGATTCCTCTATGATCACTCCCCTGTCAGCTGCAGGATGTCATGGGTGGACGGCAGGGTGAGGGACTAGAACCTGGCGGATGCCTATGGGGTGCGCCAGCATTTGCAGTCAGAACTCCTTAGGGAGGAACATGAACTCCCACAAACACAGGCAGAAGCCCCAATGTACAGTATCAGGAATACTGCATCGGTCACTGAATGCATACATCGAGGACCAGCTAAATAAGTACATTCTACGTCAATACCGACAAAGATTGCACCAGGAAGGGGATAAATGGGGGAAACTGTTGGACTAGATACTACGTAAAGAAACTACCTCACCGCTCATTACATGTCAATTGACTCCGAAGGGCAAGACGATCACCTCCAGTGCGAAAACATTGCAAACATTCAAATACTACCTACAGCGAGTGTATGAAGCTGACTCAGGTGTTGAGGCACAGCAGTATTCCTGGATGGTTTAGGCATCCCAAAACTGAGTCGCTGGCAGTAGAATCACTGGAGGCCCCCTAAACTTGGCAAGAGCTTTGGGCAGCTTTGAAAGGTTTCCCACTTGAACCATATCAGACATTTTCCGCTCCAATGACACAGAGGCTCCTGAAGGTATTCATGGAGGCCAAGGATAAGGAAGTTCTGCCACCGACCATGGGAGAGGGGGAGAGTTGTTTGCTCTTGGGGTGGGGATCACAGGCTGACCTGGTCGCATATAGGCCCATCACAATAATTAATGCAGATATGAAGGTACTCTGAAAGCTGCTTGTGACCCACTTGATTACCTATACGACCCGGGAGGTGCATGAAGACCAATGTGGCTTCATTCCGGGACCCAACACTGGAATGAACCTGATACGGCTAAGCTATGTACTGCACAAGGTCCAGGGCCTTAACGAAAAGATGGTGATAGTCACGATAGACTTGGAAAAAGCATTCAATACCGTGGGGCTGCTTGCTTGAGGTTCTATGGGGAATGGGGTTTGGCCCTCAGTTCTTAAGCTGGATATGCTTCCTCTACTCTGATCCAATGGTGAGATTTAGGGTGGGAGGCATTCATTCTGAGGGATGGACGCAGGGACGTGGCACAAGACAGGGATATCCACTTTCCCCACTCCTATTTCCGCTCATAAGAGAGCCATTGGTGCTTTGGTCGCACCAAGAGATGCCTGCCTGAGGCAGACAACTGGGGAAAGTCCGACATATAATCTCACTTTAGGCTGACAAAGCTTTGTTCTATATGTCTTCTCCTCGGGTTTCCGTACCACTACTACTTCAGCTGCCGGAGCGTTTTGGAGACCTTTTGAGTCTTCGACTTAACAGAGACAAGTCCTTGCTATTTCCACTTGCTTCCTTGTCAGGGAGTCCAGCGAAAGAACTGCCACCCCTGGGCCTGCGCTGGCCGACGGCTCCCTTCAGATACTCGCGCATTAAAGTAGCACACATGGAAACATGTCAGCTTAGCCTTAATGGCTTCAGGTTTTTTATCATATTCTGGAACACTCTGCCCCTCTCACTAATGGGCCGCTCAGGTATCTTTAAGATGGTGCTGTTTCCAAGATGTCTGTATGTGTTGCAAAATTCCTTATGCCCTCTTCCAGTGAGGGTCTTCAATCAACTGGACTCCCTGCTGGTATCCTGACTGTGGGTGGGTAAGAAATGCAGGGTGGCCCTGTTGACTCTAAAAATGGCTTATAAAGAGGGGAGACCGGAAGCCCCGAACCTTGACTTGTATCACTATGCAGCGCACCTACAGCATGCCGCCTGCTGGCTAGATTAAGAAGATAATTGGGAGAAGCGCCTTTTTTGCGGGTAGCGTAGCGGTGGAGCGCCTGCCTGAACTCCTTATAGAGGGGGCAAGACTCCCACTGATTATCCCACAGATAGTGCAAGTCCCTGTCTCCATCTGGCAATGGTTTACCCAAAAAGAATTAAAAAGAGCCCCTTTCCATCAGGAGTTCCCGATCTGGATATTGAAACCCATCTGACAATTGCTGAAAGAAGTGTCCAAGCAAAATTGTTGCACTCTCGGTGACCTATACCCAGGGAGACAATTATATCATTTGAAGAGGCATGCATCACATTCACATTGACATGGCCACTTCTTACATTATGCCGGATTGGCCGACACAGCTAGGGAAACTAGGCCCACTATCCTAGAGGCCCCTGGTACAACACACACCCTGGGAATCCTCTTGTCCTGTCGGGCAGGCCACCACTTGATCACATTACTACATAAGGCCATAAGAACAGACAGGGGTGGTCAGCATCCAGGGTTCCGGGAAGCCTGGGATCATGACCTGGAGATGCAAGTGGGGGTAGGAGACTGGGCACTTAAAAATGCTCTCACCCACTTGGTATCCTGCAATGCCCATTTCAACTTAATCCACTATAATTTCTTGCACTGGACTTCCCTTATCCACATAGAGCTTAATGTTCCGCCTCCCATTCAGACAGCTGCCCTCGATGCAGTGACAGTAATGCAGGATTTTTGCACCTAGCATGGGAATGCAGAGAGCTGCACAGGTACTCGGAACAAGTGGCAACGGACTTGAAAAGGACTGAGTATTGCACTGGACCTCATGCCACTGTGTTGCCTACTGGGGAACATTAGGCACCAGAAACGGAAAAAATGGCATACAAATTTCTGCAATTAGTGCTAGTACTAGCAAGGTGCCGGGCTGCCATCTCTTGGATGGATCAAAGAGCACCAGATGTAAGTTGTTGGCACAGTGACATCAAAGAATGGGCTTTAGCAAAAGAAATACATATAAAATTAAATAGAAGGGACGAGAAAGTGGTGAAGGGCCTGGAGGTTCAGATAGCACTCAGTGGCAGATTCTTGAATCCCGAAGACTCTTCCAGTGCCTCCGACAGTGACAGTATGATGTAAGAATAAGATCGGAACGACAGAAGGTGTTGGGGGAAGGGGGGCGTTGAAGAGAGCCAACACAGGGACAGGCCCAAAATTAAGATGTCAAAAATGTGGGGAGAGTTTGGCCCTGGAGGGATTATAACAATTCCCATGATTGATGATTGCTTCATAGTAATTCTACACCATATTTGCATGAAGAGATATGTATCTGATAACCTGTTCACTGCTGTATGTTTGTTTTTTCTAAAACTGGAACTAAAGTTTTAAAAAAAAAATAATAATCAGAAGTGCTGACAATGCAAATGGCCAGCCTGCACAAGCAGTTTATACATTGACAGTTTTCTGGAGGAACCTGAAAGGACATAGTGAAAGAATTTATCTTTACGTGGCTTACAGAATTGACAGGGCAGATCTGATCGGTCCCGTAATTGGTTAGAGAGGACACGCAATCTCACAAGTAAGAGCACACAGGGCATATGATCTCACAAGAGCCCATAGGGTCTGAAAATGGTTGGGAAGCGGCTAAGTGCCTTCTCCACCTCTGGACTGGCAGGAGTTCTGCTTCTAGAGGTGGGGGAACTTCGGGATTCACAATGCGTTTTTGTGCATGTAAATCTATTACTGTGGAAATCCCTGGTGCTTCCTCAGAAATGAATCAAAGTGGGTGCCCTGTATGTGTCTGCCCCAGGTGGTAGCTCTTCTTGAACTGCACTGCCAGGCAATGCACCAAGACAACTCAATGGCGCCGTGAGCTGGTTTGTGAGAATGGCAGACATTTGACTCTGAGACACATTTACCGGCCTGCACTCCAACTAACGCAAATATTCTGCCGCCAAGTGTAGCAGTGGGAGAAGAAGCAGAAGCTCGGTGGACATCTAAACTTCCGCCAAGTTCTAACTGAAGCCCAAAGTGAACCACACTGATTTTTTATGGCCTACATTTTTTTTATTAACAAAAGAATATTGCCTTGCTACTTTTTTATTTGGAATCTCTTGCCTAGTATGTTTTTGATCATTAAAACAGTTTGCCATATGAAAGGAATGTTTTAATGTGTGTGAATATGCTATAAAAAAAAAAATGAAAATTGTTTTACAACAAAACAAGCCATCAGGATCAGCACCCCTGCTTACATTGCAGACAAGCTCACCATCTCTGGTGGGTCTCTGCATACCTTCAGCCAGGCCACCAGCAGAGTAAGAAGTGTAAAAAGAAAAAGAACAAGACAACAGGCTTTTCCCATCTATGCACCCAGGATCTCAAACAACATTCCTGTATCCATCCAAACTGACAACATCACTGCTCCAGTTTAGGAAAGAGTTGGACTCACGCTTTTATTAAAAACAACAACAAAAAATCACAATGTATTCACCATCCACAACCCAGCTACCTCTTCTATCGCTTGATGACTTTATGTTTGTCTTTGACTCTGGACAGAGATCCAATACCTTTTGGCTAGGTTCACATTATAGAACTACTGCATACATACAAATGAGTTAGGCTTTGAACCACAATTTAGGAGGGCATGGCACTGTTCTAGTTTGCTTAACATGAAGTTAAGGCAAGATTTTTAAGTGCTGTTGAGTATAAAAAACTAAATAAAAATTAAAAAAAGCATAAAACATCTGTAGAATGGATCATTTGTACTATAGAAAGAAAACAAAGTACCTTTTAAAGTCATGCTATACCTTCAGTGCTTCGATCAAAGACTTCTTTGACTCGCCGTTTCTTTTCAGGAATGCGTATAAGTAGACATGAGCATTGGGATTGGCTGGGTACTTATTGTCATAAGCATAATCAGTTAGCAGACTTCGGGCAGCCTCTTGGTCGCCATGGAACTCTAGAAGCTGTACAACACACAAATTAGGACTCAAACAATAGACACTATCAACACCATGAAAACCAAGCATTTGTTTTGCTTATATGGTAGGTACACTATTACCACAATCCAAACTGCAGGATCTTGTATTCTCTGAACTCACGTGATTAGTTAACTAGAACCCTAACAGGTTTGGAGTACTTTAATTGAGACTGTAAGAAACACAGACAATTGTAACCTTTTCTGGAGGAAACAGCACATAGCACCAACGGTTGCTTGCGAGTCAGTTCACTTCACATTCTATAGTGAGTTCAGAATCAAATTGAAAGCACAGAGATTTGGCTTCTAACGACCTATTAATCACATCAGTTCCAATATTCACATTTACATGCCTAACCTAGACCACTAAAGGAACGGCAAGATGCAGTCAGCACATGCTCAGAGTACTGGTATCAGAGTCAGCCAGTTGGCATTTACACACTCATGGAATTCATCAATTATATTTACTGTGTGAATTGGCCCAAACATTACTAAACAGGAATCGGAAGCTGGCTTTCAAAATAAATATGAATCTCTATTCTTCAAGATTGTAGGCAGTGATGGAGAAATTCTATATACATGTTAACTAGCACAGACAATGGAGAAGAGCATTTAGGAATGTCTCAATTGAAATTTAATGAGGGAACAAGAACCTTACTGCATTGTATCTGTTACATTTTGTTGCCTAAGAAAGATGTATACCATGTAGTGGAACAACTGGGTACCCCTAACATCTCCATCTCCTATAGCCTCACAACAGTCTCTCTAGATATATATTATCTGTAGTATCAAAGACAACAGAGAGGTCTAATAAAGCGAGAAGTACAACTGAACTGTGATCCACCTTTTCCAGAAGTTATTACCTTACATCAGTCAGGCAGTTTTGGTGCCTGAGCCCAGAAGACAACAGCAAGTTATTAACTTTAAACGGCGAGTGAGTTGCTGCTTGGGGACCAACTTCTCAAGAACTGCCACTAAGAAGAGGGCTTAATCAACACATTGATGGCTGGCTGGCCCTAGAAGGTCCAAATCAAACTGTTTTAACAGTGGGTACAGAGTCCTAAGGGACTGATTGATCGCAAAAGATCATGGACACAATCCTTTACAAGCAAGGCCAGAGTTGCATATCTACTGTGTAGGGATCAATCTGGAAGTTAATGATTCCACCACGAACAGCAAGGCATAATTTAGCCTAAATTGAAGCACCATCAGGATTGCTTTTGCTACTTTGCATTTTGCACTGGCTTGTCCATTCCTGTGCTACAGGAGGTCATGCTGATCAGTGAAATGTTTCACAATCATGCCTACCTGTAGCTTAAGGTATGGCTTAATGGCCGTGCCACTGGTCAACTATAATAAATTAAAAGGCTAGCAGTCAGGAAAGGGGCAGTTTTTTGTTTTTAAACAAACAAGTGGCTATATGTGGTTCTATTTGTGAAAGGAAGCATTTTCTGCATTACAGAAAAAAATAAAGAACAATTCCTTCCTACTGAGACGGTTTTTTGCAAGTGTGAAGTGTCTAGTAGTCCATCTATTGCAAACATCATGGAATGAGTTGGGCTAGGGACAGAAACTGTGAGATAAGGACCGGAGGCCCAACAGGTTCTTTGAAAGGTGACACGTTTGCTGTTCTGTAAGGAAGAAAGATGGACGCCCTGCTGGCAAGGAGAATCTTGTAGAAAGAGAACAGAGGAAAAGGACTCCGTGAGGAATAAACAGTGGAAGGATAACAGCTCCAACGGGTCACAGGAGAATAGCAGTACAAATAACACAAAACTGCGAAATTAAATGCAGACCAAGCAACTAATAGTGAGGCCAGGCAATTCCACTAAGCCCAAAAGAAAACAATTTTAATTTCAGTCTGTTTAAATTGTGGCCAACCATCTGCACAGTTTAAGAATGGGGAGAGGTTCACGAAGAGTGAGGTGATAATTAGACATGCAGAGGTATACAGAACGTCTGAGAAAAAACTTTGCAGAAGAACTAGTTGATCTTGCACAGCGTGTGGATTAGCTCTCCAAAAAGGGTTTCCAAAGCAACATAAACGCAATTCACTGCCCTTTCAATAAGCAAGACAGGCCTCTTCAGGGAAGGTCAATGTAATTTAATTGTAATGCATATGGAAGTGCTCTTTTCAATCTCCAAGGCTTTCTTCCTGTACAGCCATCCCCGGCTCCACCTCTTTTCACAGCCCGGCAACCTGACTCCTACCACTTGCCATCATCATCAACTTGCCATTCAGGGGCGGCTCCTTTGCTATGGCGAAAGAGTGTCGCCCCACTGGCTGTGCCAGAAGCAGACAAATAAAATTAAAGATCGTTTTGTTTTTCTGCTTCTGGCACAGCCAGCAGTGCAGGGAGGAGTGATGAGGGGAGAGTGCACCTAAGTGTGCATGTGTGTTTGGACGGCCGCCTGAGGTTGGCGAAACACATGCGAAACACACATGCGCACTTAGGTTTCTCCAGCCTGGCTGTGTTCACAGCCTGGCTAGAGAAATGGCACAGACCCCAAGGCCGTGTCTGAGTGGCCGCTCAGACCAATCCTGGAGCTGCTTTCATGCAAGGTTTTACATAAAAGCAGCACCAGGATTGCTGGGGAGCCTGTGTTGGTGTACCAGCAGTGAATGCTGGGACACCAGAAGAAGAGGAGCGTGAGGCGGCTGCAGGGACAGAGGCAAGGTATATTCTTTTTAGTTTTAATCTTTTTTTTACCTCGTCTCCGTTCACACCCCAGCCCTTCCTTGCCCCTCCCCTTGCATTATGCGGTAGCTGTCGCTGTTGCCATGATGTTTATTAGAAACGTTCAATAGAAAACTTTTAAGGCTGCTCTGTCCTTTAGGAAAGATATCCCTTTACATTCTGATGAATGGATTTACCTGTCTATCTACAAGATGCCATGTGAAACAGTGGACAGCTGGGCAGAGGCAAACTTTTCACACTGCCACAGGAAGGTCAAAAGGTGAAAGAAGACTCAAATAAGTGACCTGGTATCACAGATACACAAAGGAAACTAGAGGCAGACCTCCACTGAACAAAAAGGCTTATGCATCCATTAAAATGATTTTTCGATGTATGATCTTACGTCAGCATAACTCTGGACGAAGATATCCCAGACCCCTGGGACCTTAATAATCTCATTGAGGGCTCCTGTCGCCTGTTTGAAGTAACTGGCCATCTCCTGTGCACAGGCTGCTTCAGATAAGTAATCCAACTCTGAAAATCAAGGAATTGCTTAATTGTAACAACTATAGCAAAGGGGAAGGACACACAACAAAGACACCAGTAGCTGAAGACCTCAAAAACATCCATCCATACCATAAGCTTTCATTTCAAAGGCAGTTTCTAAGGGAACACAGCTGGAACAGGACATTAACACTTCCTTGTCATCATCAGGCATTTTAAAAACACATAAGTAGTGAAGAAAACTTGTAAGCAAACAACTGAACGTATTAGTTAACAAATTAACAATCTAAGAAATACTATGTATTTCTTTGACTTGCATGGCACTACACGAACCCAGTTATGTAATTTTATGGTGCAGGTTTTATGCAGTAAATTACTGCTGTTCCCCGTAAATATTCAGAAGCAGAACACAGGCCTGGAGAGTTCATTCTCAGCAGGAAAAAATGCACAGTTTCTAATAGTCACGGAAATAAAATTGGTTAAATGAACAAATCCGTGATCTGTAAGCTGCAGGAAGTGGTAAATAAATTAACAAAGGACATTGGTGAGGCTGACACGGGGAAATAGGTTATCATGAGCGGTTTGTCTCTATTAACAATTAAAATCATTTAAATAAGCATCTGTTCTGATTTTGCTACGGATCAGACAAGATGAGCAAAGTCTACAGAAAATAGTGAGATCTCCACCTCACGACCCTTTAACTGACAAATGTTACCCTCTGGCAGCCGGTGGTAGTCAATCTCTTAAAAACGAATCTCATGCTCCCCCTTTAAAACTGTATCCATCTGAAAGTTACTGAATGAGTACATTTAGAAACTGATTACGAGAAAGGCAAATTTAGGAAGGTATACGTTAACAGAACTCGAAGTATGGGGCTGAGGCAAACACCTGTACAGGTGAACCTGAGACACGCTGGCCAGTATCATGATTTTCATTTAGTCTGAGTGCGTGCACAATATAGGTTCTTGATATATATATTCTTTGCTGTCTACATTTAGAGTGGGGGGTGTCTGAATTAACGCTTGTGCGCTTTGACTCGGAGCATCATAGCGTTATTCTGAGCTACCAGGTCCTCTATGATGTCACAGAGTGTTGAGGCTGGAACTGACCAATTACCGTGCGAGGCAGTTAGTTGAAGAGTTGGGACTTAGCTGAATCTTCGGAGGTAGGTGTTCAATCAAGTCTCCTCAACAAACGTCAATTATTATTGTCAAGGTGTACATTTTTTGTTTCCGAAACCTACCTAGAACCTGTCTTGTGCCGGTTTAAGGGGAGGTCCCCTCCTCCTGAATTACTGACCCTGCTGGACAGACCGTGGGGGTTGTTTTAGATGATAGACTAGGCCCCCTAAATAAGCCCTGAATTTGATATATTGTTAGCGGAATTGGCAATAAGGGGACAGGAACCCAAGTTAGCGATCCGTAGCTCTCCTGCCCATTAAGTGCTTGAGGGCCTTACGTTCTTTCTCACCAAAATCAAAGGGCATGTATATAAGAGAAGCTTCGATGTCACAAGAAAACCCAGTGGAGCACATCTCTGATTACCCATGGCCTGAGAAACAGCCACATCCATCTTGGTTGGCTGTAACACACGTCTGTTAGAAATAGTTGAAAGAGTATCTGACTTTGCCCCCATAGCTGCTAAACTTGAATATTCTAAGTGTGATTCTCTTAATCTGTACATACCTACTGATATGCCTGATTTGGTTTCAGATATTATTATAATTATATAAGAGATTAATTCAGGGTGTTCCACACCTATAGAAGAAGGGGCTTCTGCTTCTGTTACTCCGATTGGGAAGCCAAAAGAATCTGCCTTCAATGAATCAGGTAACTAGAATCATAAATAGAATCACTTCTGTTTGGTACAGTTATTTAATCCTCTCCTGCCCTTGTCAGATATTATTTGAATTTGACGGGATGTAGTCTCAGGGCTGTTTTCTCTCTTATATTCCAAAAGACCGAGTTCACTTTGGTAGATAAGAAAATATTTTAGTGATTTCTGGTAAAGAAAAGGGCCTAACAACTTTGTTCCACAGAATTTCCAATCAAATTCTTTACATACCATGAGCTCCAAAGTCTTATCTTAATTATGCAGCCAAAACACAACAATTTAATATCCTGACTATCCAGAACTGCAACCCTTTTCCAAAGTACCCCCACGTGCCAACTAGGAGGTCACTGCTGTCTTCTCCCCCGTACACGATTCCCAGTCCGACAAGGACGTACCCGTAAACAACAGTGGCCAGTATCTGAAGAAGACAAAATGGACGTCTCTCCATGACGTTGAAGGGGCACATTCACCTATCGAAATTTGAAAGGACTGAGCATAAGTCTCCTTGCGAGTAAAAAGGCTTCCCAGATGCTAAAATCACTGCTGCCTGAAGCACCACTGTAGGGACCTCATCTTCCACTGAAAAAAGAATGCACAAGACCGAAAATCCCAAAAGGAGGAGAACCTTCGGAACCGGAAACAATGTGTGAAACACTGATCATATCACGAAAGTCCCACTACGGCTTTGGACTCTTTTTGTAGCAAAGCCAGGAATTCCATCTCAAACATCGAGGTGTTGGTTGGGGTAACTTCCAGATGGACAGTCGATATTCTGGAGTAGTGGATAAAAAGGGGTTGTACAAGCCCTGTGGAACAACTGCATCCCAGTGATCCGTTGGTGATGGACTCCTACTGACTTGGAAAAAGCGAGATCCTTCTACTGACCACATTTATGCTGTGCAGACAGTAGGATCAATTAAAGTATGTTCACTCTGCTTTATACACACTAGCATGACCAGGTTTCCTCAGTGGGAGGGCCCAAGGAATAGGAACCATCACCCGCCAAAGACGGAACAAGACCATTGGCATTCTCAAGGTCTATGTAAAGCACAGCGTCACAAGCACCAAAGATGTAGCCTGTGGAGACACAGAGCATTTGATATGTAGACTCTAGGATTGCTAGGTCCGAACTGTCAGGTGCAGGAGAACCTGAAGGCGATGAGGTAGAGACCGATCACAGCCTGTCGAATAGCATCAACCTTAAGAAGAATTTGCTGACTGGGCCAGAAATTCCAGAGGCAGCTTCTTGAGAGTTGGAATCAATTCTGAGAAAGCAGCCAGTGTTGGTGAATGGTTCGGCTGACTCAGAACAGTCCCAGGAGTGAGATCATTTCTTCAATGACCAACAAGAGGAATTCCTCTTTCTATAATGGTCCTTGTGCATTCTATAGGAGGATGTCTCCCTTTCAGAAGACTTACTTGAGGGAGGGGAGTGGGGCCCTTTGAGGGTCTCCCTATGAACGCAAATCAAAAACAACTTAGCTTTCTACTCCATAGCTGCTTCCTCATGTGCATAACAGCACAGAAGTGGAACTCTGATGTACAGTGGTCAGGCACCAGACATCACATTCAGATGTGTTGGATATCGGATAGGGTCATCTGCTTGCAATAAAAGCACCAATGTTTTTAACCCTAAGATCTTATCAGGTGACATTTGACCTAGTCTGCTGTTCTTAAACTCTTAAGAATTTGTACAAAACCAAAGAAAAGCTCTGACCTTGTGTTACTCAATTTTGGAAAAAGGAAATGATACTTACCTGTATATCTTAGTCGTCGTTCTCCTCCAGAGGAATCAAATGCAATAACTGAAGTTCAATTCTAGTTACATCAAAAATCCACGATTATCAACATACCCTTTGCCAATCATATTTTCATCTGAGAATAAAACCTGTGCTCCCTCATGAACACTCATAAAAGCTAGTCAGGGGCTGGTATTTAAAGTGGGAATGCCAAACGTGTAGGAATCCTATCATGCAAGTATTGCAGCTCTCAAGCGCTTTGCAACGCTGCTCAACCACCCTCTACTAAGCTCCCTCTGAAAAAGAATATAACTTTGAGAAGTGTCTGCATCACCAAGAAGGTTATTTGTTAAGAACCAATATGTCTGCATGAGAATCCCTTCTACTGCTGTGGTTCCTGCAACCCCACAAATGTCAACCTTAATCAGTTTTTGGAACAGACTTCCAGAACTGGTGTCAATCGCCCTGTCTCTTGATCTTCTATAATCTCTGAAAATTCAATCTACTGATCCGAGAGCTGCACACCTATCATATTGTTTTATGTGGCCTCTAGCTTCTATTTAACTTCTATTCCTTCAGTTACCTATACTGTTACTGTAAACTAACCAGCACCAGGGGATCATCACTGACACTCTGTTGTCACCTTTATTTTAATAACAGCACGCACAGTACTTGGAGTTGGCTGTAAGCCATATAAGCATTATCGAGAAGCATGCTATTGCATTCATTATTATTGAATATGTCTACTGCTGTTTGCAGCGTTACAACATTGTGCTGCACCCATGGATCAATCATTATCAAAAGATCTGTCTAAAATAAGCACAAACTGCAGGCATCCGGACACTGTTTAATGTCAACATCCTAATAAAGCCAAAGAAAAGTTTTTGTAGGAAAGTAAGAAACCATTGATTGATCTGGAACTTACCGTTCTCCAATGTGGCACACCGCTTGTATGACCATCTCTGATAGTCTAACAATGCTCGGTAGGCCTGGATAAGCTTCATCGTTTTTTCTTGTGACTTACTGCCATACCTCCAGCTCTGTGCTACAGTAAGGTTTAGATATGCATCCTCTGTTAACCCATTACACAGGAGATGAAAAACATGCTCTAGGCACACCTGAGAAACGAAATGAAAAGTTCAGTGATGCATTTCTCATTAAAACAAGGGCCTACAACTCATCAAGCAGTAAAGTGTATGCATTTATCTAAGTTGACAATCCATAGCACAGTAAAATCAAAGGATAGTAATTGGTGTGATTCCCAATATGCAGCAGGCAGCACAAGTAATGGTTAGCACACAGAGAGAACAATTTGGAACTTGACAGCTTGGGCCTTTTGCCTCTCATTCTCTTAGAAAAAGGAGAAGTACATTTATTACACACACAACTAAATACTTTACAGTAATTTACAAATATACACTGGCAGATGGAACATACTATACATGACACTGTGTAATCACTAGTGACCACCTAGACGGGTCACCAAAACATACCAAATGAGTTTCAACATTCATTTTGTAATAACCACATTACTTTGGCATGAGTCACTGACATTACTGCGATAAGGCTGAACCAATAAAACATGTGCAATCGTTATGATAACCTAATAAAACGTTTATAGGAGTTAAAACCTTGTGTTTGTGTATTTGTTCCATATATTAGGCATTAAACTGTAATTGTAGAAACAACATCTAGCGGGTATCACAGTGAAAAAAACAATACAATGCAACCATAGGAACAACCCCTAGAGGGCACAACCACATGAACAGTGCATTTATACATTTCTAGGCCCTCTTGTATTTTACTATACACCAAGCCCATTCCTGGCTGTAGAACAAAAGTTCCAGCCATGGGAGAGCTTGAAATGAAATTGAAATCCAAGGGAGGGGATAATTTTGGGGTCACTCCCCCACCCCCCCCCACTATCGGGTGGTAGTGCTAAGTGGGAGCGTGGCAGCGCTCCCCCTTCTCCTTCGTTGTCACGGGTCCCAGGGATAGGGACCTGGGCCCCTTCCATCTCCTGCAGACGGAGCGCGACAGCACTCCCCCATCCTCCTGAACTTCAGAGAAGCTCGACAGCACTTCCCTGCACCGTTTGAGCATTCTGGGGTCCAGGGCTGGGGGTCATGGCACCCTTTAAGCAGGAATTTGCCCAGGGGATGGGGTCCCCAGTGAAAGAGTCTCAGAACAAAAGTTGAGCCCCATGCACACAGAGACAGGTAAGTAGGTCAAAGGTTGCCAAACTTTAGAATGCCATAACTCGGGCCTTGTTGGATCCTGGACTAATTTTACTCATGGTGGCAGCTCTATCCACAAGGGCCAGATTAGGGGTGTGCAATTTATTAAAATATCTACTTGCCCATGGGACAGGTTGCTTCTGAAATCTACTTGTCCTGTAAAAAAATCTGCTTGTCCCCTTGGTGTCATGTAGTGTGGGGACAAATTATGGCAGCAATAGCATTATGTAAGACCTCTGATAAAAGCCTCTCTCATTATGCCAGGGTTAGGACTATAAAAGCGACTGAATACTTCCAATTTCAATCCCTACTATAGCAATTTCCTTATTTTGCCACCTTTCCACAGATCTACATACTGGGTCTGGGGGGAAGAAGTAAGCAATAGTTCCAGGGCTGGAATGCCCTTGAGTTTGCAAATCTACTAACTTGCATGTTTTAAGGTGTTCCACCAGCTTCTCTAATCTTTTCCCATAATGAGGAAGGTAGAAAGGTTGGAAACGTACTCCTGACAATGACAGAAGTAGAAGTTCTTCCAGTGTTGGGAAAAATGGTTGGAGGGAAGGTGAACTTGTAAACTCTCAATATATTTTCACATGAGCAAATCTACACATATATATTTGCTTGTGATAAAATTCAGTTCACAAATATTTCCTGTGAGTACAATTTCCTGGTCTACTTCTGTAAGTTCTTGTGAATTCATGAAAGCTACTAATTCAAAGACATATACCATGGGTGCACTTTTGTGACTCTTTAAGAACTGGGTCCCTAATTAGGTCTGGCATTAACAATAACATTTTGTTTTTATTGAACTTCTATTTCTCTCTCTATTGCCTGGCTTTACTGTGAGTGATTGCATTCTGCTCTTCCACAAGGAGCATATTGGCACACAAAGTAGTTTTGTTCAGTGCCTGGAACTACAGTGGCAAATGTGGCGTAACAAAACTGAAAGGGGCTCCCCTGCAAACAACATGGAGACTCACTCAGGGCAGGTACTGTGCGGAGGAAGCCCCTGGAGGGGGGCTGTGAGGCCTTTTCACCACTAATGGCAATGTGTGCTTTTTGAGACCAAAAACTATTTTTTCTTTTTGCCAGTGTTTGTTATAACGGCACAGGCCTGGCAGCTCCGACAACAATAAAGTGGTACAAAAACCATGTCAGAACAAGATATTCATTAACAAAACCAAAAGACTCACAAAAAATGTCAGATCGGTTGGCTTTGCAAGTGCTTGTTTATTTTCGTGCTTCCCATAATCTTGTTAAAAATAGCTACACTGATTTTCTTTTAGGAATATTTTTTGGAAATATTAGCATCTATCAATACATTTTACAAAACAACGCTTAAAAAAAAAAAATAGCACCTAAACTTTCATAGTAGTGAAAAGTTTTTTTTTCTTTCCCTACTTCAATTTTTTTCTGAACATTTTATTTTGAAAGCAAGAATCATCAGTCTTTCTTACAAGCTTCTGGAAAGATTTGCATCTAATCAGAGCATTCTGGGAGCATTATACTTAGCCTCATATTGTTAAACTTTTTAAAATGTGTACATTTGTTTTCTTTTTTCACTGGAATCCTACGCATTGATCCAAAGTTGTAAGATCTGGCCAATGCAGACCCAGGACCCCTAGCCAAAGGGCTCCTATTTGGGGACAAATTAATTAAAAAACCTGAGCAAGTTTGTCCATGCATTCACGGCCCTCAACAAGGCCCAAACCTTGCTGAATAAGGTGTTTCAGCTACTCCTTTTTACCAGGGCCGGCAGAAATAGAGGGTGTCTGCCCAGCCTTTCCACATGCAGTCCTCAAGCAAGTTACGCCTCAGGCAGGGGATATACTCCCCACAGAGATACCTTCTACCCCACCAGGGCGCGACCACGATGGGCCAATTCACTAGGAATACATACCAAGGCAACTATGGCTCCAACACCAGCCCTCAAGGTAAGTCCGATACCACAATTGTCAGTAACTCGAGGGGACAGAACCAGGTTCTTTCTACACAATAGGGCCCTATTAACTGCAGACCAGTGGGTACTGGAGACAATCCCGAGTTTTCACCTAGAATTCTTTGGAAACCCACCACAGACAGACCTGCCTCAGCCAATCCATTTTTCCTGACAAGATCACACCTTTATTCAACAAGAAATAGGCCAATTGTTGAGCAAAGATGCAATTGCACCATGTCAACCCAACTTCTCAGGGTTTTGCAGCAACATCTTTGTAGCAGGAGAAGGCTCACGCTTAGTGATCAATTTGAAAGAATTCAACAGTTGGATTCTTTATCGTCACTTCAAGAAGGAGGGCATCCACCTCCTCAGAGACATTCTCAGAGAAGGCAACTGGATGGTCCGTTTGGACCTCAAAGATGCATACCTATCAATCACAATATTTTCTCTTCACAGGAAGTTTCTGCAGTTCAGATTAAATAGTCAATGGTTCCACTTCAAGGTTCTACCATTTGGACTCTCCTCTGACCACTCAGTGCTTCACCAAGGTTATGCGCCCGGTGACTGAAAATTTCCGCTCAAGGGCTGTTCGGATGATCGTCTACCTAGACGACATCCTCCTTTTGGTGCAAGCTATCCAAACCCTCACACAACACCTAGAATGGACCAAGACTTAGGTTTTCTGATCAACTCGAAGAAATCAAATCTGACACCTTAACGCCAGATGGAGTTTCTAGGGTTAAGCATAGACTCTTCTACTTCTCTTCTATCTCTTACGGCCCAGAAATTACACTTAATTCAAAAGGTGATCAGATCAATTCTTTGCAAGGACAAGATAGCCGTCAATCAGAGTATTAGCCAGAATTGTGGGTCTATTAGCGCCCTCCATACAAGCCATATTGCCGGCTGCTTTACACTACAGGGCGCTTCAATGCCTAAAGATTCCCCACCTACAGAAAGGATTAACTTACACAGAACTCAAAGACCTCACTCTAGAAATGCGTAGCAAACTACATTGGTGGCTAGACCACATGTCGGCCTGAAATGGCAGAGCCATCTTCGACTCCCGTCCAAATGTCATTCTAGAATGAGATGCCAGCAAGTGGGGTTGGGGGGCCAGGTGTGGCACCGTTTCCACAGGCGGTTGCTGGTCTCACAGCGAGTCTCAACTTCACATCAACTGCCTAGAGCTTGTAGTAGGGTCTTTTGCAAGAAAGACCCTAGCCCCACATTCCAACTGCTGCATATTACTAAGCATGGACAGCATCTCAGCAGTCCAGTCCATCAACAAACTGGGAGGCACACGGTCACAAATTTTAGCACAGATAGTAAAGACTTTTTGGCATTACTGCCTCCAGAATCAGATAACAGTGACAGCAGAATACCTCCCGGGCCAACTCAATATGATAGCATATTGGAACTCCAGATTCCTTAAGGATTCCTGCTAATGGAAATTCCATTCCATCACTTAGTGTTCCAAGCCCTCCAAGAGAGATGGGACCAATATCATATAGATCTATTTGCATTCCGTATATCACATCAAATAGTCAGGTTCTTCTTGTGGAGGCCAGATCCCATGGCCATAGCCTCGGATGCCTTTCTACAACAATGGACAGGACCACTTCTCTATGCCTTTCACCCGTTTACCATGATACAGTAGCAGCCCAAGCTCGACAACAGAGGGTGGAACTGATCCCAGTCACGCCCCTTTGGAGAGAACAGTCATGGTTCCCAGTACTTCTGGAAATGTCCAGAGACTCCCCAATACAGATTCCAATGCTACATAACGTATTATTAGATCCAGCAGGGGTACCCCACCCTCTTCTCACTCAGAACAAACTCCAACTCATGGCATGGTGCATTTCAGGCAGCGTTTGACTCTGCCAGGCCTTTTGGAGCAATCTCTGACATTTGTATACGCTTCATGGTCAGATGTCCCTCATAAACATTACACCTCTGCCTGGCGCAGATGGGTACGTTGGTGTGACACAGAATCTGGATTCCTTGGGGTCCCCCATTACCTCTGCAAAACAATGGCATCTGAAGGTATAAGCTATTATTTGGTTAATAATTACCAGTCTGCTATTTCTGCAGGACACATGGCCATTGATGGGAAGCCAGTAAGAGAACATCCGTTGGTAAGTAGGGTAACGGAGAGGCATTCGGCTAGCAAATCCTCCTCAGCCAAAGTAACTTATTTATGGGATATTAACATCATTCTAAACTTTCTGCTGCTTTGTCAAAGAAACAATTGTCAGCTAAATTAACCATTTTGTTGTGTCCCGTATCTTGTAGGAGAGTCTCTGATGTCAGAGCTCTAGATATCTCAGAACGAGTCTATTCTCCAGACGGTGCTACCTTTTTAATCTGAAAAAGAACCAAAACGCTTTCTAAGCAAGTGACTTACCCTGGTGTTACTGAGAAGCCCAAATTATGTATAGTTCACTGCTTAAAAGAATGACGATTGAACCAGAGGGTATCGTTAGACCCCTGGAGGTCAACTCCTGATTTCTCTCCGGAAGCCCTTTTGTCCAGTGACTTCAGCTACCTTAGCACGCTGGGTGAGATGGATCCTGGCTGAAGCAGAAATTGACACCTCAAAGTTTGGTGCTCACTAAGAGGTGCCATGGCCTCGAAGCAGTTTTCCCTAGTGTCACAGTTACAGAACATAATGAGAGCGGCAGACTGATCAGCAGATTCGACATTTAAAACATATTATAAACCTATCGTAGTTGTGGCTTCTGTTGTATTACAGCAGCTTTAAACAAGCATATTCCGAAGCCTCCGGTCCTGACATAGAATACAAACATTTCTAGCTTACGCAACAAGAATTTTCAATTCTATTAAGGACTCGGAGGTGAGGATTATCCCACCCATTTATTCTGAATAACTCTCCCAATCTTAAATGCGAAATGTGTTCAAGCACTGAGATATTTATATTGTAACAGTTATTGATATGCATGTGTAAAGAAATGGCTCCCTGTTGCAGTTACCCCCCACTTTTTGCCTGATACTGATGCTGACTTGACTGAGAAGAGTGCTGGGACCCTGCTAACCAGGCCCCAGCACCAGTGTTCCTTCACCTAAAATGTACCATTGTATCCACAATTGGCACACCCTGGCATTCAGATAAGTCCCTTGTAACTGGTACTCCTAGTACCAAGGGCCCTGATGCCAAGGAAGGTCTCTAAGGGCTGCAGCATGTCTTATGCCACCCTAGAGACCCCTCACTCAGCACAGACACACTGCTTACAAGCCTGTGTGTGCTAGTGAGAACAAAATGAGTAAGTCGACATGGCACTCCCCTCAGGGTGCCATGCCAGCCTCTCACTGCCTATGCAGTATAGGTAAGACACCCCTCTAGCAGGCCTTACAGCCCTAAGGCAGGGTGCACTATACCATAGGTGAGGGTACCAGTGCATGAGCATGGTACCCCTACAGTGTCTAAACAAAACCTTAGACATTGTAAGTGCAGGGTAGCCATAAGAGTATATGGTCTGGGAGTCTGTCAAACACGAACTCCACAGCACCATGATGGCTACACTGAAAACTGGGAAGTTTGGTATCAAACTTCTCAGCACAATAAATGCACACTGATGCCAGTGTACATTTTATTGTAAAATACACCACAGAGGGCACCTTAGAGGTGCCCCCTGAAACTTAACCAACTATCTGTGTAGGCTGACTGGTTCCAGCAGCCTGCCACACTAGAGACATGTTGCTGGCCCCATGGGGAGAGTGCCTTTGTCACTCTGAGGCCAGTAACAAAGCCTGCACTGGGTGGAGATGCTAACACCTCCCCCAGGCAGGAGCTGTGACACCTGGCGGTGAGCCTCAAAGGCTCACCCCTTTGTCACAGCCCAGCAGGGCACTCCAGCTTAGTGGAGTTGCCCGCCCCCTCCGGCCACGGCCCCCACTTTTGGCGGCAAGGCTGGAGGGAACAAAGAAAGCAACAAGGAGGAGTCACTGGCCAGTCAGGACAGCCCCTAAGGTGTCCTGAGCTGAAGTGACTCTAACTTTTAGAAATCCTCCATCTTGCAGATGGAGGATTCCCCCAATAGGGTTAGGATTGTGACCCCCTCCCCTTGGGAGGAGGCACAAAGAGGGTGTACCCACCCTCAGGGCTAGTAGCCATTGGCTACTAACCCCCCAGACCTAAACACGCCCTTAAATTTAGTATTTAAGGGCTACCCTGAACCCTAGAAAATTAGATTCCTGCAACTACAAGAAGAAGGACTGCCTAGCTGAAAACCCCTGCAGAGGAAGACCAGAAGACGACAACTGCCTTGGCTCCAGAAACTCACCGGCCTGTCTCCTGCCTTCCAAAGATCCTGCTCCAGCGACGCCTTCCAAAGGGACCAGCGACCTCGACATCCTCTGAGGACTGCCCCTGCTTCGAAAAGACAAGAAACTCCCGAGGACAGCGGACCTGCTCCAAGAAAGGCTGCAACTTTGTTTCCAGCAGCTTTGAAAGAACCCTGCAAGCTCCCCGCAAGAAGCGTGAGACTTGCAACACTGCACCCGGCGACCCCGACTCGGCTGGTGGAGATCCAACACCTCAGGAGGGACCCCAGGACTACTCTGATACTGTGAGTACCAAAACCTGTCCCCCCTGAGCCCCCACAGCGCCGCCTGCAGAGGGAATCCCGAGGCTTCCCCTGACCACGACTCTTTGAACCTAAAGTCCCGACGCCTGGGAGAGACCCTGCACCCGCAGCCCCCAGGACCTGAAGGACCGGACTTTCACTGGAGAAGTGACCCCCAGGAGTCCCTCTCCCTTGCCCAAGTGGAGGTTTCCCCGAGGAATCCCCCCCTTGCCTGCCTGCAGCGCTGAAGAGATCCCGAGATCTCTCATAGACTAACATTGCGAACCCGACGCCTGTTTCTACACTGCACCCGGCCGCCCCCGCGCCGCTGAGGGTGAAATTTCTGTGTGGGCTTGTGTCCCCCCCGGTGCCCTACAAAACCCCCCTGGTCTGCCCTCCGAAGACGCGGGTACTTACCTGCAAGCAGACCGGAACCGGGGCACCCCCTTCTCTCCATTCTAGCCTATGTGTTTTGGGCACCACTTTGAACTCTGCACCTGACCGGCCCTGAGCTGCTGGTGTGGTGACTTTGGGGTTGCTCTGAACCCCCAACGGTGGGCTACCTGGGACCAAGAACTAAGCCCTGTAAGTGTCTTACTTACCTGGTTAACCTAACAAATACTTACCTCCCCTAGGAACTGTGAAAATTGCACTAAGTGTCCACTTTTAAAACAGCTATTTGTGAATAACTTGAAAAGTATACATGCAATTTTGATGATTTGAAGTTCCTAAAGTACTTACCTGCAATACCTTTCGAATGAGATATTACATGTAGAATTTGAACCTGTGGTTCTTAAAATAAACTAAGAAAATATATTTTTCTATATAAAAACCTATTGGCTGGATTTGTCTCTGAGTGTGTGTACCTCATTTATTGTCTATGTGTATGTACAACAAATGCTTAACACTACTCCTTGGATAAGCCTACTGCTCGACCACACTACCACAAAATAGAGCATTAGTATTATCTATTTTTACCACTATTTTACCTCTAAGGGGAACCCTTGGACTCTGTGCATGCTATTCCTTACTTTGAAATAGCACATACAGAGCCAACTTCCTACAGCATGTAATCATAATTTGGACATGATGCATTGTCTTCCTTAATAAGAAAGTCATTGTTATCGTTATAATTTACAGTAAGTTGACTCAGTCTGCTTGCAGGACTTATTTCACTTTTGACAGAGTGTTACAACATTGTTATCTTTGTTTTCTTCACAGTCGCAGATCAAGATTCCGGTTAGTAGAGAAGTGGACACCTTCAGGTTCTCACGTTGGACCCGCATACCTGTCAATCTCGTTGACCTACATCGATGCTAGGCTGGAGACCAATTTCAGAAACGCTGTTGAGACTTTTCTAGACTTTAAGACTTTTATCTCAGAGCAAAGAAGAGGAGGATTTGTGGTTACTCAGAGCTATATATTGTTTGATGGGTTATGATTGGACTGTTATGGTGTCATCCATTAATTTTATGGGTAATGTAGTTTTAGGAAAAGCTTTATTTTTTCTGGCTGCTGTGTGTTTTGGCTTTAGTAAACAGCAAAGAAGGAGACGCATAATCCTCGCATCAGAGTCCTTAATAGAATTGAAAATTCTTGCTGTGCAAGCTAGACTTTTTTTATTGGAGTGTGGATAGCCCAAAATGAAAATGTCACTTACCCAGTGTACATCTGTTCGTGGCATCAGTCGCTGAAGATTCACATGTTGTGCATAGCCCGCCATCTGGTGTTGGGTCGGAGTGTTACAAGTTGTTTTTCTTCGAAGAAGTCTTTCGAGTCACGGGACCGAGGGACTCCTCCTCCTTGTCTCCATTGTGCATGGGCGTCGACTCCATCTTTGATTGTTTTCCCCGCAGAGGGTGAGGTAGGAGTTGTGTTGTAGTAATAGTGCCCATGCAATGGAGTGAATAAGTATGTACCTATTTAAGGTTTAAATAATATATTTACAAATGTACAAAGCTTAAGCTAACTTCCGAACGGCTACAGGCTCCCGGGGAGGCGGGTGGGCACATGTGAATCTTCAGCGACTGATGCCACGAACAGATGTACACTGGGTAAGTGACATTTTCAGTTCGATGGCATCTGTCGCTGTAGATACACATGTTGTGCATAGACTAGTAAGCAGTTATCTCCCCAAAAGCGGTGGCTCAGCCTGTAGGAGTGGAAGTATTTTGAAATAAGGTTTTTAACACGGCTTGACCTACTGTGGCTTGTTGTGCGGATAGCACGTCTACACAGTAGTGCTTGGTGAACGTGTGGGGCGTAGACCATGTGGCTGCCTTACATATTTCGTGCATTGGAATATTTCCTAGAAAGGCCATGGTAGCACCTTTTTCTGGTTGAGTGTGCCCTTGGTGTAATGGGCAGCTGTCTTTTTGCTTTAAGGTAGCAGATTTGGATGCACTTAACTATCCATCTGGCTATACCTTGTTTTGATATTGGGTTTCCTGCATGAGGTTTTTGGAATGCAATAAATAGTTGTTTAGTCTTTCTGATGTTTTTTGTTCTGTCAATGTAGTACATTAGTGCTCTTTTGACATCTAATGTATGTAGTGCCCTCTCAGCTACGGAATCTGGCTGTGGGAAGAACACTGGTAGTTCTACAGTTTGATTTAGGTGGAACGGTGAAATAACCTTTGGTAAAAATTTAGGATTGGTCCTTAGGACTACCTTATTTTTGTGTATTTGGATAAAAGGTTCTTGTATTGTAAACGCTTGAATTTCGCTTACTCTCCGTAGAGATGTAATGGCGATGAGAAATGCAACTTTCCAGGTTAGGAACTGTATTGCGCAAGAGTGCATGGGTTCAAAAGGTGGACCCATGAGTCTTGTTAAGACAACATTGAGGTTCCACGAAGGAACGGGTGGTGTCCTTGGTGGTATAATTCTTTTAAGGCCTTCCATAAATGCTTTAATGACCGGTATCCTAAATAGTGAAGTTGAATAGGTAATCTGCAGGTATGCAGATATTGCCGCAAGGTGTATTTTAATGGAAGAGAAAGCTAGGTTTGATTTTTGTAAGTGTAGCAAGTAACCCACTACATCCTTTGGAGATGCGTGTAATGGTTGGATTTGATTATGATGGCAGTAGCAAACAAACCTTTTCCATTTGCTTGCATAGCAGTGCCTAGTGGATGGTCTTCTAGCTTGCTTTATGACTTCCATACATTCTTGTGTAAGGTCTAAGTGTCCGAATTCTAGGATTTCAGGAGCCAGATTGCTAGATTCAGCGATGCTGGATCGGGATGCCTGATCTGTTGTTTGTGTTGTGTTAACAGATCTGGCCAGTTGGGCAATTTGATGTGGGGTACTACTGATAGGTCTAGCAGTGTTGTGTACCAGGGTTGCCTTGCCCATGTTGGTGCTATCAGTATGAGTTTGAGTTTGTTTTGACTCAATTTGTTTACTAGATATGGAAGGAGAGGGAGAGGGGGAAAAGCGTATGCAAATATCCCTGACCAGTTTATCCATAGGGCATTGCCTTGGGACTGCCTGTGTGGGTATCTGGAGGCGAAGTTTTGGCATTTTGCGTTCTCTTTTGTTGCAAATAAGTCTATTTGAGGTGTTCCCCAGAGTTTGAAGTAAGTGTTTAGAATTTGGGGGTGAATTTCCCATTCGTGGACTTGTTGGTGATCTCGAGAGAGATTGTCTGCAAGTTGATTCTGGATCCCTGGAATAAACTGTGCTATTAGGCGAATGTGGTTGTGAATTGCCCATCGCCATATCTTTTGTGCTAGAAGGCTCAGCTGCGTTGAGTGTGTCCCCCCCTGTTTGTTTAGATAATACATTGTTGTCATGTTGTCTGTTTTGACAAGAATGTATTTGTGAGTTATGATTGGTTGGAATACTTTTAGTGCTTGAAAAACTGCTAGCAGTTCTAGGTGATTTGTGTGTAGTTTTGTTTGATGTACATCCCATTGTCCTTGTATGCTGTGTTGATCGAGGTGTGCTCCCCACCCCGTCATGGAAGCATCTGTTGTTATTACGTATTGTGGCACTGGGTCTTGGAAAGGCCGCCCTTTGTTTAAATTGATACTGCTCCACCATAGAAGCGAGAGGTATGTTTGGCGGTCTATCAACACCAGATCTAGAAGGTGACCCTGTGCTTGTGACCATTGTGATGCTAGGCACTGTTGTAAGGGCCTCATGTGCAGTCTTGCGTTCGGGACAATGGCTATGCATGAGGACATCATGCCTAGGAGTTGTAAGATAATTTTTGCCTGTATTCTTTGTGTTGGATACATGCGTTGTATGATTTTGTTGAAATTTTGAATTCTTTGTGGACTTGGAGTGGCTAACCCTTTTGTTGTGTCTATTATGGCTCCTAGGTATTGTTGTACTTTGCACGGCAGAATGTGTGATTTTGCATAGTTGATGGTGAAACCGAGTTTGTAGAGGTTTTGTATGACCTGATTTGTGTGGTGTGAGCACCTGGTCAGTGAGTTGGTCTTGATTAGCCAGTCGTCTAGATACGGGAATACGTGTATTTGCTGCCTTCTGATGTGTGCAGCCACTACTGCTAGACATTTTGTAAAGACTCTTGGTGCGGTTGTTAAACCAAACGGCAATACTTTGAATTGGTAATGTATTCCTTTGAATACAAACCTGAGGTATTTCCTGTGCGACTGATGTATTGGTATGTGGAAATACGCGTCTTTGAGATCTAAGGTTGTCATGTAGTCCTGTTGCTTTAGCAATGGTAACACTTCTTGTAGCGTGACCATGTGAAAGTGGTCTCATTTGATGTAGGTGTTTAGTGTTCTGAGGTCTAGGATTGATCTCAGTGTTTTGTCCTTTTTTGGTATTAGGAAGTACAGTGAATAAACCCCTGTGTTTATTTGTGTCTTTGGTACTAGTTCTATTGCGTTCTTTTGCAATAATGCTTGAACTTCTATTTCCAGAAGGTCTGAATGTTGTTTTGATAAATTCTGTGCTTTTGGTGGTATGTTTGGAGGGATTTGTAGAAATTCTATGCAATAACCATGTTGGATAATTGCTAAGACCCAAGTGTCTGTAGTTATTTCCTCCCATGCTCGGTAATACTGACCTATTCTTCCCCCCACTGGTGTTGTGTGGAGGGGATGAGTGACATGTGAGTCACTGTTTGGTTGTAGGGGTTTTGGGGCTTTGAAATTTTCCCCTATTCCTAGGGAATTGTCCTCTGTATTGGCCCCGAAAGCCTCCCCTTTGGTACTGTCCCTTGTAGCTGGACGGTGTTGCCTGTGAGGTGCTGGCTTGTGTGGCCTGACCCCGAAACCCCCCTCTAAAGGTTGTTTTGCGGAAGGTGCTGTAAGTGCCTCTGCTCTGCGGGGAGTAGAGTGCGCCCATGGCTTTAGCAGGGTCAGTGTCCTTTTTGAGTTTCTCAATTGCCGTGTCCACTTCTGGTCCGAACAGTTGTTTCTCATTGAATGGCATATTGAGCACTGCCTGCTGTATCTCTGGTTTAAAACCAGACGTTCATAGCCATGCGTGCCTTCTTATAGTCACAGATGTGTTAATTGTTCTTGCAGCTGTGTCCGCTGCATCCATAGAGGAGCGTATCTGATTATTAGATATGTTCTGTCCTTCCTCAACCACCTGTTTCGCCCTTTTTTGTAGCTCTTTGGGTAGATGCTCAATGAGGTGTTGCATCTCGTCCCAATGGGCTCTGTCATAGCGCGCAAGTAGTGCTTGAGAGTTAGCGATGCGCCACTGGTTTGCAGCTTGTACTGCGACTCTCTTTCCGGCTGCATCGAACTTGCGGCTCTCTTTATCTGGGGGTGGTGCATCCCCAGATGTGTGGGAGTTGGCTCTCTTGCGAGCTGCTCCTACTACGACGGAATCTGGTGGCAGCTGTGAGGTGATGAAAACAGGGTCTGTGGGAGGTGCTTTATATTTCTTTTCCACTCTTGGTGTTATTGCTCTACTCTTGACCGGCTCCTTGAAGATTTCCTTTGCGTGCCGAAGCATTCCTGGGAGCATAGGCAGGCTTTGGTAGGAGCTATGGGTGGAGGAGAGGGTGTTGAATAAGAAGTCATCCTCGACTGGTTCCGAGTGTAGGGACACGTTGTGGAACTCTGCTGCTCTAGCCACCACTTGTGAATATGCTGTGCTATCTTCCGGTGGTGAGGGCTTTGTAGGATACGCCTCTGGACTGTTGTCCGACACTGGGGCGTCGTATAAGTCCCAAGCGTCTTGGTCCTGGTCACCTTGGCTCATGGTGGTGTGAGCCGGGGAATGTGATGGAGTTTGTGCCGGTGAAACGTTAGTTACAGGTGGAGGAGAGGGTGGTGGAGTTACCTTTTTCACCATTTTTGTTTGTGGTGCTTGGTCTGGCTGAAACTCCAGTCTCCTTTTTCTCCTAATAGGGGGAAGGGTGCTTATTTTCCCTGTTCCTTCCTGTATAAAAATACGTTTCTGAGTGTGGTCCACTTCGGTGGATTGCAACTCTTCCTCAAATCTATGCTTTCGCATCTGAGAGGACAGTGATTGCTCCTCTGAATAGGAACCGGTAGTTGGGTCGGTTGCGGGTCGTTTTGGCACCGAAACCCTGTCTGTACTCTTTTTCGGCTCCGAGGTGACCTTCTTCTTTTTCGGAGTCGAACCCTCTCGGCGTCGATCTTCCTCAGTGCCGCTGTCTCTGCGTCGAGCAGTTTCGGCTCCGCTATCTCGGCATCGATCTTTTTCAGCAGCACTTTCTCAGTCCCGAGAAGGCTGCGTGCCGGTGTCTCGACCGGAGTCGGACGATCTCGGCACTATTTCGGCCTTTTTCGGTGCCGACTGTCGGTCACCGAATTTATGGGTCGAGCCATGGCCTGGTGGCAGTGGCGTCCCCTGGGCCTTGTCATTTTTCTTGTGTGTTGGCTTCGACGTCTTACTCACAGTTTTTTGGTCGTCGAATTCCTCGGAGTCAGATTCCTGGATCGAGAAGGTTTCTTCTTCCTCTTGTTCCTCGAACTCTCGGTGAGCTGTCGGCGTGGACGCCATCTGCAGTCTTCTGGCTCGACGGTCACGGAGTGTTTTTCAGGACCGGAACGCACGACAGGCCTCGCAAGTCTCTTCACTGTGCTCAGGCAACAGGCACAGGTTACAGACCAAATGTTGGTCTGTGTACGGGTATTTGTTGTGGCATTTAGGACAGAAACGGAACGGGGTCCGTTCCATCAGCGTTGTTTTACACGCGGTCGGGCCGACCAGGCCCCGACGGGGGATCGAAAACTACCCCGAATGGTACCGGAGCTCTTCACTCTTCGATTCGGTGTCGATTCTATTTAAGCCGATCCCGAACGCAACAATACCGATGTAATTTTTCTGATATTTAGCTAACTTTCCGTTCCGAAACCCGGAGCGAAAGGAACACGTCCGAACCTGATGGCGGAAAGAAAACAATCGAAGATGGAGTCGACGCCCATGCGCAATGGAGACAAGGAGGAGGAGTCCCTCGGTCCCGTGACTCGAAAGACTTCTTCGAAGAAAAATAACTTGTAACACTCCGACCCAACACCAGATGGCGGGCTATGCACAACATGTGTATCTACAGCGACAGATGCCATCGAACATAGTATTTCCTCGATTGCTACGCCATCTCTATCTTCGTTGCTCCGCAGCCACAAGTGGTTTCTTCCTTCTCTTGTAATTTGTCATTTAAGATGTTTACCTATGTGTGTTGCTGACCTTTGTTACTAACACTTTTCTCCCCTCAACAGAGGGCACCGCAAGACTGCACCTCAGCACTCCTTACGTGCCACTGGTATAATTACCACAGTTCGCAATGTTCACAGGGTTACGTCCTCTGACCACTAGAGGACACTAACTCACACCATAGAATTGTGATGTTTTTGGCTTCTCTAGCAGCATGCAAACTCCATTTTAAATCAGAGCAGCTAGATCAGAGGGAGAGCCTTGGCCTCCTGCAGCACCTGGAGTGAGACAACCCCTTATGTGGGGTCTGTAGCATTAAAAGTCACATTCATTATTAATACCAGAGTTATTGACACTCTACAGGTGGGTTTGTACTAAGTTGTAAGACTTTGAGCCTTCTACTCATACCACAGGGACAGGACCCAGGTGCACAGCCCCAATACATCCAGAAGGGTTATTCCATCTAGGGCATAGTCCCACCAATGAGCATCAAGCCCATATACCCTCTGCACTGCTCAGCACCACACTTTGCTGTTCTCTGCTCCCCAAAATAGTATAAGTCTGGTATACCTGAATGTCAGAACCCCCTTCAGTTAGCCACAGAGCACTGGGTCCAACCATGGTGGTGAGCTCTTTTTACTCCTGATGTCCTGGGGACCCATCTACTATGGACTCCGCTCAAGTAGGCCAAGTACCCCTTATGCACTTGACTCTCTGTGGTAGCTGTGGTTGAGCATTCAAGGCTCCCTCTGGGCGGATGTTGTTACAGGTGAGTGAACACAACTCATAACTTAAAATCCAATTGTACAAACAATAAATGAACATCCAGCCAAATACTTATTTTTAGAAGAAAAAGTTGTATTTTATTCCTAACTCTGCACATGCAAAGAAATGAGGCATTCAAATGGGCTCTAGTAGTTGTCCCTGCCCCATCTTCCTTTGTGTAACATGTTCTGGGTATCCCCCATTCACTGGTGGCCACATCAGGAAATGTCGTATTCAAGAGTTCCTCTTTTGACTCTTTAGGATTACAATTAAAAGTACCAATGGTGCAGCAGCACCTTCAGCAGGGAATCCCCCAGGGCACCAGTGGCCCTATTTCAAGTCTTACCTGCTACTGCAGCACATAAGCATCGGCCATTACAGCAGGTGCCCTCAGAGCGAGCACTCGCAAGATCAAATCCTGCTCGGAAAAGTCAGGCTCTTCACGGTACATGCATCAGCGTCAGTCAGGGCAGGTTCGCGCTCCACAGTAACGCAGTCACGCAGTCGCTCTCCCCAGTGATCAAAGCAATTTCCAGCTCACAGCGATGCAGTAAGTCAAGTCCTCCCCGGCAGAGGGCATTCAGTCCCAGGACACGTTGTCCTCCTCAGTGTTGTCCTTCTGGTCCACGAGGGTCAGTCTGGGCAGATCCTTCAGTGCCGCTGGTCACATCGGTCACTGCTTAACTCCAGTCATGGGCGATGGCCGGACGTCTATGATGAGGTGGTCCCAGCAGCCCTTTTTGGCACATGGAGTTGCTGTGGTACCTTCTAGGTGGGGCAAAACTTCTCACGTCGACCGCCCACACAACAGTGGCCCCTCCTTGCATATGGGGTTGCGACTCACACGTTCACTAGTCCTACCACGCTGGTCACACAACTTCCTCACCAGTGGTCCCCTCTGGCATACAGGGTCACAATAAAGAGGTTGTGGGCTTGGTGCCCACCACACAGAACTCAATAGTTGGCTCAGTCAACGGTGGCCCTCTCCTGGCACTCGGGGGCACCAAAAACAGTCTTGCACACCAGCTACGGCTTGATCGGTGCACAGCAGAATCCTCACAACTCCCACAGGGAGTCTTCATGGTAAGACTTCTCACTGTACCTTGCTCCCTCCAATGCTCTCCTCTTCCTCACATAGCACACTGGTCTTGGCATGCAGGCAGGTGCTGATACTCCAGGCTCCTGGTAAGGAGTTCTGGCTTTCACCTAGCAGTGAGACTAGCAGGACTTGGTCCCTGGTCCTGGTCAGTGGCAGAAGTCGTCTTGCAGAGCTTCCCCTTCTCACAGCCCGTCTGGCTGCTTGGCAATTCTTTGAGGATTCAGTCTCCCCTTCTTATACCTCTTTGAAAAATCATAAAAATGCTACTAGACCTGCAGGTCGAGGAGCCTGAATAATCTACTTAACCTAACTGTAATGTACTTCACCTAGATACGGGTCTCAAATTGTGTGATCCTAGGCAAATATTGTATTTTACAGTCTATTTCTTCGTTCTCTCACATGATGCACCGTAAAATATGTGAGTTCAGCATTTCTGCTGCATCTTCTAATATGCAAGTTCAGTAGTTCTGCTGTAAAAAAATCCTCTTTTGTTTGATTAAATAGACTAAACATTTGCTCCATGTATAATAAATCTAGCCCACATATAGGGTACACATGATCCATGCAGAACGTGCCTCTTAGTTTACTAATAGCTTTCCCATTGGGGCAGAAGTGTTTCTCAGTTTATGTTCAAACACTCACTTTTAATAAATATATTACTAAAGCATGATGTGGTAGCGCACGGTCATTTACAGACAGTAAATTTCCAAGAAATGTCCAAAAACCTTCCCACTAACTTGCAGTTTTACTGATAAAACTAAATAGTGCATTAACAATAATCTGTGAAAATGTGGTTTCAGAAAACATTTATCATTTGCACACCACCAAGTAAAGTGTTCTGACTTTTTTTTCATTCTATTAAAATATTTTTTCATCATATCAGAAGTAGCAAAAATGGTCTTCACAGCTAATGAAATATATTTTGAAATGTTTGTAAAGTTGACTTAGTTATATAACTATTTCACATAGGTCAGACAGTTCATCTTACAAAATCCTTGAACTCTGCAGTCACAAGGTAAAATATATGCACTGCAATAAGACAAACTGACTTTTGACCTCTGCCTCTGAACACAGAGCAAATGTGACAAGAACAACACTTAAAGGCATCTTAATTGCTAATTCAGTTTCTGACTTCGAGCAGTAACCCCCCCTGCCTTGAGACCCTACCGGGTGAGTAGTGCGCTTAAGAAATGTATTTGATTTGATTTGATTTGTTCTTTGTCCACTTGCCAGAAGGGTCAAGTGGAATCTAAAAATAGCTCTACCTCATAAAATAAAACTGTCATAGTGAGTGGTTAAGTAAATTTTGCGGGCCCTGTTATAGTCCTTTTCCAGACACCAAATGTGATTTCAGTACTGTGTTTTTGACGTTTTATGTTGGAAGTCTGTTTCTTTTGAAGTGGGCACTTCTCCTTTTCATCTCCCTTCATGAAAGAGATCTGGCACAGGAAGCACCACTCCAAAGCTGATTGCCCACAACACAATTCATGGAAGTGACCAAAGTTCACGCCTGGATGTCAGCCACAGAGATATGTGTATGTATCAAAGAGTTAATTCCAGACCTCCAGCCCTACTCTTTGATTCTCTTGTCAGCCCCATCTCTCTTCCTGAGATATAGCCAGGCCCCTTACTCGTGACCTATCAACGAAGCAAAGAGCAGTCTTTTTAAATGAAGAGAGCCTCTTACTTTTCCCTCCAGTGTATCACCAATCAGCTCAGAGGAGTGCAGAAATACACAAATTTGGTTGGAAGGATTCCTCTCCTCCAGGTCTCCTAAAATGGAACCCAGGGTCCTCTATACAATGCACCATTGCAGGTACACTCAGTGTATATTCATAGTACACTTTCTGTTCAGCACTAATACCTCGATGCATTGTACTCTCACATCTATACTTGCATTCAGCACACACACTCAGTCTGCGCACGTGGTTCAGCTCTGACGCTTTTCTATCTTTAACTAGGGTGTGTTATTTCAAAATATATTCACAGCCTGTGCACACATTATGTGCATGCTGCACAACTCTTCACCCTTCATGTATTTTACTATACACAGGCACACATACATCCAGAACATGCTTCCCTGCATACGCACTGCACTACATTTTTTATGTAATGTATTCCTCCAAGGCATACATACCCCTACTACATGTACTAGCCACACAAGCACCAGTCCATCCTTCTACTGCACCCTTCAGATGCACACATGCAACTAATGCATAGTCACTACTCCTATGCTACGCAGCACTACACAGCTACCTGAAATAGGCCAAGGATGAGTTAAGCACACAGCAGCGGAACATTTTAAGAAGGTGAGTGAGCCTCACGCCAGTGACGCAGGGTAAAAAGGCCCTGTTCACTGCTACTGATTATTACACAGTAAGCTGCCACCACTGCACTCATGCTGTGTAACACCTGGTGAAGGCAGCAGACTTCCACCACTTTGATTGAAGCAATTTGGGGCGCCCCACCAAGTCCCACAAGAATGCAATCAGTGAAAAATGCTTATGTCATGGCGCACATACGTGATCCGTGTTCACCTATGACAAACAATATAATAAAAGTCAGCATTAAGGATCTACACAGTGCAGTTAGGTACTCAAGGCAGGGGTACATGTCTCTTACCAGGACTTTTCCGTCCCAAAACACAGAACACAAAGGCAGATAATGCTGAGGAGAATAGCCGTCCTTGCATCCCCTCTGATGATGACTTTTGCAACGAGGTACATGCGGCAGTCCACAACGCGGTCACCTCAGCCACCCCACCCTTGAAGCATAAATGACTGCAATTAGCCCACTAATACCATGAGCCTCTTATCCTGAAGGGCACACCTGCCAGTCCATGGGAATACATTCAACAATCAGGAATCTGCAATAAAATCCCTTCTAAGACAAGGGGCAAGCCAATCATGTGCAAAGCATGGATATGGGTAACTTTGACCATTTTCCCTCCACAGACAACCAAGATGTCCCGACACCCATCCCAAAGGGCAGAGAGCAAGAAGATGCTGTGCCCCCAGCCAGACATGGCAGACACCCCAGATCCCCTGGATGCTTCTAACTTTCACGGGGCTCAGACAGCAACCCAGGACCCTTCTAGGCCTGAGTGGTAGAAATCATTTCATTGTCAATTCAGGCTCTTTATCCAGGCCTGCTCCATTACAGGGCACTTCAGCAGATGAAAGCTCATCTTTTACGCAAAGGCTTGACATACTTGGAACTAGTCCCATTGATGGAGGATACCAAAGAGGAGATGAGATGGTGGCTCACGCACAAGGAAGCGTGGCATGGGAGAGGAATATTCAGCTCTAATCTGCATACTGTCAGAGTCGGAAACCAGCAGAAGTGGCTGGTGCACCAGATGGAGGGAAGTGGTCTGCGTGAGAGCAACAGTTACATACCAACTGACTAAAATTTTGAGCAGGCTCATTCACAGTGCACTGCTAGATTAAAAAGAGGGCATAATGCTGCATGCTGTTGAAGATGGACCATGTCTCAGTGCTCCGTTACATCAATCACCTGGGCAGGACACAATCGAAAGCCCTATCGGAGCTGTCCAAGAACTTCTGTCTGGACAATAACATCTTGGTGATAGCGGAACGTCTCCCCGGCACGGCCAATGAAATGGCAGACATGCACTACAAGACATGGGTTATAAAAGATGCATCTGATGGTACTGAAAGCTAGAGAAAGAAAATGTGGCCCTTCATACTAGCTGCAAAATCACAGAAACAGAGGTCGGAGAACTAATCTACGGCCCCACAATCTCCAACACTTATACCAATACCACACAAAAGTAGGGCAAACCTGTGACCCACACACACTACCTAAGGAGTCTCAAACCTTAAATACCTTTCTTCTCTCCTTTTATCCCCAAAACAACTGTTGTTTATGGACTGAAAGACCTCACCGACATTGTTGTGGCATGCTTCATCCTCGGCCAGTCCGTGCCACTGGGTTAAAATGAAACCAACCTTGCGGTCTCAACATTAACCCGAAAAACATCTTAGGGAAAAGGGAGCTCAAAATAAAGTGTCCTCTTGTATGTGTAAGGAACCAGATCTAAAGTCCATAAAACTACCTCTGTGCGTGCCTTGGCTATCTCCTTTACTAATAGGGTCACACAAGGTAGGATTCAAAACGAGTGTTTCTCATTCGTGAACAACCATAGTGGGTTGTCTAGAAGTGGTAAAGACTCACCACACCCACTAATGCCAAGATGGTTCGGGCAATCACTAGGCACCCACCTAGAAAAAAATAAGCTTCCAGGTGGAGGGTCTTGGGCCTTCGTCAGGGCAAATCCAAGAAAAGGTCCCCTACTGTTTGAAAAGCATGCCTAAGTCATGCAAAATGTTAAGAGTAAGTCTTACCTATTACCCAATCGTTGTCAGTGCACTTAAAAAACAAAACTAAAAATTATAAGCATAAGTCCAATGTATGGAATAAAAGAGAAAAAAATGAAAATAAAGGTTTAAAACAATGTTTGAGGTGTGACTCATTCAGAACACACAGTGGAAAACACACGTGACTCACTTCTAAATAAATTATTGTCATTCAGTGTGTGCAAACATAGTATGTACATGCAACATTCGTATCCACAAACCTACCCTGCAGTCCTCAGAGTACTGCACCATCAGTCACTCTGCAGGGGGTCCTCACCTGTAGTCACAAACTAAAAAAAACAATCATAACTGCTTGCTTCTTTCTGGACGCATTCATGCCAGTTCAACTATATCTGAATTGGGGACTCAAGACCACGTCCAGCAGTGTCCTAGGATTACTATGCTGGTGGACATAATATGATGGCCATCCCATTGATTTGTCACATTCTAGGAATAGATGGAGAGAGATCGTGCACCAAATGGACTAATCATAAATAGTGGTATGTCACAGGATAGTATAGGAAATTTCTCAATCATAGCCTCCTAGGAAAAACCAAACATTGTTAACTGCTGTATGAAATGCTATTTCCTCTTATATGGTACTTATAACCTACATTACCATGGCGCCAAGTGATGTCATATCTTACAGGCACATCAAAAGGTCAATTCAAAATGAGAAATATGAGCGGTGAGGACACGCTCTGTTATACTTAGCCATAGGGTAAATATAAAGAAAAAGGGCCCAACCATAATATGTATGTTATGGTGACCCAACTGCATTTAATAGGGGCCTCCCCGTAGCATTGTTTCAACTGACACCAATCCACACATGCACAACTACATATAGACAGACAAGGAATGCAATTGTTCAACTTGCTTGCAGAAGAGACTGCCATTGTGCAATATTGAAGGGCACAAAACTCTATATATAATAATATATATCGATATATACCACCTGGCATAACAGCCTGAGCCAATCTTAAACACCATGCTCCATTGACGGGAAACAAACAACGCCCGCTATCAGTATAGTGCCAAATATAAACAGCGAGGGTGAGAGGATCTATTAGGCCCGACTCCCCAGGTTGGCTGACAATTCGTAAATTCCTTAAAGCCACATATCTGAATCTGAAACTAGAGACAAAAATATTAGACCCAAACCCTGTTAACTTCCTACTTCGTCAGGGGGTAGGTCATGCCTTCACACCTACACTTGTCTCCCCATAGTGCTGCCGCATCTGCTCACATTGTTGACCCATCTAAAGACACAATGTTTGCATGATATAACGCCTGTCACTGCGCCTTGAGATGATGGGAAATGTAGTCCCCAGGCACATGGCATTTCGTCTGTGAGTGCCTGTACTTTCTTGCTATTAATTAGATGCGTCACACTCTATTACTCTTTGGTCCATTACAGAAATGTGTGGATCAAGTTGTGTGACCCGCGTATTTCCTATTAATAAATGGGCCAATATAGACCTCCAGTCTTCCAGCAGGGGATCAACAGATGTTAAAGGATGTCACACTAGACCTGTCTGCATTGAAAGTGAACCACCAGCTGGAGAGGTTCTTCAGTTGAGGCCAGATCCAAAAGCAATAGTGATGGATGAGTTTCTCCAGAATTGGAGTCAAGAGAAAGGGTCTGCATTTCCCTCCTTCGCCATGATCACAAGATTATCAGCTCAAGTGAACATTGAAGGCAGAATTAGTCACCATGCTGAGTTGGAGATCGGAAGTCTGTTATCCAGTTCTCTCCAATCCTTTTTCCCTTATTTCGAGATCTCCTCCTGGATCCTCAAGGGAACCTGCATCACCTTGTGTTGAAAGGACAATGTTAGCTCGTGGCATGGAGGATTACAGGAACAATGGAAAGTCCCTGAACTGTCTCAAGATGCTCAAGGTCTGTTATCAAAGGGTTGGGTTGATGGAACAACTAAGATACAGGTCCGGCTCGTTGAGATGGTTAGGTTGGTGCCTTCAGCGGGACGTGGATCCAGTGGGGTGCAACGCTGTGCCAATCCTGGATTTTTGTTATCTTCAGAACTGGATAGTATGGATTAAAGATCAGTGAATACACTCTGGTCTGCTTTATTGGCAGGATGCCCACCCGTTAGATGGTTCCCTGGTTGGAGAGCACCTACTGGTAGGGAAACTGATGAAAGGAATATGTTTTTCCCTTTTGCCGGAACCCAAGTACTCAGCCTTTTGTTTGGCCTCTTCTTGTCCTGGCAGAGCAATAAATATAATTCCAGGAAGGAACTGTCAGGTAAGCTGGCCATGTTGCTGTGCCTAATCTCCTGCAGTAAGGTCTCAGATGTCAGAGCACTGGATGTTGCTGGTAGGGTTTTCACCGCAGAGGGGGTGTTACATTCCATGTATCTAGATGGACAAAGTGAAATTCAAGATTGATTTCTTACCCAGCATTTACTGATCACTCTAAATTGCGTGTTGTGAGGGGCCAATTGGAGGACATCCTGAATGCTGTGGATTGCTCCTCAGATTCAATGTTTAAAAGGTTTTACTAGAAACCAGTTGTAGCTATGGCAACATTGGTGGTAACTAAGCTTTAAAGCATAATCTTTGCCTCTAATGTAGGAGGCTGGCCTGGTTTGTAGTGGGTACCTAACGTACTTACACCTTATACCAGGTCCAGTTATCCCTTATTAGTGAAATGCAGGCAGTGTTCTAGCAGCTTAGGCTGTCTAGAGGTAGTTGTAGCAGAGCAGCTTAGCTGAACCAGGAGACATGCAAAGCTCCCGCAATACCACTATAGTTACACAGTACTTATACACAATAAATGACAATACTCAGTGTTACCAAAAATAAAGGTACTTTACTTTAGTGACACAAGGCCAAAAATATCTTACAGACAATACTCCTTCTCTAGGTTAGTATTATACACAATATATACACTAGAGACCAAAATCAGGTAAGTAAATAGTCATAGAATGGTGCAAACAGTAGACAATACAATAGATTGCAATAAGCCTAGGGGCAACACAAACCATATACTAAGAAAGTGGAATGCGAATCCCAAATTCCCCCCTAGGCAAATGTAGTGTATATAGGGGCGCTGGGAGTTTAAGACAACACCAAAGGTAAGTAAAATACAACACCCCAGAGCCCACGCAAGTAGGAGTAAAGTATTGCAAGTTTCCTCAGGACACACTACAAGTCGTGATAAGAGTTATTGCAAGAACCTAGCAAGACTGCAAGCAACAAATGGTGGACTCCTGGAACTGAAGACCCATGAAGAGAAGAGACCAAGTCCAGAAGTCGCAGAAGATTCCAGGAAGGACAGGAGCCCCTGCCAACCTAGAAGATGGTGCAAAAGAGGATCCTCCGGTTAGAAGAAGTCTGCAGAAGAGTACCAAAGAAGATGGCTGCGGGTTCCTGCATGGTGCAGGAGATGTCCCACGTCACGATGTTGGATGCAGGCTGTTTGCGTCGCTGGATTCGTCCAACAAGCCTTGGTTCAAGCAAGGTCGCGGTTTGCGTCAAAATGGCGCTGCCAGGACCCAGGAGGGACCTGGGGGCCTCAACTCGGACTGAGAAGGCAAAGGGGGCTTCCAACACTCGGGAGAGCCCACAGATGACCAGGCAGCACCCACGGGAGTCCCAGGACACGGAGACAAAGAAGGTGCAAAATATGGTTGGTGCAGCACAACAAAAGAAGGTCCCAGGCTGAACAACTCAGCGTCGCAGGATGGAGTGCTGGGGACCTGGGCTACACTGTGCACAAAGGATTCTGGGAAGAAGTGCACAGAAGCCCAAGGAGCTGGAGATGACGCTGTGCACAGGGGTACTGTCCTAAACCGGGAAGGCAAGCTCTTACCTCCACCAAAGTTGAACAGCTGGACCTTAGAACAGTCTGGGTCGAGTTACTCCACCACCTGTGTTCCAGGGAGCATGCTCGTCATCAGGAGAAGAGCCCCAGAGAACCGGTCGTCATCGCAGAAGGTGTCTGCAAGGAGCAGGGAAGTGACTCCGTCACTCCACGGGAGATTCCTTCAGTTCTTCTGGTGCAGGGTGAAGACAGGGAGTCCTAAGAGCGTGCACACCTTGGAAACTGTTGCAAATGCTGGTGGGAGCTGAAGTTGAAGGTCACAGGAGTCATCCTAGATACTTTGTTGCAGTTACAGCAGTTCCTGGGAGCAGTCTGCTGTTGATCCGATGGTCAGAAGCTGAAGCAGAGGATTCATGGAGAAGTGTTGCAAGCTGAATCTGAGGAAACACCCTGAGAAGAGACCCTAAATAGCCCTGAGCGGGGGATTGGCTACCTACCCAGGTATGCATCTATCAGGAGGTGTGTCTGACGTCACTTGCTGGCACTGGCCACTCAGAGGTCTCCAGAGTGTTCCCACACCTTGGAATCCAAGATGGCTAACGCGAGGGACATACTGGATGAGCTTTGGGCACCACACCTGGGGTGGTGATGGACAGGGGAGTGGTCACTCTCTTTTTCTTTGTCCAGTTTTGTGCCAGAGCAGTGACTGGGGGTCCCTGAACCGGTGTAGACTGGCTTATGCAAGGAGGGCACCGTCTGTGCCCTTCAAAGCATTTCCAGAGGCTCTGGGAGGCTACCACTCCCAAGCCTGTAACACCTATTTCCAAAGGGAGAGGGTGTAATTCCCTCCATACAAAAGGAAATGCTTTGTTCTGCCTTCCTGGGACTGAGCTGCTCAGACCCGAGGAGGGCAGAAACCCATCTGAGGTGGCAGCAGCTGGGGCTACAGTGGAAACCTCAGAGAGCTGGTTTGGCAGTACTGGGGGTCCATGGTGGAGCCCCCAAGATGCATGGGATTGGCCCCCCATTACCAGATTTGGAATGGGGGGGACAATTCCATGATCTTAGACACCTCACATGGCCATATTCGGAGTTAACATTGTGAAGCTACATATATGTATTGACATATATGTAGTGCACACGTGTAATGGTATCCCGCACTCACAAAGACTGCGAAATTGGCCCTGGACAGTGTGGGGGCACGTTTGCTAGTGCAAGGGTGCCCTCGCACTTGCCTTCAGTAAATGAAGGTTAGGCATATAGGTGACTCATAAGTTACTTAAGTGCAGTGAAAATGGCTGTAAAATAGTGTGTGCACTATTTCACTCAGGCTGCAGTGGCAGTCCTGAAGAAAGGTTTGTCTGAGCTCCTTATCGGTGGCAAAAGAAATGTTGCAGCCCATAAGCATCTTCTGGAACCCCAGTGCCCTGGGTACCTAGGTACAATATACTAGGGACTTATACGGTTGGTCCAGTGTGCCAATTGGAATATGAAGTTACTAAACTATAGTAACTAATTTGAAGTGGAGAGAGCATAAGCACTGGAGTTCTGGTTAGCAGAACTTCAGTGACACAGTTAAGCATACTGACAACACACACATTAGGCCACAAACTATGAGGCAAAACATACTGACAAACAGGCAGCAATTGAGGGTAACATGCCAAGAAAGATGGTACTTTCCTACACTCTTGTCCTGAAAGAGAATAAAAAACTTCTTAGGTTTCAAGACAGAAAGTTTCAATTCTATTCAGAACAGTGAAAGGTGCGTAATGTGTGCCAGCATCTCCAGAATAAAGAATCATGTTTTTTGTATAATTTACACTGGGGTCACAAGAGCTGGCAGTGGGAAGTTGTTAGTGGAGACTTGGTTGCTAGACATTTGGATGATGGAAAGGTAGTAGGCCAGGATGTTGTTGAGAAAACAGTGGCCTTGTAGACAAACATGCAGTACGCCGGCTTGCTGACAAGAGCTTTTCTAAAAATGGTATGGTATGGAGGGGCAACAATATCTCTGTCTACAAGGATTTAGGAAGCTCCACAAGAAGAGATTATGCTGATGATGAATTAGCAGCTGTGAATGGTAGGCTCTATCTAAATGGCTACCTAGGTCAGACTGGTGCCGTTTATATTTTAACCCACTTTTCAATTTATCTACTCCTTTATCTTTTAGTCTAGGAGAGGACATCAAAGATTTTTCCTGCTTGCATATGGTCAGGGGTATACCTTGGCCAATTCTACACAAAAATATTCTCTCTCATTAAAATAACTAAAGAAGAAAGATAAAAAGAACATCAGTGTTATTTGTCAATAGGTTTGGAGATGAACCCTTATAAATGTCAATGTTCCTGATGATGGTGCATGCTAAGTCAACAGATACATTCACAGCAAATGTCATCCATCCACAAGCACGTTTTTCACTAGCCAAACTGACATTCATTGAAAAGAAACCTCTGTCTTCTTTTGTAAATTCAGCCATGACTTTGCAGTTCAGTCCCAGACGCTCACGACAGAAGCCCAGTATCTCTTGGTATTGCTGCCAGAGGCAGTGGGAAACACTCTGTTAAACATGGAAGAGTTATATAAATATTTTGGATACATTCTACAGGAATTTATTGCAAAGTAGTGCTGCAAATTTCCTCTCAGAAACAAACAAAGAGCTGTTTCTGAAGATACTGAGTAAATAAGTTGTTAATGTCAATACGTTTTTCTTTACTTATACTGAGAATTGCCAGCCTGTGGATGTAAAATAATTCAAAGCATGTGAATTTATGAAAGTTTCAATGTGGACACCACAGAAGCTACAATCCTTGAATTCCGAAATACAGGAGATCTATGCACGGAAGCAAAAGGCTATCTGCTCGGATTACCTTCTACCCTTTACTAGACTTGACCCAAGGGTAGGTCGCTCCCCCTGCCGCTGCAGCTCCTCCAGGTTCCTGAGTTCCTGAGACCCTCCTCACAGTAAGTACCCCCCCACCTCCCAGCCCCTCGCTCTGCCCCGTGCTACTCACCCTCTCTCCTGCTTCTTTTCTTCTTCTCTGTTCTTCCTCCTCGCTCCTCGTCTGTAATCTTCTTCTGTACTCTTCTTTTCCCCGTCTTCACTCTCCTTCTCTCTTCTTCCGTGTGCTTCTCAGCCTCTCCTGTCGCCTCTCTTCCTCCTCATCTTCTTCTGTGGTCTTCTGCCCTCTGTTCTTCGTTTTCTGTGTGTTCTTCTGTGTTCTTCTGTGTTCCGGTCTTCCGGTCTTCCGTTCTTCTGTCTTCCGGTCTTCCGGTCTTCTGCCTTCGGCTCTTCTGCCTCCTCCGTCGTCTTCTCCCCGCGCCTGCCCTCCTGCTCCTGCCTCATCCCCCTCCCTCACTCATATCCCCCTCTCTATCTCCCCTATCTATCCCGTTCACTATCTACCTCCCTCACACCTCCTATCTACCTATCTCTCTATCCCACTATCTAACTCCCTCACTCTCCACCTCCTCCTATCTTCCTATCTCTCTATCTATTTCTCTATCTATCGATTTCTCTATCTATCTATTTTTCTATCTCTCCCCCCCTCCCGCCACCCCCTCTATTACCTATCTTCCTATCCTCTCACTCTACCTCTCACCCTCACCCACCTCTACAACCCCCCTCCCCTATCTTCACAACCCTACTCCTATCTTTCTCCCTAATCTCCTAAACCTCCTAACACTCACCCCCTCCACCCTTAAACCCCCCTCCTCCAGCTCTTCTCACTCTACCTGTCCCCCCCTCCCTCGCGCTTTACCGCCGCGACCTCCTGCACGCCCCCGCCCCCCAGCTCCCATTCGCCCCCAGCTGACCCCTCCCCCCCCTCCTACCTCATATGGCGGCCGCTGCGCGACAGTGGTAGCGACCCTTGACCCAAGGGTAGGTCACTCCCCCTGCCGCTGCAGCTCCTCCAGGTTCCTGAGTTCCTGAGACCCTCCTCACAGTAAGTACCTCCCAGCCCCTCGCTCTGCCCCGCGCTACTCACCCTCTCTCCTGCTCCTGCTTCTTTTCTTCTTTTCTTCTTCTCTGTTCTTCCTCCTCGCTCCTCGTCTGTAATCTTCTTCTGTACTCTTCTTTTCCCCGTCTTCTCTCGTCTTCTCTCTTCTTCTGTGTGCTTCTCAGCCTCTCCTGTCGCCTCTCTTCCTCCTCATCTTCTTCTGTGGTCTTCTGCCCTCTGTTCTTCGTTTTCTGTATCTTCTTCTGTGTTCTTCTGTGGTCTTCTGCCCTCTGTTCTTCCTTTTCTGTATCTTCTTCTGTGTTCTTCTGTGGTCTTCTGCCCTCTGTTCTTCGTTTTCTGTATCTTCTTCTGCGTTCTTCTGTTCTTCTGCCTCCTCCGTCGTCTTCTCCCTGCGCCTGCCCTCCTGCTCCTGCCTCATCCCCCTCCCTCACTCGCATCCCCCTCTCTATCTCCCCTATCTAACCCGTTCACAATCTACCTCCCTCACTCCTCCTATCTACCTATCTCTCTATCCCACTATCTAACTCCCTCACTCTCCACCTCCTCCTATCTTCCTATCTCTCTATCTATTTCTCTATCTATCGATTTCTCTATCTATTTTCTCTATCTATTTTTCTATCTCTCCCCCCCTCCCGCCACCCCCTCTATTACCTATCTTCCTATCCTCTCACTCTACCTCTCACCCTCACCCACCTCTACAACCCCCCCTCCCCTATCTTCACAACCCTACTCCTATCTTTCTCCCTAATCTCCTAAACCTCCTAACACTCACCCCCCTCCACCCTTAAATCCCCCTCCCCCAGCTCTTCTCACTCTACCTCTCCCCCCTCCCTCGCGCTTTCCCGCCGCGACCTCCTGCACGCCCCCACCCCCCAGCTCCCATTCGCCCCCAGCTGACCCCTCCCCCACCTCATATGGCTGCTGCTGTGCGACCACGCAGCGGGCGCGCCGCTGGCGCGCCAGAGGCGCACCAGAGGCAAGCCCGTCTGCGCCTGTCTGCCCCTGGCCCGCGCCCAGCGCCACAACCCCTGGTCCCCAGCTCTCCCAAGCCCCGCTGATCCGCTACGACCCCACCACCCTCCACGCCCTCAACCCAGGACGCTCCAACACCTGCTTCCAAGCTCACCCCAAACGCACCCATGGACCCTTCGCCTGCAACTCCTGCAAACGCATCTTCCACCACGCAACTACCACGACCACAAGCCCACGCGCCATCAACCACCTCAAGTGCATCCTAGTCAACGCTCGCTCCGTCCACAAACACGCCGTTGAACTCTGGGACCTCCTGGACTCCACAGGACGTCGCCTTCATCACGGAGACCAGGATGAACGCCTCCTCTGCTCCAGACATCGCCACCGCCATCCCCGAAGGCTACAAGATCTCCAGGAAAGACCGCACCAACCAAGCAGGAGGAGGTATCGCCATCGTCTTCAAAGACTCCATCAGCGTCACCATCTCCACCGAAGACACCCCTCTCGCCGCTGAACACCTGCATTTTCAGATTCGCACAGACCCGAGGACCACCCTCAGAGGATCCCTCGTCTACCGTCCTCCCGGACCACGCGCCCCTTTCAGCGACGCCATCGCCGACTTCATCTCCCCGCACGCCCTCGCCTCACCGGACTACATCCTCCTAGGCGACCTCAACTTCCATCTGGAACAAAACAACGACCCCAACACCACCACCCTGCTCGACAACCTCGCCAACCTCGGCCTCAAACAACTGGTGAACACCGCCACCCACATCGCCGGACACACGCTCGACCCTATCTTCTCTGCCAGCAAACACGTCTTCTTCAGCCACACCTCCGCCCTACACTGGACCGACCACAGCTGCGTCCACTTCACATTCCGACGCGAGACCCGCCACCTCCGCACTCAACCCATCCCTCGTCGACAGTGGAACAAGATCCCTGAAGAGCAACTCCTCTCCGCACTCGCCGCCAACCAATCCACCCTCACCACCGACCCCAACGACGCAGCCCTCAACCTCACAAACTGGATCTCCAACTGCGCAGACAACCTTGCTCCCCTCAAACGCACGCATCGACAGACCAACACCAAAAAACCTCTCTGGTTCTCTGACACCCTCAAAGAATCTAAGAAAACTTGTCGCGCCCTTGAGAAAGCCTGGCGCAAGGACCACACCGCTGACAACATGACCGCCCTCAAGAACGCTACCCGCGAACACCACCACCTGATCCGCGCTGCCAAAAGGAACTTTTTCACCGACAGACTGGACAAAAACAGCCACAACAGCAGAGAACTTTTCAGCATTGTCAAGGAGTTCTCCAACCCCAACGCCAACGCCAACGCCGTCACGCCCTCACAGGATTTGTGCGAATCCCTCGCCACTTTCTTCCATCGCAAGATCAGCGACCTCCACGACAGCTTCGGACACCAGACCCAACCAAACACCACCGAACCCGCATCCCCGGCCATCACCCTCAACAACTGGACCCACATCAACACGGAAGAAACCAAATCCATCATGAACTCTATCCACTCCGGCGCCCCTTCGGACCCCTGCCCGCACTTCATCTTTAACAAAGCCGACGACATCATCGCCCCGCACCTCCAGACCGTCATCAACTCTTCTTTTTCTTCTGCTACCTTCCCCGAATGCTGGAAACACGCCGAAGTCAACGCTCTACTAAAGAAACCTACAGCTGACCCGAGCGACATGAAAAACTTTCTGCCTTTCCCAGCCAAAGTAATAGAGAAGACCGTCAACAAACAGCTGACCACCTTCCTGGAAGACAACAATCTGCTCGATCCCTCACAAACCGGATTCCGAACCAACCACAGCACTGAAACCGCCCTCATCTCAGTCACAGACGACATCAGAACCCTGATGGACAACGGTGAAACAGTCGCCCTCATTCTTCTCGACCTCTCGGCTGCCTTTGACACCGTCTGTCACCGCACCCTAATCACCCGCCTCCGCTCCACCGGGATCCAAGGACAGGCCCTGGACTGGATCGCCTCCTTCCTCGCAAACCGTTCCCAAAGAGTTTACCTCCCTCCGTTTCGCTCAGAACCCACCGAGATCATCTGCGGCGTACCTCAAGGCTCATCGCTCAGCCCGACACTCTTCAATGTCTACATGAGCCCCCTCGCCAACATCGTACGCAAGCACGACATCATCATCACCTCCTACGCCGACGACACCCAATTTATACTCTCCCTCACCAAGGACCCCGCCAGCGCCAAGACCAACCTACAAGAGGGTATGAAGGACGTCGCAGATTGGATGAGGCTCAGCCGCCTAAAGCTGAACTCTGAAAAAACGGAAGTCCTCATCCTCGGCAACACCCCGTCCGCCTGGGACGACTCCTGGTGGCCCACGGCCCTCGGCACCGCACCGACCCCCACAGACCACGCCCGCAACCTCGGCTTCATCTTGGACCCTCTTCTCACCATGACCAAGCAAGTCAACGCCGTGTCCTCCGCCTGCTACCTCACCCTCCGCATGCTCCGCAAGATCTTCCGCTGGATCCCCGCCGACACCAGAAAAACCGTGACCCACGCCCTCATCACGAGCCGCCTGGACTACGGCAACACCCTCTACGCCGGGACCACAGCCAAACTCCAAAATCGCCTGCAACGCATTCAAAACGCCTCGGTCCGCCTCATCCTCGACGTACCCCGCAGCAGCCACATCTCCGCACACCTGAGACACCTGCATTGGCTCCCAGTCAGCAAAAGGATCACCTTCCGACTTCTCACCCACGCACACAAAGCCCTCCACGACAAGGGACCGGAATACCTCAACAGACGCCTCAGCTTCTACGTCCCCACCCGCCTCCTCCGCTCCTCTGGCCTCGCACTCGCTGCTGTCCCTCGCATCCGCCGCTCCACGGCGGGTGGGAGATCTTTCTCCTTCCTGGCGGCCAAGACCTGGAACTCCCTCCCCACCAGCCTCAGGACCACCCAGGACCACTCCGCTTTCCGGAGACTCCTAAAGACCTGGCTGTTCGAGCAGCGATAACCCCCCCTTTTTCCCCTAGCGCCATGAGACCCGCACGGGTGAGTAGCGCGCTTTATAAATGTTAATGATTTGATTTGACTAGACGGGGCAGATCACGGTGAATCAGAGCAGATGCTTCTGGCATACTTAGCCTTGAGTTAGAAGGGCTCCCTGGACCTCTGGAGGCCACAAGATTCACCACTTGGTTAACTATTAGTGGCCCACTGATTAATGGCCCATCCAAGGCTAAATATTACTGTGGGCCCCATGAACGTTCATTTAAGCACGGATGGAGCCATTCAACTCCAACCTTAAGATATCAATATGTATCGGATCTAACTAAATTACAACTGCCTTTTATCCTACGGTAAAATAAATCATAAAAAAAGAACTTGCCAACATGTCACACTTAGAAGATCTAGTTTGCAGGCATGCAAAGCACAGGTGGGCAAAACATTTAAAAAACATCCAAGCCCAAAATAATCCATTCACTAGTACAGAAAATACTTACTCGAACTGTGTAACCTCTAATCTTTCAACTCAACCTACACTGCAGTCCATCAGACGGAACCAAAAACCTCACGTATATTTCTGTGGTTAATTATTATAAGTAGTGCCCATAATGTTTATATTGTGATGGTGCACATCATGAAACAGATGAGTAACTAAATAAAAATGTTCTCTTCAGATATCCAAATACAAGTATCCATCGCCCACACAGGTAGACTAGTAAACAAGGCTGTCATCAGGTTACACTCACTTTATGAGTGCGGCTCAGAATGCTGGACGGCTGAAACCAAGGAGAGCCAGCTGAGGCAGATATGCAGACAAAATCAAAATGCAGAAACATAAAAGTCTCAGTGGCTCACAGAAGGGCAAACTCAACCTTTACACTTGGCTCAAAAGTTTGAACTACCAAGGTACAGTTTCTGAGACAACGATGAAGTGGCACAAGGTTGAAAATTAGAACAATGCAAACATGAAAATACTGCAATTAACTATTTTGTCATTACACAACTGAACACGAGGCACAATCTGGCAAATGCATTAGGGTTATATTCACCTTCAAATAATTGTTGACTCCTAAGTTCTTCATTCTGTCTGCAAACAAGTTGATATCGTCTATTTTGCTTTTTGGATGATGGAGCAAAATTTCAGTTCCTAGTTTCCAAATTACCTGAAAAATAACAAGATAGCATAGATATGGGTTAATTGTGAATTCAATGTCACAATATCCAGCCCAAAGTCTGAACATTGAAATAACAGAGAGCAGACATGGATGGAATCTAAACAGTTATTACGAACAAAAGCATGACTGGCTCATCAACAATTGCTAAAATTTAACATGAAGTGCCTTAGCAAGAGGCAATGCAGTAATTAACTTCCCTCTAGTGGTTAACACTTTTTTGTGATTATCTAACCTTTAGTACTCAAGGTAGTGTTGTAATGGCTGGCAGAAGAGGTGAGTCAAACAATAAGTCAATGAGTTTCGAAAGATCAATGGATGGCAAAAGCTGTAAACATACGGAGTAAAGAAGAGTCACAAGTTGCAGAACAGTGTGCTATCACTGGGGAATCACTGGAAACTGGAGTTTGTTCACACTAATTCGGAGGCTTGACTAGTGTACTGCTAGGTTTCCAAGTCAACAGGCAATTCGGAAACCCAACAACTCCTAGACATTTCTGAAACCTAGAGGTCCAGGGAATCCATGGTGGTGTGGCCTGTGTGGATCAGCATGTTTTTCAACCCAGAATGCCATGCAAATTACAAAGTATGGGTAAAGGCGGCCATTTTTGTCCATATATGTATGACAAAAAACTCAAGCAATTCGAGCCAATGGTCAAAGTCTTACCATTCTGCAACTGCATACTTCTCTCAACTGAAACCTCATTAGTGTGGAGCAAACTAATACACATGGTTATAACAGACCTGACTGTAACAATGTCAACACATCACAGACACCACACGGGCTTCACGCAATCTAAGTTCAGCCAGTAGTTGTTGAGGTTGTTAGGCCCAGCCATATAAGTGGAGTACCATTTTTATCAGAAGCGAGGTTAAAGAGAACAGTAGAACATTTGTTATCATCAACTGAGTTTCTCACTATGCTGGACCTACAAATGTAAGTCAGAGTACAAGAAAGACATTTTGGAAAATTCCCTCTAAATCACATCATAGTACAAGTATCCCCAAATTCAAAGTTGTACAAATCACCACTATTCTTTAGTTTATGATATGTTTCCTGCATACACTGCATTTCATTCATTAGATTTTACCAGAGTGATTGATGCATGGTCCGTAAACAATGAAAAATCATTATAAACTGCAGCTCAGTTGTTGACTGTTTGGAATGCTCTCGGACAACCCAAAAAAGCACACAACCCTGCAACCACAAGAGTATTATGGATGTAACAGTATGTAACTTTTGTAAATCGGCCATGAGTGAACAAAATTACAGATGAATACCTTGTCACCTGTTTCTATTTTTCCCCTACTTATTTTCATTGTTTTTTTAAATGTTTTTTTTTAATTCAAGGACAAGTTTGTTTGGGAAAACCATGAGCGATGTAAACAAATGACCAATTGAAGAATTCCAAATTTTATCTACTTGCCAGAAATGTTTAGTTTTCTGAGTTTATCAATTGATTATACACCTATTTCCATCACAAAAAAAGCACAAAAAAGAGCAGAAATTGACTATCACTTAAAAAAACGCATAAATGCATGAACAGGGTAGACACAGATTTGCGCTCGTGGGAAAAAGTTATGAAAGTTTAATTGCAAAGTGCCTCAAATATTGAAAAAGGGCTTAACACGGGGGGAGAAAGTGGAATGTGCAAGCGATAAAAAATTTTTTTTTAAAGTTATACATAGCAATGGACAGCTGCCATGCAATGGTATTGCACATAATGTACAGTTTTCAAGTTTGAATAAGACCACCACGTTTACAAGCAATATCTCTCATCTTGACTCCGTAAAACAAGGCCCACTATGCACAATACCATACCAAGATATTTGCTCGGTAAACATGACATGTTGTGGCATCTTTGAATCTCAAAATTTATGATTTAAAGTGAAAAAAAAAAAATCAATTAGGCCACTGGGTTCAGAAGCATTTGCTGAGTAGGATGCAGACAACCACAGAATAAATGAGTTGCAGGAGGTTCTTAGACCTATAATAAAAAGAAGGAAGAAATAAATTAAAGGGGAAAATGGAAAACCCTTGCAATATGGCAATATATGTCATCACTCACAAGGCAATAGAGCCAATCGGTTAAGCAGGCTGACCCACTGAGCCAAGCTATTTACTTTTACTCAAACAGACCACTAGAAGAATAAGGCTGACCTAACATTACTCCGTTCAAGTATACAAATGTATTTTTTTTTTAGGACTCGCTATGTTTTTAAGAGTATGGCAGGCAGCTTAGCCTGTCATTAATTACTAACGGGGTTTAGCACTTATGATCACAGTTCAAATGGTCTATGCCAAAGGAGGTAAAACCAGACTAAAAACCCTTTACTATTATGGTAATCTGTGATATTCCATGTAACAGAATACCTGTCTAAAGCCTTTAACACCTCGGGTGCCCAGGACGAGGTGGTCTCGCCCTCGGTCACGTTTGCCTAGGACGAGACCACCTCATCCTGGTACCAGCCCTCGGGGGAGCTCCCCCCGAAGGCCTCGCACCCCCCTCCAATGAGCAGTGATGGAAGGGGAATCGCTTCCCCTTCCTTCCCGACCCCCCATGACGTCTGATGAAGTCAGTGCACAATAACGTGCTGACCTCATCAGAGACCGCCCCCACCACGCTCGGAAGAGAAGTGCTTGCAGGGGGGCGGGAGAGGCATCAAAAGAAAGGAAAGGGCTTTTCTTTCCTTTCATGTCTCTCTTGAGCATTTCTGCGGCCTGATCGTGATGCAATCAGGATGCAGAAATGCCCACTAGACACCAGGGAGTGTGTTTTTTGATAAACAATAAAGGGGAGCGACCCCTTTGGCAAAGGTCACTCCCCTGGAGGGGCTTTTTTCTTTGCACCTAGTTTAATTAGGCTGATCTGCCCATGGGGGCACATTACTGTTGGCCATTTTTGCCCCCGTTGGGGGCAGATCAGCCTATTTTTGTAAGATCCATCTGCCCCCAAGGGGGTCAGAAAGCTCACCAGGGAAGATTTATTTAAAAAAAATACAAAAAAATACAAAAAAGAGAGGGTGGGGGTAAGGCCAATAATAGGTCAAATAAATTGGGAGAAAGCTGTTCTGCACACCAGTCGGTAGATGGGGCAATTACACCCAATCCACTCCCTAGGGGGGCAGAAAGCCTACTAGATGCCAGGTGATTTAAAGAAATAGTGGGGTGGTAGCTACCAACCAGTATGGGCATGGTTATGCCCCCACCCCAAATGAAGGGGGTAACAGTCTTTCAGCTCTCCCCCCACACACTAAAACATCTTATCCCATGGCAAGCAAGAGGACATTTGATTATTTTAGGTTTTGGTTTTACATTTGGGCCATGAGAGCTTGTCTAACTCTCAAAGTCGCCCCACTTGGAATGGTGAGGGCTGCACTTTTTGGACTTTGGGATGCTGCTGTGTAGAAAAATCTACGACACCTAGACACATCTGAAAACTAAACATCTGGGTGAGTCCAGGGTGATGTGCTTCACATGCACCCGCACCATTTTCTTACCCACAATGCCCTGCAAGCCTGCAACTTTGCTTGAAATAACACATTTTCCCCACATTTTTTGTGACGGAACCTTCCGGAATCTGCAGGAATCCCACAAAATTCCTACCACCCAGCATTGTCACACCTATGCCGAAAACAATTCTGCCCCACTTGTCAGCCTAAAAACATTTTTTTCCCCAAACTGCCCTTTTGGACCTGCTTTGGTTGCCCCTCATTTTCGACATGTTTTAGCTCTTCCCTGTCACAGGCACTTGGCCCACCTACACAAGAGAGGTTTCAGGAGAACGTTGGGTGGTAGGAAGTTTGGGCTGGTGTGGTGATCCCACACAGAAATGTGGGAAAAATTAATTTTTTTAGCTATATTTGAGGTTTGCTGAGGATTCTGGGTAAGAAAACACTGGGTGATCCACGCAAGTCACACCTCCCTGGACTCCTTTAGGTTTCTAGTTTTCAGAAATGTTTGGGTTTGATAGGTTTCCCTAAACGGCTGCTGATCCCAGACCCAAAAATGCAGGTGGCCCCCAACCCCGCAAAAACAGGTAGTTTTGTATTTGATTTTTTGATGTGTTCACATAGTGTTTTGGGACATTTCCTGATGCGGGCACTAGGCCTACCGACACAAGTGAGGTACCATTTTTACCAGGAGACCTGGTGGAATGCTCGGTTGATGGAAGTTTGTGGCTCCCCTCAGATTCTAGAACTTTGCAGCACCGCAATGTGAGGAAAAAGTGTTTTTTTAGCCAAATTTTGAGGTTTGCTAAGGATTTTGGGCAACAGAACCTGGTGAGAGCGCCACAAGTTACCCCATCCTGTGTTCCCCTAGGTGTCTAATTTTCAGAAATGTCCAGGTTTGCTAGGTTTTCCTAGGTGCCGGATGAGCAAGAGACCTAAATCCACAGCTACGCACTTTGCAAAAAACAGGTCCGTTTTCTTTGGGAAAATGGGATGTGTCCATGTTGTGTTTTGGGACCTTTCCTGCTGTGGGCACTAAGCCTACCTACATAAGTGAGGTGCCTTTTTTATCGGGAGACTTGGGGGAATGCTGGGTGGAAGAACATTTGTGGCTCCTCTCAGATTCCAGAACTTTTTCTCACCGTAATGTGAGGAAGTGTTCTTTTTGTGCCAAATTTTGAGGTTTGCAAAGGATTCTGGGTAGCAGAACCTGGTGAGAGCCCCACAAATCACCCATTCCCCTAGGTGTGTAGTATTAAAAAATTTATAGTTTTGCTCGATTTCCCTAGGTGCCGGCTGAGCTAAAGGCCAAAATCCACAGCTAGGCACTTTCCAAAAAACATGTGAGATTTTAATGTAAAAATGTGATGTGTCCATGTTTGCTGTCGCAGGCATTAGGCCTACCCACGCAAGTGAGGTACCATTTTCATCGGGAGACATGGGGGAACACAGAATAGAAGAACAAGTGTTAGTGCCCCTTGTCTTTCTCTACATTTTTTTCCTTCCAAACGTAAGACAGGGTGTAAAAAAGACGACCTGCCCTGCAATTCACATGCTAGTATGGGGACCCCGAATTCAGAGATGTGCAAATAACCACTGCTTCTCAACACCTTATCTTGTGCCCAAATACAAAGGTTTCCTTGATACCTATTTTGCACTCTTTATATTTCACCAAATAAATTGCGGTGTACCCGGTATACAATGAAAATCCATTGCAAGGTGCAGCTCCTTTATTGGCTCTGGGTACCTAGGGGTCTTGATGAACCCACAAGCCCTATATATCCCCGCAACCAGAAGAGTCCAGCAGACGTAACAGTATATTGCTTTTGAAAATCTGACATCGCAGGAAAAAGTTAAGAGTAAAACGTGGAGCGAAATGGCAGGTTTTTTCCACCTCAATTTCAATATTTGTTTTTTTTCAGCTGTTATTTTCTATAGGAAAACCTTGTAAGATCTACACAAATGACCCCTTGCTGAATTCAGAATTATGGCTTCTTCTCCTAAATGTTTAGCTGTCCGGGATCCAGCATTGGTTTCACACCCATTTCTGTCACTAACTGGAAAGACGGCTAAAAAAAATAGTAAAAATGGGGTATGTCGCAGTAAAATGCCATAATTGTGTTGAAAAAAATGTGATTTTCCGATTCTAATCTGCCTGTTCCTATAAGCTGGGAAGATGGTGATTTTAGCACTGCATACCCTTTGTTGATACCATTTTCAGGGGAAAAAACACAAGCCTTCTTCTGCAGCCCTTTACTCCCATTTTTTTTTTTTTCTAAACTAAATTTTCGCTGTATTTTGGCTATTTTCTTGGTGTCCTCCAGGAAAAGCCACAAACTCTGGGTTCCTCTAAAATCCCTGGGATGTTGGAGAAAAAAAAAATGCAAATTTGGCGTAGGTAGCTTCTGTGGACAAAAAGTTATGAGGGCCTTAGCACAAACTGCCCCAAATAGCAAAAAAAGGGCCTGGCACCTGAGGGGGAAAAGGCCTGGCAGCAAAGGGGTTAACATGGTGAAATAACAATGCACTCCTAAAGGTATATTGGCTTTAACATAGGCTTTTAACAATAAATATGTGAGGCCTACATCATTTGGTGTACTTTTCCCAATGAACCAACCGTACCTCTAGCCTTCATCATTGGCTTGTCACCATAGCTATATCAAGCTTATTGGATTTCACATGGGCTTTCCCACAAGGCAACCATGAGCCATACAGTCCTAAAACTACAAGTATATACAAAACTGTATTTGGCAAAAACATGCAATCCCTCCTAAAAGTGCTAACAACGATTATCAAAGGGAAAACTTCTACCTCAATGATTTGTCGGGTTGGGGGAGGGGTTGACCAGCATCAAATTCCCTTGAATACTACTGTAATTTGTGACAACCCATCTAACACAATACTTGTTTATGGGCCTTAAAACAGTGTAATAACAATCCACTGTTAAAGGCCTACTGTACTGAGCATAGGCTTTCCAAAAAGACAATCAGGTATACTGCCAAAAAGGGCAAATATGTACAAAATTTTAGTTAGTAAAACGAAGTACACCCTATAGTAAGAGGACCTAATAAGGATTCTCACGGTGCAAATTTTCTAAGCACAGGATCCATCAAAACAACCCACACCAAAACCCTTGCCTGAAATGTAATCTGTAAAATAAATTCACCATGAAAGGCATACTGGCTTTGAAATATTCTTTTCACAATAAATATGTCAGGCACAATGCTGTTGTCATAACTTTTCATAATAAACAGGTCAGACCTGTGAGACAGTTGACACATAATTTCACAATGAACCACTTAAGCCTACAGTTTTGAACACTGGGCTGGACCATCACTAACTCAGGCTGCCATGATCAGCATAAGATTTCCCACTAAGCACCTAAGAGGCATACATTCAGAAAAATGCAAATGTGGCCAAAATGACAGTCACCATTGCAATATACTACTTTTCCTAAGAGGTCCTAAAAAGGATTATCGCAGGGGAAATCTTCTATACCCAGGGTTTGTCAAAGAACTTAACCAGTACTAAAACTCCTGCACATTACAGTAATGTGTGGGATTTCATGAAACAAAATATCTGTACTTAGGCTATAACCTAGTGCTATAATAATCCAACCTCAAATGCCTACTAGATTTAACATATGCTTATTACGATAAATATCTCAGGCCTACTACCACTATCAAAATTTTTCATAATAAACATTAAGTACAATGAGCACACAATTCCCAAAAGGCATAAAGTGCAAAATAAGCACTCTACTTCAGTGGAAGAACACAACTTCTGCCCGATCAAATGCTATACTCATGCTAATCAACATGTGGGTGGATCTAAAACTCCTCTCTCTGTAATGACTGTTTAAAGCCCTTTTTCTGTTGTCCTCATAAGGTTCCACCAATTGAGCTACCAAGCGTCTTGCTTTTTAAAGTCTTACTTCAGCTGAAAGAACGTAAGCATGGTACAGATGGACAATACTACTTTTCTTAGAAGACGCATGGAAATTAGATATTTACTGATAAAATAACAAGCTAAAATCAGTGGCAGAGAATATATACCATCATACTCAGACGTGAGCCAGAGGGGTTTCACCAAGGAATTCCGAGTGCTTTCAGCGAGAAAGAAGATAGCATTGTCCGGTAGATCCGGATCTAAGCTCCATTGTTGATACTTAACTTTGGAAAATGTTATGATGCAATGCCTCACCATCTCCTTACCTCATTTCACATAACTCCTCCCATTCAGTAATCAGTGGCAAGCAAATTAAGTTTGACAGGTGTCTTAGTGCGGGAGTAGAACACACAAGTTAAAAGTAAGCTGCAGGCATTTTGACGTCATCACTGTTGACAACCAAACTTAAATAACAGGGTGCTTGTTTCTAACGAAAGGTTCAAGTGACAGACAAGAAATGCATGCCTCGTTGGGTCTATGCTGTCACTTGAAACACAAGGAGGAAAGCGATGTTATTCTGAACTAACCATTTGCACTTTTTTTCTATGTATGACTCTCATATCCGGCTTAGATGCTGCTATGGATTAGTTGTGCAGCTATAAATAAGCTGGGACCATGACCGTGACGTCTTCACCTCCCTTAGCCCCACTTCTCAGTGCTGTATTTAGAAAATAATAAATTCCTGGTGTCCTCACCGGACACCCCTTGCCACCTCACCCTTTCCAAGCATAAATCCAAAAGAGAAAATGCCTGCCAACCTCCTCTACAGAACCCCTCACTTATCTTGCAAAAATACCAATAAAAAAAAACCCTGATGTCCAGTCAGTCCCCCACCCCCATTACTTAGTAGCAGATTCATCCACTCTATCCACTATTTAAAAAATACTTGGTTTCCTACTACCTACTGAATTTTTTTTTCTCTCTTCGCCTTACATCATCTGCACTCTCAGCCTGAGTGCAGAGAGCCGATACCATGCTAGTGGTAGCTCTGACAAGCTGCTGCCATCACGGATTAAAATCTACTGTTGACAGTGGGTCTGCACAGACCGCACCTCACAGAGTAGGTACTGCAAGAGTGCTACCCATATCCTCCTGCGTCCCCGGGGGCTGCAGGTCCACAAGAAGTTGGAAATTGCAGAAATGATGGTGTACTATCACTATTCTACCAAAACCCTCCGGTCAATGGAGATGTGGGCTGGATTAGCATCAAACAGAGAAGAAACAGTATGCTAGTACGTAGAGGTTCCGTGGTCTTTTTGGTGATATCTCTTTTACGACTGTGGTTTTCTTTATATTAAGCCAAACGTTGAAAAAGTCTTGGGTCACCTCTCTAAGTTGTGCCAGATCATCTATTGAATGGATGTTTACCAACAAACACCTCTTGAAAAACAGGTTTAAACTGTTTTTATTTGTTTTGCTTTCACACACAACGGCAAAAAGGATCGCCAAAGCTCAAGTTGGTCAATCTCCAGATTCACTGACTTAATAACCAATAGCTTTTAAGAAATCTGATCTGTCTTCAGTCTTCAAAGGAGCACAGTGAGGAGCTGTGCTTAAAACAAGTCCACTGCCATGCTAAAAAAGCTGCAGTTATTCAGACTCAAAAAAACACCAAAATGCGATTTCTATTAATATATTTTAAAATAACTGTGAATTAGTTTCTTTGGAACTTTGACGGAGGCACTATAATTCTATAAGCGCTCACACATCCAGGTAGAGGTTTGCTCCTTTCTCCTGCCTTTTTCACTGTTTCTCCTCCCTCCATCTGTGCTCTTCCCAGATTCACAATTCTTTAGAGAGTTTGATCCAACTGCTGCAGCCTGTAAGCTATATTAAACGAAAGAATTATAGAAATTGCAAATCATGACATGGGACCGGCTAAGTAAAGTATAATTAAGGTTCTCAGTTTTCCATTTTGGCTGATTTTTACAGATCAGTACATACAGAAAACAATCAGTTTCCTGTCAGTCTATCTTTAAAAGCAGTAAAATACAGAAAACTGGACTTCTTTTAAGGGACTGTCCATGGAGTCATTCAACAGGCCAATAGCTGTGCATACTGGCCGCATGGGAGGTTAAGAAACAGAATGAGATTTGCTTAAATAACTGCGTAGCTCAACATATGCTTGTTTCTATAATGCAATATTTTTAAGTGGGTGGAACTGTTTTATGGCATTTGGCTGTTTGATGTGCTAAAACTCGGAGTCAAAGTACGAGTGCATTTATTGGTTAAGTAAATGTGGTAAAATAGGAGTTCTGCCCTCATTTACTCACAAAACAGGAAATAAATATGGATAAACACCAACAAAATGGCTAATGTCGAAAAATAAATGCCACAAAAACTAGAACCCTAATTGCAATTTACGAGCCACCTCACCTATCTCCTCATCCATCACAATACTAGGTGCTGCTCTCCAAATTAAGTGAATAGCAACTCTTTGGTCGCTCACGTACCACAAAAACTACAACACCGTGCCAACCATCCATTCCTCTAATAATGCGCCACGGAGCCCCGCAACGGGGTTTGAAGCACTATATAAACGCTACAATACAAGTAGCTTAACAAGGCAGACCTCTAGAACTACTTGAACTACAGTATATTATTAAAGGAAGAACATAGCACGCCTTTGCCTACAAAAATCCCTATGCATCAATCTCGTGGTTCAAACTGGAGAACCTCAGTAAGAAGAGGAGTTATTGAGTCTTCCAGGATAGACAAATAACTACTGTAAGCTGAAAACCTAATTCTCTTGCAAAGCTGAACAAACATGCTCTGCAGTGCATCAAGATCCGAAAATTTGGATTGGCTTGAATAAATCAAACACTCCTGGAGTGAAACGGAGCGTTATAACTAGCCAGCTCAGTACAGGTTTATGTCATACAGACCAGGCAAACCACAGGTCCCGGGTAAACACATAGCCCTGCAACTCCGGCTCATGCCTCAGGTGTCTTTGGCTGATCTAGGTGTGTTTGACTCACTCTCGTATATCAAATGCACCTATTCTGCTCTTGCAAAAACACATAATAACAGTACAGATGTGGTCAATTTGTTACTGATGCATGTAATTTATGGAGATGAGGTTTAGTCATTTAAAGGGTTGACTTTTTTTATTTTATTTGTTTTAAGTTTTTCATGAATTCTTCAACAAAATATAGACCCTTCTTGAGGATTCCTTATATCATAACCTTTAAAGAAGTTGATATTTTTCACTGGTTTTGGCACTGCAAAAAAAGGATTGCATTTTTAAAAACATTAAAACAGCAAACATCAAATAAATGCTTTTAAATTCAAAGGTTTCCCCAAAAGTTGGTCGCTTGTTATTTTCGAAAAAACCACGCTGGCAGCATTACGCTTCAAGTAGGTCACACATAAAAACTCTTGGAAAATCACATAAATGCTCTCAGATCCAAAGTAAAACACCACAGAACTACAAGTGTCAACCTGAGAGAGAGCCAACAGTGCAAATAGAAGGGGATTAAACTGTGCAAGGGATGAGAGACTTCAGAAATAAGTATCAATATAACCAAGGTCGGTACTAACTCTGGTGGCGCCCGGTGCAACAATCTTTTCTGGCGCCACACCGGCCGCCCAACGACCTCCCGTCCTGGGATCTCCTCGGATTCCCTCATTACCACCCGGCAAAAGTGCCCTCGTCTCTCCATAGACCCTCTCCCATGATAATTATTATTATTTTTTTTTAAACTACTGGTAAAAGTTGACTTTATTTAACCACTCAGCTATCCACATAAAATACAGCTCGATTATTTGTATTGCTACCTGAAAGCTGGACCACTAGGAACTGTTTAGCAGGTGCTTTTAAATTGTAATTTACTGGTAAACACAGCACTGTACCCCAATAGGAAAAGTCCAGCTGGAACTGGCAGGCCAGGATCCTCCATGAACCAGAACACAAATAACCTAAAACCAGTTTCACTCTTATTAGGGCTCATCAGTTGGGTATAGCTTGTTTCCAGTGGCAAAGTGTGCACAGGATCCATGTCTGGGCATAAGGTCCTATTTAGGGCATCACAATGATCTATATCAGTGGTTCCCAACATTTTGACTTCCGTAGACCCTCACTTTATCACTACTGGAACCCAGGGACCCCCTATGAATCATTTTTGGGCTCCGGGGACCTCCCACTGAGTCATTTCTGGAAGCTGGGGACCTAGTCAATATTTTTTTATTCATTTTCTAAGCATTCGAAGATCCCCTGAGGAGGCTTTGCAGACCCCCAGGCGTCCTCCGATCACAGGTTGGGAACCACTGATCTATATATATATTTAAAAAAAAGTGATGAATGGAAGGCATGCAGTCATCTCAATAACTGGTAACTACATTCCAGTCCATCGCTAATTCGCTAATTGCAGATTTTACATGCACAAAACCACAGAAATTCAGCTGTTCTAATTAGTTATTTCAGGTAACTATAACTCATGTCCTAAGTGAACTATAACTCGCACCCTCGCCATGGAGTTTTCTCATCAATAATTTTACTGCAAATGCAACAGTTCTATTGTCAATGATGTCTAAGAAGATGTTATGAGTGATGTAATATCAGGTAATTAGCAGTGCCTGGCAGTGGTGCGAGTTATTGTTACCCTTAGGGCACGAGTTATAGATACTTGAAATAACTAACTGTAACAGCTGAATTTCTATGGATTTGTGCATGTAAAATCTGAACCTAACTATAACGTCCCTCTAACTTTTGTCTTTTTTTAGTAAACGTCTAAGGTTTTTTAAAAATTATATTTCTTAACTAGAACACCCCTGTAACCCCGTTTTTTTTTCACTGAATTTCTAGGGTTTACCGTTAAGTTAGATGCCCATTACAATGCATGGTGGGTGGAGGGATGGGGTGGGGGAACAATGGGGCGGGAGGGTTGGACGCAGGGCCTGGCTCACTTATTTCCTTACTTACTGCAGTATCCTCAGAATAAAATTCTTTCAGTTTTCTACTTCGATTCCATCTACATGGCATTCAGATGTGGCACACTTTTGGCATAAATTCAAAAAGTTTTACCAGTTTGATTTAATCAAGATGGCTTCAGGTGTGCCACACGTTTGTCATAAGAAGACTGCTAGCGCTCCATTTGTTTTTAGAACACTGTGGGAGGTTGCAGCAGAACACAGGGGAATCAACTGACAAGCTGCTCCTGTTAGAAGTACAACAGGAAGATATTTTAAAACTCACTTAAATGTGTTCTATTTTTTCTTTCTACAGCGCTAATCATATTTTCTATGACAAAATGAACCCCCTCATTTTGTTCCTTTCTAAATTAAAGGTTTCAAGCTTTACCAGTTTGATTCAATTAAGATGGCTTTAGGTGTGCCACACTTTTGTCATAAGTAAGACTGTTACACTCTAGTTGTTCTTTAGAACACTCTGGGAGGCTGCAGTCGAACAGAAGGGAATCAACAGACAGACTGCTCCTGTTGGAATTACATGTTCCAAACGCCAGTAGGTAATATCCTGTTATGTTATCTGAAACTAGTGACTACATTGTACGAGAAATATACATATATATGGTCAAGAATCAGACATGAGGTCAAACCCATCTTCTGATGCCTGTCTCTAGCTAATGGGTGGGGTGACTCCTGGCCTCTGCCTAACCAATAAGGTAAAGGTTCACAGGCCCTGACATACCCACTTTTATAAAAGTTACTGTTTGCTTTACTTCAAAGAGGCCCACATGTCCAAAATGCCATTTGTCTGGGCATTTTCAAGATGGCGAAAGTCTTCGATCACACTAAACTTGGGCTCTGATGGTTTGGTGTGTGTGTGTGTGGAGGGGGGTCCGGGGGGGGAGAGTGTACTATGGTAATAATAGTGTCCTACCACACCTAACACTAAATTCCAGTATGACAGAAGCCCATAGAAACCGAGAGACAGGGGTCTGGTAAAGCAAAAGCCTTGGTATTATTTTTTTACTGCCTTTCAAGTGTGCCTCAAGTGTTACAAGTGACTCACAGACCTGTCAACTAGGATTTAACACCGTGTAATCAATAATCATTGACAAATGCAATAGGTTTCGCCTATGTGGATAATATATATATATATATTTTTTTTTAAGTTTTAGCTTGCTGAGCAGTTGTGCAATATAATTTAAAGGAACTGTAAAAGTGTAATGAGTTGTTTATTGAGAAAGGCAGTATATTAATGTAGGAAGCTGCCCTGTATATACTATATCAAAATGAAATATAGTGTGCAGAGTCCAGGGGTTCCCCAGAGGCTTAACAGAGGCTAAAGTAGATCATACTAATGCTCTCTTTTGTGGTAGTGAGGTCAAGCAGTTAGGCTTATCAGAGGGAAAGTATTTGCTGTACAGACACAGGCAATAAATGAAGCACACACTCAATGACTAACTCCAGGCCAATTGTTTTTATATAAAATATACATTTTGTTACTTTATTTCTAGAACTAAAAGGATCGTGTTGCAGGCCAGTATATTAGAAAGTAAGTAACAAGCATATGTATCAACACCACTTTGTTTCAATTTTGCAAAGAAAAAGATTTACAAGTAAGTTGCAATTTTCAGTTTTAAAAGTTGACACTGCAATTTTCAATACAGTCCTGGGGGGAAGAAATTTTAGTTACGTTTTGAGGTAAGTACTAGACTTATAGTTCCAGTCTCCGGGGATTAGGATGTCCACTGATTGGGGTTCAAGTTAACTCCAAACATCCACCACCAGCAACACGGGGCTGGGCCGGGTGCCGAGGTCAAAGTTGCAGTTGAGTTTAAAATGGGATCCCATGGAGACTGGGGCACTTGGAAATGGATCTTCGAGCAGGTAAGTACCTGCGACTTCGGAGGGCAGACCTTGGGGGGTTTAAGTGAGCATTGGGGGCCTCTGGTCAGCACCAAACACACACCCTCAGCGACACAGGGGTGGCTGGGTGCAGGATGCAAACGTAGCATCAGGCTCCCAATGCTCTCCAATATGGGAAACCCGGAGGTCACAAGTAGGCTGCAGGCTGGGTCCAGGGAGTCTGTTCCAGAAAACCACAGGCCGGACAAGTAGGAGGGCCGCCTGCTGAATGCTGCTGCACTGGAGGTCTGACTCCCCAAGGCCAGGGGGCTGCAGGTGCAGGGGTACCTTGAGGCGTAGGGAATCTTCATCCAGTTCTCTTGCAGTCAGCGGGGTCTTCCGGATTTAGACTGCAGGCGTCTTTGTGTTGGCCAGGAGGGGTCAACCCAGGGTGGACACAAAGTCGAAATTGCCCGAGGACCTGCTCTAGACCTGTGGGCTACCTGGACACAGTGTGCATGTGTTTAGTGAGGGGCCCCTTAGGGTGGCACAAAACATGCTTCGGCCCTTAGGGACCCTCCCTGGTCACAGGGCCTTTGGTACCACTGGTACCTTTCACAATGGACTTAGCAGTGTGCCAGGGGTTTGCCCATTGTGGAACAATGGTACTGTTTTTAGGGAAAGAACACAGTTGCTGGGGCCTTCTTAGCAGGATCCCAGCACACACTCAGTCAAGTTAGCATCAGATATCAGGCAAAAAGTGGGGGTACTGCCAACAAGGGGCCAGTTTCCTACAATCATGCAGTAACTGGTGGTAATATAAAGCACTCCTGTACCTTTGGGTGATACTGGAGCTTTACAAAACTGACCCTAAAATAAAACTGGGAACAGCAGGTTAAAATTGTGAACAGTGGTGGTAATATAAAGTGCTCCTGTACCTTCGGGTGATGTTGATGCTATATAAAAAACACCCCAAAAATGAATTTAAAAAAAACATGTAAGCCGCCAGGACGGGCAGCAAATATCCACTGGGTCTCTCATGTAATGTCCCCAAATATAATCATCAAAAAAAAAAATCCCATAAACATAATTTAACTTGGCTTCTTCTGAAGTCTGCAAGTTCATGCTATACATTGCAGTTGTTGCGCCTGGCAAAAGTGAAAAAAAGAAGCAAACAGGAACTTATTCACATCTGCTGGCACGAAACACTACTGAAACACACAAATGTGACCAGAACCACATAGTGTCGCAGCGGATTCAAACATATGGTGGGAGCCAGGGAGTCGCGCATTCAAGCAATCTGTTCTGGGAGTCGTGGATATTTTAAATGCAAATTGTGTTAGTCTTCTAACTAAAAATAATGAAAGGAGTAAAACTGCATTGATACTGTTTAAGTTAGATTATGAAAACAAGCAGTGTTTCATGCATGGCAAAGGCAGATACGCCTTGTTGTCCACTGGTACATGGCGTGGTGGCAGGCATGGCTTGGTCCAAATAAGTAATTCTCGGATAATTGATATTACACGCTTTCAGCTGTCACGCCAGAGTGTCCACTGACAATTTCTGTTTAACATCTTAGACACATTTTTACAGATAAACCTGGAATCACTGCAAGGCAATAGATGGAAATGGCCACGTGTCTATCAGGAGGTAACGTGTGACGCGTGCTGCTCCTCAGGGGGCTATTCGGACGCTACGCTGGCCTGGTCAAGGTCTTAAGATCTGCACACTGTTTCCGATGAAACACCGCACAGTACATCAGTCCAGGAAGAGCTACTGAGTGATGACCAGACAGAGGCTAAATACAGAGAAGGATAAGGGACATTCCTGCACTTCAGAAAGAGCAACTGCATACAAGTAGAGACAGAGCTGTGCCCTGCGGGTGCACAAGCATTTATGTATGACAGGGCCTAAGTGTCTTCACCTTTATTCATAACTCAATGTCATGCGTCAATCTCTCACTCACCAAGTTACCAGCCCTCTTACTTCTAAGCTATTCATACACTGGTTCTTTTTGTTGTCCGTGGTTAAAAGGCAGCTGTGTGCCGCAGCACCCACAGAGGACACAATATAGGAGGGGGAAACAGTCAGCAAGGTGTTTGCGTCCTCTACAGTTATGGGTTATGCAAAAGATGAGTTTTGTATTTTGTTTACAAGGCACTTCCTAAATCTGAGCATAATCTTCATAAGGAACAAAAAGATTGCAAAATGAAGTGTGGTTTAAAATGGAAAAAAAAAAAACAGAAGGCAACTTACCCTGTAACTCCTCCACTGGGATCCGAACACACTATAAGAAGCTTATATGGCAAGGGAAAGAAACTAACCACTGGGCTGTAGCTGCAGGATACTGAAGCGGATGCTTACAATAATACTAGCTAGGTGGAGCGAATCCACTGCTTGCTATCTCACGGCAAAGGAAAGAGTGCAACAGATTTGAGGTGCTGCAAGGCACAGTAAAACTGTTTAACATAGCGCCCGTGTGACGGTGGCTTAGAATGAAACATGATAACACCAGTAAACAAGTCATAAACCGCTGCTCTAACTATGGGAATACAATGAACAGTATGGGTGATATTTCTGTAATATCAATAGAATCATTATTATTATCTGGTTTCGAAATTCATTTTAACAAAGGAAGCAAGGATGTAGTTTGTTCACATCAGCTCGAAGCATGTCACACAACTAGAGAGGAGAGGTTTTAATAGACTTGTGCATGAAGAGAGTAAGACGTTAAGTCAATGAAGGGCTATGTGAGCTGCAAATCAGAAAACTGAGGAGGACAGAACCACGGGCATCACAAAGGCCCTGCTGCCCAGGGTGGGCCCATTTTTTGTAACATCACTGGACAGAGCTGCGTGCTTTACGTGCCTGTGCCAACTGATGCCAGTTGTAACAGCCTTGCATAATTTTAGATCACACCATCTGAACCGACGTTTGCGCTTACAAAAAAAAAAAAAAAAAAAATGACATCATACATACTTAGCAGTTCATGCAAAGTAAAATCATAGTTTGGGCATGGTACTTTACATAGTAAGTGAATCGGGTGCTTCGTGGGGGTGGGGAACAATTCCTTCACCTGTAAAGAAGCGCATGTGCAATATGAACTTCGGGTTGATTGAGTTGATGCGGCATGCGTACATAGCACTGATATTACCACTAAAATGCGCGAACACTAAAACAACTCGGACATAAGGGGAGGGGCAGCTAGAAAAAAGATCCCTTAAAGCACATGTCCTATTCTTATTGTCAATCACAGCCCTCCATAGGATGTCAGGGGAGATGAAGAGTTGATGTGCACAAAAGGGGGCAGACCTGTACATGCATGTGGAACAGGGCACCTGTCTGTGCACAGGGACTCGTGAGGCAGGTGTCAGTCATACTTCTCCATGGTTCACGGAGGGGAGACAGTAGCAGCCAGGCGCAGAGGGGACACAGTGAGTGTAAACAAACGAGTAGCGGGGATAATGTGCATGTGAATGTTCTCTTTCGGTGGCAGTGCGAGATACCATGGGGCTGAAGTACGTGCACATCTAACCCGGCTCTCAGCCACATCATGCACAGGCTGCACTCCCTAATCTAGTCAGGCATGGTGGTGATTACACATGGGTAACAATGAAGGGGCTGGCATGGTGGGTACAGAGAGTGTTTAGCCTGTCCATGTGTGGAAATTTGCAATGACAAATGTAGACTCATGCCACTTCAGGGGGTGGGATTCTGTGTCATGTACCTGGAACACAGAACACGCTTTTGGACATGTGTCCATCCTACAGAGATGGCATCCCACAAAGGCATGCATTGACCATTTTCTGCTATGTGACCAAGCTACTGAGTCACATATCATGGTCTCTCAGGAATCTGTAATATCAATATAATATCTCTCAGGAATCAACACACTGTCTGCAATGTGGGAATGTCATTTAGGCAATAAGTATGCACAGGATAAACATGACCTGTGTGAAGGTCAGAACAGGACTGTGGGAGTAAGGGACCTGTCATGACTCAAACACACACAATGTTAAGGATGCTAAGTGCACATGTATAATAGATCAAGAACTCACCCCTGTACTGACTCCTACTCTGATCAAAGGAATAAGGTATTCTGGGAAGCATATTACAACAGAGCCTCATATTGGCCACAAGGCAGGGTCTGCTGGGGTACAAGGAGTGGGCACATTGCCACAGTTGCATAGCCAAAGTATGTCCACCCCTGTCTAAACTAGGACCCATACTGGGGGATATAGGTGACAGGCCATGGTCTATGCAGGCTGAGCAGACAGAACCTGCATGACACTACATTCCCATTATTTCCATGCATGACGGTACATCATGTAGCCAATAGCTAATTGTCATGTGGTGTGTGCAGAAACATGAAGGGCAGACAGCGATGACATGCTTAACAAACCACAGTGAAAAAAGGGCATATGTGTGAAGAAATCTGTGTGACAACATACACATATCTCACATTACTCACGACTGACACATACAACATGCGTACTCAACTCATGCTGCCATGCACATACATGTTGTCTCACATATACAACAATCATGAGGAAAGAGACGTCAGTGGATGGCTGTAATGTTACCTCACCTAGTTATGTGCATCCAACACAAGGAGGATCTTGTTACACAAAAAACACACACACCACAATGTGAATTAACTCAACATATGGCACTATCCAGCAATACCTGCACACTGACCCCACCCATTGAAGCCACACATACTGCAACTACAGGCACACAAGTAGTCGAATCTGACACACAAGCACACTATCTAGCCTGTGAGGAGGGAAGGGATGGTGATGTACAGAAAAACTGGTGAACCACAGAGCTGTTCATACAGGGGTAGGACCTCCTCGACTAGCTTCTCCAGCTGTTCTGGAGAAGGCTGGAGCCGTATCACCGGCTGGTCATAGTATAATTGCTCCCAGAGGCGGTACACAGAGGCTCGATATTGGTAGTCTTGCTGGCAGCAGTGTCAGGAGTCATGTGAAGGAATCTGCAGAACATGGCGGTCATGTCCACCACGTATGAGGTCATCACCGCCGGCAGCGACCGCCAATGGCAACAATGTTAGCCTATGGCTGTGCGTGCCGCGGTTGCAACTTCTACCAGCGGTCGCAGGCAGTTCCGAATGTCCAGTGAAGTAAGTCAGGCAGGCGTTATTTTAGAGGCCTGAAATGTGGATTTAGGCTTCAAAAACTGTGTCACACCTCCGAAAATGTTGTTTTCAGCACACAAACATGCTTAGCCTGTCTTGTCACTTAGGTCCTACTACTCAAACACTATTGTAGTATGTTGCAGGGCACAGATGGCAATTTATAGTGGGGCACAGTCCACCCCTATCAAAGGCCATTTTTGCACTCCGGACATCCAGTTACATGCAGAGTGGAATTTGTGATGCACTTTTTTGTTTTAGGTCCAGATACATGATGTGAACACATGTGACAAACCAAGGGGGTAACATGTGACCCATGTGTCATTAGCAGCTGTGATGTGTACTGTTTGCCATGTCCATCCCTTCTAAATTCTCTTGGCATATTATCCTTGACATTCATCATGTATGTTGCTGTGGATATAATGACTAATGTCAGAATTCACTTCTTGTCATATATAGGTACTGAGGGAGTGGGAGGATGCAACAACCACCTGTCTGCCATCCACTGCCAGACCTTCAGACCATGAAAGAAATATATCATCCTCATGGATCGTTTGAATTAGCAAACAGTGGACTTTTTTTTTTAAATCAGCTGGAGCCAGGTCTGATGCCAGCTATTACTAATCCGGCCAGCATACCACCCATTGTACAAGTCATGTCTGTGTTGCACGTCCTAGCCACAGGGTCCTTCCAACATACAGTGGCCCAAACTGGTGGTAAGTCCCAATCTATGTACAGTCTGGTGTGAAGGATATCCTCTCATCAATGTTGAAACACCTGGACAGCTACATCCAGTTTCCCCAACAGGAGGATTTAGCCCATGCGAAGGCTGACTTTTATGGTTCTGCACGCATCCCACATGTGGTGGCAGCTATTGATAGCGCACATGTTGGCTTGGTCCCACCGCATGCCAATGAGCAAGTATACCGCAACTGAAAGAACTTCCATTCGATCAATATCGAAGTTGTAAGATTGGCGTACCTATACATTTCAAAGGTTATCAGTGTTCAATCCATGATGCCTTCATTATGCGGAACAGCACGATCCCCCTGCTGATGTCAAAACTGTGCTGAGAGAGGGAGAGAGGGACAGAGGGAGAGAGAGAGAGAGTGTGTGTGTGTGTGTGTCTCCCTCTCTCTATCCTTGTGGGGACTTGGGTGTGATAACACACTCACGCTGTGGGGACTTGATTGCACTGTGGGGACCTTTGTTTCATCAAGTTTGCTTATATTTTTGCTCAGCTCTGCCCCTGTAGGCAGGAGGTGGTACTGCGGTCTTAAACACACTGCATTTAAACACACTTTGCTCGCCAGAAACACACACTGGCAGCAGAAATGAGACATTTCAAAGAAACACCTGCATTACCTGGCGTTTGTCGATAAAAAAATTTCATGCAAATTTACTTTTTCTCTTTTTATTAAAATAAAACGTTATTTACATGATGATAATTGAACTGGTTTCATCATTTCTGGCATATAACTTAGAGGCATCAATGCTTATTAAATTTTAATGCTTGTACCAGGAAATCAGAGTTTCTATGTTGCTTTACTTTTATTTACATATTAAAATGCATTAAGCAATATGTTCTTTTAGATGATGGCTATATGGGAATATGCCTTTACAATGTTACCTTTACCATGCAATGCCTTTACTGCAAAGCCTTTACTGTGCATGCATCTACCACACATCCCTTCACAGCGCATTATCTATCTATCTGAAAATATAGATATATAGTGGTAAAGGGCAGTAAGTGTCATTTTGAGGTTTGGGATGGGTAGTGTTAAAAGGAGCTAAGACTAATTTTAGGTTTTGGGGTAGGTAGTGGTAAAGAGTGGGAAGGGTAATTTTAGCATTTTGGGTTAGGTAGTGATAAAAGATGGTAAGGATAATTTTAATGTGTAGGGGTGTGGTAAGGGCCATTCTATAGTTAATGGGAAGTTGTAAAGGGTAGTAAGGGTAATTTTAGGGTTTAGTGGTGGCTAGTGGTAAAGGTATGTCAAGACTAAAATAGATGGATATAGCTAGACATAGATAGATATAGATATATATGCACAATGATAAAGCTAATTTCGGAGAACAGGAGTGCAAGAGAGTGGTGATTAATAGGTAATGTAGTGTGGTGAGTGAGGTGACAAGGCCGTCTATGGAGGTGCACAATTTATTGTAAATTGAAGGTGGTGAGCACATTATCAATTTAGGTTATACATGTTGTGGCATGTCAAAGTGTTGTAATGTGTCATAGAGTGGAGTACAGTGGCGTGCCAAAGACTGGATTAGAATAACCTACATTGATTGGAGTAGAGTACACTGTGGTACAGCATGGTCGAGCGGAGTGGCATAGGGTCTTGTAGAGTTGAATGGCGTAGAGTGGAGTGGTGTAGACTGGAGTAGTAAAGTAGAGTGTGGAGTAGTGTGTTGTAAAGAAGAGTGCAGTAAAGTGAGGTAGAGTGGTATAGAGGGAATAGGATAGAGTGTCACACAGTAGAGTGGTGTACTGTAGAGTGAAATCGTGTACAGTGGAATAGCGTAGACTGTAGAGGCATAGAAAGGAGTGGCATAGAGTGAAATACCATAGAGGGGAGTGGCATGTCAGACTGTTGGAACGTGTCAGAGTGGAGTAGAGTGTTGCAGAGTAGAGTGGCATATAGTGTTGTAGAGTTGAGTGGCATAGAATGGTGTGGAGTGGCATACAGTGGTAGTAGAGTACAATGGAGTAGAGTTTAGTAGTCCGTCAGAGTAGAGTGCAGTAAAGTGGTTTGTAGTGGCATACAGGGAGTTGCGTAGTATGTTTTAGAGTGTTGTACAGTGGCATATAGTATAGAAAAGTGTTGTAGAGTGGAGTTGAATGGATTGGATTGGCATTTAGTGGGGTAAAGTGTTGTATAGTGGAGTTGAGTGGAGTGGCATTGCATGGAATGGAGTAAAAAGTCAGAGTGGAGTGGTGTACAGTGGGGTAGCTTAGAGTGCAGTAAAGTGTCAGACATGAGTGGCTTTTTGTAAAGTGTAATGGTGTGGCATGTCAGAGTGTCAGAAACTGTTGTAAAGTGGAGTGGCATACACTGAAGTACAGTGTTGTAGAGTGACAGAGTACACAAGAGTGTGTTAGAGTGTGATAGTGGAGTGGTACAGAGTGGAGTAGTGTGTCACAGAGTGTAGTGTAATGAACTGGGGTGGTGTTGTAGAGTATCATACAGTGGAATAAACTGTACTACATTGTTGTACAGTTAAATAGACTTAAATACAGTGTTCTACAATGGAGTGGCACAGAGTGGTAAAGTCTACTAGACTGGAGAGGAGTTCAGTATAGTAGATTGAAGTACACCGCTGTAGAGAACAGTAGACAGCAGTGGCAAACGAGAGTAGCTTACAGTGCAGTGTCATACAGTGTTGTAGAGTGTTGTATAGTAGAGTATTGTGGTGTAGAGTGGAGTGGCAAAGAGTGTGGTGTTAAAGAGTATTGTGGTATAGAGTGGAGTAATTTGAAATAGCATAGACTAGAGTCGCCCGGCATTCAATGAAATAGCATATAGTAGAGTGGTATAGATAGGAGATGCATACAATGGAATAATGTACAGTGGCATGGTGCAGACTGGAGTTGCATACAGTGTAAAAGCTTAGAGTGGAGTGATGTACGGGGAAGACACACAGTGGAATACTGTAAAATGGAATGGCTTAAAGTGGGGTTGCGTGGAGTGAAGTGGCAGATCGAGTGGCATAGAGTGGAGTGGCATACCGTAGAGTGGAGTGGCATAGACTGGAGTGGCGTACAGATGAATAACAAAGTGGAGTGATGTACACTGGAGTGGCATGTCCTAGTAAAGTGGAGAGGAGTGGAGTGTCATGTTATAGAGACGGTTGGCGTAGACTGGAGTGGCACAGAGTAGAGTAGTCTGCTGTAGAGTAGGATGAAGTGACATTACAATAGAGTAGTGTGGAGTGGCTTACATATAGTGTAGTAGCATACAGTGGAGTGTCATACAGTGCAAAGGACTGTTGTAAAGTGGAGTGGCATGTTGTAGAGTGAATAGGTTTGTCCTAAAGTGGAGCATAGTGCCGTACAGTGAAGTGGAGCTATGTGTCATAAAGTGGAGTATTGTGTCGCACAGTGGAGTGGCACGGGGTGGAGTGTTGTAGAGTCTAGTATATAGAGATGTAGTGTGTAAAAGGTTGAATGACTGTACATTTTTCAGGAATGTAGAATATAGTGTGCATGGTAACGCAAGGCAACAACTTGGGCTGCCTGACTTCCATTTTTCCAGACTTACAAAGCAATGCAAAGTGATGCATGGTGGCCTTGCATTATTTGGTAAATCGGACTTAAATATTGCGTCACCTTTGGGGCATGGCTTGGCCGGCAGCAATGGTGGACGTGTAGACGCGCCGCTCCGCCGAGGCCTACAGATTATCCTTTAATTATTAACCCCAGTGGGAGCCTGCGAGGACGATACGGGCACAGGGGGTGAAGAAGACACCCCGCGGCGACCATCTAATGTCCTGAGAAACAGCCCGTGGCTGGGCACCTGGGCAGGAACAAAGAGCGGCCTAGCGGGCGCTGGAGTCGGCTGCTGGCCTGCGGGACGCACAGCAGCAATGCGAAGACGTGGCGAGGGCTGGGAAGCGCCCAACACCGGTGGACTCCTGGAGGCAGACCTGGGGCTAAAGTGGCCCCGAAACAGAGCTAGCACCAGAGGATGCGCGATCAGAGAGTGGTGTACCAGGGAGGCATGGGGCGGCTCCGATAGGGGCAAGGACTCTGCCCATCGGGGGAGCGAACGGCCTAGGAGGAAGGCCCGGGAATTGCTGTGGCCCTTCAATAACAAAGCGCTGAGCGCGCTAGAACACAGGTAAGCACTGGGGTCCTCGAGAGGGCCCTATGGCAAGGAGAAGGAGGCCAGCCCGAGAACGCACTACCCCGGGGGAGTAAAACAGGGAGAGGACCATGAAACACAGGGCCGCCAAGACGCCCGAGTGAGCAGGCCCAAGAGAGAGTGCACAGGGCCGGACAGAGGGTCAACGCCCCTTCGGCTAGACATTAAAATATTCACAACTGCAGACGAGACGCAATGATGGGGCATGGCCCTAATGATTAACTGAAGGCGCGTAGGGTGCCTTTTGGAGCGGAGAGCTCAGCTGAAATAAAAGGAGAGGAGGTAGAGGGTGATCAGTGGCCTTAGGTGCACTATATCTGGAGCTGCATTTGCATAGAGCGGATTAAGAGGAGGAAGGAGTGTGAGCACAGCGATTGCTGCGGATTCCCGGGCAGGGGTGCCCCGAGGCTGCATGTCGACCCATAGCCGGAAGAAGGGAAGGCTGCAAGGGAAAGAACGCACTGGTAGCCAAAGCGCTTCGGAAATGGGCGAACCGGTACCACTTTCTTTACAGGTGACATGGACAAGATCCTGGGGGCAAAAGAAGAGTCCAAGACCATGCTCCAGCGAGAAATTGGTTAAGTATCGGTAGAAATAGGCCTGCTGCACGCAGATCACCAGAAACTTGCGGACAGGGTTCGAGAGGCTGAGACGACGCTCACCGGGGTGGCACCAGCGCAGCAGGAGATACAGGTCATGCTGGGGCAACTAACAGACCGTGTTCAGAGACTGGAATGCTGAGCAGAGGATGCGGAAGACCGCAACTGGCTAAATAACGTGCACATTATTGGGCTGCCGGAAGGAGCTAAAGGGACGGATGCAGTGGCCTTCCTTGAAAAATGGATGAAACAGGAAGGGGCCCCGGGCCTACTCACATCATTCTTCGCCCTGGAGAGAGCCCACCGAGTACAGACAAGACCAGTGGCGCCTGGGCGCCCTCCGTGGACCGTAATAGCCAAATTGCTCCACTATAGGGACAGGGACATACTGTTGAGGAAGCAAGATAAGCAGGGCCTTTCAGGATAGATAATGGGTCAGTGACCCTGTTTCCGGACTTTACTGCGGAGGTACAGACCAAAAGGGCATTCTATATGGCGGTGAAAAGGGCCTTGAGAGATGCTGGTATCCAATATTCGCTCCCATTCCCAGCCAGGATGAGAGTAATGCAGGAGGGGCACAGCACATATTTCCAGACACCGGAGGAGGCCTGGGAATGGTTGGAGGCGCACAAGGCTGAGGGGGAACTCTGGGTCCTCGCTGGCGGCATCGCAAAGACGAAGGTGCAGAGAAAAGCGGAGACTCCCGAACGGATCGCGCTCGGGCACCAGACCAACACCGGCACAGAAATATCTGGCCAGGAAATCGGTCTTGGAAGCTGTAGCATCACTGCAGCAGGGAAAAGCGACAGCTGAGGCCAGTGGTGGGAACTCGGACCACCAAACTTACTCCACGGACTCGGGCTCCAACCATTCTGATGGAGCCCCAATAGTGACCCCACAAACAGCAGATGACATGTAGGGAGAACAAAAGAGAAAGGGGTTGGCCTCCCACTGGGGGAACAACCCGGTTAAGGGAATACAGGCAATAAAGCTCCCCCCCTCCCCCCAACCTGGATTCTCGACCAACATCACCAAATGGCGAGAACTCTACATGACTTAATGTTACTGTTTTGCTCACTGAGTGTAAACTGGACAACCGCCCGTTGCGGAATTGCCCTGGGAAGAGGGAGTTGGGGTTTGATGTTTTTGTTACATTTCATGCACAGGGGGTCAATTACTCTGGAATCAATGTATATGGCGTGACTGAGACACGTAAGAGTGATGAAGCGTTGCGAAAACTTCAGGGGGGTTATGATCTTTATTAACTCTGTTCCCGCATACCGATGGAATACAAACTGATAACTTGGAATATCCGGGGGAGGGGGTCACCAATTAGACATCATGAGATCCTGTTGTACCTCAAGAGAAGGGGGGTACACATAGCAATACTCCAAGAAATGCACCTCACCTCACAAGAGGTAGACAAACTGAGGCATAGGAGGAGGGGACAGCTCTTTGATCCTACATTTTCAGCGTCTGCGAGGGGGGGCACTGATTTGGGTCAGAGCTGGGGTCCCGTTCGAGGACCTTTCTATAGATCTAGATCCAGACGGTAGATATGTCATTGTAGAGGGTAGGCTGCAAGGTAGGCTCGTAGTGATGAGCTGTATATATGCACCTAACCAGGAAAAGACCTCATTTTGGCGGACACTATCGGGGCGCATGGCTAGGTGCACTGGGGACCGCTTTTTGCTTGGGGGTGATTTTAATTGCGAATTACAACTCTGAATGGACCGCTCCTTTCCTCCCATGTTTGGAGCGGCGGCACATAAAATGGTGGAGAATTTTAGAGAGTGGGTGAGACACTGGGGAGTAGAAGACGTCTGGCGATTACAGAACCCACAGATCCGGGACTACTCATTTGACTCAGGTCTACATCATCTGCACACCAGGACAGACCAGGTGGTGTGCTCGGGCTCCATTACACACAAAATAGTCGCCTCCGAGTATCTGGGGCATACGTTGTCAGACCATGGCCCATTACTGGTCACCTGGCAAAGATCAGAGGTGAGGGCCCCATATCGACATGGAGACTTCAGCCAAGGGCCCTGGAGGATCCAGTGTACAGAGAAGAGCTTCGGACACACCTCAGGGAACACATTGGGATTTTTAAGGGCTCCACAGAGTCCCACAGTGTAGAATGTGAGACTCTTAAAGTAGTAATCAGAGGCCATTGCATGGGGCAGTCAGTGGGGATCAGACGAACTCTTGTGAGTGAATTGACGCAGCTAGAAAAAGACCTCCATGACAGAGAGATTGAATAAGGGGTGGACCCGGAAGCCCACCGTAAACTATTTAAGGCATTTCACCAGACACTAGACAGATTAAGATGCCACGATTACCGGAGGCACATGATGTCCGTAAAAGCCGAGGAGGGCAGGGCGTGGTTGGTACGACCCGTGGGATGTAACGCCCAATAACGAGTGTACGAGGGGTGGCTGGGGACCAGGTGTACACACCATTGGAGATTAACGATGCTTTCAATTCCTATTATACGCTCTTTACAGGCACCCAGGGGGCGACTTGCAGCAGATGCTGGAGGCTCAGCTAGAGTCCCTCCCATTGGTTGGCCTTGGGTCGGACGATAGGGGTCACTTCGGGGAACCGATCTCACTAGAGGAGGTGAAAATTGCTATCACACAGCTGGCTGCAGGTAACACTCCGGGCACGGATGGGCTACCCATGTAGTTCTATAAGGCATATATGGACATCATTGCCCCAGTATTGGTTGATCTATATACGGAGGCATTTGAGACTGGCTTTCCCCCCGGGACCCTGAGAGAGGCGCTGGTGGTTCCGCTTCCCAAGACCAAATCAGCCGAAAGAACTGTGACCGATTTCTGCCCACCCATGTTAAATTGTGATTTTAAAATCCTTAGCAAGGCGCTGGCTAATAGGCTGTTGCAACACATTCCCACTCTTATCCACGAGGATCAGAATGGCTTTGTGCCTACACGAAGCATCTCCCTGAACCTTAGACGGCTGTTTGCGATACTGCACTGGCCACTAGAGGAGCGATGCCCTGAGGCTATGCTCCTATCGGTAGACTTAGAAAAAGCATTTGACTCGGTGAGATGGGACTATCTTCGGGCAGTGATGGTAAGAATGGGGATGGGAGAAAACTGGGTACGGTGGGTCGAGCTGTTATACCGCCGACCAGTGGCCAGGGTGCGAGTAGGAGTAACGAGATCTGAATCTTACCCCATATGCCGTGGTACCAGACAATGATGTCCCCTCTCGCCCTTGTTGTTTGTAATTGCCATGGAGCCGTTGGCGGCACAGTTCCAAGTAGAGGGACAGGGTAAGGGTATAATATGTTCTGTCCAATTCAGCATTACATCACTCTATGCAGATGATCTGCTGATATATTTACGTGATGGTGGGTCTGAGATTCCATGGGCACTGACGCTGCTAGAGGGTTTTGGTGCACGATCAGGCCTCAGAGTTAACAGGGGGAAGACATAGGTTTTTCCGTTGTCTGAGGGTGCCATCCGCCCGTCCGCATGCCCTGACGATCTCCCCTGGTCGCCACGCTCTTTTCGGTACTTGGACATCCAGGTATTTCACGATATGTGTGATCTGCGCGACGGAAACTTTGGAGCGGCCCTCCGCTCCTTACGATCTGCTGTGCAGTTCTGGTGCTCTCTTAGGCTCCCAATGATGGCCCGGGTGGCCTTATCTAAAATGATCATGCTACCTCACCTCCTCTATTACTTCACGAACCTACCAGTGTCTATTCCAGGGAGCTGCTTTAGAGAACTAAACGTGCTCCTTCGGGGGCTCTTATGGGATGGGGGGCGCCAGCGAACATCGCTCTCTGCTGACCTAGGCTGGAGGGGGGGGGGACGGGCGGTCCTAGATTTTGAATCGTACTACCAGGCATGCCAGCTCCAATGGGTGGCTAGATGGGTCTCTGGGGACATCGGACGGGAATGAGTGTGGTTGGTGGTGAAATAGAGACGGATGCTCTGGTGGCGGGTCTGCTGGACACTAGAAACCTCCCGCCTGGGAGATCGGACTTACTGACGGCGGCTCTTTCCTGCTGGAAGATGAGTCTGAGGCATACTGAGGTGACGGTGGCCTATTCCCCTGAACTGCCACTGACTGGCATACCATTGGGAGCACCGGGCCACACTGAGTGGGGGCTGGGTCAGGGCCTGGACCCAGGCGGGGATACTGACGCTAGGAGACCTTTTCCGAGAGGGGGTACTGAGACCCTTTGTGGGACTAATGGAGGAGGATGGGATCCCAGCGGGACAATTTCTGACATACCAAATGCTGGTGCTAGCTGTGCAAAGATTATGGCCCACAGTAAACGCGGAACCAGAGACCCATGCCTTATTGCATCTACTATTGGCAGGGAGGGGGGGGGGTGGAGACAGTCATCTGGTCACTAAACTTTACTGGGCTTCCATTGATACTATACTGAAGCCCTTACAGACCTTGAGGGAGAAGTGGGGGGAGACAGGGGGGGTAGAGCCTTAACAGACATCGAGTGGCAAAGGGTACTGGCATATCCTCAGACAGCATCCAGAAACACACAGTTCAAATACATTCAATACAACTATATCCACAGAACATACCTCACCCCACATAGACTTAGAGTGATCTACGGGGGGAGCCCAGGGATTGCCCCAGATGTCAGGTGGCGGACCGGGACTTCCTTCGCATGGTTTGGGAATGCCCCAGCATACAGGGGGGATGGACGAGAATATTGGCGGAACTAGGAGAGGTCCTTGGTACTAGACTACACATGAGCCCTCTTCTGTGCTTGGTGGGACTGCACAAGAGACCTGCATCTAAGAAAGTGGGTAGTGGGTTTTTGGATCTTGCAATAGTCTTGTTTAGGCGCAAAATTGCAATGACCTGGAAGTCTCAGGCGGGACCGAAATTAGAGGACTGGAAAACAGATGTTTTGGTATGGGCCCTGGCCGAACTGCAAGTGCTGCAAAGAGAGGAGGCACGAGGGGTTAGGGCAAAATATTTGGCTCCGTTGTGGAAAGAAATAATGGAGGACTGGGAGGACTGGAGGAGAGGGCACGGGAGCACCAAGGCGATGGGACCCCAGGGAGGGAGGCTGACGAGGCGGACACTAGGAGTGGGGAAGGGTGGAAAGACAGGCATGAGCATGGGGGTGGGGGGGACCACGAGCGAAACTGTATTAACTGGCAGCGAAGGGTGAATCTCGGAGGAGGGATGGGAGACCCGGATACTACACTGGAGAGGAAGTATGACCCTAGTTGAGACCGGGGGGTCCCTGTCGGAACAGTGGACAATGCATAGTGAGGAAGGGAAAGGAGGACACTTTAGCAGACCACAACAGTAGAATGAACTGGAAGTAATAGCTAGAACGGATCACACACAGCACCACTTATTCCACCTGCGCGCTGTTTGTTTTTAGTAGTTACTTTTTAGCTACCTTGTTGTTTAAATGGCTTACAGTTCAATGAGGATATCCAGTGCACGGGAAGAAATAGGGCATGAGAATGATGGGGAGCGTTAACAGTAGGTGCAGGGGAATGATTACAACAATGACTAACTGAATCACAAATGACCCTGTTGTTGAGCGTGACCCGAATGTATACAGTGAGCCCTTAAAGTACAGATTGTATTGAAGAATATATATGGAAAATGTCACTTACCCAGTGTACATCTGTTCGTGGCATGAGACGCCGCAGATTCACATGCTGTGTATTATCCTGCCATCTAGTGTTGGGCTCGGAGTGTTACAAGTTGTTTTTCTTCGAAGAAGTCTTTTCGAGTCAGGAGACCGAGGGACTCCTCCCTTTCGGCTCCATTGCGCATGGGCGTCGACTCCATCTTAGATTGTTTTCCCCGCAGAGGGTGAGGTAGGAGTTGTGAATATACTAGATGTGCCCAAGCAATGGAGTAGGTATGTATGTACATAATGTGTATTAAAATATTTATTTACAAATTTACAATTTTCATTCAACTAATAACGGATACAGGCTCCCGGGGAGGTGGGAGGCCACATGTGAATCTGCAGCGTCTCATGCCACGAACAGATGTACACTGGGTAAGTGACATTTTCCGTTCAGTGGCATGTGTAGCTGCAGATACACATGCTGTGCATAGACTAATAAGCAGTAAACTCCAAAATGCGGTGGCTTAGCCTGTAGGAGTTGAAGATGTCTGAAATAATGTTCTTAATACGGCCTGTCCTACTGTGGCTTGTTGCGTTGCTAACACATCTACACAGTAATTCTTAGTGAATGTATGAGGCGTAGACCATGTGGCTGCCTTACAAATTTCTGTCATAGGTATATTCCCTAGAAAAGCCATTGTGGCACCTATTTTCCTAGTGGAATGTGCTCTTGGTGTAATAGGTAGATCTCTTTTTGCTTTAATATAGCAAGTTTGAATACATGTGACTATCCATCTGGCGATGCCTTGTTTGGATATAGGATTACCTGCATGAGGTTTTTGGAAGGCTACGAACAACTGTTTTGTTTTACGAAATTGTTTTGTTCTGTCAATGTAATACATTAGTGCTCTCTTTATGTCTAATGTATATAAGGCTCTTTCAGCTACTGAGTTTGGTTGTGGAAAGAAGATTGGTAGTTCCACGGTTTGGTTTAGGTGGAATGGTGATATGACCTTTGGTAGAAATGTAGGATTTGTACGGAGAACCACTTTATGTTTATGTATTTTTATAAAGGGTTCTTGAATAGTAAATGCTTGTATCTCACTTACTGTTCTAAGTGATGTGATAGCTATTAGAAAGGCTACTTTCTAAGTTAAGTATTGCATCTCGCAAGAGTGCATGGGTTCGAATGGTGGTCCCATGAGTCATGTTAATACAATATTAAGGTTCCACGAAGGTACTGGTGGTGTCCTTGGGGGTATTATTCTTTTTAGTCCCTCCATAAATGCTTTGATGACTGGGATTCTAAAAAGCGATGTTGTATATGTAATATGCAGATAGGCAGATATTGCAGTGAGATGTATTTTAATGGAAGAGAATGCTAGATTAGACTTTTGTAAGTGTAATAAGTAGCTTACAATGTCCTTTGTGAAAGCATCTAGTGGTTGGATCTGATTAGTGTGGCAGTAGTAAACAAATCTTTTCCATTTGTTTGCGTAACGATGTCTTGTCGTAGGTTTTCTAGCTTGTTTAATGACTTCCATACATTCTTGTGTAAGGTTTAAATGTCCAAATTCTAAACCTTCAGGAGCCAGATTGCTAGATTGAGGGATGCTGGATTTGGTTGTCTGATCTGTTGTTTGTGTTGTGTTAACAGATTCGGTCTGTTTGGTAACTTGATGTGAGGTACTACTGATAAGTCCAACAGTGTTGTGTACCACGGTTGGCGAGCCCAGGTTGGTGCTAGGAGTATAAGTTTGAGTTTGTTTTGACTTGGTTTGTTGACCAGATAAGGAATGAGTGGGAGAGGGGGAAAAGCGTAAGCAAATATCCCTGACCAACTGATCCATAGTACATTGCCCTTGGATTGAGGGTGTGGGTACCTGGAAGCGAAGTTTTGGCATTTTGCGTTTTCTTTTGTTGCGAATAGGTCTATTTTTGGTGTTCCCCAGCGTAGGAAGTAATCCTGTAGGATCTGGGGGATGAATTTCCCATTCGTGAGTTTGCTGGTGATCTCGACTGAGATTGTCGGCTAACTGGTTGTGAATGCCTGGGATGTATTGTGCTATCAGGCGAATGCGAATGTGATTGTGAATTGCCCAATGCCAAATTTTTAGGGCTAAGAGACACAGTTGTGACGAGTGTGTCCCTCCTTGTTTGTTGAGATAATACATTGTTGTCAGTTTTGACAAGAATGTGTTTGTGGGCTAATAGTGGTTGAAATGCTTTTAATGCTAGAAACACTGCTAGCAGTTCCAAATGATTTATGTGAAGTTGTTTTTGTTGATTGTCCCATTGACCCTGTATGCTGTGCTTGTTGAGGTGTGCTCCCCACCCCATCATGGAAGCATCTGCTGTGATCACATCTTGAGGCACTGGGTCTTGGAATGGCCGCTCTTGGTTTAAATTTATAGGGTTCCACCATTGAAGCGAGAAGTGTGTCTGGCGGTCTATCAACACTAGATCTTGAAGTTGACCCTGTGCTTGTGTCCATTGTTTTGCTAGGCACTGTTGTAAGGGCCACATGTGTAATGGGAGAATGGCTATGCATGAAGACATCATGCCTAGAAGTTTAATTACAAACCTTACTCAGTAGTGTTGGTTTGAATGTATGCTTGATGTTATATTTTGGAACGCTTGAACCCTTTGTGGACTTGGAGTGGCAATTGCTCTTTGTGTGTTGAGAGTTGCTCCCAAGTATTGTTGTATTTGGAATGGCTGCAGATGTGATTTCTGGTCATTTATAGAGAACCCTAGTGTGTGTAGAGTTTCTATAACTTATTGCGTGTGAAGAAGACACTGTTGTTGAGTGTTGGTTTTTATTAGCCAGTCATCTAAGTATGGGAATACGTGCATGTGCTATCTCCTTATGTGAGCGGCTACTACTGCAAGGCATTTTGTGAATACCCTTGGGGCTGTTGTTATCCCGAACGGTAACACTTTGAATTGATAGTGTACGCCGTGTATCACAAACCTTAAGTATTTTCTGTGAGAAGGATGGATGGGTATGTGAAAGTACCATTCTTGAGATCCAATGTTGACATGTAGTCCTCCTTTTTTATTAAGGGAACCACGTCTTAAAGTGTTACCATGTGGAAGTGGTCTGATTTGATGAAGAGATTCAGTGTTCTGTGGTCTAAGATAGGTCTTAACGTTTTGTCCTTCTTTGGAATTAGGAAATATAGTGAGTAGACGCCTGTTCCTTTCTGATGGTTGGGTACTAATTCTATTGCTTGTTTTTGTAATAGTGCTTGGACCTCTATTTGTAATAGGTCTAAGATCTGGCGGGAAATTTGTGAATTCTATGCAATAACCATGTTGGATAATAGCTAGGACCCATGCGTCTGTGGTAATGTGTGTCCAGTTTTGATAGTATGCGGTAAGTCTCCCCCCACTGGTGTTAAGTGTTGGGTTTTGTGACAATGAAGTCACTGCTTGGTTTGGCCTGTTTTAGGTGTCTGGAACTTTCCCCTTCTTCTTGGGAATTGTCATCCTCTATATGAGCCACAAAACCCTCCCCTCTGGTATTGTGCCTGATAGGTGGGTCTGGTTTGTGAGGTGGAAGGCTCTGGTGTTTGCATTCGAAACCCCCCTCTAAATTGTGGCTTTCTAAATGTGCCTTCACCCTGTGGGGAGTAGAGCGCGCCCATGGCCTTGGCCGTGTCCTTCTTTAATTTTTCAATTGCTGTGTCCACTTCCGGCCCAAACAATTGTTCTTGGTTAAAAGGCATGTTCAACACTGCCTGTTGGATTTCTGGCTTGAATCCAGAGCTTCGTAACCATGCATGCCTGGGAATGGTTACCGCAGTGTTGACGGTTCGTGCTGCTGTGTCTGCAGAGTCTAATGCGGACCTTATTTGGTTGTTGGATATTGCTTGTCCTTCTTCCACAACCTGCTGGGCACGTTTCTGGTGTTCTTTGGGCAAGTGTTGTATAATGTGTTGCATCTCTTCCCAGTGTGCCCTGTCGTAGCGAGCAAGTAGGGCTTGTGAGTTTGCGATCCGCTATTGATTGGCTGCCTGTGCTGCCACTCGTTTGCCCGCTGCATCAAACTTCCTACTCTCTTTGTCAGGCGGTGGAGCGTCTCCTGATGATTGAGAGTTTGCCCTCTTTCTTGCTGCTCCTACAACCACTGAGTCTGGTGTAAGTTGCTGTGTTATAAACACAGGATCCGTTGGGGGAGGCTTGTATTTTTTCTCCACCCTAGGTGTGATAGCCCTTCCTTTAATTGGCTCCCGGAATACCTGATTTGCATGTTTGAGCATGTACGGGAGCATTGGCAGACTCTGGTAGGAAGTGTGGGTGGATGCCAAGGTGTTTAACAGGAAATCATCCTCTATTGGCTCCAAGTCCATTGCTACATTGTGGAACATAGCTGCCCTGGATAGTACCTGCGTATATGCAGTACTGTCCTCTGGAGGTGACGGCTTTGATTGGTAGCAATCCAGACTGTTATCTGATACTGGTGCATCATAAAAGTCCAATGCATCAGGATCATCCTGTGTCATCCCTGTATGCGTAGGTGACTGCATCGGAGGTGTTCCCACCGGAGACAACTGTGGTGTGTGTAGTGGGGAAGGTTGTGGAGAAAAACTTGGTGGTGGAGTTTTTTCTTTGGCTGCATTTCTGATCTTTGAAATGCCAGTTTTCTTTTTGTTTTAATTGGAGGAAGAGTTTGTATTTTTCCAGTCTCTTTCTGGATATGCAGCCAGTGGCATGAGACGCTGCAGATTCACATGCTTTGCACATCCCACCATCTAGTGTTGGGCTCGGAGTGTTACAAGTTGCTTTTCTTCGAAGAAGTCTTTTTGAGTCACGAGATCGAGGGACTCCTCCCCTTTCGGCTCCATTGCGCATGGGCGTCGACTCCATCTTGGATTGTTTTCCCCGCAGAGGGTGAGGTAATTGTGTATTATAGTAACAGTGCCCATGCAATGGAGTAAATATGTATGTACATAATGTGGTTTAAAGCGATATATTTACAAATTTATAAATGTTCAAGATCAACTTCAAACGGCTACAGGCTACCAGGGAGGTGGGCAGGCGCATGTGAATCTGCAGCGTCTCATGCCACGCACAGATGTACACTGTGTAAGTGACATTTTCCGTTCAATGGCATGTGTAGCTGCAGATACACATGCTTTGCATAGACTAGTAAGCAGTTATCTTCCCAAAAGCGGTGGCTCAGGAGTTGAAATTGTTTGAAATAAAGTTCGTAGTACTGCTTGTCTTACTGTGGCTTGTTGTGTTGTTAACACATCCACGCAGTAATGCTTGGTAAACGTATGAGGCGTAGACCATGTGCCTCCTTACATATTTCAGTCATTGGAATGTTTCCTAGAAAGGCCATGGTAGCACCTTTCTTTCTAGTTGAGTGTGCCTTTGGTGTTATAGGCAGTTCTCTTTTTGCTTTGAGATAACAGGTTTGAATGCATTTAACTATCCATCTGGCAATGCCTTGTTTGGATATTGGATTCCCTGTATGAGGTTTTTGGAAAGCAACGAACAGTTGTTTTGTTTTTCAAATTTGTTTTGTTCTGTCAATGTAGTATATTAATGCTCTTTTGATGTCTAATGTATGTAGTGCTCTTTCAGCTACTGAATCTGGTTCTGGAAAGAACACTGGTAGTTCTACTGTTTGATTTAAGTGGAACGGTGATATGACTTTTGGTAAGAACTTAGGATTTGTTCGTAAAACTACTTTATGCTTGTGTATCTGAATAAAGGGTTCTTGTATGGTAAATGCCTGTATTTCACTTACTCTTCTTAGAGATGTGATGGCAATTAGAAACGCTACTTTCCATGTTAAATATTGTATCTCACATGTGTGCATGGGTTCAAACGGTGGACCCATGAGCCGTGTTAAGACAATGTTAAGGTTCCACGAAGGAACTGGTGGTGTTCTTGGTGGGATCATTCTTTTTAGGCCCTCCATAAAAGCCTTTATGACTGGGATCCTAAAGAGTGAAGTTGAGTGCGTAATTTGCAGATAAGCTGAAATTGCAGTGAGATGTATTCTAATGGATGAAAAAGCTAGCTTTGACTTTTGTAAGTGCAGTAGGTAGCTGACGAGGTCTTTACCAGATGCGTGTAAGGGTTGAATTTGTTCATTATGGCAGTAATAAACAAATCTTTTCCACTTATTTGCATAGCAATGTCTTGTGGTTGGTTTCCTAGCTTGTTTTATGACCTCCATACATTCTTGTGTAAGGTTTAGATGTCCGAATTCTAAGACTCCAGGAGCCAAATTGCTAGATTCAGCGATGCTGGATTTGGGTGTCTGATCTGTTGTTTGTGTTGAGTTAACAGATCTGGTCTGTTTGGTAGTTTGACATGAGGCACTACTGAGAGGTCTAGTAGTGTTGTGTACCAAGGTTGTCTTGCCCAAGTTGGTGCTATTAGTATGAGTTTGAGTTTGTTTTGATTTAATTTGTTTACTAGGTATGGAAGGAGTGGGAGAGGGGGAAAAGCGTATGCAAATATCCCTGACCAACTCATCCATAGCGCATTGCCCTGAGACTGATCCTGTGGGTACCTGGATGCGAAGTTTTGGCATTTTGCGTTTTCTTTTGTTGCAAAGAGGTCTATTTGTGGTGTTCCCCATCTTTGGAAGTAAGTGTTTAGTATCTGGGGTTGAATCTCCCATTCGTGGATCTGTTGGTGATCCTGAGAGAGATTGTCTGCTAGCTGGTTCTGAATTCCTGGAATGAACTGCGCTATTGGGCGAATGTGGTTGTGAATCGCCCAATGCCATATTTTCTGTGCCAGGAGACACAACTGTGTTGAGTGTGTTCCTCCCTGTTTGTTCAAATAATACATTGTTGTCATATTGTCTGTTTTGACAAGAATGTGTTTGTGGATTATTATAGGTTGAAATGCTTTCAGCGCTAGAAATACCGCCAGTAGTTCTAAGTGATTTATGTGAAACTGTCTCTGCTGAGTGTCCCATTGTCCTTGGATGCTGTGTTGGTTGAAGTGTGCTCCTCACCCTATCATAGAGGCATCCGTTGTTATTACGTATTGAGGCACTGGGTCTTGGAAAGGCCGCCCTTGGTTTAAATTTATATTGTTCCACCATTGAAGCGAGGTGTATGTTTGGCGGTCTATCAACACTAGATCTAGAAGTTGACCCTGTGCCTGTGACCATTGTGATGCTAGGCACTGTTGTAAGGGCCGCATGTGCAATCTTGCGTTTGGGACAATGGCTATGCATGAGGACATCATGCCTAGGAGTTTCATCACCATTTTGACTTGTATCTTTTGTTTTGGGTGCATGGCCTGTATTACATTGTGAAATGCCTGTACCCTTTGTGGACTTGGAGTGGCTATCCCTCTTGTTGTGTTGATTGTCGCTCCTAAGTACTGTTGTATTTGACACTGCTGAAGGTGTGACTTGTTGTAGTTGATAGAGAAACCTAGTTTGTGAAGGGTTTCTATGACGTACTTTGTGTGTTGTGAACACCGTTCTAACGTGTTGGTTTTGATTAACCAATCGTCTAGGTACGGGAACACATGTATTTGTTGCCTTCTGATATGTGCGGCCACTACTGCCAGGCATTTTGTAAAAATTCTTGGCGCAGTTGTTATTCCGAATGGCAACACCTTGAATTGGTAATGTACCCCTTGGAATACAAACCTTAAGTATTTTCTGTGTGAAGTATGTATCGGTATATGGAAATATGCATCCTTTAGGTCTAGTGTTGTCATGTAGTCTTGTTGTTTGAGCAATGGGATTACGTCTTGCAGTGTCACCATGTGAAAGTGATCTGATTTGATGTAGATATTTAATGTTCTGAGATCTAATATAGGTCTTAGCGTTTTGTCTTTTTTGGGTATGAGAAAGTATAGTGAGTAAACTCCTCTTCCTCTCTGATGAATTGGTACTATCTCTGTTGCATTTTTTTTGCAACAAAGCCTGGACCTCCAATTGTGGAAGATCCATGTGTTGTTTTGACATATTGTGTGTTTTCGGTGGGACATTTGGAGGGAATTTTAGAAATTCTATGCAATAACCATGCTGGATAATGGCTAGGACCCACGTGTCTGTTGTTATTTCCTTCCAGTTTTTGTAGAACTTGGTTAGTCTCCCCCCCCCCCCACTGGTGTTATGTGTTGGGGATTTGTGACATAGAAGTCACTGTTTATTTTGTGGAGTTTTGGGACTTTGGAACTTCCCTCTACTCTTTGGGAAATGTCCCCCTCTATATTGTCCCCGAAAACTTCCCCGCTGGTATTGGCTCTGATAAGTGGGCCTTGTTTGTGAGGTTGTGGGTTCTGTGCTTTGTCCTCAAAACCCCCCTCGAAACTGTGATTTTCGAAATGTGCCTCTGCTCTGTGGGGAGTAGAGTGCGCCCATGGCTTTAGCCGTATCCGTGTCCTTTTTAAGTTTTTCGATAGCAGAGTCCACCTCCGGCCCAAACAACTGCTGTCCGTTAAATGGCATATTCAGCACGGCCTGTTGTATTTCCGGCTTGAATTCAGATGTACGCAGCCATGCATGTCTCCTTATTGTTACTGCTGTATTTACAGTCCTAGAAGCTGTGTCTGCTGCATCCATTGCTAACCGTATCTGATTGTTCGAGATACTCTGTCCTTCCTCCACCACTTGTTGTATCTGCAGCTACACATGCCATCGAACATATATATATATGGAAAATGTCACTTACCCAGTGTACATCTGTTCGTGGCATGAGATGCTGCAGATTCACATGCTGCGCATATCCCGCCATCTAGTGTTGGGCTCGGAGTGTTACAAGTTGTTTTTCTTCGAAGAAGTCTTTTCGAGTCACGAGATCGAGGGACTCCTCCCATTTCGGCTCCATTGCGCATGGGCGTCGACTCAATCTTAGATTGTTTTCCCCGCAGAGGGTGAGGTAGGAGTTGTGTATATAGTAATAGTGCCCATGCAATGGAGTAAGTATGTATGTACATAGTGTGATTAAAAGTGATATATTTACAAATTTACAAGTTTATTTTTATCAACTTATAACGGCAACAGGCTCCCGGGGAGGTGGGAGGGCGCATGTGAATCTGCAGCGTCTCATGCCACGAACAGATGTACACTGGGTAAGTGACATTTTCCGTTCGATGGCATGTGTAGCTGCAGATACACACGCTGTGCATAGACTAGTAAGCAGTTATCTCTCCAAAGCGGTGGTTTAGCCTGTAGGAGTTAAAGTTGTTTGAAATAAAGTTCGTAGTACTGCCTGTCCTACTGTGGCTTGTTGTGTTGTTAACACATCCACACAGTAATGTTTAGTGAATGTATGAGGCGTAGACCATGTGGCTGCCTTACAGATTTCTGTCATTGGTGTATTCCCTAGAAAGGCCATGGTGGCGCCTTTCTTTCTAGTGGAGTGTGCCTTTGGTGTAACAGGCAGTTCCCTTTTTGCTTTAACATAACAGGTTTGAATACACCTAACTATCCATCTAGCAATGCCTTGTTTGGATATTGGATTTCCTGCAGGAGGTTTTTGGAAAGCTACAAACAATTGTTTTGTTTTGCGAAATTGTTTGGTTCTATCAATGTATTACATTAGTGCTCTCTTTATGTCTAATCTATGTAATGCTCTTTCAGCTACAGAGTCTGGTTCTGGAAAAAACACTGGGAGTTCCACTGTTTGATTTAAGTGGAACGGTGATATAACTTTTGGCAAAAAAATTGGATTTGTTCGTAAAACCACTTTATGCTTGTGTATTTGTATAAAGGGTTCTTGTATGGTAAAAGCTTGTATTTCACTTACTCTTCTGAGAGATGTGATAACCTGGAAAGTAGCCTTCCTAATAGCTAAGTATTGCATTTCACACGAGTGCAAGGGTTCAAATGGTGGACCCATGAGTCGTGTTAATACAATATTGTGGTTCCAGAAAGGAACTGGCGGTGTTCTAGGTGGAATGATCCTTTTTAGACCCTCCATAAATACTTTTATGACTGGGATTCTAAATAGTGAAGTTGAATGTGTAATTTGCAGATAGGCAGAAATTGCTGTGGGATGTATTTTAATGGATGAAAAAGCTAACTTAGACTTTTGTAAGTGTAGTAAGTAGCTTACAATGTTTTTTGCGGACGCGTGTAATGGTTGAATTTGATTATTATGACAGTAATAAACAAATCGTTTCCATTTATTTGCGTAGGTTTTCTAGCATGTTTGATGACCTCCATACATTCTTGTGTAAGGTCTAGATGTCAGAATTCTAAGACTTCAGGAGCCAGATTGCTAGATTGAGCGATGCTGGATTCGGGTGTCTGATCTGTTTGTGTTGAGTTAGCAGATCTGGTCTGTTTGGTAGTTTGATATGAGGCACTACTGACAGGTCTAGTAGTGTTGTGTACCAAGGTTGTATTACGTTTTGGAATGCTTGTACCCTTTGTGGACTTGGAGTTACAATCCCTTTTTTTGTTTTGATTGTTGCTCCTAAGTATTGTTGTATTTGACACGGCTGTAAGTGTGATTTTTGGTAGCTTATTGAGAACCCTAGTTTGTGAAGGGTTTCTATGACGTATTTTGTGTGTTAAAGACACTGTTTCTGAGTGCTGGTTTTGATTAACCAATCCTCTAGATACGGGAATACGTGTATGTGCTGTCTTCTGATATGTGCAGCTACTACTGCAAGGCATATTGTAAATACCCTTGGTGCTGTTATCCCGAATGGTAACACTTTGAATTGGTAATGTACTCTTTGGATTACAAACCTTAAGTATTTCCTGTGGGAAGGACGTATAGGTATATGGAAGTAAGCATCCTTGAGTACTAATGTTGATATGTAGTTTTGTTGTTTGAGCAATGGAATTACGTCTTGAAGTGTCCCATGTGAAAGTGATCTGATTTGATGTAAATATTTAATGTTCTGAGATCCAATATGGGCCTCAGAGTTTTGTCCTTTTTTGGTATTAGAAAATACAGGGAGTAGAGACCTGTTCCTTTCTGATGTTTGGGTACTAGTTCTATTGCCTCTTTTTGTAGTAACGCTTGGACTTCTAGTTGTAACAGATCCAAGTGTTGTTGGGACATGTTGTGTGTCCTTGGAGGCACATTTGGTGGTAATTGTATGAAATCTATGCAATAACCATGTTGGATAATGGCTAGGACCCACAAGTCTGTTGTTATTTTCTCCCAATTTTTGTAATAATCTGTGAGTCTCCCCCCCCACTGGTGTTAAGTGTTGGGGATTTGTGACACTGAAGTCACTGTTTAGTTTGAGGGGTCTTTGGGCTTTGGAACTTTCCTCTGGTTGTAGGGAACTGGCCACCTCTGTATTGTCCCCGAAAGCCTCCTCTTTGATACTGTCCCTGGTATGTGGGTCTGGCTTGTGAGGTTGAGGGTTCTGTGCTTTGAGCCCGAAACCCCCCTCTAAATTGTGTCTTCCTAAATGTGCCTCTGCTCTGTGGGGAGTAGAGCGCGCACATGGCCGTGGCCATATCAGTGTCCTTCTTCAGCTTCTATATAGCTGTATCCACCTCCGGCCTAAACAACTGCTGTCCATTAAAAGGCATTAAGCACAGCCTGTTGGATCTCTGGCTTAAATCCGGAGGTGCGTAGCCATGCGTATCTCCGAATAGTGACCGCTGTATTCACAGTTCTTGCGGCTGTGTCCGCTGCGTCCATTGCCGATCGTATCTGGTTGTTGGAGATACTTTGGCCCTCCTCCACCACTTGTTGTGCATGCTTTTGAAACTCCTTGGGAAGATGTTCTATAAAGTGCTGCATTTCATCCCAATGAGCTCTGTCATATCTTGACAATAAAGCCTGTGAATTGGCAATGCGCCATGGATTGGCTGCCTGTGCTGCAACTCTTTTCCCCGCTGCGTCAAACTTTCGACTTTCTTTGTCGAGTGGTGGTGCATCTCCAGAGGTGTGTGAATTAGTCCTTTTACGTGCTGCGCCTACTACTACTGAGTCAGGTATCAGTTGTTGCGTGATGTACACAGGGTCTGTAGGGGGAGGCTTGTACTTTTTCTCCACCCTAGGTGTGATGGCTCTGCCTTTGACGGGCTCTTGAAATACTTGTTTCGTGTGTTTCAACATCCCTGGTAACATTGGAAGACTTTGGTACTGACTGTGTGTTGACGACAAAGTATTAAATAAAAAGTCATCCTCAATCGGTTCAGCGTGCAGTGCCACATTGTGAAAAGCAGCTGCTCTGGACACCACCTGCGTGTAAGCAGTAATGTCTTCAGGTGGTGATGGCCTTGCTGGGTAGCAGTCTGGACTATTGTCAGATACTGGTGCATCATATAGATCCCAGGCACCTGGGTCATCCTGGCTCATCCCTGTGTGCGTTGGAGATTGCATCATAGGGGGGGGCGGGGTTGCAATTGGTGACGGTTGCAGTGAATGGTGTGGTGATGGTTGTGGCGAAAAACGAGGTGGAGTTACTTCTTTTGCCACCTTTGCTTTTGGTTGTTTTTCTGTGTCTTGGAAAGCAAGTTTCCTTTTCATCTTAATAGGAGGGAGAGTTCTTATTTTCCCTGTTTCCTTTTGAATATGGAGCCTTCTTTGTGTATAATCTGGCTCCCCCACTTCTAGCTCTTGTCCATATTTATGGCTTTGGAGTTGTGTTGAAAGGCCTTGTTCTTCGGAGTAGGAGCTTGTTTTCGGCTACGAAGCTGGGTGTTTCGGCACCAAAACTTTTTCAGCAGTCTTTTTTGGCTCCAATGCCACTTTTTTCGGTTTCGGGGTGCTGATCTCTAGGTGCCGACTTTGGTCGGAGCCGGTATCTTGATGTCGAGTTTGGTCGGAGCCAGGTTCTCGATGTCGTGTATACTCTGTGCCGGTATCTCGACCGGAGTCGGATGACTTCGACACGTGTGTGCCCTTTTTCGGTGCCGATGGTTAGTCACCGATTTTACGGGTTAAGCCATGGCCTGCTGGCGGTGGCGTCCCCTGGGCCCTCATGATTCTGGCGCGAGTTTTGGCCCGGGCTGGTTTACTCACGGTTTTCGCCAGCTGCTCCGTTTCGGGCTCGTCCGAAGTCCGACTCAGCAATGGAGAAAGTCTCCTCTTCGACGTCGTGGTGTCCTGACAGCGCCGATGCCATTTGAAGCCTTCGCGCTCTACGGTCCCGTAGCATTTTCTTTGACCGAAGTGCCCGGCAAGCCTCGCAAGTATCCTCTTTGTGTTCGGGGGACAAACACAAATTACAGACCAGATGCTGATCTGTGTAAGGATACTTATTGTGGCATTCAGGGCAGAAGCGGAATGGGGTCCGTTCCATGAGCCTTGAAGACGCACGCGGTCGGGCCGACTAGGCCCCGCAGGGGGATAGAAGCCCCGAAGGGCTACTGGAGCTCTTCTTTAATTCGGTGTTGATCTTCATTAACTAACCCGATACTGAACGCAAACAATATCGTCGAATTTTCCGAGATTTAACTAACTTTCCGAACCGAAACACGGAGCGAAGAGGAACACATCCGAACCCGATGGCGGAAAGAAAACAATCTAGGATGGAGTTGACGCCCATGCGCAATGGAGCCGAAATGGGAGGAGTCCCTCGATCACGTGACTCAAAAAGACTTCTTTGAAGAAAAACAACTTGTAACACTCCGAGCCCAACACTAGATGGCGGGATGTGCACAGCATGTGTATCTGCAGCTACACATGCCATCAAACATATATATATACATATATATATATACATATATATATATACATATATATATATATACATATATATATATATATATATATAAAAAAAAAAATGGGGAAAAAAACAGTGAACAAAATTTAAAAAAAAAAAGTGAACAAAATAAAAAAATAAAAATAAAAAAAAAGAAATTTTGCGTTACCTTTGTGTCACCAGGACTGGCGCAAGGGTAATGCAAAGCAATGATAAAACTATCACTTAGTGATATATTGTGCCATGGCATACTGTAGTACTTTTGCAGTATACTGCTATAGATGGCGATGACAAGACAGTACATAATTGGCTAATGGCTGCCTTTAAAATATGAAAGACAGGCATATTATTTTTATTACACTTAAGCTGTGTTGTAAGTTACGGCCTTACATATAGGTAAATAATAGGATTTATTGTTGGTCCCTACCTATTATCACTTCATTAAAATATTATTAGGTAGGAAATTTGTTTGTATTTCTGTATGTGTTTTTTAAAACGTTTATGGAGGAATGCACTAGTACCTAGGAAATATCACGTTTTTTTAACAAATGCACCTTTATTTAATTTTTTCAAGTTGTGCAGAATTTTCTTGGTATTTCAGCTGTACTCCATACAGTTTTTCATACAAATTTAAATAAGTAAACAATCAAAAAAACACTGAAGTGCACTATATTTGTGAAAGATATGCAGTATTATTTTTTATATATTTTTAAATATTTTACTTTACTTTTTAAACATTTTTTTTTAAGTACTGCAGTATTTCCTAGGTATTACGGCAGTACACTGAATTTTAAAAAAAATATATAGAAAGTATTATATGATTTAAGAATGTAAGCTTACCCATTATCACTTTAATTAAGTGGTAATGGGTTTGGATAAATTACAAAACCTAATACCTACCTAATACTTACTACCTAGCTCTAAGCACCTAACCCAGCACAGAGGGAAAGTGGCCTTAAAACATGTCTGCCTTTAACTTTTGTAAAGTCAGTCATTAGTCAATCTCATAATGATAATTCAGTAGTTTCACAAAAAAAAAAAAAAAAGGGACATTTTGTGAAAATACTGCTGCCACAGTCATCACTAGGTTCTTGATTCACACAGTTTCTGATTATTTTTTTGGGCAATTCACAAAGGAATTTTTATGAATAGTATCTTTGAGTGTGGAGTCTCCGCGCTCATGACAGACTACACACATAAAAAGATAGGCAGTCATAATGATACTAGTCGTAAAATTCCTTTGTGAATTGCAAAAAATCATAAACTTAAACTACTGTGTTTAACTTTTATGAATCAGACCTTATGTTTAAATACCTAATGTTGGTAAAAATACTTAGCCTACTTACCTGTAATACAGTGGAGCATAGTGCCGCACAGTGAAGTGGAGCGGTGTGTCAAAGTGGAGTATTGCGTTGCACAGTGGAGTGGCACGGGTGGCGTATTGTAGAGTCTAGTACATAGAGACGTAGTGTGTAAATGGTTGAATGGGTGTACATTTTTCAGGAATGTAGAATATAGTGTGCATAGTAATTCAAAGCAACAACTTGGGCTGCCTGACTTCCACTTCAATCTCCGTGAAACTTTGCATTATCCGTCAATGTAGAAAAAGCAATAGGCCTGGAAAGTTTTGTGTAGATTTGTGAAACAGGCGCAAAGTTATGAGTGAGCAAAAAGCCAAGGAATTCGTATCTCTGGAAATTCCATGTGTGATAAAGCATTGTAACATCATACCACCTGACTAGATGCCTTTTACACAGCTTACATTGTGTTGAAATTTGAACTGGAGGACTTCATCAAATATTAATCTCACACAAGACACCACTAGCTTGCCTTACCATTATTGTGCGGTGCTTAGAACTGCCTAGAAACAATACATTTAGTGACAGAATTGGCATAAGACTCTTTAAAAAAAATATATTGATTTGGATGATTTTTACTGTTTGCCCAATGGCAATGCCCACTTTTCAAAGTGTGTTTTATAAAATGAAGCTGAAAGCTGAGATCTCACATAGTCAAAACTGAACCCACAATTTCTGGCTAACTTCACTGGGGCTGGATGCACCCCAGATTCCGACAGCCACCATGCATGGGACCAGATGGATAAAGAAAGGTGTCTGTAGCTCAACACAGACAAATCTGAAATTCAATTTTTTGGAATGTCTCAATCCAACTGGATAAGGCAGTAAAACATGCTTTGAATAAGTGTGGTGTTCTCTGAGTTAGTAAGAGTCAGCTGAGGATTTTCATTGTTGGACGTGACATCCTTTGTGTGGTTTGTGTCAATGTGTTCTCACCCCTCCAAACACGTGTATGTGATTATTCTCCTTAACAAGCCTACATTGGATGCCTACTTTTTGCCAGTTACCACATAATTTCCCAATTCCTTATTTGGCCAAGTTGCTAGGGAGAGCAGTATTACTCAGCTTGCTGAATTTGTAAAATGTAATTATCTCCATTTGCCCTAACAAACTGATTTCTGCCCTGGTTTCAGTACAGAGAAGTTGTGAGATCTCTGGATGTATTGCACCACTGTGTGGATAGTAATAGTCTTATTCAATTAGATCTTGCAGACGCTTTTCATATTATGAACTATCTAATCCTGCTCGCCAGACTTGCACAGCTGGGTGGGCAGGGAATTGCTCTTACTTGCTTTTCTGATTTTCAAGCAGATAGTACCCAACAAGTAGTTCTCTCCCTTGTTTCTTCATCGGTTAGAGCAAGGACTTGTGGAGTCCCTTTTTTTCAATACTTCATAGAACTCCTTTAACCCATTACACCCAATCTTTCAAAATTCAACCTTTTCATGTGTGAAGGCACTACATAAATCATATTGAAAATCTCATGGGACATCACTTGTTGCACCATCTGACTACCTTATTATTTGTAAAAGGCTGATCTAAGGTGTAGCTTAGTCAGTTAGATTAGGGATGTGATTCTCAAATTTCCCAACTACAAAAGCAGAGGGCCACGAGGTAAATGGGTGAATAACCAAAGTTTGCTATGGACTGCTCCCATGAGGAGCAGTGTCAGTACAGATTTGAATTGGGTCGGCCTGAATTGGAGTATGCCAGACAGGTACCCAGTTGCAATACTGATGGAGTACCCTGTCTATCAAACTCAAGGTCTGCCCACCTGATTTTGTGTTGGGCAGACAGCAAATAATACCCTGGTAAAGTAAAATTTACTACATAAGTGTAAAGCTTTCTCTGACGGTCAGATAGAGTAGGCGCCATTGGAGTAAAGTCACGTGGACAGCCGGATGTTTTTTTTATTTTTTTTTCACTGTCCATCTTCCCCAGGTATATCCTGCCAGTGAGGGGGCAGTGAAGAAAGAAAAATGACTCCCTCCCCAACCATGGGAGGGAATACCCATAGTGTGAGGGTCATTAGTTGTTATTTTTCAAAAAACAAATACCGCTTTGGGAGTTTGCTTTAGAAAAACATAAAACATTGGAATTGTCTGACCACAAGCCATGATGTTTGACAGAGCTGTTTTTCAAACTTTTCCTACACTGACAGGATCTGCCATGATTGTGGTTCTTCCCACTTAGAGAGGTCCACAGGGTTGGCGAATCTCTCTAAATTTAGTGGGCGGAATAAAGGCAGGATGGTTGATGTAAAGTCCTCCATCACCCTATATGTCTTTATTCAAAATGGCAAATCAGTTCCTCTGTCTAGACTGGCACAGTAGGGAAAAATGGTTTGCAATGCTACCCAGAGTGATAGTTAGTGATTAGAATATTAGCAAACACTTATCCCAACATCTGTTGGGGATTTGATTGCCAATAGTATGCCTGGAAACCTGAGACTGGCATGGTTTACAAAGCCTACTACTGTTGATGCTGATGAGCTCTATAAAGTAGTAAATTTGCATCCATTCAAGGAGTGCTTCTATGAGTGCAGATCTGCTACTGTTTTGTAAACTGGTCACTTGAAGCTCCTGGTCCCAAAAATGAACAAGTTAAAATATGTTAATGAAATCAGAAAAATTAGGAAAAACCAAAATAGACATAGCAGATCTGACTTGGCGCCCACAGACCCAACTACCAAGCCATGTATCCATTTATTTAGAGGGAGTCACATCCCAAATAAACTCCCTGAAACTACATTTCTGTGGTTGATACATGGATATGTTTCAACCATCTGAAGCTAAAAGGAGACAAGACTGAGATCCTATGGCTCACAAGACTCCCTCCTTTTTCGGAATTACCTTTCTTGTGTAACCCATCAAGTAAACTGTGTATATTGAAGCACCGATTCCAGTTCATCTCCTTTCCACATAAAGTACAGATTAATGCCTTCAGATCAGATTGCATGGACTACTGCAAGCCACTGTACTTTGATTTACTGTCACATAATGTTTGCAAACTGTAGCTGGTGAAAAATTACGCTATGTGGCATTCTGAAGCACCCATAGAAAGTGGAATATGCCTCTGAGGACTTTATTTGTGCAGGTAGGTATCCTTCCTTCACAAAAACATCCTGCCTGTAACACAGGCACTCATGCACAATAGTGCAAGGTTGCCTGTGTTGGTGCTAGGCAGCACACAGTGTGCCAGCATTAGCAGACAACAGGAATGTGCCATGTCTTTGTAAATATGGCATATTTCTGCTGCCTTCCTTTCATGCAACATAGCACTGCATTGTGTGAAATGAAAGTAGATCTGCTCCCTGATATATTTCTCAGGCAGATACAATTTGCCTTGGTGTCAGCTATTAATAAGCTCCCTACTGTACTAACCTAGAAAACCTAGATAAATCACACACAATTACCCATATGCACCCATTAGATAGAGAAGTCCATCTAAAGAGATGGCCCAAATGTCCTCCTACCAAGCTGACCGACAGGTTAAGTTGTATTTCAGACAGACACCTATGGCAGTTCACATGCTCTCACCATCCCGGGCATACAAGTGTATTGCTTTACCGCGTAAGGCTTTAATGTTGTACTCTTGGCATCTTAGGTGATGGATCGCTTCACTGGCTGATTGCCAGTCCGTCTTGACTGTTCATCTACTATCAACATTTTTTACTTTTTTGCTCTTCTTTCCGTTTTCCCACCCAAAGTGCTGATGGTGATATATACAGCACTTGGCAAAAAAAAACAAATAAAATACATTTCCAGAGATCTCCCTCAATTTTATTTATTTATACATTAATTCATTGTTTTTGTAAAGCTCTGCAAATGATCTTGCAGCAGCCTCAAAGCGCCTTGGATGACACACATAGCGGGGAGGATTGATCAAATTCTGGATAGTATCAGACATCTATTAGAATGGTATTACCCATCGACAATGTATGCTTATATGTAGGTGGTAAAAGATTGGTGAAGAGTCGCTAAGGACCAGAGTCTGTGGGATTAAATGATAGATACCTCTCTTAGTCATCTAAAGCACTCATGACAGCACGGTTGTTGGTGTTTAGTAATGTTGTGCTTTCTGATTTGAGCTCATTGAAACCCAAGCATATGGAATATCTGGGCAGTGTTCTAGGTGTGCAGAGATTTCTCCAGAGAACTGTGTTGAGTGTTTGTTGTTATTGCTTAGAGGAGAATGCCACACACTTGTTTCATGCATATACTTGTCTCATGCACTGCACACACGTGTTTCATGGCTAACTGTTTTCATGTATGCATTACATTTGTGCACACTGGTTTTATGCACCTGTTCTGCAGAAGTACAGACTGCTTTCATGTTTACAGTCTGGCATATACACATCTATTTCATCAACAAACGCCTGTCATGCGCTAAAGTGGTTGATATGTACACTTTTTTTATGCACGTACTCCCATCATAACTGCACTTCAGTAATGTACACATTCTTTTCTATCTCATTAGAATCTTGGACACACTCCATTCATCCACACGCATCCAGTGCACTCACTTCGTGAGGGGACACAATCGTTTAATGAGCACCCTAATTTTATTCAAACACATTCTTCATGCACACGCACTGGATTTGTGCACAAACTCCTTTGTCCCAAAGGCTTTTTAAGCAAACTGCATTTTCATCTGAACACTGCTTAATGCATACTCTCCATTTAAACACACACTATGTGCTGTACTTAAAAGGAATCTACACTATAGACACATTTCTGGATTCCCAGGGAAAATTAAAGCTCACAAATAATTTCAAAAGGTTCAGTACAGCATGCTTCTGGAAGGAGCTAATCAGGTCTTGTAAGGGAAATCCTCTTCTCCAAGGAAGAAGAAACAAATCTCCAAAGGTGCATTAAAAGTTTGTTTTGCCACCGTGAACCACAAATTACATGCTACCCGTTATCAGTGAAAACGGGAAGGGAAACACCATTCTCAGGCCTCAAAAACAGGCATTTCTGCACATTGATAACCCGGCTTGAAATTCAGTTTCACTATCAAGCAGCATTCAAACGACAATTTAGGTAAAAAGTTATGGGTACATTATCAGAAGAATATAACTATTTCATTTCTATAGGTAGTTGTAGTGTCGGTAGTAGAGAAGCTCACCGTTCTTGAATGCCTCGCGCTGGGAATTCTGTACTCGCACCGAGGCATTCGAGAACGGTGTGTTAGAGACGGTTATTGGGACGGACAGAGCATCTGCAAGTCTCCCTTCTGCGGCGTAACTTAAGATAAATAAAGTAATTATCAAGTCTCTCTAGTGTCAGCAGTTTCCTACAATTGGCGACAAGAGGAGAATCGACCCTACCGCGTTGTTGAGCGACGAGAATGCTGCATGGTGAAGAGCAGCAGATCGTGTGAGTCAAGCGCTGGGAAGCACTCACGCTGCGGCCGAAGATCGTCTTTTCTGTAAGCTGTTGTGAGTTAGGTGCTGGGCAGCATTTACTTGGCAGCTGATGATCGTCTTCACTGTGTGGGTGTGTACTACTAATGGCACTGCCTCTAACCATTACGTCATTCAGTCTCAGCGGCCATTTTGGATTGGTGATGGTCGGTCACACGTCACTTCAGAGCGGCAGTCATTTTAAGTTGGGACAGTTCATTTGAATTTGGAAATTGGTTTATTAGTAGTTTCACACATCATTTAAACCACCTTTAATCCACTTTTAGCGATTATACTAATCTTTAGAAGGGAGACAGTGCAAATACATGGCGGCGAACAACCCTTGGAACCTATCACCTCCACAATCATTTATTCCTGTTGCTGGTTCACCAATATTAAAATGGGAAGAATGGAGCGAATATTTCAAGAATTATATCTCTGCCATTGAGGAGGAAGAAGAACTTCCTGCTGAAAACAAATATAGAATTCTTTTGCATTGTTTAGCACCAGGTGGTCTGAATTTTTTTTTAAACATTAATAAGAAACCTAGGCAAGCGGGTGATGGCGACCTGTATAAGAATGCGCTTGAAGACTTGGACAACTATTACAGACCTAGAGTTTGCATAGCTGTGGATCGCTATAAGTTTTTTCATCGGAAACAAGGGAAGGAGGAACCAGTTGAGGATTACGTGTCTGCCTTAAAGAATTTAGCAATTAATTGCAGATTTGGCGATTTACATGGCAAGCTTATTCGTGACCAGATTGTTATGCAATAGTCAAACTCAAACATTCAAGACCATCTGTGGGCCAAAGGAGAAAGCTCTTTGCAGGAAGTCATTGATATTGTAAAAAGGGCAGAATTGACGGGAAGGTGTGCGAAAGAAGTTTTAAATGAAAATAAGGGAGAGGAGACCATAATTGCAGGAGTGAAAGAAAAAAAACACAATAAAGATTCTAAAAAGAGAAGTACAGGGAGAATAGGAATAGAATCTAAGGATTATAAGTCGAATGATAAAAAGAAGTGTTATAGATGTGGCAGTTATGACACCTTGGTCAATGATAAATTGTGTCCGGCAAAGAAACAGAAATGTTTAAAATGTGGAATTGTAGGTCATTTCCAAAAAGTGTGTCAGAGAAAGGGTGGAGGTAGCAAGATCCTAGATCTTGAAGACACAAACTCTTCAGAGGATGATGATGATTTGAACATGTGTATTTTGTGTGTAAATTCTTCTGACGAAGATACTATTCTTTGCATGAAACAAGAAGAGAAAAATAGAATGAAAACACCAAGCTGTGAGATTATGCTGGGAGGTGTGACTATGCGCATTGTAGTAGACTCAGGGTCTCCATATACTATTATTAATTAAAATGTGTGGGAAAGGTGTCTCAAGCATATTGTAGGTGAAAAGTTATGCTCACCGGACATAACAATCAAGACATTTACCAGTGAAATTATCAAATTGTTAGGCTACAAGGAATTGGAATTGGAATTCCAGTATAAGGACAGACAAATGACCGGAAAATTGTATATTGCAGTCACAGGTCCTTCCGTTTTGGGATGGATTGATCAGAGGAAATTGGGCATAATATTGGACCCCAATAATCCTGAACCAGTATTGTCCATAGAAAAAGGGTCAGGAATTGGTCAACTAGTTCTGCAGAGATTCTCTAAAGTATTTACGGGGAAGATTGGAAAAATGAAAGGCTTTATGCACCTTATTCATTTAAAAAAGGATGCTGTACCACAGGTGCATAAAGTAAGAAATATTCCGATTCCCCTAAAAGAAGATGTTAAACTGCAATTGGATAAACTACAAGAAGAGAAAATTATAGAACCCATTGAATCTTCTGAGTGGGGGGCCCCATTAGTCGTGGTGAAAAAAGCCAATGGGGGTTTAAGATTATGCATCGACTTGAGAGATCTTAATAAGAATATACTAGTTGATCAATGCCCCCTACCGCATATTAGTGAAATGTTATCACGCACTAGAGGAATGAAATGGTTTTCCACTATTGATTTAAAAGCGGCCTATCATCAGGTACGCTGAGTCCCAGTAGTAGGGACTCGACTGCTTTCATCACATCCTTTGGGTGTTACAGGTTTCGGCAAATACCATTTGGCTTGGCGTCTGCAGCAGCCATGTTCCAAAAGTTGATGAACTCAATTCTTGCAGGAATAGATAATACGATGGTCTTCCAAGATGATATCCTGGTGATGGGGATGTCAAGGGATGATCATGACCAGACTTTATTTAAAGTATTGAATACGTTGGATGAAAAGGGCCTGACGGCAGAATTTAGTAAATGCAAATTTGCTTGTGACCATGTCAATTATTTAGGGCATGTTGTATCTGCTCAGGGAATTAAACCCAAGGAAGAGTTATTGTCTGCAATATACAAAGCACCTAATCCTCACAATAAGGATGAGGTCCATGCTTTTCTGGGTTTAGTGGAATTCTATTCCAAATTTGTTAATAACTTTTCTACGAAAACGTATGATTTAAGGCAACTGCTTAAAGCAAAAAACAAGTTTTTGTGGACAGATGTGTGTCAAAATGCTTTTGACATGTTGAAAAATTATATCTGCAAAGCTCCACCATTGCAAGGCTTTGATTCAAGTCTTAAGTGTGTTATTACAACTGATGCTAGTTGCAAGGGAATAGGAGCAGTTCTCACTCAAATTAATAAGGAGGGGAATGAAGATACTATTGCTTTTGCCTCACGTTCATTAACTCCTACTGAGGAGAAGTATTCAGTTATTGAGCGTGAGGCACTTGCATATGTATGGGCATTGGAACATTTTAGACAGTATGTGTGGGGTACTACAGTCATATTAAGATGTGACCACAAACCACTGGTGAAAGTTTTAACCACAAAGGGATGGTATAAAGCTTCTCCTAGGCTTGCCAGAATGTCTGTGTGTTTGTTTGATTACAACTATGTGGTACAATACTTACCTGGGAGTGAAGAATACGGTTGCAGACTTCTTAAGCCGCATGCCCTTGCCATCCAACAACAGTGAAGAGTTTCAGAATACCGATGAAGATGGTAAAAATGACATGTGGGTGGCTATTGTGGAGGAAGGTATATGCAAAGGTATCATGCGAGATGAGTGGAATACAGAGCAGAATTTGGACGAGATGATGAAAGATTTGAGTGTTATGATTACTAAAGGGTGGCCGTTAAAGAAAATGGTTAATAAAAATGTGTTACCTTTTTGGGAAGTAAGGGACGAATAAACCATAGAAGAAGGTCTATTTATAAGGAATGGAAAGGTAATACCTCCCTTCACCTTAAGAAGGAAGATTCTTGAGATTTGTCATGAAGGCCATTTAAGCATTAGTAAAACTAAGAATAGAGTGAAACAGTGGTACTGGTGGCCAGGGATAGATAAGGAGGTAGAAAAGATGGTGAGGGATTGCCATGTTTGTGATAATGCAGATAAAACGCATGTAATGTTGAAACCGCCTTTACATCCCATTCCTTCTTCCAACATGTCATGGGAAAGAGTAGGTATTGATGTCATGGGACCAATTGGTGAAGATGAAGAGCAGACTTTCCTGTTGGTGCTTGTAGATCACTTTTCCAAGTGGCCAGAGGTTGGTATTGTAAGGAAGGCTGATGTAAGTAGTATCATCAAATTTATGGATAAAATTTTTGTAAGCGAGGGTTTACCAAAATGTATTGTGTCGGACAAAGGGACACAATTTACGTCCTCTGCTTTCCAAGATTATGTGGGAAGAAATGGAATAAAACATCATACTACATCAATTTACCATCCTGCAGGTAATGGTTCTGTAGAAAGGTTTAACCGTGTACTTAAAGGAATGATTCAATGGTCTAATTGCAATAATTTAGTTTGGAAAACAGAGTTATGGAAAACCCTTTGGGCTTTTAGGATTACTGCATGTAACAGTACTAATGCTAGTCCGTTTGAACTCATGAGGGGTAGAACTCCCATGTCAAAAGATAATGTTGGTTGGCTCAAAGCTGCAAAAAGAGTAGAATGGAGTCCGGAGGAGGTGAAGACAAATATTGAGAAAGCTCAGGATAAATATAAGAAGTATTATGATGACATACACAAGTGTAAGGAGGTGATGTTGTGTGTTGGAGATGTTGTGAGAGTCAAGAGCAATAAACACACTATTAAAGGACAAAGTAAATTTTCTTTCCCCATGAGAGTAATTGCTGTGTACAATAATTCAGCGCGACTCAATGATGGTAAAGTGTGGCATGTATCGGCTATGTCACTGTGTAAGAGTACCAGAGTTGTCTCGGGAACGGACTCAGGAACGGAGATTCCGAAAAGTCATATATGGAAAGAATGGTTAGAAGAGAAGAATGAGGGAAGAGAAGAACTTGTTCATCAATGTCAACATAGAGTGGATTCAGGGAGCACTGATGATCGGCATCTTCCATCAAATGACCTGAGGTCATCTAACAGCTCCAGAGACTTTAGTGGCTTGGAAGGAATCTGCTGTAGGAGTGGAAGATGGAGTAGATCTGGCAGGAGAATTGTAAAACCAAAGAAGTTAAAAGACTATTATTCATAGTAATGTTCTATAGAAATGGGTTATTGGGATGTCCAACTGTTTTATTTATAGGTAACGGTTTTATTTATAGGAATATATATATTGTTTATTCTCATATTTTTTTTGTGAAAAGAGAGAAGATATGTAGTGTTGGTAGTAGAGAAGCTCACCGTTCTTGAATGCCTCACGCTGGGAATTCTGTACGCGCACTGAGGCATTCGAGAACGGTGTGTTAGAGACGGTTATTGGGACGGACAGAGCATCTGCACGTCTCCCTTCTGCGCCGTAACTTAAGATAAATAAAGTAATTATCAAGTCTCTCTAGTGTCGGCAGTTTCCTACAGTAGTTTTCTGTACTTGTGCAAAGCCCAGACTGCAAAATGCTCTGTATTTGTTTAGCTTTTACCCCAAGGTTGAATGTATAGGTAAACTGTCTGAGTTGGTTTACACTTGCCCTTAATGTGCTGCATGAGTTCTTAATGCTTAACTAAAGCAAGCCTCAACTTTGTAAATTATCACTGTTGGCACATAAAGGCTTCTTAAAGAGTGGTTCATTAAATCCTCGTTTTACCCGTTGCATTCTCAAATTTGCAGAAAAAAGGCTTGATTGATACTTGATATTCATGATGACCACAGTTTAAAAACAAAAACGTAATATTCCACAATAATAGAAATAGAACAATGATTTTGCATCAACGGAGGGGCATAGAATGCCTTAAATGGCAGTGCTTACCAACATGGAAAACACATACTAAATGGCACAAAAGGGAATTCAATGAAACTGTTAAACTGAATAATCTGTGTTAACTATTTTTTTATACTATGGGCTGCTCACTAACTCTGCACCAGAACACATGAACACTTGCATTCCTTGTGTTGACCTTCTCTGAAAACCAGGCAAATGCTCAATTTATTTAAATGTGATGGGGCAGATGGTGAATAATCAGGACTATCCAGGCAAAATTAAGACGCCCGTTTACCCTATTAATTAATATTGGGTAAGGTGATCTATGGGATAAACATGGTTGCTTAACTAATAATCTGACTCAGCTTGATTCCAGTAAGCATGACAAATGTATAGCTCCATTAGTTATATTGGCCATTGTCACTGGGAGGAGCTCATCTTGTCAAGTCTTATGTTATGTGTATATGTAAAGCGCACAATCCCGCGTGAGGGTATCAGGGCAGTGAACAGGTCTGTGTGCCTAGCCCTTCTCAGTGGTGACTGGTGACATTTGAAAGTGGTGGGATGTAAAAGTTAGGTATGAGTTTTAGGTAGCGAACAACCACAGCATTTTAGGTTATTTTTGCCTTGTCGTTATTTCAAAACTATGTACCCCCATGATGGGGGCCTCATCACACCCATTTTCATAGGATCACAAGTACAACTGAAATACGTGACAACTGTCCTGAGCGCTCAGCAGACAGGCCACTGATTGGATAACCATGTATTCCAAATCCGTTTTTGATCCACTGAGGGACCCGGAGAAAAACTCACAGTACCTTCAACCACAGCCCCAGAGCTCTCAATCATACAAACAAATGGTGCCACTCAGTTCAAAGTATGCGCAGTACAAGAGTAATGTGCTGCATGAAAAAGTACAGAAATAACATCCTGAAAGTGGCTAATATTAATTTACATTATCCTGTATTTTCAACTGGCACCAGTGCAAAACTGATAGCGTACCTGAACTACAAAGTTATCTGGATAGTGCAGATGCCTGTAGTCCAAAGTCACCCTCGGACACTCATGAAAAAGATCACATGGCCAAGTAAAGATGAATGCAAAAGAATCACGCCTCTTGGCCTTTTACTCCAAGATTCAGGTGCAGCACCTGTGACTAGGTACGTGGGCTCTGCAATATAGATGGTGAGAGAGCAGAGGCTTGCAGCAGGAGCACCTGAGTGCATTATAACAGCTATTGGTGATATAAAGCAGGAATTCAGTTTGGCAGCTCTTGAGCTGATGAAATCTGGGATTTTTTTTTCCAGTTGAAATTCTCCCACAGAATGAGGGATTAGCCCAACAGTGAAAGAAAACCAACAAAGAAAAATCCAACTGATGTTGAAATTTTTTGTGCTAATGGTATACACATTATAAAAGGAGCTGGCCCATTTGTTGTGTTTTTAATTCTGAGCCCAGTGATTTAAAAATATCAAGTAACCCGGTCCATGTGAGACCTGTTGGACAAGGTCAGTTTGTTTTTCTACAAGAAAAAGATTTATCAATCAACGTGGGGCTTTCATTAGATTGTAGTGATGTGAAACCTAAAGGTGGTACCTGCGCTCATGCTCTATCTTTGAAACACTTTCTCCACGATGCTTTCTAGGTGCACAAGAGCCAACCAGCTCTGTATAAACCAGCAGGGCACATGTCCTTGCGGTGCAATGTCGCAGGACGGGAACTGGCATTTCAGGCTGAGCTGTGCTGGCTGCAGCCAGTTAACAGCGTGTTAAGGTGGGCTGGGCTGGCAGAGCGTGGGGACTCTGAGTGTCAGGCACATAGGTCGTGCCAGGGGTCAGGCCATGCACACCCGACCACTCTTGTCTCTCTCAACCACGCATGCTACCATGAAGGACACCTACCACGGCCAACTGGCCGCCTCTCTCCACCAGCGACCCCACCATCTTGCCTGCTGCAGAGCCGTGGAGCATGAGATGAGCTCCTGGTTTTCCTTGATAGGCCATAACAGGTATGTTCTGGCTCAGTCTGGTCCGGACCTGACCCGTATAAAAATTTTTTTTTAAAAAGCCCTCCGTTTTCCTCTTCGCCAACCACTCTGGAAAGCAATAGCCACAAGAGTCCATGACGAGAAACAAATCAAATCATTAACATTTATAAAGCGGGCTACTCACCCGTGCGGGTCTAAAGGCTCTAGGGGAAAGGGGGGGTTACTGCTGCTCGAATAGCCAGGTTTTTAGGAGTCTCTGGAAAGCGGAGTGGTCCTGGGTGGTCCTGAGGCTGGTGGGGAGGGAGTTCCAGGTCTTGGCCGCCAGGAAGGAGAAAGAACTTCCACCCGCCGTGGAGCGGCGGATGCGAGGGACGGCAGCAAGTGCGAGACCAGAGGAACGGAGGAGGCGGGTGGGGACGTAGAAGCTGAGGCGTCGGTTGAGGTATTCCAGTCCCTTGTTGTGGAGGGCTTTGTGTGCGTGGGTGAGAAGTCGAAAGGTGATCCTTTTGCTGACTGGGAGCCAATGCAGGTGTCTCAGGTGTGCGGAGATGTGGCTGTTGCGGGGTACGTCGAGGATGAGGCGTGCCGATGCGTTTTGAATGCGTTGCAGGCGATTTTGGAGTTTGGCTGTGGTCCCGGCATAGAGGGTGTTGCCGTAGTCCAGGCGGCTCGTGACGAGGGCGTGGGTCACGGTTTTTCTAGTGTCGGCGGGGATCCAGCGGAAGATCTTGCGGAGGGTGAGGAAGCAGGCGGAGGACACGGCGTTGACTTGCTTGGTCATGGTGAGAAAAGAGGGTCCAAGATGAAGCCGAGGTTGCGGGCGTGGTTTGTGGGGGTCGGTGCGGTGCCGAGGACCGTGGGCCACCAGGAGTCGTCCCAGGCGGACGGGGTGTTGCGAAGGATGAGGACTTCCGTTTTTTCAGAGTTCAGCTTTAGGCGGCTGAGCCTCATCCAATCTGCGACGTCCTTCATACCCTCTTGTAGGTTGGTCTTGGCGCTGGCGGGGTCCTTGGTGAGGGAGAGTATAAGTTGGGTGTCGTCAGCGTAGGAGATGATGATGATGTCGTGCTTGCGAACGATGTTGGCGAGGGGCTCATGTAGACATTGAAGAGTGTCGGGCTGAGCGATGAGCCTTGAGGTACGCCGCAGATGATCTCGGTGGGTTCTGAGCGAAACGGAGGGAGGTAAACTCTTTGGGAACGGTTTGAGAGGAAGGAGGCGATACAGTCCAGGGCCTGGCCTTGGATCCCGGTGGAGCGGAGGCGGGTGATTAGGGTGCGGTGACAGATGGTGTCGAAGGCAGCCGAGAGGTCGAGGAGAATGAGGGCGACTGTTTCACCGTTGTCCATCAGGGTTCTGATGTCGTCAGTGACTGAGATGAGGGCGGTTTCCGTGCTGTGGTTGGTTCGGAACCCGGTTTGTGAAGGGTCGAGCAGGTTGTTGTTTTCTAGGAAGGTGGTCAGCTGTTTGTTGACGGTCTTCTCTATTACCTTGGCTGGGAAAGGCAGAAGAGAGATGGGGCGGAAGTTTTTCAGGTCGCTCGGGTCAGCCGTAGGTTTCTTTAGTAGGGCGTTGACTTCGGTGTTTTTCCAGCATTCGGGGAAGGTAGCAGAAGAAAAAGAAGAGTTGATGACGGTCTGGAGGTGCGGGGCGATGATGTCGTCGGCTTTGTTAAAGATGAAGTGAGGGCAGGGGTCCGAAGGGGCGCCGGAGTGGATAGAGTTCATGATGGATTTGGTTTCTTCAGTGTTGATGTGGGTCCAGTTGTTGAGGGTGATGGCCGGGGGTGCGGGTTCGGTGGTGTTATGTTGGGTCTGGTGTCCGAAGCTGTTGTGGAGGTCGCTGATCTTGCGATGGAAGAAAGTGGCGAGGGATTCGCACAAATCCTGTGAGGGTGTGACGGCGTTGGCGTTGGGGTTGGAGAACTCCTTGACGATGCTGAAGAGTTCTTTGCTGTTGTGGCTGTTTTTGTCCAGTCTGTCGGTGAAAAAGGTCTTTTTAGCAGCGCGGATCAGGCGGTGGTGTTCGCGGGTAGCGTTCTTGAGGGCGGTCATGTTGTCAGCGGTGTGGTCCTTGCGCCAGGCCTTCTCAAGGGCGCGACAAGTTTTCTTTGATTCTTTGAGGGTGTCAGAGAACCAGAGAGGTTTTTTGGTGTTGGTCTGTCGATGCGTGCGTTTGAGGGGAGCAAGGTTGTCTGCGCAGTTGGAGATCCAGTTTGTGAGGCTGAGGGCTGCGTCGTTGGGGTCGGTGGTGAGGGTGGGTTGGTTGGCGGAGAGTGCTGAGAAGAGTTGCTCTTCGGGGATCTTGTTCCACTGTCGACGAGGGATGAGTTGAGTGCGGAGGTGGCGGGTCTCGCGTCAGAATGTTAAGTGGACACAGCTGTGGTCGGTCCAGTGTAGAGCGGAGGTGTGGCTGAAAAAGACGTGTTTGCTGGCGAAGAAGATAGGGTCAAGCGTGTGTCCGGCGATGTGGGTGGCGGTGTTCACCAGTTGTTTGAGGCCGAGGTTGGCGAGCAGGGTGGCGATGTTGGGGTCGTTGTTTTGTTCCAGATGGAAGTTGAGGTCGCCTAGGAGGATGTAGTCCGGTGAGGCGAGGGCGTGCGGGGAGATGAAGTCGGCGATGGCGTCGCTGAAGGGGGCGCGCGGTCCGGGAGGACGGTAGACGAGGGATCCTCTGAGGGTGGTCCTCGGGTCGGAGCGAATCTGAAAAAGCAGGTGTTCAGCGGCGAGGGGGGTGTCTTCGGTGGAGGTGGTGACGCTGATGGAGTCTTTGAAGACGATGGCGATACCTCCTCCTACTTGGTTGGTGCGGTCTTTTCTGGAGATCTTGTAGCCTTCGGGGATGGCGGTGGCGATGTCTGGAGCAGAGGAGGCGTTCATCCAGGTCTCCGTGATGAAGGCGACGTCTGGTGCTGTGGAGTCCAGGAGGTCCCAGAGTTCAACGGCGTGCTTGTGGACGGATCGAGCGTTGACCAGGATGCACTTGAGGTGGTTGATGGCGCGTGGGCTTGTGGTCGTTGCGTGGTGGAAGATGCGTTTGCAGGAGTTGCAGGCGAAGGGTCCATGGGTGCGTTTGGGGTGAGCTTGGAAGCAGGTGTTGGAGCGTCCTGGGTTGAGGGCGAGGAGGGTCGTGGGGTCGTAGCGGATCAGCGGGGTTTGGGAGAGCTGGGGACCAGGGGACGTGGCGCTGGGCGCAGACGGCAGCGGCCGCCATATGAGGTAGGAGGGGGGGAGGGGTCAGCTGGGGGCGAATGGGAGCTGGCGGGGCGAGCGGGAGGTCGTGGCAGGAAAGCGCGAGGGAGGGGGGGACAGGTAGAGTGAAAAGAGCTGGGGGAGGGAGGAGAGTGTTAGGAGGTTTGGGAGATTAGGAAGAGAGATAGGAGTTGGGTTTTGAAGATAGGGGAGGGGAGGTTGTAGAGGTGGGTGAGGGTGAGCGGTAGAGTGAGAGGATAGGAAGAATAGGTAATAGAGGGGGTGGCGGGAAGGGGGGGAGAGATAGAGAAATAGATAGAGAAAATGGATAGATAGAGAAATCGATAGACAGAGAAATAGATAGGTGGATAGGAGGAGGTGGGGAGTGAGGGAGTTAGATAGTGAGATAGAGAGATAGGTGGATAGGAGGAGAGAGGGAGGTAGATAGCGAATGGGTTAGATAGGGGTGATAGAGAGGGGGAGGCGAGTGAGGGAGGGTGATGAGGCAGGAGCAGGAGGGCAGGCGCGGGGAGAAGAAGACGGAGGGGGCATAGGAGCCGAAGACAGAAAAACAGAAGACAGAAAAACAGGAGAACCGAAGAACAGGAGAACCGAAGAACAGGAGAACCGAAGAACAGGAGAACCGAAGAACAGGAGAACCGAAGAACAGGAGAACCGAAGAACAGGAGAACCGAAGAACAGGAGAACCGAAGAACAGGAGAACCGAAGAACAGGAGAACCGAAGAACAGGAGAACCGAAGAACAGGAGAACCGAAGAACAGGAGAACCGAAGAACAGGAGAACCGAAGAACAGGAGTCCAGAAGAACTCAGAAGAGCGGAAGTTCACAGAAGAGCAGAAGATCACAGATGAAGATACGAAGAACAGAAGGCAGAAGAAGATGAAGAAGAAGATGAAGAAGAAGAGAGGCGACAGGAGAGGCAGAGAAGCACACAGAAGAAGAGAGAAGACGGGGAGAAGAAGAGTACAGAAGAAGATTACAGGCGAGGAGCGAGGAGGAAGAACAGAGAAGAAGAAAAGAAGAAAAGAAGCAGGAGCAGGAGAGAGGGTGAGTAGCGCGGGGCAGGGCGAGGGGTTGGGAGGTGGTGGGTACTTACTGTGAGGTGGGTCTCAGGAACTCAGGAACCTGGAGGAGCTGGAGGAGCTGCAGCGGCAGGGGGAGCGACCTACCCTTGGGTCAAACACTGGCTGCAGTTATAATAAAATGACAACGATAAAATGTCCATAGTGTGCTGTAAGCTCATAGAGTATAGCATGTGACGTCCAATCTAGTGCCGCCATTTCTTATGCTGTAGAAATAGGTGCAGGCATGTGAAATAATTATTTCTCATTATTATCTATAAAGTGCACCATCACCAGCACAACATAGCACTAAAAACATTAGGCACCTAATGGATCATAGTACACATGGAAACAATTGGAAACCAGAGGGATGGCGACTTTCAAAATGCAATCGGGTGAATTTACTGTGCCGACTGAATCTCAATGAAGACAGTATAACAATTGCAACCTAAAACAGCTGGCGAATCAGAGAGTAGGAGCGGACAGGTGTCCAGGAGGACCAGCAGTAGAAAATGCAATGGAAATAGCTCTTGTCTGTCTGAGAACAGCCATCCAGCCAAACCATTAAGTTGGAAAGGAAGGAAAAATGAAGGAAGGAAGCGAAAGCAAACCTGACCAATCCTGGAGTGGCTCTCATGCTGCTTTCAGCACGAGAGCCACTCCAGGATTGGTTGGAGAAGGCTAACCTAGTGCTCTTTTTGAGGCTAGGAGCCTGTGCCTGCAATCACCGGGCTGTTTAACACAACTAGGATTGATGTGGTCTGAAGCTTGCATGTCGGAGTGGCTGTGGAAAGGCAGCCAGCCAATCCGACATGCGCAGTCTGCACTGGCACGCTTGGCAAGTGATGATGCTGCTGCTGCTAATCAGCAGGAATCAGCCCTGCCCCGTCCTCACACTAGCGCACACATAATAAAATTGTAAATTACCATTTTATTAATTTATATTTACCTACTGCGCTCACAGCAGGTGGGGTGAGGCTCCTCCACTCCCTAAGAACAAACGCCACTGGCCCTGACTAGCGTAGTTTGGTTTAAAGGTGAGGAAGCCAACAGTGTAACAGGGAGAGCTGAGCCAAGCCAGGGGCTTGGCTTAGAACTTCAAGCCTGTGCACAAGGTGAGCCCTGGTAAAAGTTGATTTGGACTTATATGTAGCAAGCAAAGTGAGCAAGCTTGAAGGCCAAAACATGGGGTGGTCCTCTTACCAAGAAAAAAAAATGAAAGAGTTGAACATGAAGCATTGTAAAGCACACAAATGAAATCAGAAAGCAAGGTTTATAAAGTAGTGGGAACATATTTAACACATTGAAAACTGTCCCATATCTTCCTGCGTTCACATATTCAAAAGTTACTGTAATGTACAAATTGCACAGTGCTACAACTTCAGGCCCCTTGCACACCAAGGGGTATCAACCTTGAAGAAAATACTCTAACCAGACTTCAGGAAGTACCCACAGCTTCTGGATGCAATCAGTCATATAGAAATATGTGCAGACAGGTCTTAAAGTGGGATGAAAAAATTGGGGGTTCTCTAAAAAGGAACATGTAAAATACATTTCTGTGATTCCCTGTGCTCAGATTCTAATCAATCTCTTGGCTGTATCAGGTACTTCTCCCCAAAAAAAAAAAAAAAACCAGAATGAGCTGTGGTTATAGTACTGCCATGATTTGCATCAGTTCTTCCTAATTATACTCATTTAGTCAACTTCCTCCTTTGGTTCAGATAGTGCCATCATCACATTGAGAGTAACCTGTGGGTCAACTTTGTCTTCAGCACTTTTCTTTGTGCTCAAGGCACTTTTTACCAACATTATAGACTGTAGACAAGGTTGGCTATCCAACTTATACTAATGACAGACTGCATCTTTTTGTGCTAAAAGAAGGCTTTTTAGACTTTAGAGTAGTTCTGCGTTTGAGAGCCCAAAAGTACATTGAGCTACTTGGAGTTTTAGGACTTGCTTGACAGTGCAGCCACTGCCTGACCTGATATGATCAACAAATAATAGCTTTCAGAGTCCTACTGAAAAAGAGAGGGAGACTTAGGATTCACCCACATGTAGCTTTCCGTCAGTACAGGATTTGATAGGTCCGAATTTGTGTGCTTTTACTAGAAAGACTGCTTGAGTTGCACTTTCTAGTTTGAGGCAAAGTTCATGGTAGCTACAGGAGGACTGAGTTGCTTATGGTGTCAAGCCAGTGATCATGATCCTGGCTATAGGCCTGGTCTATTTGTTATTAAACGTAACTAGCCCTGACATATTGTGAAAAGAATATGATAAAGTCAATAGATATTTAAGAGTAGATTTTTATTACTTTATATTAAAGCCTACAGATAGGCATTTGTTACGTGGAATCTCACAGATTACCATAGCATGCAATGCCTTTTGATGTTGGTCGCCCAGTGTGACAAACCATGGATATAGAAGATATGATCCTGCAGAATCATTGTTAGGCTGCCTTATGAGAGATCGTATTTTACTTAGGCATCTGTAATTTTGAATACCTTTTAACTTTAATGCTGTGTTCGATAGTTGCCGTGTGGAACAGCTTACACTCAAAACTGTAGGCCTGAGTTGGTTATGGTGATGAGCTCTATGCCTGTTTGGTGCACTGGAATAATTATACCCAATGCCATTTGGTCTCATATATATATATATATATATATACACACATATATATATATATATATATATACACATATATATATATACACATATATATATATATATATAATTAGATAGAGGGCCTCTGAGTCAGCTCTGTTCTGTCACTGCATTGGTCTGCCTGAGTGTCATTTACACTCTGCTTCCATTCATGAAAGTGAAGTGCATGGTTGAGGGTTCAGTTGTCATTAGTCATTGGCGCCTCACCTTATGAATGACAGCATTTTCAGATCATGTTTGTACCTCCACATGAAAGTGAGTGCGTATCAGTGACAGGGCTAGTCGGTTGGTCCTTTAGGTTGGAATTTATTGTTTCCCTTTCATTTCTTTGCTTCTCTTATTTTTATTTTAATGCATCTTAGGAGGATTCTACAGCTCTCTATGCAGTTCTAGAGAGCTGCTTGCTTGTTGCTCGTTTCATCTACAGTACACCACATCTCACATGGCCACTTCCTCTACACAAGGAGACGACAGCGACGGCGGGGGTTGCACGTATGTCCCATTCCTTAACAGGAAACACATCATATTCAAACCGTCCTTCATTGTTGACGCCAACATGGAATTCAGCTACGCCAGGGGAAGTCTGCTTCAATGAGGCTCATGTAAGAACAAGGCGGGTAGTGGAGCGGGCTTTTGGGCTCCTGAAGGCCAGATTTAGATGTCTGGACCAGACCGGTGGAGCCCTCCTCTACTCTCCCAGAAAAGTGTGTAAGATAATTGTGGCCTGCTGCATGCTCTACAACATTGCCCTGAGGAGGAATATCCCATATATCCACGGGGAGGGGCAGCCTGCAGTGCCACCCGGTGAGCCTTCTGAAATGCCAAGTGAGGATGACAGTGGTGAAGAGGAGCTGACTTGTGGGAAGATTTCCTCAATAACTACTTTTCTTGAGTGTAAGTATGTCATGTGATGTAATGACTGACTGTATGAAGGACTGTAGTTGTCCGAATGTGTGGTGTAGACTGTTTTGCATAACACTGGGAAGCTAATGCTTAGCAATATTCAGCCAAAGGGTGCATCAACTTGTAAACGCGCAACAGATTTTCGCATGAGCAAATCTACACAAGCACATTTGCTTGTGCTAAAATGCAGTTCACAATTGTATTCTGGAAGTACCATTTCCTGGCCTACTTCTGTAAATTCTTGGTAACTCATAAAAGTTGTAAATCTGCACTAATTCAAGGACATATACAATGGGTGTCCTTTTGTGACTTTCTTTAACCTTTTAGATGTGGGCGTCGGCCACTGGCCGACGCCCACACTCCCTCCCTGGTGCGGGTCACGACCAGTGGCCGACACCAGGGAGGGGTTTTTTTTTTTTTTTTTTTTAAACCGTCGGAGACGCGGAAGAGCTTCTGCGTCTCCATCCCACCCCCCTCCCGCCCCCTTATGACGTCAGCGCGCCGCGAAGCGTGCTGACGTCACAGTTTTTCCCCACCGGAGAAGGAGAGAAGCAGGTAAGCGTTCTCTCTTTCTCCGGTGGGGAAAAAAAGGCCAAAACGGCCTCCCCATGTTTTCTTTCTCTCTCTCATATATATGTGTGTATATATATATATTTTTTTTTTTTTTTCAGGACAAGCATTGCAGCGTCCATGTGCTGCTTTTCTGACTTGTTGGTGTGTATCTGGGCTTCTAACAACGCCCACCTCACGCCCATCGCTACCACTCGTTCGTGGGCTTGCCCTTCGAAAATCCTTTGATGACATTGGAAAATGATTTACCTTTGTCCCTCCTTGAGGAGGTTTTGTTACCGCCTTGGCCATCGCCCCTGTTACATGGCTAATTGCACTTTTGCTGTTACGTTTAACTGCGAGCGAACTTCTTTTCCTTTTGTGTATCTCTTCACCTGATGCTCATGGTGGCCGTGGCGCTGTGAATCGGCTCTCTTATGTGAAAGAGTTTAACTTTCAATTATCAATTTATGTGGCAAGAAAAGTTGGGTTAGGAGTTTATAACGCTAATAGCTCTAACTCGAGCAGATGCGAGACCCATTGCATTGTAAATGCTTGTTATTCTTGTGTGTGTTGTTTTATAATGGTGAACAATTTCACCGCACTCCACAAGGACCGTGATCAAGACTCCTTGGTGAGTTGAAACACGTTGGTGGTTATTGACTGCAATAAAATACACGTTTATTTGTACTTCGTGGAGTGCGCTGAAATTTTTCGGCATTAGATAATTTCTAGATTGGTGGTCTTCTCGGTCACTGGGCACCGGCAGTGGAGTGTCCCGCCCAGCAACCCTTCAACCACTTTGTTTATAAACACATTATATATATATATATATATATATATGCGCAACACAAATTGGTTAAAAAGATTGTTGTGCAGTGCACTCCACTGCCGGTGCTCAGTGATGGAGGAGAGCAACCTCGAAAATATTTTGTGAACAAGAATCTCACCGCACTCCACGAGGTTCAAATTGACATGTTTTATTGCAAGTATAAACAATGAAAGAAAAGAGGGACTCATTTACTGTGATCAAGAATCCTTGAGAGTCGAAACGCGTACGTGGCTGTTGCTTGCAATAAAAGATGCCAATTTGAACCTCGTGGAGTGGGGTGAGAATCTTGTTCACACTATATATATATATATATATATATATATATATATATATATATATATATATACACACACACACACACACACACACACACACATGCATGTCTTTTCTGTAGTGGCAGTTGCCATAAAGTAGCTGAGTGGATTAGTAAAGGCAAGCGTTACCTGCGCTTTAAAACAAATGTAATGCCAGGGGGACTATGGAGATATGAGTGGCACTTTTGCTGGGTAGTACTGAGGGAATTAGAAGAGGAGGTAATGGGAGGCAGAGCACCAAAAATGACTGTTGCACAGGGTGTGTGGTAAGGTGAAGTAATACATTCTTTTTTTGTTTTTTTCAGTGTTCTCAGAGAATCTGCAGACTTGGAGAAGAAGCGAAGGTAAGGTGACGACATTTCCTGTTGTACACAACAAACATACCCACAAGCAATTTTGTGACTATCTGCCTTCTACGTAGGCTAGTAATTTAGAGGGACAGTTTAGCCAGTTGCAGAGATGGCGTCTCGTTGGATGACTGCTGATCAAGCCCTAGCTCGGGTTATGGAGGACAGTTCTGATGTAGGCTCAGAGACTGAGACAACAGACACTGAGACAGCATCTGAGGGAGAGGACAATGGGGCAGATTCTGGGAGTGATTTTTCAGTCGGCGGAGTCCCATCTGACGACACCTCTTCCAGTGAGTCTGAAGGAGACAATGACGACATCCGTGCTGTCCCTTCGCAAGCACATTCTGGGCAGCGGGACCACATTGGGTTAGCCGAACCCAGAGAGCACGTGCTTGCTGCCGCAAGCACAGAGAGAGTGCTCTCTTGGCAGCCCCCCTGTTTGGTTCAGCCCCAAATTCCACCTTTTACTGGCGACGCTGGATGTAAAGTCGATACAGCTAACTTTTTGCCAGTCGACTACATCTATCTGTTTTTGGATGTTGACTTTCTTCAGAAAGTTGTGCAGCAAACAAATTTGCGTGCAGACCAATTTCTGAGGGAGTGCGGAGGCACTCTAGGGCCCCGTTCTAGGGCACGCCAGTGGACTCCCACTTCGCTGGCGGAGTTGAAGATATTTTTGGGCCTTACGCTCAAAATGGGGTTAGTACAGAAACCCACCTTGCAGTCCTACTGGACGACTCGCACGGTTTGGGTAACTCCCATCTTCGCACCATACATGAGCAGAGATCGTTTTTTGCTACTGCAGGGCATGCTGCATTTCAATGACAATTCTGCTGCATTGCCCCGGGACCATCCAGATCATGACAGGTTGTTCAAAATTCGGCCTGTCGTGGAACATTTGTCTGCCAGGTTTCCAGAGATCTATACTCCTGGAAAGAATATAGCAGTCGATGAGTCCTTGATCCTGTACAAAGGACGGCTGCTTTTCAGACAGTACATTGCGAGCAAAAGAGCTTGCTATGGCATAAAGCTGTACATGCTGTGTGAGAGCTCTACTGGCTATGTGTACAGCCTGAGAGTGTATACAGGGAAGGATTCTACCCTAAACCCTGTAGGTTGCCCTCCCGCGTTAGGGGTCACAGGCAAGATTGTATGGGAACTTGTCCAGCCACTTCTTCACAAAGGTTATAACCTTTATGTGGACAATTTCTATACAGGAGTAGAGCTGTTCAGTGAGCTCTACAAAGCTGGCACTGTGGCCTGCGGTACAGTTCGTTGTAACCGCAAAGGATTCCCGCGGGAGCTTGTTTGCAAGAAGCTCCAGAAATCACAGAGTACTGCATTGCGTTCTAACGAACTGTTCGCAGTCAAGTTCCTAGATAGACGTGATGTATACGTGCTCACTACAATTCATGATGAGAGCACTTCTCCCATCACGGTTTGGGGTCAGATGGCCGACGTCCACAAGCCCATCAGTATACTCGATTACAATAAGTACATGGGTGGAGTGGACAAGAACGACCAGGTTCTTCAACCATACAATGCGTGTCGTAAAACTCGCACTTGGTACAAGAAACTGTTTACCCACCTGATTCAGATGGCAACATATAACGCGTATGTTGTTTACCGTCAGACAACAACAGGAAGACTCATGACTTTCCTTGACTTCCAGTTGTCTGTAATTGAAAGCCTCACTGCTGTTACAGAAGAAGCAGCAGCCTCCACCTCATATGTTCTGGAGGATGTGGCAAGGCTGCAGGAGCGACACTTTGCTGATAGCATACCTAAAACACCCAAAAAGGATCGTCCATGTCGTCGCTGTAAAGTGTGCTCAAAGCATGGAAAGCGGCAGGAGAGTCGGTATTACTGTCCCCAGTGTCCATCACAACCAGGCCTCTGTATCCCTACTTGCTTTACGTTGTATCATACTAAAGCAAAGTTCTGGGAAATCGACTGAGGTTGAGCTGCTGTTGGGTAATCCTTTCAGTGGCAGTGCATGGATACAGAACGTCCATGGGCCACTGCTTCGTTAGGCAAGGAGCCACAGAATTTTACTTCATCATGGACTTCCTTTTGGCGTGGTCGGTGTTTTGTTCAATTAACATGCATTTTCTTCCCCCTACTGCATATACTAGTGGACAGAACATATGCCACGGAGTACCCTTTCTTCACCTGCATGTCTACCTTACTTTCAACTGTAGATATGCTCTCTCAGTTCGAGGAATCACTTTGTAGGGCATACTTGGAAACCCCCAACTTGCTTCCACAAACTAGTATAGGTTCACTTGGCTATTATACAGGATTAGCCAGGACTCTGATGAGAACAGAGACATGGATGGGTAAGGAAAGCTTATGGTAGGAGTGCCTTCACAGGGTTATTGCACAGGTAGAAGGCAGATAGTAAAGGTAGTACAGATGTACATCATCTACACCTATGGATTCAAACCCATTGGTGCCATCCCAGCACTGAAGGAGAATGACTTGTATAGGTCAGTGTTTGACCTGCTTTTCATGTTCATCCTCCATCAGAACTTAGTAGATGTTCAGTTTGCTGTATAAGTGCATTATAGTCACATCACTGCACATAATGTTGGCTGGGACATATGCTACGTTCTCATGGACTCCCCTATGTACCAAACACTACCCTTTTCCATAGCCTATGACCTTCTCTTTAGGGAACATCATGAGAAATCCCCAGCATGTCTCCCTTAGTTTCAAAGGTAGATATGCTCACTCAGTTCGAGGAATCGCTTTGTACGGCATACTCGGACACCCCCAACTTGCATCCACAAACTGGAAGGAGTTGGATTTAGCACAGAGAGTGTGTTAAAGGCGCATGAAAAACATGTCTTCCTGAGCCTCAGGTGGCTGTCACAGGAGTCATTAGTAAAGGTTTGTTACGCATGCATTTGGTAATGTTAAGGAAGAAGGAGGCAGGTAGCCTATGACCTTCTCTTTAGGTAACAGCATGAGAAATCCCCAGCATGTCTCCCTTAGTTTCAAAGGTAGATATGCTCACTCAGTTCGAGGAATCGCTTTGTACGGCATACTCGGACACCCCCAACTTGCATCCACAAACTGGAAGGAGTTGGATTTAGCACAGAGCGTTAAAGGCGCATGAAAAACATGTCTTCCTGAGCCTCAGGTGGCTGTCACAGGAGTCATTAGTAAAGGTTTGTTACGCATGCATTTGGTAATGTTAAGGAAGAAGGAGGCAGTTACTTGACAGGTGGTAAAATGTAGTCAAACTTATTCCGTTCTGTGGCGTGTGAATGTGATGGGCCCTTGTCTGGCAGCGGTAAGTTAATGTGAGTGGAGTGATTGATAGGATTGGGCCCGTGGCTGGCGATATGAAAGGGTTGTTTGTTGTGCGTGAATGGCGTGTGAATGGACCATAAAGAGGTTGGTGCCTGGACGCGGCTTTATGGCCCACCTTCAGAAGGCTTGGTTTCAATATTCAGATACTTTGATAAGTAATCATGCTTTGAAACAATAATTTCTGGAGGTGCTAAAACCAACCAGTGTGAGTGGTGGGTTAACTTTAACAAACTAGTACCAGGGGAGTCCAAGGGTGTAGGACTTGCATGGCTCTCACCAGTTTTCCTTCACCCAGAATCCCCTTGAAATTACATTATGTGCTTAAAAAACACATTTTCCTTGCATTCCAATGAGCAGAAGTCCAGGGATCTGCAGGGATCCTCAAAATTCCTACCAGCCAGTGTTTCCCCACTTGTCCTGATAAAAACACAACCCTGCTTGTGTGCCTGCGCCTAGTGCCTGCTTCAGGAATGAATCACTCCAGGGTGAACAGTAGACCTCAAGCAAGGACTACCATTGACCCTTGTGTGATCCATTCCTGTCGCGGGTGCTAGGCCTACCCACACAAGTGAGGTATCATTTTTATCGGGAGACTTGGGGGGACGCTGGGTGGAAGGGAATTTGTGGCTCCTCACAGATTCCAGAACTTTCTGTCACCGAAATGTGAGGAAAACCTGTTTTTTTTGCCACTTTGAGGTTTGCAAAGGATTCTGGGTAACAGAACCTGGTCAGAGCCCCGCAAGTCACCCCATCTTGGATTCCCCTAGGTCTCTAGTTTTCAAAAATGCACAGGTTTGGTAGGTTTCCCTATGTGCCGGCTGAGCTAGAGGCCAAAATCTACAGGTAGGCACTTTGCAAAAAACAGCTCTGTATTTTGTCAAAAAATGGGATGTGTCCACGTTGTGTTTTGGGGCATTTCCTGTCGCGGGCGCTAGGCCTACCCACACAAGTGAGGTATCATTTTTTATCGGGAGACTTGGGGGAACGCTGGGTGGAAGGAAATTTGTGTCTCCTCTCAGATTCCAGAACTTTCTGTCACCGAAATGTGAGGAAAACTTGTTTTTTTAGCCCCTTTTTGAGGTTTGCAAAGGATTCTGGGTAACAGAACCTGGTCAGAGCCCCACAAGTCACCCCATCTTGGATTCCCCTAGTTCTCTAGTTTTCAAAAATGCACAGGTTTGGTAGGTTCCCCTAGGTGCCGGTGGAGCTAGAGGCCAAAATCTAAAGGTAGGCACTTTGCAAGAAACACCTCTGTTTTCTGTCAAAAAATGGGATGTGTCCACGTTGTGTTTTGGGGCATTTCCTGCCCCGGGCGCTAGGCCTACCCACACAAGTGAGGTATCATTTTTATCGGGAGACTTGGGGGAACATAGAATAGCAAAACAAGTGTTATTGGCCCTTGTTTGTCTCTACATTTTTTCCTTCCAAATATAAGAGTGTGTGTAAAAAAGACGTCTATTTGAGAAATGCCCTATAATTCACATGCTAGTATGGGCACCCCGGAATTCAGAGATGTGCAAATAAACACTGCTCCTCAACACCTTATCTTGTGCCCATTTTGGAAATACAAAGGTTTTCTTGATAGCTATTTTTCACTGTTTATATTTCAGCAAATGAATTGCTGTATACCCAGTATAGAATGAAAACCCACTTCACTGTGCAGCTCATTTATTGGCTCTGGGTACCTAGGGTTCTTGATGAACCTACAAACCCTATATATCCCCGCATCCAGAACAGTCCAGCAGACGTAACGGTATATTGCTTTCAGAAATCTGACATCGCAGGAAAAAGTTACAGAGTAAACCGTAGAGAAAAATTGCTGTTTTTTTCACCTCAATTTCAATATTTTTTTTTCCAGTTGTTATTTTCTGTAGGAAACCCTTGTAGGATCTACACAAATTACCCCTTGCTGATTTCAGAATTTTGTCTACTTTTCAGAAATGTTTAGGTTTCCGGGATCCAGCATTGGTTTCACGCCCATTTCTGTCACTGACTGAAAGGAGGCTGAAAGCACACAAAAAAATCGTAAAAATTGGATATTTCCCAGTAAAATGCCAAAATTGTGTTGAAAATGTGGGTTTTCTGATTCAAGTCTGCCTGTTCCTGAAAGCCGGGAAGCTGGTGATTTTAGCACCGCAAACCCTTTGTTGATGCCATTTTCAGGGAAGAAACCACAAGCCTTCTTCTGCAGCCCCTTTTTCTCATTTTTTTTTTTAAACGACATTTTCACTGTATTTTGGCTAATGTCTTGGCCTCCTTCAGGGGAACCCACAAAGTCTGTGTACCTCTAGAATCCCTAGGATGTTGGAAAAAAGGACGCAAATTTGGCGTGGGTAGCTTATGTGGACAAAAAGTTAGGGGGCCTAAGCGAGAACTATTCCAAATAGGCAAAAAAAAGGCCTGGCACAGGAGGGGGAAAAGGCCTGGCAGCGAAGGGGTTAAACACGGATCGTATCTGACAACAGTAATTCTTGCATATCTGTTTCCTTACTTTCTTCTGACGAATTCCAGTCAGTATTTGAATATGTTCAATTGTTGATAAATGGGTTATTACCCATGGTCATCTTGATGTTTGGGTTCATAGCTGATGTAAGAATGTTATTATTTATTATTTTGTACTTATGGCTTATAGTTGTGTTTCCCTTTTAGAGGTTATGACTTACGACTTTGTGGAAATATAATAAAAGTAATTTTGGTTGTTCAGGTAGAAACTTACACTGACATTACCTTGTCTGGCGGCATAACTATCAATTGAGAATTTGCACACACAGTTATTGTAAGTTGTCACGGGTGGAAATCTACGTCTGGGTTAAGGTCGACTTTGAGTATGTCAATATCTTACTTCTTTATTAGGGTATTTAATCTTATGTTATTTTTAATACATTTCTTTTCTTTGCAGATCACCCTATACACTGGATTTTGGTTCTTTTACATTTCTTAAGGGGCACTTACGTACTATACCCTAAAATGATTTACCATCTTCTGGTTGTTTTGGACAGATTATTTCTACTTACAATTTTAACTTTGATATTTGGGTCTGTGCACACTATTAATTCTTGTATATATCTTATAGTTTGCATTGAGCTGGTGGTGTTGGCTCAGACTGAAGTGTGTTTTCACATTACTGGTGCAAGGGTTACGGTCCTTCTATTTCATTCTCTTTTATTCTCTTCTTCGTTGTTATCCAATTTTATTAAGTATGGATTGTTTGTTGGTGTCATATTTATTATGTCTTTACAGCCCTGTGGAAGTCCAGCAAGACAAAACACGTGTTGGCTATGCTGATTGATCAAATGTGTTATGCAAAAACACACATTGTACATCACATACTGTCTGATCTTTTACCACCTATGTTGACATCATAGTGTATTATATCTATTAGACTAAGTGACTATGGTGGCATAGTAGTTTTACCCTTGAACTTTTGATATTTATGTTTATGCTATATATTTTGTAATAAATGAGAATTATTTTTTGCAATACTGTTTTGATTTGCTTGAATTAGAGTGCTCCAAACAATCATGCAATGTTATGAAGTTAACTGTTTGTTGGCAATTATCTCATACACTTTCTTTCAGCAGAAGTATTGTAAGTATTGTCTCAGACTGACCACTTTGTGTGGAGGATCTGTGCAGGTTTTTAGTTCCAATGCTGCAAATAGTTATGGTCACACAGTTTGATAACGTCTGCTCAGCAGTTACTGATTTTGGTAACCAGCAGTGTACGCAAACTAGACATGTATCACAAACTATCAAGGTCCTGGAAAAACACATGGTGAAAAAGACAGGATTTACCACCAGGTCAAACCCCACGAAGTGGGTGAAACACCTAAATTATAAATATTAGAAAACAGACAGCATCTCTTTTAGTTTCCAATACACTGCGAGGCCAAACCCGAAAGGCCATGTTCCGAAGATCTTGTGGACATGACCTTTCAAGATAACCAGCAATACCATTAAGAATATAAAAATAGGAGTACTTAATTAAGCAAGTGGTGGATTCACTTACACTTTTACAAAGCATGGCACAGCCTAACTAGATTACATTTTCAGAAGCTTAGTGTGTTTGTTATCAGCTATCGTAGTCCATCATTCATGCTAAATTTCTCTTACCTCCTTAGCAGCACTTAATTTGGTGGCCGAGGAGTTCTCCAGGGACTGAAAGTAACTATTCATGAGTTCTGCTGCTCGCTGCCACTGGTTTTGGAAAAGGGCCTCACGAATGTGGTCCAAGCAAACCTCAGCAGTTTCAAGAAATCCTTTCCGTTTTCCACAGATGACTTCTGCAGAAAATAACACTTTGTTGAAGGTTTCAGGACTGCAACCTTAGCAAATACAAAACGTTTGTGGAACTAGAGACACCAATGAACTTCGGAATTGCTAAATCCATTCCAAGATACCACAGTATAAGACAAGTGGGGGCGTACACCATGAATACAGGTCCCTATAATACCAAACTACAATGGCAACTGCAAATCCTAGAAGAAAGAAGCGTAACACAAGTACTAAAGAACATGTTTCACAATGACAAACTTCAGGCACCGAGGACAAACACAGACCAGAAGTGCTTTCACCGAATCCACATTCTCCCTCCACAATCAAACATAGTTCAGAATGACTCACAGAACGTGAAACAGTTTCTAAAGGTACAAAGCACGTGTATTTCGATGTTGAAAATTAATTAGACAGGAGTGTGATGGGTGGGCCCAGTGGAAATCTTATAGAACATATTGGCGGTCTTCTTCAGGTGGCTCTGGGTGACATTCCAGACCATATACACATTTTAATGTGGTAGCAGTGGAGGAAAATATCTAATTACTAGTGGGTTGGAAATCATCAGTTAAACAACTTAGAATACAATTAAATACTGGCTTTTTTCTGCCTAGATTGGGTACTGTGACTTCCTGTTCTAGGGCATTTACAGCCATGGAAAGAATGCTTTTGGAAGGAGCACTTATGTCCACATCTCAGTAAGGCCCAGGAGTATGGGTGATGGGAAAGGGCTCTCCAATCCCCTCACACCACAAACACACTGAAGGGCGGGCAGTATTAAGTCAACAAAAAGCCATCAGCACTAAAACGAGTGCTAAACCCCCTAATTGTATAATTGTCTTTCAGACTGGGGTTTGCGATTAATTTAGCATTTTTTGTTATTAGTGAGGAATGGCAGGTTGAAATCATGGTTATGAGTGATATGGCCCACTATGCATACAATCTTACCACAAGCATATTGCTGGTGGTATGTCACAGGGAAATTCTGTGCAAGCACATCTTTTGCTCAACTCCAAAAAGGTGTGGCCCTGATTTGCAAGGCTGTATTCAAGCGTGATAGACCATACTTCTTTAGGTCTCAGCAACTAGATAGTGCATGCCGTGAGTTTCGAGACAAACTGTTAGCTTTCAGTGGACTTAGAGCCAGCTTATTCCTTACCATTGGTTAGCTTCATGGTCACTCATTTGCTTGCTTATTGGAGACTTTCCTTCCTCTTCTTGTCCTATCCCTGAAGCATTACATGTGTCCCACTGTACGCTATTTTAGGTGCTACTTTTTTCGTTTAAGCAATCCACAAGAGTGAATGTGTTTTCCAGCTGTATCCCAAGTGTGCTTCTATTAACTCTCTCTGAGCTGCTCTCGATAGCCCATGTATTTCTACCCACCCTCCTATGTGATGCACGCACACTTGTGTGCTTGCCCTGCCGTCTCTGCCTTCTCGCTCATGTGTTTCTCATCCTCCCAGCTCTACATTGCTCTCTCTCTGACTTGTTTGTTTTTCTACTCCACCCTTCACATGGCTCTGCCTCTAGCCCATTTGGTCCACCACGTCCTTCGGGTTGCTTCCCCCCATCTGCATAATATCTGTGGCTTCTGGCCCCCCGAGTTGCTTCAATCGCTACACGCCTCCTGTGTTGCTGCTGTATCTCCCCAAAAGCTTTCCAAAAAAATAAAACACTTTCAAACTTTTTCTTTTTATTTCAATTTGCAGGCATGTGTAACGTGCACACCTATAAAATGACGCAATAGGCTTTTTAAATTATTATTATTTAGCCATGTTGCCCAGGACCAGGGATGCACACAACATGGCTAAAATGTATTGGCAAATGCCATAGGTCCTAAAACAGTGAGGCCTACTGGCTCTGGCAAAGCTTGTTTGTAAGAGGGGACAGGTTAAAGTGATTTAAACCTTAAAGGTTGCTGTTCGAAAACAATGGTGACAGCCAGGAGAGGAACAGGAGAACTGCTCAGAGGGAAATCTATTAAGAGTGACATGAGCTTGTGTAAATGAAGCTGGAAGTCAGTTGGAAACATTGAAAGAACCCTTCCACCAAGGAAGTTCTTGTCACTGACGGTTATAAGACATGCTTATAAAATCAGGTAAAAGAACACAAAATAAGTAAAAAGAAACACTCTGAGCAAAAGAACAGAAAATCTCAAAGGTCTAAGATGAAAAACATTACTGACGTGCTGAGCATTAATTGTGGGGAATCAAGCATATCACGAAGAGACTTAAGCACACTATAAGAATGTTCTAATCTATAGGAAGAAGGCAGTCATACCAAATGCCAATCTATGATCAGTATTTGAGAACAAAAGCAAGCATTCTTCAAGTTGGTAGGCTCCTAGGTGGTAAGCAACACATGGAAGGCCCAGGGCTGCCTCAAGTCCCAAGTAAAAGCCTTGCACAAATACAGACTAAGTTTCACATATGTATGCCCGTGACCTGTCCTGCTTTAGTTTTAACTGGTCTCCAAGGTTTTATGACAGAGATTTGAAAAACAAAAAATATCTACAGTGATACAGTTCAAAAAGCCAAAGATTTTTACAAGATTTTACTAAATTAAAAAAAAAAAAAAAAGTTATCACTCCTTTTATCGGCCTGGCGGTGACCACTGTCCCAAGAAGGCAATCGGGCAACAAAGCTTTCTATTTATTTACTCTTCACCTAACTGCTACATCACAGAGGACCATCAGGATCCCTTCAGAAGGGCCATTGTCTGGACCTGCCCTGCCAAGCTGCCTCAAAGGAAAATGTTACTTTAAGACCTGGAAAACTACAGTCCAATTGCAGGTAAGCTGTATCCCAGTTTACTATAATTACTCTGCCTTCCCACCTCAACAACAACTGACCTGTAGGTCCAGCAACAGTGGGATCCATTGCCAATGCAGACCATCCTACTGAAAAACAAAGCTCCACTTTTGTGGAGAGGAGACATATGTTAAGGCACAGAAGTTGGTAAGTTCTGGATTCAGACTTTCAAAGTGGCACAAGGCACAGGTATGAGTAATAGCACATCAGGATTGGTTGCTCCGAGATAGACATGTCTCCAAATAACAAGAATGTCGTCCCCACCATTACATATTACTTGAGCAGGTCTTCAACAGAGCAGAACAAAGCGGTGGTTTTATGTTTTGTACCACTGGCCAGACATTGAGAGTTCCGTCTGTCTCCCAAACCCTTTAGTGTTGCAGTAAAGAGTCCCAAAATCTGGCAGTGTGTTAATAGTGTACTGTACTGTCAAACGGAGGGAGCAACTGAGGGCCTGCACATATTTTCTGCTGCTGTTGGCTTGGGCACTCTTTGGGAAGGTGTGCCAGTGGACCCCTTTCATATGAGCGATCTACCTTTACTGAGCACTTTTCCATTGGAGTTCTGTGTTAGGTCATTAAATGAAAAACTCACATCTCATCCTCACACAGGTTTAACCTGGAAGAGGATGCTAAGGATAATTTTTTGGGGCCTATCGTTTGTTTACCGTACAAAGTTTCCCTTAGAAACAACTGACAACCAGTTATCTAAACAACCACTGCAACATGAACTGTCCATAACAAAGACTGATTCTTTGATCCATAAACAAGCACCTTTATAACAGAATGCCAAAGTACAGAACAGCAGGAGGGGTGTTAGATGGAATGCGTGGGAGAGACAGGACACAGGCATTCTGGTCCATAAATTCACACCACAATCCATTAAAACCATTTCATGACTTGTAGGAAGAGGTATATTTGAGTAATGACGACATTTGTAAAAAACACCATATTTCCCATTGACTAAGGAATATAGGGCCCCAGTCATCAGAAACAGCTCTACCCACTATCCTAGAATATTTAGTGAGATGTGGTGACCATGGAGGGGTGGTATGAGGTAGGTGTGAATTTGTAATAACTAACTTCTTCTCCAAGTCTTTGGAGACATGGTGTCAATATTTCGAAATAACTACACAGAGGCAGAATGGTCACTGTTCACTGAATCTCACACATCTGCACTACGAAATGAGACTGAAATTCAGCTATTTAAAAATACTTTAAAACTGGCAAAAGGCACCAGCCAGACTAAAGAAGATAGGCTTGATCAACAACTCTCCATGATGAGATGCCCATACTCTGATAAAAAAAAAAACTCTTCTTTGGTACATGAACATCTCAGAGTGGAGTCATAATAGTCCGTAATTTGAAGGACATTAAATAGCTCGTAGGATTTTACCAATCACCAGGAAAGATGGAGGTCAACAGTGCTGGCCACAGTCCAAGTCTGCATATTCAGACACTGACAATAACCCAACATCGAGATTCATGATGGAATGGTTCGCCACAATGTACCAGATGACTACATTTGAAAAGATAATTTACAAGTTCCAATGGAACTGCATCTGCTACTCCTTCCAAGGTTTATGTACCCATGTATTTATATATGCATAATTTGCTATTTGCAGAGCTCAAACATAATTAAAGAGCAACATGGATGCCCACAGAGAAGATACAAATCATAGGGCAAAAGTGTAGGGCTCCTTGAAAAGGTGTTTCTACGGCTTTTTTCTAAATGGTAGGAATGCTGGTGCGATCTGATGTCAATAGCGATGGGATTCCAGATCCTAGAAGCAACAACAGTGAAGGTTTGCATTCTGGTTTTTAACTTTAGGAGATGTTTTATCTCCAGTCTGGCAATATTCAGGTTCCTGGTCTGACACTGTTCCCCAGAGGAGATGAGTTGGTTTGCCAGGCAAACTAGGGTCTTTATTAGTGATGAAGCTGGTCAGTAAAATAATCTGGGTTCGAAGGGTGTCCCACTGTTGGTCTTTTAACACGGGGTGATGTGTCTGAATTTACTGACGACCTTGATGAGCTGGGTTGCTACATGGAGGACGCATTTCTACGGATGCTTGAGTGGTATCAGGAACACTGCTGAACACATGGGAGAGGCCCAAGGCATGTATGATTGTTCCGAGGTTGTCTTCTCGGAGAAATGGCTTCATTTTCTTCAAGAGGAAGAGTTAGAATTCTTCGGTCTTGGTCTCACTGACTATGTGTTCCTTGAATGAAGGTGAATCACAGAAATGCTGGATTGTCTGTCAGCTTAGAGGGGTCTGCAGGTGAGAGTGGGAGGGAGGAAGCCAGCTAAGTTTAAGCTGGAGAGCCAAGCTTGAAGTTATGGTTGTTTGGTTGTGTGGGCAACCAGGGGGAATTCTGTTGTCTTTAATTACAGGATGTTGGTTAAGAAAGATTCCAGAAGAGAAAACGAGAACAAGCTTACAGCTGCTGTGAACTGCTTTCTTGAAAATTAAAAGTTGTCATAAGAAATAAAACATTAATGGTTACATATTTACTTTTTTGAGCAACTAAAGTTAACTATACAAAAGCAGGAATCTTTCAGCATGCTACTACATATTATTAGCTACAGCCATTTTTTGAAAGCGTATTTACATTAAGCTGCAACAAGTCTTTTACCAAGGTTTTAACACCCCAATGCTGCATAAGAATGCAAATATAAAGCAAATTCCCCAGGAATGGTACCCAGTTAAACTAGGTTAAGAAGAGTATGAAGATTTTGGCCTTAATTAAAAAATGTGGCAATATTTCAACTAGGCCATTTGTGTAATTTCATATAATTTTCCTGCATAATCATGCAAAAGCAAATTATGCAAATTTTGCACACCTGTAAATTCAACCCCTGAAGATTGCTTGCATACAAGGTGAATTTTATACTAATTCTGAGTATCGAGGTAACAGTCTGATTACCGTACACAGAAAGTAATGGTGATGAAGAACAAGTTACTTAACTTCGGTAATGCCTTTTCTGGTGGATACAGTATCTACCTATGGATTCCTCACCTTCTGAATTCTCCCAATGGGCGACCATTCAACAGAAATCTTTTCTTTCTAGCTCTCCATGTCGACAAGGACGTCATAATGAAAAGGCTCCGCATGCAACTTCGTCTGACATCATCGGAGCCATAAGAAGTCTTCACCAGTGTGCTGACGTCAGTTTCACCCATTTTTTTTTTTTGTTTTTAAACTGTTGCTTCGAGGCAGACGGGTGAACACCAACATTACAAGTACATACAACTTGCCAGAAAAACATATGTACTATATAAATACAAATCATATCTTTCTTGGCATAACCATACAGGCAACAAGGAGGCAGGTGGGACCGTGAGGAATCCACAGGAATAAAGCATTGGCAAAGGTAAATAACTTGTTCTTCTGATGGATACATCTACCTGTGGATTCCTCACCTTTTGAATACAGTCCCGCACTCGGAGGTGGGTGCCTGTTTAAATATACCAAGAAATCCTGCAACACTGAACGGGCAAAAAGACCATCCCTTCCCAATTCTGAGTCCAAGCAGTAACGCTTCGCAAAAGTGTGGAGGGGATCCCAAGTTGCTGCTTTGCAACTATCTACAACAGGTACACCTCTAGCAAAAGCAGAAGTAGCAGAATTAGCTATCTAATGCCCTTAAGAGGACCCTTCGTTGCCAGTGAATAACATAATTTAATGCAAAGAATGACCCACCTTGAAGTGCCCTTCATCTTGCCCAAGTAACCATCGGAAAGGTGATCATCTCTCCTGAAGTCTCTTGTCCTGACCACATAAAATCTAAACGCTCTCTTTGGATCCAGATGGTGCAGCCTTTCCTCCTCCTTACAGGATGGGGCAAAGGGTAAAAGGACGGAAGGGTGACGGGCTGCCCTAAATGGAAAGAAGTCACCACCTTTGGTAGGAAAGCTGTGCTAGTTTTCAAAATCAACTTGTTAGCATAAAAACGGTTTTACATTTAGACCTTGTAGCTCACGAACATGTCTACCCGACGTGATCGCTGTAAGAAAAACAGTTTTAAACATAAGGTATCTCAATGGGCAACTATGCAATGGTTCAAATGGTGTACCCATCAGGTACACTAAAAATACATTTAAATCCCACTGAGGCATTATAAACAGAGTGGGATGAAACCTATTAGTTAATCCCTTAAGAAATCTTAGAACTATAGGGGACTTAAATAAAGAGGGCTGATCAAGCAAACAAATAAATGCCTAAAGTGCAGACAGATAGCCCTCACGGTCGCAACTGCACAACCTTGTTGTGCCAAGGAAATAGCAAATTGTAAAACATTAGCTAAATGGGCCTTTAAAGGATCAACGTGTCTCTCCTCACACCACTTAACAAACTTGGCCCATCTACCAGCATAAACAGTCTTGGAGGAGTGTCACCTGACCAATAAAATGACATCCACCACTTCTGGGGGGAAGAGAAAAAGAACTCAGATTGCCCTGTTCAATCTCCAGACATGTAGGTGCAGGCCCTGAAAGAGGGGGTGTAGAACCAGCCCCTGCAACTGCGAGAGGAGGTCTGCCCTGTAAGGGAGATGGAGCGGAGGATACCGCAAGAAGTGAAGGAGGTCTGTGTACCACACCCTTCTTGGCCAATCCAGGGCTATTAATAGGACTTTGGTCCCGTCTTTGCAAAGCTTCCTCAGAACCTGAGGTATGAAGGGGAAACTCGTAAAGCAGCCGGTTGCACCAGCTCAACTGAAACTGGAGGTTGCAGAAAGACGGGCAGTGCATGATCTCACGAGTGGCAAACAGATCTGAGGCGTTGCCACCACAACTGGAAGACGTGAAGAACTACATCCGGATAGAGATGGCACTCACAGTCAGCTGAAAAGTGCCAGCTGAGACTGCCTGCACGTACAGTGCGATCTCCAGGCAAATGGTTTGCTACTATGCAATTCAACTGGTCCTGAGCCCAGGACCAGAGTCGCAGGGCCTCTCTGCAGAGAAGATATGACCCTATCCCTCCCGGTTTGTTGATGTACCACATTGCGGTAGTGTTGTCCGTCAAAACTTGAACAGACTGACCGTGAATGGAAGGGAGGAAGGCCTTGAGAGCCAGACGTATCGCCCATAACTCCAACACATTGATGTGAAACATCTGTTCCATTGAAGACCAAGGACCTTTGATCTCCAGATCCCCTAGATGTGCTCCCCACCCTATAGGGGAAGCATCCATTATAATTGTAGTCAGCAGAGGTGGTAGATAAAAAGGCCTGCCCTGCCGTAGGTTGTCATCTACACTCCATCATCGAAGATCCGCTACAGTGTCTCAGACTGTTATGGACTCCTTGAGATCTTCGTTGTGTTGAAACCACTGCTTGCGGAGGCACCACTTGAGAGCCCTCGTGTGCCAAGTGCGCAAGTGACCAGCAGAGTACAGAAAGCTAACAGACCGAGAAAGCGTGGGACCTTTAGGACTGGAACAAGCACCCCCATCCTGAAACATTGGAATCATAGCCTGAATGTCACGAATCCTCTGCGGGGGGAAAAGGCATGTCTCAATGTTGTGTCAAGTACTGCCCCTATGAACAAGAGGGGCTAAGAGGGCTCCAAGTGAGATTTGGGCACTTTCAACGAAAAGCCTAGGTTGAACAACAACTGGGTTTCACCTGCAAATGGTGTAGCACTAAATCTGGAGCCTTGGCTTTGAGCAGCCAATCATCCAGGTAAAGAAATACCGATATTTCCTTCTTTCAGAGATCCGCTGCAACCACTGACCTCACCTTTGTGAAGCCTCGAGGTAGAAAGACCAAAAGAAAGGACCACAAACTGGTAGTGCTGCAACCCTACCATGGACCGGAGATACTTCCTGTACGACTGCAGAATGGGGATGTGAAAATGTGCATCCTGTAAGTCGATAGAAACCATCCAGTCTTCCTTGTCCAGCGCCAGAAGCACCTGAACTAAGGTCAGCATGTTGAACTTCTCCTGTTTGAGGTACCAGTTCAAAATCCTCAGGTCTATGATGGGCCTCAAACAACCATCTTTCTCTGTGATCAGGATATATCTTGAATAATATCCCTGACCCCTTTTGCACTCCAGAAACAACTTCACAGCACCTTTTAACAGCATAACTGAAGCAACAGCAGGAGATACTCTGAACAGAACACTGGGGAGAGAAGGGAGGGTGAAACTCCTGAAAAGGCAGGGCATACTCATTCCCTACAATGCTCAACATCCATGAGCCTGATGTTATTGACTCCCACTCATGAAGACTATGAATTAACATCTCCCCATGGCAACAAAAGCTACTGAAAGGAGAGAGAACCAGGGCTTCTTTCCTAACAGGTTCCCAGCGGAAGATGAGGTGGAGGAGAAGGAAGGCTGCTGGGCAGCACCACGTTGCGTAAGTCTTCCCCAACCCCTGTAGGACCTGTAGAGGGGGTTGGCAGATTGTTTCTGAAACTGCTTCCTACCACGAAAGAAGGAGCCACAGACAAACCCCCTAAATCTTCTAAAAGGTCTACAGGCTGAGGAGAGAGATTGGAGACCCATAGACTTAGCTGTGGCCCTACTCTCCTTAAATCTCTCAAGTGCAGAGTCAGCCATCTCTCCAGATAGTCTTGACTCATCAAAGGGGAGATCCATTAGGGTAGACTGAACATCAGGGGGAAGCCCCGATCCCATTAAAAATATATGCCTTTTGCTCGCCATCAATGTACCCATGGCCCTGGCAACAGAATCCCTAGTGTCCAAACAAGATTGGATGACCTGCTTAGCCGCTGCCTGACTGTCTTGCTTCAACTCTTTAAAATGCTCCTGCACGTCCTGGGGTAGCTTAGGAATCACTTCCTTAGCAGAATACAAGAGAGCATGGATGTATCTGCCCAAGACACATGTAGTGTTTACAGATTTTAACGCCATGTTCCATGAGGAAAACACCTTTTCTGCAGACTGTTCCACACGTTTTGACTCCCTATCTGCAGGACTTGTAAGGAAGAACCAGGAGCTGATTTAGCAGAACAAGAAGCCTGGACCACCAGAATTTCAGATGTCAGATGTCAGCTGAGGAATTGCAGGTCACCAGGTGCAGCCCTATATCTCCTAGCGATGACCTTGGACACAGCCAGAGTAGTTACAGGCTTCCACCACAAATCCAGAACCAACTCCAACAATGCCTCATTAAATGTAATCACACTGTGATAAGACGTTACTTCTGGAGGCGCAATATCTCCAGGAGATAGCAATCCCCACTCTGGGGAGGTGTCTAGACCACTTGCCACCTCAATCCCTTCAAAACCCTGAACATGAAAAGGAATTTCTCCTTCCTCCAAATCCTGATGCTCCTCCAGGTATTGCTGTTCCTTAGAGTGTCAATGCCTCTCGTCTTGACCTTAACCTGGACTCCAATCTCGGCATCAATAAAGAATGAACTGATGCCAAGGATGTACCTTGCGGCACCAGTGAAGCCAGAGCCGGCGTTGTGACCTTTCCTCTCGTAGGCATTGAATGACGACATCGGGCAAACATTATCCGATGTTGCCATCCGCGGTGCTGTCATCCCTGATGGTGATGGAGTCGTGGGCAAAAACGGCATAAAAGGAGAACCATTTATACGGTGTTGGGAAGCCTAGATTGAAGGCTAATGGACCAGTCGGGCTCGCAGGCGCACCAGCGGGGGTCACTGCCCTGTTAAAAATGTTGAACACAGCATTTAAAAAGCCATATGGATTGCCAGGAGTCGGGAAGGCCAGATATTCTTGTTGAGGCTGGACATGACCAGAGTCTCGCTCCTCAATCTTCTGTGGAGTAACAGGAGAGAATTGCGATGCAGTATTTGAAGGTGATGGCGAGATTTCAGCCAAAAACGGCACCAGTGACGCCTTTGGTTGCAGAGAAGAAAGGGTGGGGCTCCCTTCCCAAGACAAAAGGCATTGAAACTTGGAAGCCGGTGACAGGGACCTCGGGCTAGCATCTTGGAAAGAACGACGCCGAGAGCTGTGGTCACGCAGCTTCTTCTGTGATTTTGAAGATCTATGGGAAGACGACGACTCTCGATGTCTGGATCTTCTACAGCCCCACTTCTCCTTTTTGGCCTTTACCATGAACAGCTTTGCCTCTCTTTCCTTCAGTGCCTTCAGGTTCATACTCTGGCAACAAGAGCATCCCCCGATGTTGTGATCAGAATTCAGGCACCAGAGGCAATTTTCGTGTGGGTCAGTGACTGACATATGACCTCCACACTCCTTGCAAGACTTAAACCCAGATTTCTTCTTTGGCAGAGACATGGTAGCACGAAGAAAACAACGAAGAAGCTCCTCGATACAGTGTAACACCTGGAGAGGCAGAAAAAACATTAGCGTTGAAGGAGCGGAAAAAAAGGGAACTGAAGTCAGCACGCCAGTGAGGACTTCTTAGGGCTCCGATGACATCAAATGGAGTTGCGTTCAAAGCCATTCCATTACAACATCCTCATCGACATGGAGAGCTAGAAAGAAAAGATTTCCGTTGAATGCTGGTGCCTTGGGAGAATTCAAAAGGTGAGGAATCCACAGATCGATGTATCTATCAGAAACTCTTCTTTGTAGGGCCTTGTGTCAGCAAAAGGCCCACTCAGAGCAATGAGATAGGAACTGTGTATGAAAGTTACTGGAGCACCTAGCACTTCATTGTTGGTCGCCCTAAATGACAACTGATTGTTCTATAAAAAACAATATATACATACATGCAGATGTGAAGACAGGAAATAGAAGGGCTTTACAGTTGGCAATTTCACAAAGCAAGCATTTCACTTGGTAACAAGATGAAGGGTTAGTATCTTTTCAGGCAAAAGCCTGAGCCACCTCTCCCCTGGCATAAACTGTAGGATAATGAAGTACAGGTGTAATGCACGCAAATGACTTTACTGAAGGACCTTGAATACAAGTTTGAGTTTATAAATTATTGGCTGAGGAAATATGCAGCATTGACAGAGCTAATAGTACAACATAAGGGAGTCAGATAAAACATGTTAAATATAACAAAAAATTACATGTTAGAGGACCACACTGTCAATTCCGCATTTCCAGGGCCCTCGTTTAAGGAATACATGCCAAAGTGGTTGTTTTATGATAGTGATGAATCCTGCAAACAATAATCATTCAGTATTTTAGCATTCCAAGTATTCAAATGCAGAAGTAAAAAATAATTGCTATGCCCTGCTGTAAATGTTGCATTTTATTACGTTCTTTGCGTTTTACGGTCTATCTCAAAGTTACCTATGTATTTTTGGTTTACAACACGAGATGGCGCCCTACACCCATGATTTAATCGGATTAATCCAAACTAATGTATTGCTGATTTTGGTGGGGCGAAGAGCGTATCTTGTCTTCCATGAGGCCTAAACATGGGCAAAACCGGTCCCGAGTTGCTTATGTTCCGGTTCAGAGAAGGCGTGACTTGGTAGTTCGGGCTGGAATCTTGCTAATGGAGCAGGATCAACAGTTATATACAAATAGCTAGGTCTAATCTGGGGCAGCATGGAGAGCAAAAAAGCGATAAAAAGTGGTGTAGCCCAGTAGTTATTACCATTGACTGAGATCAATTCTAGCATTCCATTCACTGTTTTTTATTTCCGTCCTCCACAACTATGCACGCCATTTGCTGCAATGTCGGCAGAATCTGAAGACTTCAATAACTAAGAGGACAACAAACGGGTGGGGGCAGGGGGATGTGTGGTGTGTTTCATCCACTTAAAAAAGTATTCTGCACTAAATAGTTGGATTAAAGTGATTTCAGTCGGGTATGGTGAGGTGTCAGCATTTCAGATTCACCTGAGAGTTTTACATACACAAAGAAAAAAATCTCTCTCTCGCCTGTTTTGAAGGTCCTAAAAAACGCAGGTTAGTCTGAAAACTATTGTTTTAAGATCTCCTTACAATACGCACCACCCCTTAAGCCCCACTCATACCCTGCTTCTCATATATTGTGATTTCACAAGATAAACCAAAGTGCTGTTGGGAAATCTGAAGTTCACACCTCCTCCCCCACCCAGTTTTACCGACTTAGCTACGCAACACCATCAGACATATTTTTCGACTCACACTTACTACACATGAGGCTTGCCAAGTAGTGACATGGTTATAAATGCTTTCACAGTACATTTATAATGAACAGTATACAGGTTTAGGGCCAGATGTACAAAGCATTTTTCCAGTTGCAGAATCGGGCCATTTGCGATAAAAAAAATACATTTCTAATGTACAAAATGCAATTCTATAACTTGTTACCGAATCACATTTTGCATTTGCGATTCGGTATTTAGAAGTGGTGTGTTTAGGACATCCCTTCCAAATACCAAATCGGTATGGTATGTATTACTGTTTTGAGACTGAATTCCAGTCGCAAAACAGTAATACTTTACCACCAGTCTGAAACTGATGGTAACCCATTCAGAAAGGGGAAAGGGTCCCTTTGAGAATGGTAAGCATGTACTTCTTAAAAGCAGGCAGGGATCCCACGGACCACTGCCTACTCCTAAAAGATGAAACTGCAAATATTATTTTTTTCTATTTATATGCATCACGTTTTCCTTTAGGGAAAATTGTTTGCATTTACAAAAAAAATTCTTTACTTAACAGCAATCACAGATCTAGTGGTGTGCTGACCTCAGCAGGCCACCAACCCTATGGTTGGTGGCCATGCGGCGATTCCTAATGAGTCACATATTGTCACCTACCTCATTAATATGCATTTGGTAAGTCTATTTGCAACTGACTAGAAATCACTAATGAAACCCAAAAAAGTATCACACATTAGGAACACTGAATTCATCACAGAGAATTCTAGTTAGGAAATTGGAATGCCTAATCGTTGGACGGACCTGGCCCTTTTTGACTGGTCATCCCAAACCTTTTGCTTTCCTCCCATTTTTCTGACCTCTTTTTGTTGGCTTTAGGACACTTGGCACTTTTTCACTGCTGATCAGTGCTAAAGTGCATGTGCTGTCCCTCCTATGCACGCCATTTGGGACAGCACATGCACTTTAGCAATCCTAAAGTGCATGTGCTGGTATGACTGGCATACACCTGATTGGCTTATTTATTTTACCTGCAAGTCTCTTGTATAGTGGCATCCCTTATAACCAGGGCCTGTAAATTACATGCCACTAGTGGGGCTGCAGCACATTTTGTGCCACCCACAAAAGTAGCCTTTTAAACCTGTATCAGGCCTACCACCGCAGGGCCTGCCTGCACACTTTACTGCCACATTGGCTTGGCATCTAAATTTACTTGCCAGCCCTGGAACTCCCTTTTACCATAAATAGGTCACTCCCAAGGTAGGCCCTAGGTAGCCCTATAGGCACAGTGCTGTGTAGGTAAGAGGTGGGTTATGTACCTTGTTGTGTGGCCTGTCCTAGTAGTGACCAACAGCCTATTTAGTTCCTAACTGCTGCCAGTGCTGCCCATCTCATAGGAGTGCATTTGGAATGCCCTTTCAGATAGTTAAGAGGTATTTTCTGATCTATGAGGGGTGGCGTGGGTATGATTGGCATGGTTGGAATGGTAGTAAGAAATGATGCTTAATGGTGTAGGTGATTTTTTTTTTATTACCACTGCAGAATTGACACTTTTAGAAAGTGGGCATTTCTCTGTGCTTATAACTCTAGGGCTTTTGCAGCTTGACTCCAATCCACAGCTGGGGTAGAGTGACAGCTGGGTTTTGTGCATGCTTTCCAGGCAGCCATCACACAGGGATGGTGGAGGTGTAATAGGAGTACATCAGCATACTGAGTGGTCTTTCTGGGCTGGGAGAGGTAGAGGGAGGGTGCACTTAAATTTGTATAAGCTGTGTCCCACGACAAAGGTTTGTTTATCCCCTACTGATGTCTGCAGCCAGTATGGAGGAGAAGAGGCATTCCTGGAACTGGTTAGAACTGGTTGGAACCTTCTCTCTACTTCTAGAAGCTGGGCAAACTGAGTATAGGTATAGGGATTGTTCCCCATGTACAGGGAGAACTGAGAACGCACATGACAGAGACAGACACTGATGGACACAGTATGGCCGGGACACTGGATGCTGGAAGGGCTTGCCAGGAACCGCCTTTGGACTCTCCTGCTTTTGTGCCGACCTGTGACTTGCTAGGTCACTAGAGGAACTGTCACTGCTTTCTTCTGGACCCTTGTGCTGGCCTCCTTGCAGGACACTGCAGTTTTGTGGCCCCACAGATGTCTCCAGTGGCAGGGTGGTGTCCCCTCTGTCCCCCTGCATTTCTGCCTCTCTAGTGCTTTTTTCTTTTTATGGGCACAAGTAGAGTGCTCCTTGCTCTTACTGAATGTTTTTTTGGGGCATTCATGATAGTGTTTCTGCCCTCCTCATTTATGCAGCATCATTTCTCATGACCTGATTCATTTTTCATGTCGTGCTTGCCATGTTGGGGTGGTACGTGTATATTTTCAAGATGTGCACTGCATGGTCTGTTTATGACTAATGCAGTATGAGAATGTTTCACTCTTGCATTCCTGGTAATAATGATGACCTGAGCTTGGTTAACAGAGTACTAGTTGTGTGAACGCTTTTACACACTGCCTCTGGGAAAAGCCTGAATGCTAGTTCCAAGCTACCAAGGGGGAGGGCAGGGGTTTCCTTGGGTGTGTAGCTCTCTTGTCCTGATTAGAGTAGTGGTCCAATAGAGTAGTGGTCCCTGTCTGGATGAGATGCCTACCCTAGCAAACCAGGAACCCCATTTCTAAAACTAGTGTTAGTACATCTGGCCCCTAGTGTCCTTAAAACATCCAGCTCTTTTGCTACACTGCTGAGGCTCTCACAAACCCAGTATGTTTAAAATGCACCTGGAACAGGGGAAGAGGGTGGTAAATCAAGTCACCAGTATGCAGATGATATCCACTTATTCTTGAGGGTGGTCTATTCTGGAGTCAATGAAAAGCAGAAAATATACCTTGGACAACTAGAAAGTTGCAGCTCTTTCTCCCTGATGCTAAACCCACCTAAACTGAAATTCTAACCCTCCATAATGGAGTTAATCACCTGGTAATCTAGTAGATGTCTTTAAGCAACACACAGTTTAGGAATTACTCCATCAACTATGATGAGTGGCAAAATCGCCACATTTAACAAACACTGAACCTCCTAGACTACCTCCAAATGAAAGTTAGCAGGTCAGCTGTCCCCATACAGAAAATTACATTCATTCTGACTGATCTTAGTTGGCTACAACTAGAAGTAAGATTCAGTGTGTATAAAGGGCATACTAGTTTTAACCACGTTTTTCCTTCAACTCCAAGAACTTGGAGCATGCTACAGGAGAACCTTGGATCAATTTGCTCAAGCTTTCTGAAGAGCCAGGAAAAAGCAAATTGTTAACTTCTAATGTTTTCATATTTCAAGTCTGCATGCTGCTATTTATATGTCTTAATATCCAGTATTTAATACAAGCGGCAATGTCTTTGAGTTCAGGTTCAGCTTTTGGCTGCTAGTATCTAGAACCTCAGGGCAATCCTATGTTTCTGGATACTGAGAGCCCCCACAGGATCGTATTCGAAGGGAAAATGACTGAATGAGTACTGCGTCAGACTTCGCTGCTAACTTCTAGGACTCCAGGACACTACCCCCACCCCGCATCCCACCCCCTTTGGCCAACATATGAGCCCATGAAATCACATGAATGGTCTGAAAACCCAAAACGATTGCTACACCACTGATGAGAATAAGAGCTGTCAACTACCCCCAGATACAGTGAGTGCAATATAAATGCCATCATGAATAGACAGCTACATAGGTTGAGACAAATGATATTTATTGCCACTCTAATTGTTGCTAAAGCAGGATGGTTTGATGCTGTGGATCTTCATCTGGTGCTGTGGGTGCTGGAGATCTTCCCTTTGCAGGGAGTGCATTAGTGAGCTGAATGTTCTAGCAAGAGTGACAATGAGATGGTAATCAGATATAGGAAATGTGGCCAGAGCATTTTCCAAAGCAGTTACCACTCAGAACAAATGTAAGATTCGGGGACTAGAAGTTCAAGAATGCAGGGCTACACACAGGTTACACAGGCAAGTATGATTTAGCAGCATTATCCCCGAGGGGCACAAAACAGAACAGCGCTTATCATGGATGCAGGTTTAGGTATTTTTGCTCCAAGCTAGGCAGGGCTTTATCAGCCAGAAGGACCATTTTAAACTGGACCAAATAGTCTGCAGAGGAACAGAAGTTATATATGGAAACGGACCAAGGCACCTGCACATTTGACTAGTCAAATCAAATCAATCTTTATTCGGAGTTTACTCCACAAAAGATAAAAACAGTCTCTTTAAAATAATAAGAAAATATACAATAAAAAAAAAATACAGAAGAAGAAACATTACTAAGAAATAAATAAATAAATAAAAACCCTTGCTACTACAGGTTGTAGAATTATTCATTCTCATACTGAAGGTTTTCTAAATATGACAGATTTTTTCCTTAATTCAATGGCATTTAGGATAAATTTTATCACTGCATCACATTTCTCATTAGTGTCCAAATTACATAGGTAGTTAAATGCCTCTCTACAGTAAAATAATTAGTAATAAATAAGGGTTTTAAAAATGTCTTCCTAACATAGTGATAAAATTTACAAGATATAATAAAATGCATTGTGGATTGTGCAAATTGTCCCACACAGGGGCACTTAGGTAGACTTTTACTCCAAATCCTCATCCTTGGGAAGGCTACCAAAAAGTGTAGCGTTCTAAAACGCATTCGAGTCAGATCAAATCTGTCCTGAATGTTTGCTACTTTCATCAAATAATTTGGCATTAGCTCATTATTTTCAGTCATATAAAGTGCTACTGTTATCTTCCTACGTTCCCTATTTTCTCTTTCGCAGACCCTCCATGCTATAAGTTGATCTTTCAATTCTTTCTTACTAAATTGAAGGTTAATATCTGGGTTGTCCAAATTTGGAACTAGATTTATGCCTTTCAGCAAATCTTTTAGGTGCATGAACCACGGAATTCTATCCCAATATTCTAATGTAAAGGCAATCTTTAATAATCTTTTGGGTAAAAAGCGTCCCTTCTTTAGACCAAATACCATACCAAGCCAATAACGCATTGGTGTATATTAGATCTTCCACGTAAGGGCAACCCAACTCCTTATGTACCATAAATGTGGAAGTGGTATTTGGCACTGCCAATAGTCTGCAAAGAAAGGTATTCTCTAGTACTTGTAATGAGCGGATCTCGGACATTGAACCCCAAAGGGCAGAACCATATGTAATGCTGTTAATTGATTTGCTTTTGTAGATTTGCAGCATTTCCCTAAGGGGTTTATTTCCAATTTTTTTTTTTAAATCTAAAAACGGCCTCAGTTGTCCTAACATATTTCATCTTAATGATTTCTAGATGTTGTTTCCAATGTCCCATATTAGAAAATTGTATACCCAGATATGTAAATCCATTCACCTCCTCACATTTGTGACCTTTAATAAAAAAAGCTTTCTTCCTGACTTTCCCCTGCCCGCAAGTCATTACAACAGTTTTGCTCAGATTCAACAACATATCTCTTTCCTCCATAAATTCCACAAACCCCTCAATTAGCCTCTGCAACCCATTTGCAGTTCGTGACAATATAGCATCATCTGCATATAGAAGGACTGGGATAGAGTTTACTCCTATTTTTGGGGTATCGATTTTCATATTTTTTAAATGGGCATCTACTCCATTTATGTAAAGGGAGAATAGAAGGGGTGCCAGGACACAGCCTTGACGTATTCCTCTCCCTATCCTAAAACCTGGGGTACACTCACAATTTCTTCCATATCTCACCCGTGCTGTTAAATGATTATATAGTTGTGCCAAAAAACGTATTATGTCTAGGGGTGCACCCATGTCTGTCAAAACTTTCCACAGCTTGACATGGTTCACCAAATCAAAAGCACTACTAAGATCAGCAAAGCAGAGGAACATATGACCCTTCCTCGCTATTGTATATTTACTTATTATTAGGTTAAGATTTATGCATTGTTCCAGAGTACCAACCCCAGGCCTAAATCCCAATTGGGCCTCTGTGAGTATATGGTTTTTAGTAGCCCATAATTCTAGTCTTTCTAGGAGTACTCTTCCCAACAATTTGATGGAGGTATCTAGGAGTGAGATTGGCCGATAGCATTTGGGGTCACCTCTATCTCCCTTTTTGAAAATGGGGACAATTATGCTTTCAGTCCAAGATGTTAATATATATCCCTTTGTCACACTCAAAAAGACTTGGGTCATTTGACTAGTCATCGTCATTATATATTAAAAAAGACAACCATACCAACAAGTAGCATGAGTTACAGAATACTTCTGCAGCATACAAGAGTCCAGACAAACACATTGGTCAATGAACCCAGTGTAGTGGCACAAGGGAATGGATAAAAAGGACATACATGTCAGTGCTACTTAGAATTAAAGAACCTCGACTTCACGGCAGCTCAACTCTCCACAACAAAGCTCAGAAGGAAATTTCAAATTGAACCATCAGAGTGGTGGTTAATCTCAGACACTGGGGCTGTCTTCCCTTTGCATGAATACAGATATACTGGTTACTCATTTCAGAAAGAGTGGAATTTCGAGCCCTAACCAAGCTGGACAAAAGAGTATGCCAGAAGGGCTTTGTCCCACAGAGTCCCAGTATTAAATACTATACCTCTGAGATGGCAGTTAAGTTCATTTGATAAAGGTTTTTTTTTGGGGGGGTGGTCGCTTTTTTCCCCTAAATACAGGGCTAGTGGTAAACTCCCCAACATGGCCTGGTCATGGCTACGGGTCGATCTTCCCACATAGGCTGCTTTACACTACACTCCTTACCCTTAAGCCACCACAGACCCTCTAGAGGAAGGTAAACAAAATCAGCAGACTGGCGGGATCTCCCACATTTCCTTGTGCTGTCCGATAACCCAGTCTCTATTTATCATTCCACACTTCAAACTGCACATGGTCCACCTCTTTTCCCCATCTCCACCTCCAACTCACAGGAAATTATACAACCTGGGAAGACTAATATGATCTGCAGTGTTGCAACACAAAGCTATTCTTTCACTCCCCTTTCCTGCATCCCCATCTTCGCTGACTGAATCCCATTAATAGGCTATAAAGATGAAGACACCAGAAACATTTATGGCATGATATTAAGAAGGGGATGATCAGTCTGGAAATGCCTGGAGAGCCAGATCTGTCTTAAAGTTCTTCCATTCCATGCATCTAAAACTGCAAATGCACACTCTTCTGTTGGTGAATTATTATCTTCTTTGCATTTTACTAATACTCACCGGTTATCTGAGACACCTTACAAATTATTTTTTTTTCAAAAACAATAAGATGTAATTAACATAGAAAGTCACATAGTTAAGGCTGATCTGGAATGAGATACACAAAAGAGCATAAATTCATGAATTGCCTGAAGACACCTATCCAGAAATGTGGGACAGAAGTGTCCTCAGAGGAAGGTGCAAAAGAGGAAGCAGTGTGAGGGGACATCAGGGTAGAGAAATGCCGAGTGGGTTGTTGTTGTTGTGAGTGAGGACATTAGACAAGGAGAGGGTTGACGATGAGAGGAAGTACCACTGGGCCTATGAAATGGAGGTGAACCAAGTAGCTTCATCCATTCCATGTGTTAGTGAGAGTAGGGGTGTGTAAAGATCTGGAAAGGATCAACTGCAGTCAACCCAGCAGCAGAGTACACAAAAAATCCTTCACCCTACAGTATATGACCTGCCCATAATTGCAAATATGTTGGATAAGATTGTGGAAGGTTAATTAGAATCTCATCCAGATAAACAACTGGCTTTTCACCCTCAGGAAGATAGAAATGTTGCCCTGGTTGGAATTTTTTTTTTTACAGCTTAATAGCACTAATACTGAAATAATTCTCTACAGTATTATGGTGGAGCTAACTTATTGGTACTACCTTCCCAGATATATTCAGGCAAAAACTGACAGTCTCAACGAAGGTGAAGAAACATTGTGTTAGTATCACTGCAATCTCGCTCTGAAAGCACAGCTCAGCACTGTACTGTGTAGCTGTTATTAAATGGATAAACAGACTCATTCTTCCAATGAGATGCCCAATACATAAAAGCTTCTTTCTAGAGGCAGATATAAATGCCAGACTAGGCTACTGCAGAAGCTAGTATTCCGATACCCTGGCCACCCAAATAAATCACAGTGGGGCACAAAACACCAGAGTTCGCCCCACCGCAGGTCATTGTAAGAGGGAGCATGTATCTCATGCCAGGAGACTGCTACACTGGCATTCAGTGTGTGACTACATTGTTTTCAAGCTGAAGTTCTGGGTGTTTAAATGCATATAGCTTAGTTCCTTTCAATCTATTGCAATTCATTTATTTCTATATAAGAATGCAGCAACTAAACAACCTAAGAATTCGTTTTTAATCCCTCAAATTATGGTTAAGGAGCAGAGCTGTCTTTCTCTTTCTTTCTTTGCCATGGGACCAACATACTGGGACTCAATGCTTGACCACCTCAAGCACTCCTGCAACACCACTGATTTCAAACAGCACTTGGAAAAACCGGTGCCAATCGAGGTTCAGGTGCAAGAAAAAATGTGACATTAAGTACAGTAGACAGCTATAAAGCTTGAGGTACTGGATATTTCTACAAAGTTCTGTAGTACAACACCTTTGTAAAGAATTCAAAACAAAAACTATTTTTGAGTCAAATGAAGTTTAGCGCTGGTCTGACCCTTGGAAAGGAGAAACGCAACTCTAAAACTAAGCATTTTTAGTGATCTTGAAGGATATGAGCATTAACGTCCTTCAAAGAAATAACAATCATCAGTTCCACAAAGAACATTATTCAGGCTATGTCTTCTGACAAATTGCTGCTTATGTTTTTTAACATGGGGTATTTCCAAACTCCTCTCACTTTGCAGCCAGAGAAAGAAAAGTAAAGGGAATTATGGGACAATCTGGCTGTGCAGGAAGTGGTAAAAAGAAAAGCTATAGGGTGTCGTTTGTACCACACAACAAAATGTAAATACCTGTAAGTGAACTGTAAACATTCAGCAGTTAAGAAAGCAAAAATTAAGCACATTTTGTTGGAGTTCTGTGTGATGGAAACAAGGATTTTAATATGATAACACATTAAAACACTTTATTTGGTGATGCATAAATGATGCATATTCAAAGAAATCTGATTTCCACACATCATTTTTGTGAAATATATTTCTGTAAATAAACACACAATGCTTTAGTTGCATTAACAAATCCTGCATGCCTTGTGTCCATTAAAACTACGTTGGTCTCTAAAGTATGAAATTCTAAAGACGGGGAGTTGTGGTTCAAAAAGGTTTGGCAAGCACGGAACTAAGCATAAGTAAACATTTTTTAAAAAAACATCAAAATAGCATTTCTCAGGGGCATTGAACTGTTGCTCGAGGATGTTAGAGCACGTGAAACCCAAATAATATGTGATGCAAAAAAAAGGGCATCCAAATTCTAACATAACTTCAAAAGATCACCTGATGCCAGGAGAAATACGTCCATATTGGATGTTATACCTAATATCTATATTGAACTCAAAAATTATTTACGGGCATCAACCATTTTACGACAAGTCCTGTCTCTTCTACCTACACGTTCTTAGTCAAATTCTAACTTTTTTTTCTTTTTTACTTCAAGTGTATCACAAAAGTCATTTTTCAGTTCTTGTCTTGACTGCAGAAATATGCTCTACCTGGAACTGCACAAATTTCATATTGGTCAGCTTCAGACTGTTCAACTTCTGCTGTCCTACTTTTCTACAGCGCCTCCAAGTTTGTTTTGGTGTCTCAAATGCTGGAGTGGTGCATCTGCACCTGCTGCCAGTGGCAGTAGGATGCACTGGCAAATATAAATGCTCCATTATGCCATCTACGTGATTATTTCTATATTCCTGGTGTGCTCGAGTTCAAAATATTATTTTCTGGATTTAAGGCAAAGGGACAATATGAGGCCAACCCTCAGCAGTTAGTCTCCATTTCAGAGGACAGCAATAATTATTTTTTCTTATAAAATGTCCACCTTGTGACACCAATGAAGGGTGACACTCCCTTTGTAATGGGATTTCTAACATGTACCTATAATGAGGTAGGTCACTGGAAAGGTGATTAAACATTGACCACTTACTTGATTCTTTACTTGAAGAATTTACGAAATCGCATATCCCATTAGGAGAGGACTGAAATGCAAACCTTTCCAGACTAAAGGTCCAAAGTAACAATTGAGAGGAGGGTAAACTCTTAGAAGCTACTTCTATCCGGTCTTCTGCCCAACTGCAGACTAAAGGTACCTGAGCCTAGGTTTTGAGAACGAGAGAGCCAAGTCAAGCTACCCCAAAAGAAGGTCACTCAACTTTACTTTAATCAAATCCAACCCAGCTGACCGTTTTTGCAGCGTCTCATCTGAAATGACTAAAAGGATATGGAACAGCCCTGAAGCTCTGTCAGCTCCTTTTGAGAATTAAGGGATGCTGCAATTTGGTGGGGATGTTTCCAGAGGACAATTCATCAATTGAGAGATAAAGGTGTTTGTGGGCGAGGATCATATGGAAGAGGAAGATGATAAACCACATTCCAACTCAAAGAAGAAACATCCAAATCATCTGAATTACAACGCTCATTTGTTGGAAAAAAGAAATATTTAACCGTGCTCAATACTCTGGAGTGTTTATTTGAAAGTGACTTCCTCAAGCACTGCTATAGTTTTATGGATTTGCACATTGACTCTTCAACTGTTCACCTAAATACTAATGCATCAGTTCCACCTACTACAGACGATTTCCTATCAAAGCCCATAGTAGATTCTGATAATTCAAAATTAATGTACACTTTTTCAGTTAAACCAAATGCCCATCCAAACTAGAATCATAGATCTCTAGAACCGTCACCAGTGGCCATCTTTTGCTCATCAACAGTTCATCCGCAGACCTTGTTTAGCAAGGATGACATCACAGACTAAACCAATCTGATGTGCAATCCAGGATGCAAGTAAACTGTAGACCCTGCTCATTAACCAGCATGAGAACTGAACATCACAGACATAGCACAGACTATGTTCACAGTTGCATGTGCATGCCCAGGTGAGAGATAATCTGGGCAAACAGGTGAAATGAAAGAATAAAAAGCCCTTGTATATTTTGACATTGATTATTAAAACATTTATCGGACAGATTAAGGAATATTTACATATGTATACAATTATTTGGGTAAAAAGGAGTATGTTTAGAACTTTTACTTTTATATGGATGATGCCTGTGAGAGTATGGTAGTCGGATACGAGGGAGCGACATCTGTGGCATCTCTTCACCACACTCATCCATGGATTCTTCCATATCTGAAAAGAAGCAGATTTCACATTATTAAATAACACAGAATATTCCAGTTCTTTCGAGGAGTTTAAGTGCCATATACTTACTGTACTGAATCCAGTCTATGAAAATACACAAAATAATATAACCCCACTATTTGTGATTAAATCTGCACGTTGTGCAATCTCCCATATAGAAACACCCTACAGTGGTGGACATGAATCATCTACTTTTGTATCACCTGAGCATCATTTTTCAATATTCTTCAAACAAGACTATTTCTATTGCCAAACTCCTAGCGCTTTCTTTATCATCCGCCAACCCAAATTCCTTAATACCTTTTTGTGACATCTTGATTTCCATCTTAGTATTTCAGTATCCAGTGATTGAATATTCACATTCATTTGCAGCTCACAAAATCATTATGTTGCAACTGCATTTTCTTTTTTTTTTTTTTTTTTACTATGTACTAAACACATTTTGGGAGTTGGAAAAGCATTTCAAACTTCCAAAATAGTTATTTTGACCCACTTCGTATCACAATTGAGAGGGATGCAAAAGGGGCATCCCCTCCAAAGTCTGAATGATATCGATCAATGATAGGTGACCACAATTGTGGTTGCACACAATTGATAAGTTACCAGCTCCTGAAAGGAGGTGGTAACCCCTTCAGAAAAGTTAAGCTGTCCCTGTTGAGCAGTATTCCCTTTGAGAATTGATTCAGGTAGCAGTGGGAGGAGAAGGCAGTGGTTGAACGTTCTCTTGAATGGGGTTTGTTTTTAATGCACTAGTTCCTTTAAAGGAAGACAGGCTTCTTCTATACAAGCACTGGCAAACCCATTAGCTCTGTTGTTGGCTACCAGACTCCTGGCCTTGTCAATGCCAGTTATTTTACTGTTTTTGTACATTTTTGTTGTTTGGGGGAGCTAATGGAGCCTCATTCATCTAATCATTAAAAAAAAAAAATTAAGACACTGGCTAAAAGTAAAAATACTTTTGGTCCCTAAAGAACAAGTTACTTACCTTCGGTAACCCTCTTTCTGAGAGACTATCTAGCTGCGGATTATTTACCTTTTGAATATTCTTTAGACGTCTGACTGGTTCTGGAAACTCTTTTCAGCAGTACCTCTGAGTACTGGAAGGTGTCACCTTGAGGCTCTGCACTGACACGGTTCCATTCCGGAAATGACAGGTGGGGCCTATTTAAGCACCACTACCGCGCTGACATCAGACACTTGCGGGACTATCTGGGCCACCAGACACAGAGCCCCAAAAGCAAACTGGTAAACAACTTGCACATTCCTAGACTTAGGATCTTTTTAAAGTATAGAATCCAATCACAGGATGGGAAGGATGTAAGTCTGTGAGGAATCTGCAGCTAGTGTCTGTACCAGAAAGAATATTACTGAAAGTATGTAACTTGCTCTTTTGGTAGAGACTTCTAGCCAAAGATTCCTCACCTTCTGAATAGATACTAAGAGAGAACCCCTTATAGGTGGATCTGTGAATGAACTCAAGCAGAAAGTCTTGCGGGACTGAGTGGACAAGCTGCTTCTACTGACTGTCCAGCCAATAGTGCTTTGTGGAAGCGTGGAGAGATGCCCATATAGCTGCATGGTAGATGTCTAAGACAGGCACTCTGTGTGCTAACACAGTCGTAGCAGTTTGGCCATGGACGAATGTGTCCAGACCTTCTGAAGTCTGGTTTTTGGCCAGTGCATAGCAGATCTTTTTGCAGAGCATGATACAATGGGAAATGGTTGTCTTCTGTACTGCTTTGCCTCTTTTCACTCCAGAAAACCTCATCCCTGTGTCGTTTGAATTGCCTGATTGCATACCTCAGGGTTCTTTTGTTCTGTTCTACATCCTTGCTACATCGCAGTTTATAATGGCATTCCTTTATACAATACATTTGTTGCTTAACAGGCATTTTTCTTTGCAGTAACTGATGCAAGGGTACTACTGTACCAGGTCAAGGTGAGAAAATATAGTCTCCGGAGCTGCTGCTGTTCTCCTTTTTTCATTTAGATTTCCAGGTAGCTAATCTTGTTGTATTTGTTTTACACCATTTTACTCTGCCTAGTAATTTTTATATTTCTTCCCTGGTGGCGAAGCCCAAGAAGTTTATTTTATGGCTACTGAGTGACTGTAAGCACTACGTAGCAGTTAATGGTAAATGATCTCTGGTCTGTAGTGCGTGATTGAGAAATCCAGCAGTTGATCTGAGAGAAGTTTGTTCAAGAACACATAGTCCAGCGTTGAGACATTATTGAAGGACTTGGTTTTTTTTGCCCTCCTGTGTAGATTTCATTTTATGGGTTCAGAGCTTATGCCTAGATTGCAGGAGTTAAAATCCCCTGTGATGATTGTCTTACTTGTACGGTAGGTGCGAATTAACTCTTCTAGAGTGTCCAGATGTTTTCCCATCTTATTATGTATGTTCAGCCTCCAGTTCTGCTAGCTTAAAATCCACTTGCCTTTGTTTTTTGTAAATGCAGAGGACCAGGGTGTCCCTGTCCACCAGCACACACTATTGGTTATTTCTGGAACTGTTCTTATTATCTCATTGACAATGTTGTGCATGTTTAATTGCATTTCAGTTCTCAGACCTATTGTCCTATTTTCATGAATATATGGTTACGTTGCAATGTTCTTCCGGTTATGGCATTATTCTGTGGGCCTGGTCCTGCACTTGAGGGTGTCTACCGTGCTGCTCTGTTGCCAACTCAAAGTACTAGGGTGCATTGCTCTCAGGCAGATGCTTCGAGTTGTCTCTGTAATTGTTGTTTATAGCCTCTCTGATAATTTTGTGACTCTCTCCTTGTATTTTCAGTTCTAAGGTATACCAACCTCTTATTACAGACTATATAATTTAACACTCTACAGTGCTACCTTCAGAGCTGGCATCACTTTGAGGACCTGGCTCTTCAATGCCTGTTGACCTGGGTGGGCTGTTCATTGTGTCCGGATCTGGAATTTGCAGTGTCAATATGTTTGATAATGTGTTCCTTTTCCAGGCTGCTTGCTGCATGAGTAGGTGGCTCACCTCTCTACCGTACTGCATTTTGTTTTGGGTGGGAATATCTGGCTTGATAACTATAGTTGTTGGTGTTATCTATGTTCCTCCGGTCCCTCAATCCAGTTCGCCATGTTGTTCAATATCAATGTGTTGACCAGCAATCCTGCTGTGTACACACAACACGGTCGTCTAGCTAGTTAATTAGTTAGTTTTACTCGAAATATGGTTGTGTTGCGGGCTCCTGCACCCCCTTGCACATGTGCTTCACTGCCTTATTTGTACTTTTTTGCTTCCTTGAGGTGCTTCTCCCATATTTCAGGGTGTCTTCATGATCTATGGATTAATCATCCTCGTCTCTTTTCGATCTTTCTCTCTGCCAGAGACGGTTCCTCGATACAGTGCACTCCAAACTCTGGTCTTTAGGTAAATCAGAATACTCCTTACACCAAATAGTTCATCATGGGTTCTATTTTACATGATAAGAATTTTCAGTTCTTTAAGGACACAGAACCGAGGATGATCCCACCTGCTTAGAGATGAATACTTTATCTGCATATGGGCTAAGTATATAATTTTCCTCTTATTTGTTTAGTGGTATAATGTTGTAATCCCATCCTGCATATAATTTTAAGTACCTGATTGGGTTTCTATTTTTTCAAGACCATTGGCTTCTTGTGTTGGTTTGTTAAATTTGTATGTTATGGCTTCATTTTTTGCTCTGGCTTTTCAGGCAGCGACCAGAAACGCAACTGAGGCGATTGTTTCTCAAGTTAGGTGTTGTTACATTGAGTATGGGAGTGTGGTAACAGGCTTCTGGAAGTCTTCCTTCTTCATCCCCGTTGGATGTGGATTTCTTGGAGTCCTGGATTATTTTCTGGTTGGAGTGTTTATTCATTAACTTTAGGTTAGATTATTCTCATTCAAAGAAAGAGGACACAAAATGAACTCTTAGGCTCTTATAGGGGCTGCGCTATTGTGATTGGAACATGTGACTGGAGTGACATATGGTTACATGGGCAATGTAGTTTTCTCTTGATTGTATTTTTATTGGCGACTGAATTTTTACAGTAACGAAAAGAAGCATAATCCTATCCTCTGTATCCTTAGTAGAACTGAAAATTATTTTCGGGGAAACTAGAAACAAAATTAGTCATTGTGGGAAAGTGCGTGACTGAGATACACAGCTGTCAAAATATACAGATTTCTAAAGAAAAATGAAAATGCAGTGCTTATAGGTCAGTTGGTTGTATGCGGGGAAAGGTGGGCTGTGAAGTAAACAAACACTAGTACTCGCAGATGGAATGACTGAAAAGACAGTGCGGAAAAGCAGAGACAGCGAGAGGGATGCAGATAGAAGCTTTCAGAAAGATATGGTGGGAAAAACGGCATGTGTGTGTGTAACAGAATGAGATACCACAAAACAAGTAGTATGAATGCCCAAACCAAAATCACTGCTGATTTACCTGGGCCTGTTAACAAGAACAGGCAAAACCAATGTTTTAGGTATTTCTAGTTGTGTGATATGTCTAGATGCAACAATAGAAAACTCAGAGAGGCTCTTACAAACTGCTCGGTGGCACATTTGTGATGCACAGGATTCGAACTTACAGATTTCAAGCCATGCCCTTAATTGCATAGCTCATACCTGTTTATGGTTTAACTTTTGTTGGCCACGCTGCTTTTAGAGACACTCTTCTCCTTTCATTCCACTTAATGATGAAAAATGCTGCTAATGATTCGGCAAATAATCCAGTCTGCGGCTGTGGTTCCTAAAACCGCGTTCTCCAAGCGCTATCCCTCACCTGCCGAGACACAACCCGAGAACGTACAGCCGTATAAAACGTTCCCCTGCGTATCTCCAGCAACGTTGTCAATGCGCAATAACTCGAGACAGCACCAGCACAGAGCTTTCACGGACAGCCTACGACTGAATATCCGAATTCGTTGACAGGTTACTTCTTCCAACAGACGCCTTCTATTAACATGGTACAACGGAGTCAGTGAATGGTGCGCCAATCCCGTGCGAGAAAACATATTGCCTTTAAAATAGCAAAAGCATAGTGACTTCCTATTGGCGGACGGACTTCCTGCCCTTTGGTTGGCTGAAACAGTGGCTGAAACTATCATGTCTGGGAAAGTTCGCCTATCTATTGCAACGAAACTGTACTGACTTCCGCCCCGCAGCAGCTTCCAACAACGCCATCCGCTGCCGAGAGCCACCCGGCATGTAACTGCATCACTTAATACGTTCAGTTCACGTCTAAATTGTAATCCAGTTACGTATATTTTTTTAAATATTCGTTTGGATTTCTATTTTTTCGAGGACGTTGGCTTCTTGTGTTTGTCTGTTAAATGTGTAAATTGTGGCTTCGTTTTTATTTCTGGCTTTTCAGGCAGCGACTAGAAACACAACTGAGGTGATCTATTGTTAAAATATGTCTTGTTCCCTTGAGTATAAAACTGAGGTAACGGACTTCTGGAAGTCTTCCTTTTATCCCCAACCCCTTTACAAGGACTGTCGGTGCGCCTGAGTCGGTCTTCTTGGCCTCTAATTTGTCACTTGTTTTGGTCTTCTTGGTCACCTCGTTGAACGGAACACGCTCTTGCAACCCCTTTTGATAGCGCACAGTGGTCTTTTCCGGGGAGTCTACACAAACACGTTTAACTAGAGGTCGGCGAGGCACTAGCTCGATCCTGAAGCCTGCCTCTGGCCCTGTGGGAACATCGTGCCGAACATTCCCCCACCCTTACCAGTTTGTGTAATGGCGTAGCAAAACTTCAGCTCCCCCCGCCACCCCCTGCGGACTCATTCAGGAGCTCTCTGGCAAGGATACTGTGCTGGGGGTACCCTTGGATCTCGCCTGCCCCGGGGACTGCGGAGGGCCTTTGTTACGACACTGGGTTTGTGGCGTCAGAGCTGCTGAGTTCGGAATTGGATAGCAATGTTCGAGACTCGTCTGTTCAACATCCTTTGGTTCTTGGCCATTCACATAATCTCCCAGTGCTTATAAGCAATTCATTTGGTTTTCTGTAAAGAGACTGATGCTTGTGTAAAGCGCTCGACCAGTTCGCCCTGTATTTAAAACCTGCAGAAAAATGCTCTAAGGGATTATAATGAACGCCTTAACATTAGGAACAACTAATAACATTTACAGGGTGATTTGTACAAAGTACAACTAGAAAACCCGGATACGTCACTGATTTACCACTTTAATTTGTGTGATCTTAGGCAAATAGTTTATTTCACCCAAACTCCTTTTTTCTGCATTATCGGCAACATAAGGGAGTTCAGACTACTAGCGGTACAGAACTACCACTTTTAATACGTACCTCGTAGTACCACAAGTTTAAAAAAATACAAGTTTTTGAATATGCTTTTATGTTTTTTTTGTTGTATGATGTACATAAAACATATTTTCAGGACTTGTCTCTTGCACTGGCTCAAAGATCGAGCCAGACCATTGGCTTGACTCGGTCCTGGCTCGGCTCTCCCATAGAGTGATCACCTGGCATGGAGGCAAATTATGGACATGGCTGTAAAACGTTTTGGACGAAGGGTCAAAAATCAGGACAAAAGTTCAGAACAAAAGGTCAGTTTTACAGACACATCCAAGGAGAGGCCACATCCTACTACTTTATCAGTGCATTTATTTACTATTTTCTCCATAGTACTATTTATTCGCTTTGGTCTTTTTGTTTTCACATCCAGGTTTGCTACATTCAGGTGGCACATTATCTTCTTATTTAATAGTATATTAACACCCTTGAGAATGGTGTCAAGGCCATCACCCCTTCCCATATTTACCCAAACTTTCTTGGAGAGAAAGCAACAGCAGCATGTTTCTAAACAGTTTAAAACCCATGGCAAACAGTTTGGGAAACATTAAGGTAAGTGACCTTTTGCTAGTGAAAAGAAGTTGAACAAAAACGTCTGGTTCACCTCAAGGTCCAGTGGACTATAAATAAAAAAAATTAAAAACGAGGCAGAGCAGATGGTGTGGGTGACAGTCTCACAACTAATGTCAGGATGTGAGGTACCCACAACTTGTCTGTAGTCTCACAGTATTGGAGTGTGCGTCTGAGACTCAACATTTCTCTCAGAACTGGGAGCACAGACTACCAATTAAAGAGAAGGATGCACCCCTTAAACGAAAGCTAAACTAATTGGAAGCATATGCAGTATTTTATGCTATTAAACCTCTATTGGTTAATGCAGTCACTGCCAAAGTATGTGTGGGCAGCTATTGGCCCATATAATTAAATCCTTTTTCATGCAGCAGGGAAAAGTTACCTGTGTATTTTTAGTGCTGTGAGGTCCCTGAAAGCACTGTGGATGTGTAAGTCGTTATTTTAAACGTGCATTACATACAGTATAATATAGGCTGCCACAAAATTAGCATATAGGTTTAAGTTAAAAAGTGCTTCACAATTATAGATTTCAGTAATATGCAGATTAAATCTAGTACAAACATGTTTTTTTATAACTGTCCATCAAAAGCACACAATGTACAGCTCAGTTTGGAATACCCTTACAGTACCTCTCAAAAAAGAAAATGTCTTTATCACAGGAAGCTATCTTGGCTCCCAAACAGCCTTTACATCTGCAGATTTACCAGTTGTGCACATGTACATTTCTTTTAGGAAGCAGGAACCCAGGTGGAAAGGCATGCTTCTTGTTATCTGTTTGCCCTTCCCTCTAGATGAAAGCACATGAGATTCCCTCCCTTCCATTCCAGCTGGAGAATCTCAGTTCTTAGAATTAACTTTTGTCGTTTAGCTGAAAGGCCCAAATGATTGACAAATGCTGTCAGTTAAACCATCCATCATGGACATTGGGGCTAAGTTACGGGCAGTCCGTGAAAAATATGGATGGATGGTCTGTGCCTTCTTAGCATACTGCACGTATTGACCCTCTCCTGCTGAGAAAGCTTCCTATAAACCCTGGAAGGAAATAATCTGTTCCCTGGGACATAGGTCACCCAATACTCGACATACTTCAGCCTGCCATGGTATGTTTGACATATCATTACTTAGGTCTCTGGACGGAGTCAACACCCATACCTCTAGATCCCTGGGGAAGGGAGGGTGCCTAAGCACTCTGGCGCTAGATTTTCCCAGACACAGGCAGTGTGTGTCATACAAAGTAGGGATAGTCCCCACCCACTTGTGATCCCCTCATCAATAACTCCATCAATAACTCAATCATGGAGGTCCTGACTGAGCGGGCTGAAGTTCCCCACCCCAGACAGTGAAATTTGCAGCGGGGCCTCCTAGGCACCCTGTTGCCCAGTAGAAGAGAGACAGTGATTGCTTGTGACACCTGGGCCTCTGTGGCACAATTGAGGCCTGTCTGGTGGGGGTGCTGGAGCCAGCTGAGCTGGGTGCACATGCGGTGTTGCCGGTCTTTTCTGCATTGTGCAGTCTGCCTGTGGATCCGTTCCACACAGGACCAATGTAATGTGAGTGCCCCCGGGGGGCCTGGAGATCACAAGAGACTGTGCACACGACGGGGCACCCCTACTGACAGCCACCAGAGCGGACACAGTGGGAGTGAGTGGTTCCCCCAGCGGCAGGGGTGCCCCAGACACCACACTTACCTTGTCGTGAGGGCCCCTGAGAGGTAATGCGAGATGCCCGGGACACCATAGTAGGATGCAGGCCCCACTTGGGCAGTTGTAGAGGAAGGGGGAGAACCCGACTGTGAGTCACATCGGCCCTTGATTGAAAACCTGCTACAGTGCCTAGCCTCAGCCACTGTCTGTCCACTCTAGGAGGTTGCGTAGGCAGAGGCCTGATCCCCCACCCTGAACAGGCACCTAGCTGTAAAAGGTGTTGGAGGCGCCAGTGCAACTGACCATTGGGACCACGTGGAGCCCCTTAATTGTTTAGGCCAATACACGGAGTAGAGGCAAAATTGTCCTTCACAAAGGGAATCAGAAATTGTGTAACGACTGTGATGTGCAGCAGGTCAGGGAAGCCACACTAAATCCCCCACAGACATCAAACGACTGGGGGGGGCTACCTCGTGGGCCAAGATCAACAGATAATCGCCGGTGATGGTGACATGGGGCAATGCAGTTGCTGTACACGCAGAGGAGAGCAGCTTGGTTTGTGACATCCTGCTACATGAGGGGGTTATCGGCTGTGGCTGCAATCACACCTGGACATTACATCTGGAGCCAAAATGGCAAAGCAGAAGGAGGTTAGGAGAGGTGAGGGACTGCCTCAGCCATCCATGAGCAAAGCTGGTGTGCCCCTGACACAGTTGTCGACCTCTATGGAAAACATGCTGCAAGATAACCGCAAAATTTACAGAGCTCCTCACAGCAGTACAGAACCCGAAAACCTCACTAGAACCTAAGTTAGATACCCTGATAATAGATATGAGTATACTTCGGGAGGAGCATAAGAAACTAGAAACAAAAGGATCGCATGTGAAAACACCATATCAGCAGTGCAGGCTAGCTTGACTTGCACAATCCCAGCTCGAGTCTTTACAACGAGAGATGGAGTTGTTAAGGCACAAAGCAGGTGATGTGGAAGGCCGCATGTGAGAAGGTAGCCTCTTTCTAGCCTTGTTACCCCCACTTTTGGCCTGTTTGTGAGTGTATGGCAGGGTGTTTGTCACTGTTTTCACTGTCTCACTGGGATCCTGATAGCCAGGCCTCAGTGCTCATAGTGAAAACACCATGTTTTCAGTATGGTTGTTATGTGTCACTGGGATCCTGCTGGTCAGGACCCCAGTGCTCATAGGTTTGTGGCCTATATGTATGTGTCACTGGGACCCTGTCACACAGGGCCCCAGTGCTCATAGGTGTGCATGTATATGTTCCCTGTGTGGTGCCTAACTGTCTCACTGAGGCTCTGCTAACCAGAACCTCAGTGGTTATGCTCTCTCATTACTTTCAAATTGTCACTAACAGGCTAGTGACCATTTTTACCAATTTACATTGGCTTACTGGAACACCCTTATAATTCCCTAGTATATGGTACTGAGGTACCCAGGGTATTGGGGTTCCAGGAGATCCCTATGGGCTGCAGCATTCCTTTTGCCACCCATAGGGAGCTCTGACAATTCTTACACAGGCCTGCCACTGCAGCCTGAGTGAAATAACGTCCACGTTATTTCACAGCCATTTTACACTGCACTTAAGTAACTTATAAGTCACCTATATGTCTAACCTTTACCTGGTAAAGGTTAGGTGCAAAGTTACTTAGTGTGAGGGCACCCTGGCACTAGCCAAGGTGCCCCCACATTGTTCAGAGCCAACTCCCTGAACTTTGTGAGTGCGGGGACACCATTACACGCGTGCACTACATATAGGTCACTACCTATATGTAGCTTCACCATGGTAACTCCGAATATGGCCATGTAACATGTCTATGATCATGGAATTGCCCCCTCTATGCCATCCTGGCATTGTTGGTACAATTCCATGATCCCAGTGGTCTGTAGCACAGACCCTGGTACTGCCAAACTGCCCTTCCTGGGGTTTCACTGCAGCTGCTGCTGCTGCCAACCCCTCAGACAGGCATCTGCCCTCCTGGGGTCCAGCCAGGCCTGGCCCAGGATGGCAGAACAAAGAACTTCCTCTGAGAGAGGGTGTAACACCCTCTCCCTTTGGAAAATGGTGTGAAGGCAGGGGAGGAGTAGCCTCCCCCAGCCTCTGGAAATGCTTTGTTGGGCACAGAGGTGCCCAATTCTGCATAAGCCAGTCTACACCGGTTCAGGGACCCCTTAGCCCCTGCTCTGGCGCGAAACTGGACAAAGGAAAGGGGAGTGACCACTCCCCTGACCTGCACCTCCCCTGGGAGGTGTCCAGAGCTCCTCCAGTGTGCTCCAGACCTCTGCCATCTTGGAAACAGAGGTGCTGCTGGCACACTGGACTGCTCTGAGTGGCCAGTGCCACCAGGTGACATCAGAGACTCCTTGTGATAGGCTCCTTCAGGTGTTAGTAGCCTTTCCTCTCTCCTAGGTAGCCAAACCCTCTTTTCTGGCTATTTAGGGTCTCTGTCTCTGGGGAAACTTTAGATAACGAATGCATGAGCTCAGCCGAGTTCCTCTGCATCTCCCTCTTCACCTTCTGATAAGGAATCGACCGCTGACCGCGCTGGAAGCCTGCAAACCTGCAACATAGTAGCAAAGACGACTACTGCAACTCTGTAACGCTGATCCTGCCGCCTTCTCGACTGTTTTCCTGCTTGTGCATGCTGTGGGGGTAGTCTGCCTCCTCTCTGCACCAGAAGCTCCGAAGAAATCTCCCGTGGGTCGACGGAATCTTCCCCCTGCAACCGCAGGCACCAAAAAGCTGCATTTCCGGTCCCTTGGGTCTCCTCTCAGCACGACGAGCGAGGTCCCTCGAATCCAGCGACACCGTCCAAGTGACCCCCACAGTCCAGTGACTCTTCAGCCCAAGTTTGGTGGAGGTAAGTCCTTGCCTCACCTCGCTGGGCTGCATTGCTGGGAACCGCGACTTTGCAAGCTTCTCCGGCCCCTGTGCACTTCCGGCGGAAATCCTGTGTGCACAGCCAAGCCTGGGTCCACGGCACTCTAACCTGCATTGCACGACTTTCTAAGTTGGTCTCCGGCGACGTGGGACTCCTTTGTGCAACTTCGGCGAGCACCGTTTCACGCATCCTCGTAGTGCCTGTTTCTGGCACTTCTCCGGGTGCTACCTGCTTCAGTGAGGGCTCTTTGTCTTGCTCGATGTCCCCTCTCTCTGCAGGTCCAATTTGCGACCTTCTGGTCCCTCCTGGGCCCCAGCAGCGTCCAAAAACGCTAAACGCACGATTTGCGTGTAGCAAGGCTTGTTGGCGTCCATCCGGCGGGAAAACACTTCTGCACGACTCTCCAAGGCGTGGGGGATCCATCCTCCAAAGGGGAAGTCTCTAGCCCTTGTCGTTCCTGCAGTATTCACAGCTCTTCAGCCTAGTAAGAGCTTCTTTGCACCAACCGCTGGCATTTCTTGGGCATCTGCCCAGCTACGAGCTGCTTGTGACTTTTGGACTTGGTCCCCTTGTTCCACAGGTACCCTCAGACAGGAATCCATCGTTGTTGCATTGCTGATTTGTGTTTTCCTTGCATTCTCCCTCTAACACGACTATTTTGTCCTTAGGGGAACTTTGGTGCACTTTGCACTCACTTTTCAGGGTCTTGGGGAGGGTTATTTTTCTAACTCTCACTATTTTCTAATAGTCCCAGCGACCCTCTACAAGGTCACATAGGTTTGGGGTCCATTCATGGTTCACATTCCACTTCTGGAGTATATGGTTTGTGTTGCCCCTATCCCTATGTTTCCCCATTGCATCCTATTGTAACTATACATTGTTTGCACTGTTTTCTAAGACTATACTGCATATTTTTTGCTATTGTGTATATATATCTTGTGTATATTTCCTATCCTCTCACTGAGGGTACACTCTAAGATACTTTGGCATATTGTCATAAAAATAAAGTACCTTTATTTTTAGTATAACTGTGTATTGTGTTTTCTTATGATATTGTGCATATGACACTAAGTGGTACTGTAGTAGCTTCACACGTCTCCTAGTTCAGCCTAAGCTGCTCTGCTAAGCTACCATTATCTATCAGCCTAAGCTGCTAGACACCCTATACACTAATAAGGGATAACTGGGCCTGGTGCAAGGTGCAAGTACCCCTTGGTACTCACTACAAGCCAGTCCAGCCTCCTACATTGGTTGTGCAGTGGTGGGATAAGTGCTTGAGACTACTTACCACTCTTGTCATTGTACTTTTCATAAGAGAAAAATATACAAAACAAGGTCAGTGTATATACACATAGCCAAAAAGTTTTGCATTTCCTCTTTTCACTCTTTTCTAAGTGCTGAAAAGTACTTCTAAAACTTCCAAAAAGTTCTTAAAAGTTTAAAAAGTTTTTTCTATCTTTCCAAAAAGTTCTGAAAACTTTTTTCTCTTTTTCTATCACTTTAACTCTCTCTAAAAAATGTCTGGCACAGGAAAAAATGTTGAACTGTCCAAACTTGCATATGATCACCTTAGCTGGAAAGGAGCAAGGAGTCTCTGCATAGAGAGAGGTTTGAGTGTAGGGAAGAATCCTTCCTTAGAACTGTTAATTAATATGCTTAGAGTACAGGATAAGGCCATATGTGCCCAATCCGGTGAAAAAGTAGCTAATGGTTCTCAATCTGATCCAGGGACTCCCCCAGGAAAAGGTTCAGGAAAGAAACTTCTCAGCTTGCCCATTACTAGACAGTCTAGCATAGTTGGTACAGAGGTTGAATCACACCATACTGATGGTGTGCTCTCACATTATACTGGTAGCCAAGCTGTTAGGGTGCCCTCTGTAAGGGACAGGTCTCCTTCTGTTCATTCCCATCATACCTCTGTATCTAGAAATGTCCCTCCCACCCACCCTGATGACAGATTGTTAGAAAGGGAGCTCAATAGATTGAGAGTGGAACAAACCAGACTGAAGCTCAAGAAGCAACAGCTGGATTTGGATAGACAGTCTTTAGAATTAGAGAAGGAAAGACAGAAGTTGGGTTTAGATACCCATGGTGGCAGCAGCAGTATTCCCCATAGTCATCCTGCAAAAGAGCATGATTCCAGGAATCTGCACAAGATAGTTCCCCCTTATAAGGAGGGGGATGACATTAACAAGTGGTTTGCTGCACTTGAGAGGGCCTGTGCTGTACAGGATGTCCCTCAAAGGCAGTGGGCTGCTATCCTATGGCTATCATTTAGTGGAAAAGGTAGGGATAGGCTCCTTACTGTAAAAGAAAATGATGCTAATAATTTCGAAGTTCTTAAGAATGCACTCCTGGATGGTTATGGCTTAACCACTGAACAGTACAGGATAAAGTTCAGAGATACCAAAAAGGAGTCTTCACAAGACTGGGTTGATTTCATTGACCAGGCAGTGAAGGCCTTGGAGGGGTGGTTACATGGCAGTAAAGTTACTGATTATGAAAGCCTGTATAACACAATCCTGAGAGAGCATATACTTAATAATTGTGTGTCTGATTTGTTGCACCAGTACCTGGTAGACTCTGATCTGACCTCTCCCCAAGAATTGGGAAAGAAGGCAGACAAATGGGTCAGAACAAGGGTGAACAGAAAAGTTCATACAGGGGGTGACAAAGATGGCAATAAGAAGAAAGATGGTGAAAAATCTCAAGATAAGCATGGGGATAAGGGTAAAACCAAAGATCCCACTTCAAATCTTAAACACTCTACAGAGGGTGGGGATAAAACAAATTCTTCCTCTTCTTCCCAACCTGCACACATTAAAAAGCCTTGGTGCTTTGTGTGTAAAAATAGAGGCCATAAGCCAGGGGATAAGTCCTGTCCAGGTAAACCCCCTGAGCCTACCACCACTAATACATCAAGCTCTAGTGCCCCTAGCAGTAGTGGTACTAGTGGTGGGACTGCTGGCAACAGTCAAGCAAAGGGTGTAGTTGGGTTCACTTTTGGGTCCATAGTGGAAACTGATGTAATCAGTCCCAAGACAGTTTCTGTCACACCTAGTGGCATTGGCCTTGCCACACTGGCTGCTTGTCCCCTTACAATGGATAAGTACAGGCAGACAGTTTCAATAAATGGTGTTGAGGCCTTGGCCTACAGGGACACAGGTGCCAGTTTCACTTTGGTGACTGAAAACCTAGTGCCTCCTGAACAACACATCATTGGACAACAGTATAAGATTATTGATGTCCATAACTCCACTAACTTTCTTCCCTTAGCTATAATTCAGTTTAGTTGGGGTGGAGTTACTGGCCCTAAGCAGGTGGTGGTATCACCTAGCTTACCTGTAGACTGTCTCTTAGGTAATGACCTAGAGGCATCAGGTTGGGCTGATGTAGAGCTTTATGCCCATGCAGCCATGCTGGGCATCCCTGAGGAATTGTTCCCTCTCATTTCAAGTGAAATGAAAAAGCAAAGGAGAGAAGGCCTGAAAACTCAGGATCCCTCTCCATCAACAGGTAAAAAGGGTATCACAGTATCCCCTAACCACCCTACCATTCAGGATACTATTCCTGTGGTGGGAGAAACCTCTCCTGGGGTGGCACCTGTTCCAAGGGAATCATCAGCTGGCAAAGCTGGACTCCCTGAGGTGGAAGTACCTCTCTGTGGGATAACTAACATTGGTGAGAAAAACAGCACCATTTTAGTTAACATGGAGCATCCCTCCAACCCTCCCAGAGAAACTTTAGTGCAGAAACCCTGCACTACCTCACAACACTTAGGACAGCATCCCTGCCCTAGTGTGGAGCTCATAGGACAGCATCCCTGCCCTGCTCCAACTCAAGAGAAACAGCATCCCTGTTCTCTCTTCCAGCCAGATGGACAAAGTTTTTGCCCAGCTATGGCTTTTCTGAGACAGCATCCCTGTCTGGCATTTCCATCACTACAAATAGGTTCAGTGGACAATTCCCACTGCTCTAAACTAAAACTTACTGATAGAAACTCTGAAAATACATCTTCACATTGTTGCTCAGCTAAAAAACTTCAAACAGGGTGGTTTACATCCCCACAGGGAAGTAACCATATAGTGGATGATAAAGGGAGTAACCAGTCTATTGCAGAGCTACTCTCTACTTATCACCACTTAGACAATAAAGTCTCAACTGGCCAAGGTTAGCCTTATTGTCCTTCGTTTGGGGGGGGGTTGTGTGAGAAGGTAGCCTCTTTCTAGCCTTGTTACCCCCACTTTTGGCCTGTTTGTGAGTGTATGGCAGGGTGTTTGTCACTGTTTTCACTGTCTCACTGGGATCCTGATAGCCAGGCCTCAGTGCTCATAGTGAAAACACCATGTTTTCAGTATGGTTGTTATGTGTCACTGGGATCCTGCTGGTCAGGACCCCAGTGCTCATAGGTTTGTGGCCTATATGTATGTGTCACTGGGACCCTGTCACACAGGGCCCCAGTGCTCATAGGTGTGCATGTATATGTTCCCTGTGTGGTGCCTAACTGTCTCACTGAGGCTCTGCTAACCAGAACCTCAGTGGTTATGCTCTCTCATTACTTTCAAATTGTCACTAACAGGCTAGTGACCATTTTTACCAATTTACATTGGCTTACTGGAACACCCTTATAATTCCCTAGTATATGGTACTGAGGTACCCAGGGTATTGGGGTTCCAGGAGATCCCTATGGGCTGCAGCATTCCTTTTGCCACCCATAGGGAGCTCTGACAATTCTTACACAGGCCTGCCACTGCAGCCTGAGTGAAATAACGTCCACGTTATTTCACAGCCATTTTACACTGCACTTAAGTAACTTATAAGTCACCTATATGTCTAACCTTTACCTGGTAAAGGTTAGGTGCAAAGTTACTTAGTGTGAGGGCACCCTGGCACTAGCCAAGGTGCCCCCACATTGTTCAGAGCCAACTCCCTGAACTTTGTGAGTGCGGGGACACCATTACACGCGTGCACTACATATAGGTCACTACCTATATGTAGCTTCACCATGGTAACTCCGAATATGGCCATGTAACATGTCTATGATCATGGAATTGCCCCCTCTATGCCATCCTGGCATTGTTGGTACAATTCCATGATCCCAGTGGTCTGTAGCACAGACCCTGGTACTGCCAAACTGCCCTTCCTGGGGTTTCACTGCAGCTGCTGCTGCTGCCAACCCCTCAGACAGGCATCTGCCCTCCTGGGGTCCAGCCAGGCCTGGCCCAGGATGGCAGAACAAAGAACTTCCTCTGAGAGAGGGTGTAACACCCTCTCCCTTTGGAAAATGGTGTGAAGGCAGGGGAGGAGTAGCCTCCCCCAGCCTCTGGAAATGCTTTGTTGGGCACAGAGGTGCCCAATTCTGCATAAGCCAGTCTACACCGGTTCAGGGACCCCTTAGCCCCTGCTCTGGCGCGAAACTGGACAAAGGAAAGGGGAGTGACCACTCCCCTGACCTGCACCTCCCCTGGGAGGTGTCCAGAGCTCCTCCAGTGTGCTCCAGACCTCTGCCATCTTGGAAACAGAGGTGCTGCTGGCACACTGGACTGCTCTGAGTGGCCAGTGCCACCAGGTGACATCAGAGACTCCTTGTGATAGGCTCCTTCAGGTGTTAGTAGCCTTTCCTCTCTCCTAGGTAGCCAAACCCTCTTTTCTGGCTATTTAGGGTCTCTGTCTCTGGGGAAACTTTAGATAACGAATGCATGAGCTCAGCCGAGTTCCTCTGCATCTCCCTCTTCACCTTCTGATAAGGAATCGACCGCTGACCGCGCTGGAAGCCTGCAAACCTGCAACATAGTAGCAAAGACGACTACTGCAACTCTGTAACGCTGATCCTGCCGCCTTCTCGACTGTTTTCCTGCTTGTGCATGCTGTGGGGGTAGTCTGCCTCCTCTCTGCACCAGAAGCTCCGAAGAAATCTCCCGTGGGTCGACGGAATCTTCCCCCTGCAACCGCAGGCACCAAAAAGCTGCATTTCCGGTCCCTTGGGTCTCCTCTCAGCACGACGAGCGAGGTCCCTCGAATCCAGCGACACCGTCCAAGTGACCCCCACAGTCCAGTGACTCTTCAGCCCAAGTTTGGTGGAGGTAAGTCCTTGCCTCACCTCGCTGGGCTGCATTGCTGGGAACCGCGACTTTGCAAGCTTCTCCGGCCCCTGTGCACTTCCGGCGGAAATCCTGTGTGCACAGCCAAGCCTGGGTCCACGGCACTCTAACCTGCATTGCACGACTTTCTAAGTTGGTCTCCGGCGACGTGGGACTCCTTTGTGCAACTTCGGCGAGCACCGTTTCACGCATCCTCGTAGTGCCTGTTTCTGGCACTTCTCCGGGTGCTACCTGCTTCAGTGAGGGCTCTTTGTCTTGCTCGATGTCCCCTCTCTCTGCAGGTCCAATTTGCGACCTTCTGGTCCCTCCTGGGCCCCAGCAGCGTCCAAAAACGCTAAACGCACGATTTGCGTGTAGCAAGGCTTGTTGGCGTCCATCCGGCGGGAAAACACTTCTGCACGACTCTCCAAGGCGTGGGGGATCCATCCTCCAAAGGGGAAGTCTCTAGCCCTTGTCGTTCCTGCAGTATTCACAGCTCTTCAGCCTAGTAAGAGCTTCTTTGCACCAACCGCTGGCATTTCTTGGGCATCTGCCCAGCTACGAGCTGCTTGTGACTTTTGGACTTGGTCCCCTTGTTCCACAGGTACCCTCAGACAGGAATCCATCGTTGTTGCATTGCTGATTTGTGTTTTCCTTGCATTCTCCCTCTAACACGACTATTTTGTCCTTAGGGGAACTTTGGTGCACTTTGCACTCACTTTTCAGGGTCTTGGGGAGGGTTATTTTTCTAACTCTCACTATTTTCTAATAGTCCCAGCGACCCTCTACAAGGTCACATAGGTTTGGGGTCCATTCATGGTTCACATTCCACTTCTGGAGTATATGGTTTGTGTTGCCCCTATCCCTATGTTTCCCCATTGCATCCTATTGTAACTATACATTGTTTGCACTGTTTTCTAAGACTATACTGCATATTTTTTGCTATTGTGTATATATATCTTGTGTATATTTCCTATCCTCTCACTGAGGGTACACTCTAAGATACTTTGGCATATTGTCATAAAAATAAAGTACCTTTATTTTTAGTATAACTGTGTATTGTGTTTTCTTATGATATTGTGCATATGACACTAAGTGGTACTGTAGTAGCTTCACACGTCTCCTAGTTCAGCCTAAGCTGCTCTGCTAAGCTACCATTATCTATCAGCCTAAGCTGCTAGACACCCTATACACTAATAAGGGATAACTGGGCCTGGTGCAAGGTGCAAGTACCCCTTGGTACTCACTACAAGCCAGTCCAGCCTCCTACACCGCACCACAACAATCTCAGGGTTGTGGGCCTATCAGAACAAGTCGAAGGCCCTAGTATGGACCTGTTCATAGAACAGTGGCTAACACACATGTTTCTGCAGGGTAAGACAACGGCCACCTTCTCTGTGGAGCGTGCATACCGGGCAGACCTCTGCTTGGGGCGTCCCGAGGCTCGTGGTGGTGCACTTGTTCAACTTTTGTGATATAGACAACATACTGCAACTCACTAGAGCCAATGGCCCATGGCAGGTGGAGAAGAGTACAGTCACAATTTTTCCTGATTACACAGCGGATGTGCAGAGACAGAGGGAATCCCATTACTCTGTTAAACAAAGTCTCTAGCATCTTAAGCTCAAATATTCACTAATATTCCCGGTGAAAATGAAGGTGTTTGATGGAGGCAAGGCATTTTTTTTCCCTTTCCTCAAAGGAGGCACAAGAATTGGCTGGGGAATAGGGGGAGAATTTCCCCTCGGACCATGAAGAAGTGGAAAGGGGCTGGGAGAGGAAGAGGAGCAGGCGCCGAGACACCCACAAACTCCGAGGTCATCCTTCCTAGGAACAGGCAGCACAAGAAAGAGCACAGGTAGTTGCCAAGCTGCAACGTTCTGTTACATCCTATGGCAGGACTGGCAGCACTGCTTCGGACATATCAAACTCACAAGATGGATCCCTCCATAAGGGCATCCCAGAGGACTTGCGGGGTCCCGCACAGATTACCCTGATGATGGCGAATCTTCTGCTATGATAACTATGCTGATGTATCGTTTTTCTGGTTGTATAAGCGAGACAATATTAGCTAGTGCCTCAGATTGATGGGCAGAGGATCTGTTGGCCTGCAACAGTGGGGTGGGGTTAATAATAGTTATGGCATGGCGCTGGGGAATACTTAGGGAAAGACAATGAACATTTTATTGATACAAGACATCTTCCCCACCATCCAGAGGGACCTTTGTTGGACATTGACTTGTCTATAGTTATTGGCTGTCTCTGCCTCCATTGTGCAAAGGCCTAGGGAGAGGGTTTCTAGGGAAATGTTTGGCTGGTTCATCATGTTTGTTGCATGTGGGCACTCGGCCTCTCTCTCTCACCACCCAACCGGCAACCTCTTTACTGACGTGCTAACTTGTGGAATGTGAGAGTCATAACCACATATGTTGAAAGGCACAGGATTCACACATATATGAAAAGGTGTCAGATACACTTTGCATGCCTGCAAGAGACACACTCAATGGCAGTGGCACTCACTAAAGTGCATAAAAGCATTCAGGGTTTACCAGGGGAGTTCTTGTGTGGGTGTCCTCAGGAGTCTGACACTTGGATAAACCAGGAAGATCAATATGTGGTGGTGAAGGGGCTGCTAGACGGGGAGCCACTGGTGTTGGAACCGGTGTATGTTCTCAACACAAGGTAGGCTTCTTTCTTTTCCTCCTTGATGCCCTCGCTCCTGTGAGATGCCACAGCGGCTTCAGTATGGTGCGGCAACTTTCTGCCCCATATCTAATGAGGGACAGTTTCACCCCCCGCTTCTGGTCACACAATCCTTTTCCACCTCTCAACAGATACATCTTTGGGCACATAACATGCAAGTGGGGGACGTATGGAGAGACTGCTACACCCTACGATAGGGACTACTCACAGTACTCAGCAGTACATTCACTACACTCACAACTAGAAAGTGTACTGTTTCCTTGACCTGGTTCATAAGTTTACACTGGGAAGTACTTGGGGCACACCCTTTCTGATGACAACCTGCTATTGGTTTCGCTTATGAAGAGCAAGCCGTGCCAGAGGATCTCAATGTAGCAATCCTTTCTCCTAGCCTGCCTGGATGAGACGAGGGTAAACGGGCAATGCCTTGCCCGGATGATGCTAGTGGCATAAAACGGACAATAATGTCGGCTGTTAACACAGGCGCATTGAAAACACCGATGTTCCTGATAAGCATGCGCCCAGATGAGCAGTAAGCATGACGCCAGGGATTAAATTGAACGGGCACTTCCCTCAGGCCGGGACGTGCCTTCAATTGATGGTCAAAGACTGTGTGCTGACTCAGCCTGCAGCATAGAAGCATGAGGCTCTATTAGAGGACACCTGGAGGAGATACGAACGGTGCCAGTGGAGCCTGAACCCCCCCAGACTCAACCGACATGCGGGGATGCCTAGTGAGGACGTCTGCCGGACTGTGAAGGTTTGTGGCGCCACATGCTTAATACTGGACCCCGACATGCTGGGGTGCACCAGGGCTCTCTGATGGATGAATAGGTGCTCTTGGGTTCAGAGCCCTGAGTTTCCTGCCCCCCTGCACCACTCTGTCTTAAGGAGAGTGCTGGAGGGCGTGGCTGCCATGCCTGCTGTCCGCAACAATATCCTGCTGCATTGTATGCCTGAGGATTGCTGGCATCCCGGAAGCCGGCCAGTGCATTTGGGGATGCTGGGGAGTGGCTTGGTCGTGCACTGATGTTGAGAGATGCAGCTTTTTAACTGTTCTGGGAGACACAAAGGTGAGCTGGCCCTGGAGGATCTGGTTATATGTGGTGAAAGCCAGTGTGGGGACTGCCTCCTACCCTCCCCCTGCACACCTCTCAGATTGCTTCATGCTCCCTTTGTGGAGGAGAAATCAGCGCTGCCTGGACATCGCAGGCACATTTGTTGGGGGGGTGACTGGGAATGGTGGAGACATCCGACAGTGAGCACTCCCCTATTGGTTGAGTCCCTGCGCGTGGGTCATGTATGGTCTTTTGCAGTGGCCAAGATTTGCAGTGGAGGCTATTGTGGGATCGTGGCACCAAGGAGGAACAGCATCATATGATTGTGGAGAGACTCGTGGTGGCGGGGTGCTCGCCCCTGGGGTCAGCCGGGCAGTCTCTGTGCTGACAGATTGGGGCTCTGGTGGCAGTGGCCCCCATGCTGCCTATATGATGGGTGTTAGAAATGGGGTTTTTGGTTGGCAGTCAGGTTACCCCCTGTCCAAGCAAAAGCCCTCACTCTAGTCAGGGTAAGTCACACACAATCCAAGATTATCCTGTGCCCACCCTCTGGTAGCTTGGCACGAGCAGTCAGGCTTAACTTAGAAGGCAATGTGTAAAGTATTTGTGCAATAAATCATACAATACCACCATATACCACCACAAAAATACACCACACAGTGTTTAGAAAAATATATAATATTTATCAGGATAATTGTAGGTCAAAGAGAATAAAGTTGCAATGGAAAATTGTAGAAATATCACAGGACAGTGATATAAAGTGTCTTAAGTCTTTAGAATATAAACAAAGTCTCTTTCAAGCACAAGTACCTGGTTGGGAGTGGAAAAATCTCCTCGGAGGGCCACAAGAGAAGAGGAGCGTGGAAAAAGGGTGTGTGCGTCGATTTCTCCCCAGCACACACGGACTTGCGTCATTATTTTCCACGCGGGGAAGTCGGCGTCGTTTTCCGGCGCGTGGACAGTCTCATATGTGGATCGCGGGGATTACCAGATGTCCCGAGTCTGTGCGTGGATTTTCCTGCTTGTTCTCCGGCTGCGCGTCGGTCTGCGGGGCTGCACGTTGAAATTACGATCTCACGGCAGGCGACGCGTCGATTTCTCCTCTAGACTTCGATCTGCGGGGCTGCGCGTTGAAATTACGATCTCACGGCAGGCGACGCGTCGATTTCTCCTCTAGAGGTGGGGCGGCGTTGTCCTTGCGAGGCCGTGTGTCGGATCTTCGATCGTCCCAAGAGCGTCGAGTCGATCAGCATCGGAGTGCAGCGTTTTTCTCGCCGCGAAACAAGCTGTGCGTCGAAATTTTCGGCGCACGAAGCGTACAAGTAAAAGAGAGAAGTCTTTTTGGTCCTGAGACTTCATGGAACAGGAGGCAAGCTCTATCCAAGCCCTTGGAGAGCACTTTCACAGCCAGACAAGAGTTCAGCAAGGCAGCAGGGCAACAGCAAGACAGCAGTCCTTTGTAGAAAGCAGACAGGTGAGTCCTTTGAGCAGCCAGGCAGTTCTTCTTGGCAGGATGTAGTTTCTGGTTCAGGTTTCTTCTCCAGCAAGTGTCTGATGAGGTAGGGCAGAGGCCCTGTTTTATACCCAAATGTGCCTTTGAAGTGGGGGAGACTTCAAAGAGTGGCTAAGAAGTGCACCAGGTCCCCTTTCAGTTCAATCCTGTCTGCCAGGGTCCCAGTAGGGGGTGTGGCAGTCCTTTGTGTGAGAGCAGGCCCTCCACCCTCCCAGCCCAGGAAGACCCATTCAAAATGCAGATGTATGCAAGTGAGGCTGAGTACCCTGTGTTTGGGGTGTGTCTGAGTGAATGCACAAGGAGCTGTCAACCAAGCCCAGCCAGACGTGGATTGTAAGGCACAGAAGGATTTAAGTGCAAAGAAATGCTCACTTTCTAAAAGTGGCATCTCTAGAATAGTAATATTAAATCCGACTTCACCAGTCAGTAGGACTTTGTATTACCATTCTGGCCATACTAAATATGACCTTCCTGCTCCTTTCAGATCAGCAGCTGCCACTTCAACAGTGTATGAGGGCAGCCCCAATGTTAGCCTATGAAGGGAGCAGGCCTCACAGTAGTGTGAAAACGAATTTAGGAGTTTTACACTACCAGGACATATAACTACACAGGTACATGTCCTGCCTTTTACCTACACAGCACCCTGCCCTAGGAGTTACCTAGGGCACACATTAAGGGTGACTTATATGTAGAAAAAGGGGAGTTCTAGGCTTGGCAAGAACTTATAAATGCCAAATCGATGTGGCAGTGAAACTGCACACACAGGCCTTGCAATGGCAGGCCTGAGACAAGGAGAAGGGGCTACTTAAGTGGGTGGGACAACCAGTGCTGCTGGCCCACTAGTAGCATTTAATTTACCAGCCCTATGCACATAGAGTGCACCTTACTAGGGAGTTATAAGTAAATTAATAGTCCAATCAGGTATGATTCCAGGTTACCATGTTTTAGGGGAGAGAGCATATGCACTTTAGCCCTGGTTAGCAGAGGTAAAGTGCGCAGAGTCTATAAACCAGCAAAAACATTGTCCAAAAAGTGGAGGGAGGCAGGCAAAAAGTTAGGGGTGACTACCCTAAGGCTGTCAGGTCTAACATGTGTCCCCCCCCAGCTGAAAGTGGGGAGAGCTACCCGACCTCCTGGGAGCTCTCATCGCTAAGGCGGAAGTACCTGGAGAGACCATCAGCATTGGCGTGGTCAACCCCTGGGCGATGTTCCACCGTAAAGTCCATCCCCTGTAGGGAAATGGACCACCTCAAGAGTTTTGGATTCTCACCCCTCATCTGCATGAGCCATCTGAGGGGCCTGTGGTCTGTCTGAACCCGGAAGTGAGTCCCAAACAGGTAGGGTCTTAGCTTCTTCAGTGCCCAGACCACAGCAAAAGCTTCTCTCTCAATAGCACTCCACCTCTGTTCCCGTGGTAATAGCCTTCTGCTAATAAAGACTACCGGTTGATCTCTGCCCTCCTCATTCAGCTGTGCTAGGACTGCCCCTATGCCATGCTCTGAAGCGTCTGTCTGCACGATAAATTCCTGGGAGTAGTCAGGGGCCATGAGTACGGGGGCCGTGCACATGGCTTCCTTCAGGGCGTCAAAGGCTTTCTGACAAGCCTCTGTCCAATTCACCAACCTAGGTTGTTTCTTGGAAGTGAGTTCTGTCAAGGGTGTTACAATGGTACCATAGCCCTTGACAAATCTGCGGTAGTATCCTGTGAGGCCTAGAAAGGCTCTCACCTCAGTCTGCGTTCGCGGTGGTTGCCAGGCCTTGATAGTTTCAATCTTGGCCTGGAGTGGCTGCACCTTGCCACCACCCACTAGGTGCCCTAAGTACACCACGGAACCCTGCCCAATCTGGCACTTACTGGCCTTGATGGTCAGGCCTGCCTGTTGCAGGGCCTGAAGCACCTCCTTGAGGTGAAGCAGGTGTTCCTCCCAGCTGGAACTGTAGACAGCTATGTCATCCAGGTAGGCTGCACAGAAGGCATCCTTGCCAACTAGGACCCCGTTAACCAACCGTTGGAAGGTAGCGGGGGCATTTTTCAACCCAAACGGCATCACCCGGAACTGGTAATGGCCATCAGGGGTTGAGAATGCGGATCTTTCCTTGGCCCCCTCAGTCAGGGCGATCTGCCAGTACCCTGAAGTAAGATCAAACGTACACAGGAACTTGGCAGCGCCTAGCCTGTCCACGAGCTCATCAGCTCGGGGGATGGGGTGAGCATCAGTCCGTGTGACTGAGTTGAGACCCCGGTAGTCCACACAGAACCGGAGTTCTGGCTTCGCACCTGAGCAGTAGCCTTAGGGACCAACACCACTGGGCTGGCCCAGGGACTACTGGATTTCTCGATAACCCCTGTAGTCAACATCTTGGAGACCTCCTCCTTGATGCTGGCCTTCACCTTATCCGACAACCTGTAAATTTTGCTCTTCACAGGGAGACTGTCACCAGTGTCAATATCATGAACACAGAGGTGGGTCAGTCCAGGAGTAAGGGAGAACAGGGGGGAGAACTGCTCCAACAGCTCATAGCAGTCTCCTTTCTGGTTTAGAGTCAGGGAGTCAGACAGAATGACCCCGCTTACTGACCCATCACCTTCTTGGGCAGAGAGGAGGTCGGGGAGAGGTTCACTCTCCTCTTCCGTTCCTTCATCTGTGACCAGAAGCATGTTGATCTCCGACCTCTCAAAATGAGCTTTTAGTCGGTTCACATGGAGCACCCTTAGGGGATTCCTAGGGGTTTGGAGGCCCACTAGGTAAGTGGCCTCCCCTTTCCGCTCCTTTATTTCAAATGGGCCAGACCAGCGGTCCTGGAGAGCTCTGGGCTCTACTGGCTCCATTACCCACACTTTGGGGGTCATTCTGACCCTGGCGGCCGGTGACCGCCAGGGTCACCGACCACGGGAGCACCGCCAACAGGCTGGCGGTGCTCCCGAGGGCATTCTGACCGCGGCGGTTCAGCCGCGGTCAGAAAGGGTAAACCGGCGGTCTCCCGCCGGTTTACCGCTGCCCCATTGAATCCTCCATGGCGGCGGAGCGCGCTCCGCCGCCATGGGGATTCAGACACCCCCTACCGCCATCCTGTTCATGGCGGGAAACCCGCCATGAACAGGATGGCGGTAGGGGGTGCCGCGGGGCCCCTGCAGTGCCCATGCCAATGGCATGGGCACTGCAGGGGCCCCCGTAAGAGGGCCCCGCAAAGTATTTCAGTGTCTGCTTTGCAGACACTGAAATACGCGACGGGTGCAACTGCACCCGTCGCACCCCTGCAACTACGCCGGCTCAATTCTGAGCCGGCGTCCTCGTTGCAGGGGCATTTCTGCTGGGCCGGCGGGCGCTCTTTTGGAGAGCGCCCGCCGGTCCAGCGGAAATGTCTGAATGGCCGCGGCGGTCTTTGTTTCCAGGTTGAAACTCTACCAGGGTGGCCTTCTGGTCATACCAGTGTTTCATTACCTCTTGACTGGCCTCAAGGTTACTTTGGGCCTCTTTCCAGAAGCGGGTCATCTGGTTGCGGAGGGCCAACATATAGCTGACCACATCCTGAGGGGGTGTCTTTGGAGCTTTCTCCAATCCCTCCTGGACAATGCTTAAGGGTCCCCTGACAGGGTACCCGTAGAGAAGCTCAAAGGGACTGAACCCTACCCCCCTCTGGGGGACCTCTCTGTAAGCAAAGAGAAGGCATGGTAAGAGGATGTCCCACTTACGCCTCATGGCCTCAGGGAGGCCACCAATCATGCCTTTCAGGGTCTTGTTGAATCTCTCCACAAGACCGTTAGACTGGGGGTGATAGGGGGTGGTGAACTTGTAAGTTACACCACACGCATCCCACAGAGACTTCATGTATGCAGACATGAAGTTAGTGCCTCTGTCAGACACTATTTCCTTGGGGAATCCCACTCGGGTAAATATCCCCATCAGGGTTCTGGCCACCACCGGTGCAGTTACGATCCTCAGAGGGATTGCCTCTGGGTAACGGGTGGCATGGTCCACCAAAACCAGGATGAACCTGTTGCCTAAGGCAGTTTTGGGGTCCAAGGGACCAACAATGTCGATGCCCACCCTTTCAAAGGGGGTGCCAACGACAGGAAGTGGAATCAGGGGGGTTTTAACCCTTTTTCCTGCTTTACCACTGGCCTGGCAGGTAGGACAAGATCTGCAGAACTTATCTGAGTGTGTCCTCATTTTGGGCCAATAAAAGTGGGTGACAAGCCTGTTAAAGGTCTTGCCCTGCCCCAAATGTCCTGCCAGGGGAATGTCGTGAGCCAGACCCTGTAGGAAGGTTCGGTAACATTGGGGGACCACCAGCATACGTGCTGCCCCAAAGGCCGGAACCTTAGGCTCACTGTAGAGGAGATCATTCTCCCAATATAGGTGGTGATCGCCAGAGGCGTCGCCTGCTGCCTGGTTTGAGGCTTGTTTCCTCAAACCTTCCAGAGTGGGACATTCTTTCTGCGCCTTGCAGAATTCCTCCCTGGTGGGTCCCCCCTCCACTTGCCAGCCAGCAAGCTCAGGTAAGTCACCTAGGGCGGCAATGTCTTCCCCAGTTGGCTCGGGAGCCTCCTCCTCAGGAGCCCCGTCGGCCACTGTGGGAACTTCTGGGGCCAGTTTCCCGCGCCCCTGGTCCCTCCTCCTGGCAGCTCTCTGGGCCATCGTTCCAGGCTCCAGATGCCCTTGACTTCCCTCTCGGTCAGCCATGGACCGTGTGGTCATGCAGACCCACTCAGGTAACCCTAACATCTCCAGGTGAGACCTGAGCTCCACTTCTTTCCAAGCAGTGTGCTCAAGATCATTGCCTAACAGACAATCTACAGGCATGGCAGGACTCACAGCTACTTTCAGAGTACCAGAGACCCCCCCCCACTCAAAGGGAACCAGAGCCACCGGTAGGTGACTCTCGCGATTGTCAGCGACTCTGACCTGGTGGAATGTATTAGGTACTATCTGCTCTGTTGACACCAGCTGACTCTTGATAGTAGTCATACTGGCTCCTGTGTCACGCAGAGCCTCCACCTTCTGCCCATCAATGGTGACCCACTGCCGGTACTTGGAAGTATTTTGGGCATGTGGGCCTTGGGCACCATTTCTCCTTCTCCCAGGGACACTAGGGAAATCTCTACCTGCTCCCCAAAGCTACTTGGGTCCATCTCCCCGAGCGCTACACTAGTCAACCCAGGTGCCTGTCCGGTAGTGGACGGTGCCCTCTTGGGGCACTGTGGATCGCCTTTGTAGTGACCATACTGGTAACACTCCATGCATTTGGGGCTAGATTTCCCTGACTTGTCATATGTCCCTGGCTTTTTCCCAAATTTGGAAAAGGAAGGGTTGCCACCCCCTCCCTGGGAATTCTTTTGGGGGCCTTTGGAAAGTTCCTTATCCACAAGTTTATCTCCCCCCTCTTTCTTCTGTTGGGAACCCTGACCACCTTTGTGGGAGTCCCACCCAGGTACCTTCTTGGACACTCTGGTGCTAACCCAGAGGTCCGCCTCCTCAGCAAGCTTCCTGGGATCAGTCAGCTTACTATCCAGTAGGTGCTGGCGCAACTCTGTATAAGTAGTATTAAGCATATGCTCTCTCAGAATCAAGTCATATAAACCTTTATAATCTGCTACTTTGTTGCCCCGCACCCATCCATTCAGTGCCTTACTGGAGAAATCAAAGAAATCTACCCATGTTTGTGTGGTTTGTTTGGTGCTGTCCCTGAACCTCTGACGGTATCCCTCAGGGGTCAGCCCAAACTTGGCAAGTAAAGTGGCTTTCTGAAGTGGGTATGTGTTTTGATCAGGTTGATCCAATGTGAGAAGTGTGTCCCTCCCCAATGGTGGCACATAACCCCACATAGCTACCCCCCATTGCCCTTCAGGAACCTCATGAGCCCTTAGTGCAACTTCATAAGCAGCTAACCTTTTATCTATGTCATCTCCCACCACAAAACTGGGCACCACATTTTTGGGTATACGAACCTTCTTTTCTCCAGCAGGTCCTGTCTGTATGCTGCCACCATTATTGCTGGATTCAGACTGCCTCGCCTTGATCTCCAGCTCCTTGAGACTCAGTTCATGAGCCAACAATAGTTTCTTTTCAGCCAAAGCTCTTTCAGCTTCCACTTGTTTGGCTGCTCTTTCAGCTTCCGCTTGTTTGGCTGCCCTTTCAGCTTCTGCTTGAATCTGTTTGGCTGTTCTTTCAGCTTCACTTTGTTTGGCTTCTCTCTCTGCCCTCCTCTCCTCCTGTTGAGCCTCAATTTTCAGTTTTGCCATTTGCAATTGGAACTCCCTTTCCTCTCTCCTTTCCTCTGCGGTCAGGCTTTCGCATAGAGACACTGCTCCCTGGTCTGGAAGGGGGCACAATTGCAGTGGTAACACCATCCACAGATAGTGAAAATTCCTCTGAGGGGCCATGTTCTGGCTCCTCTTCCTCATCATCCTCTAAATGGGCTTCTGCCCAGGCCCTCAGCGCCACTTGAAAGTCCTCCTTTCTAGAGGCCCCTTGGGTGGGTACCCTCAATGCCCTGCAGAATCCTCTTAGTTGTTTGACCGTATATGCATCCAACTGGACTAGGTCAAATTCCCCTGTCTGAGACCCAGTCAGAGACATGTTGAGTGAGGATTTAGTTTTTGAAAATTGTCAGGAAAAAATTCGGGTTTTCAAAAAGAGATAAAAACCAAGTTCACCTTCAACTGTGGGTAGGTAGTGAAATACTTAGCTACTGTATGTCACTGCACAAATACAAGTCCTATCCTCACCGCTGCCACCAATGTTAGAAATGGGGTTTTTGGTTGGCAGTCAGGTTACCCCCTGTCCAAGCAAAAGCCCTCACTCTAGTCAGGGTAAGTCACACACAATCCAAGATTATCCTGTGCCCACCCTCTGGTAGCTTGGCACGAGCAGTCAGGCTTAACTTAGAAGGCAATGTGTAAAGTATTTGTGCAATAAATCATACAATACCACCATATAGCACCACAAAAATACACCACACAGTGTTTAGAAAAATATATAATATTTATCAGGATAATTGTAGGTCAAAGAGAATAAAGTTGCAATGGAAAATTGTAGAAATATCACAGGACAGTGATATAAAGTGTCTTAAGTCTTTAGAATATAAACAAAGTCTCTTTCAAGCACAAGTACCTGGTTGGGAGTGGAAAAATCTCCTCGGAGGGCCACAAGAGAAGAGGAGCGTGGAAAAAGGGTGTGTGCGTCGATTTCTCCCCAGCACACACGGACTTGCGTCGTTATTTTCCACGCGGGGAAGTCGGCGTCGTTTTCCGGCGCGTGGACAGTCTCTTTCTGTGGATCGCGGGGATTACCAGATGTCCCGGGTCTGTGCGTGGATTTTCCTGCTTGTTCTCCGGCTGCGCGTCGGTCTGCGGGGCTGCGCCTCGAAATTACGATCTCACGGCAGGCGTCGCGTCGATTTCTCCTCTAGACTTCGATCTGCGGGGCTGCGCGTTGAAATTACGATCTCACGGCAGGCGTCGCGTCGATTTCTCCTCTAGAGGTCGGGCGGCGTTGTCCTTGCGAGGCCGCGCGTCAGATCTTCGATCGTCCCAAGAGCGTCGCGTCGATCAGCGTCGGAGTGCAGCGTTTTTCTCGCCGCAAAACAAGCTGTGCGTCGAAATTTTCGGCGCACGGAGCGTCCAAGTAAAAGAGAGAAGTCTTTTTGGTCCTGAGACTTCAAGGAACAGGAGGCAAGCTCTATCCAAGCCCTTGGAGAGCACTTTCACAGCCAGACAAGAGTTCAGCAAGGCAGCAGGGCAACAGCAAGACAACAGTCCTTTGTAGAAAGCAGACAGGTGAGTCCTTTGAGCAGCCAGGCAGTTCTTCTTGGCAGGATGTAGTTTCTGGTTCCGGTTTCTTCTCCAGCAAGTGTCTGATGAGGTAGGGCAGAGGCCCTGTTTTATACCCAAATGTGCCTTTGAAGTGGGGGAGACTTCAAAGAGTGGCTAAGAAGTGCACCAGGTCCCCTTTCAGTTCAATCCTGTCTGCCAGGGTCCCAGTTGGGGGTGTGGCAGTCCTTTGTGTGAGAGCAGGCCCTCCACCCTCCCAGCCCAGGAAGACCCATTCAAAATGCAGATGTATGCAAGTGAGGCTGAGTACCCTGTGTTTGGGGTGTGTCTGAGTGAATGCACAAGGAGCTGTCAACCAAGCCCAGCCAGACGTGGATTGTAAGGCACAGAAGGATTTAAGTGCAAAGAAATGCTCACTTTCTAAAAGTGGCATCTCTAGAATAGTAATATTAAATCCGACTTCACCAGTCAGTAGGACTTTGTATTACCATAATGGCCATACTAAATATGACCTTCCTGCTCCTTTCAGATCAGCAGCTGCCACTTCAACAGTGTATGAGGGCAGCCCCAATGTTAGCCTATGAAGGGAGCAGGCCTCACAGTAGTTTGAAAACGAATTTAGGAGTTATACACTACCAGGACATATAACTACACAGGTACATGTCCTGCCTTTTACCTACACAGCACCCTGCCCTAGGAGTTACCTAGGGCACACATTAAGGGTGACTTATATGTAGAAAAAGGGGAGTTCTAGGCTTGGCAAGAACTTTTAAATGCCAAGTCGATGTGGCAGTGAAACTGCACACACAGGCCTTGCAATGGCAGGCCTGAGACAAGGAGAAGGGGCTACTTAAGTGGGTGGCACAACCAGTGCTGCTGGCCCACTAGTAGCATTTAATTTACCAGCCCTATGCACATAGAGTGCACCTTACTAGGGACTTATAAGTAAATTAATAGTCCAATCAGGTATGATTCCAGGTTACCATGTTTTCGGGGAGAGAGCATATGCACTTTAGCCCTGGTTAGCAGAGGTAAAGTGCGCAGAGTCTATAAACCAGCAAAAACATTGTCCAAAAAGTGGAGGGAGGCAGGCAAAAAGTTAGGGGTGACTACCCTAAGGCTGTCAGGTCTAACAATGGGCAAGGAAAAAGGAGCTAAGGCTGCACAATCGAACAAAATCAACCAGTATACTGTGTCTGGCCGAGCCCCACAGGAGATTGAGCCGGAAGAGAGGTATGGTCAAGAGCCTAAGGAACAAGGGCTGGTCACAGATGAAATACTAGCCGCAATACAGGGGACCAGAGCCGCACTGCAAAATAGAATGAACTCGGAGTCAACCTCCTCCCTTCGAACTCTGCAAAGTCGCTGAAAGAGTTACCTGTGCTGAGGAATATGTCACCGCCTCAAGAAGGAAACCACGTCACTCCAGGCCAAGGTGGCGAGCTTTAAATGTAGTGCAATGCAAATGAGGAAGTATATAGAGGACGCAGACGGGCACTCCAGAAGAAATAATATATGCCTTATCGGATTCCTGGAACGAGCAGAGGACCCTTCTGCAGAACTATTCTTGGAAGACTGGATTGTTAATACACTTCACCCTAAACACCTCTCTAAATTCTTCATAATTGAACCTGCACATAAGGGTTTGGCGATGAATCATCAATTGGGAGCGCCCACAAGAGCCCTAATAGCCCAGTTGTTCAATTACAGGGACCACAACGTGATCCTACAACATGTGCGCTCACACAGCCCCCCAAGGTATGAGGATAAACAGATACTAAACTTTCCTTATTATATGAGGAGAGTCCAGGAGCTCTGAAAAAAATTCATGTGGATCAAAAAGTTGCTGCAAGAGCATGATATTAAGTACAATTTGATGTTCCTTGCAAAACTCTGGATCCAGTACACCAACAGAGTCCATTTTTATGAATCACCCCAAGCAGCGACAGAATGGATGAGTCTGCTGGGTCTGCACCTTGAACAACGTAATCTTTAATGGCTTGAGCTGGGATGGCAAGGAGCGCGCTGTTCGAACAGAAATAAAGTGGCATTGACATTTTCAGGGACCTCTGCTGCGGGAGGTGGGGGCCACATCATGGTCTACCAAGATGGGACCTTGCAAGCTGAATCGAGGGACTTGGTCTCCCAGAACCCCTTCTTTCAGATACTTATGGTCCCAGATACCCCGAGTGACAGTACTAATGCTGGGTAGGCGGATATGGGTCTGGATATTGCTGTTGGGCTTGTGCCAGGTGACAAACATTGACTATATTGAAGGTCATATGGTCTGTGGGGAGGGGAGGGGAAAACTGATCTGCAGTGTTGGGGGTACTATGTGATATTCTGCTGCATACCAACTTCACAACTGGGACTGACAGAGGGCCCGACCGCCTCTAGATTGCTGAGTACCGTTTTCGGTCTTGCGGTTCACTGAGCTATTGACAAATCAGACAGTAGCTACACCTATTTATAGTTAATTCCTTTGTTGGGCAAGAGATGGGTGGGAGATTGGGGCATGGGTTGGTGCCCCTTTGGCCACTGGTTTAGTCAGTAGGGGTCTGGTATGATCTGCCTGTGGGAGGGTTCTGACAGGGTCTATTGCAGGAATGTGAAATATTTCTGTTTTGGATTGTTGGGAAAGCTTCCACAGCCTGCTAGTACAGTGCGATTACATGATGGACATTGCCACACTTGGGGTCGGTTGGATTGTCTTCACATGACTTCCATGGCAAAGCCAGGGACTAAATACAAATACCTAACTTGGAATGTGCGAGGGTTAAATAAACCTGAGAAGAGGCAAATGGTGCATGCGTATCTCCGGAGATATGAAGTTGTTAAAGCATTCCTTCAAGAGACACATCTGTGGGGGGATTGTATAAAGTGGCTTAGGAAAAGATGGCGGGGACAGACTTACGCCACATCCTACTCAGGTTATCCCCGAGGGGCCCTGATTGGGTTGCTCCCGGGTTTTCCATAAAAAAAGACACAGACACACAGACAAGACCGAATAGATGCTGATGGGAGGTATGTCATTCTGGGGGCACACTTCATACATCCGAGCTATACCTCATTAAAGTTTATGCACCTAATACTGATGATGGGACATATTTTGGCATGGTCCTAGCGGCCGTGTAGAACTACTTTGGGGCTGAGGTTGTCATAGCCAGAGTCTTTCATTATGTGATGGATGGTGTGTTAGACAATGAGGTATTAAACCCAATATGACTTCAGGGCTTGAACAAGCCAGGGTGAAAAAGGGACTGGTGGACGTGTGGCACAAACAACATCCGCAGACACTGGTGTACTCTTGCTATACTCCAGCAACAGGTACATATAGTAGACTAGATTACTTTTTCATACAAGCTGACGCGACACAGTGCATAATTGACTCAGCCTACTTGTCCGGCTATATATCGGACCAATCGCCCCAGTTAATTACATGCTCTCTACATATGGTGTGGCCTAGATTACCACTCTGACGACTCAAGGTGGAGGCGCTGACGGACCTAGTCTTTTGGGATGCGTTGACAGTGGCCAGTGACCAATACTTTGAATGTAATTGAGTTAACGCAAGCTGCAGGCCTGTGTAATGGGATGCCATGGAAGTGGTCATCCGAGGTGTGTGTCTGGCAGCGTCCATGGGTATACACCAGATGCTTGAGAGGGACTTGACACAAAGTGAGGAAACATTAGCAGCCCTTGAGAGAGCGCTGGCAACTAACCCAGAGAACCTGGGAGAGTGGGACCAAGCAAGGCGCAAGGTGTGTGCGTTATGGGACCAACTAGAAAAAAATGCCCGGTACACTAGTTGCATGAGATTCCATATGGAGGCGGACAGAACACAGCAATTATTAGCATGGTTGATAAAGTCTGAAACCTTGATGCAACCCATGCTGGCTCTGAAGAACCGAACGGGGAACATAGTTACTACGCTGCAAGCAATTAATGAGCTCTTTGTGGATCATCTGAGAGTGGTTTATGCTGCTCTCCACCATGCAAACATGCACCTACTTCCTAACTACTTGGCGGAGCTGTCCTTGCCGCAGCTTTCCTTAGAAGAGCGCGAGCAACTAGGAGTCCCTTTAACTTAACAAGAACTGCTATGGATGGTAGACATACTGAAAACAGCTAAATCCCCGGGTGGGGGGCAGTCTGGCAGCAGATTATATAAAACCTTTCAGGACCCCTTGTCGATAAATTGCTGCCTGTGTACACCGAAGCGCTAGAAAGAGGGCTCTATGAGGGAGGCTGTCATTTTACTGAGACCAAAACCAGGGAAAGACCCCATGGAGGCAGTCTTCTACTGCCCCCTCTCCATGTTGAACGTAGATCAAAAGGTCTGCAGCCATACGGTGGAGGTAAGACTGATACTGCACCTTCCGTGACTGATCCATGTGGATCAGTCAGGATTAATCCTGCGCCAGAACATATTATGTAACCTCCGCCGCCTGACATGTCCTACATGAACCTGACCTGGGAGATGATTCATGTGCACTTGCCTTCCTAGGTATAGGGCAGGTCTTTGACTCTGTCTGCTGGCACTATGGCAGTTATTGGACAGGGTAGGGCTGGGCCATAACTACATAAACTGGATCAAATTACTTTATGAAAGTACGATAGCAGAGCTCCGCACTAAGCAGTATATCTCGACTAACATTTTGTTACAGAGGGGCACCTGACAGAGCTGCCCGCTGTCCCCCTTGATCTTTGCCCTTGCGATTGAGCCCCTAGGGTTCTGTCTCCATCATCAAATATTGTGGTGGTGGGCATACGGGTGGGTCGTATGGAGCATGTGGTCGTCCTATATGCAGATGACACTGTGGTTCATCTCAGTACCCTATATTACTCAATGTTATGCAGGAATTTGGAGACCTCTCCAGTCTTCAAGTTAACTTTGTCAAGTCTACTCTGTTCCCACTGGAGATGCTGAGGGGGTTGCCTGTAGATCGTCTGCTTGAGTTGGGCCTACCCTGGAAGGTGGATAGTGTCAAATATTTGGGTATAGATGTAGTCCAAGGAGCACAGCAGACGTATGACCTGAACCTAGGTAGGCTGATCTGTAACTGACGCCCCTCAAGAGAGTTCTGGAATGCACTGAAACTGACCCTGATGGGAAAAATAGCTCTCAGTAAAATGGTGGTGCTGCTCAGGTGCCTATAAGTCCTTCAGGGAGCTATGTACAAGATCCTCTGGTTAGTCTTTAAGGCGCTGGGTGGTCTCTTGGTGTAACTACTATGTGCGGGAAAGCATTGTAGCATTGGGCTGAACACCTTCAAGAGGGAATGAGAAAGAGGCAGGATGGAGAACCAGGATCTGGAGCTTTATTATTTGGCGGCACACCTTCAGCATGCAATCCACTGGTTCGATGGTGAGAACAACTGAGAGAGGTCACTCCTGGATGGTACCCATGAGGGCCATGAACTGGGGGCTTTGTTGAGGGGGAGAGGGACTCTCTCCCACATGTGATCTGATTGTTATGTTGGCTTTAAGAGGGAACAGTGCAGCAGGTGCTACGGCGAGCGCTGTACACCCCAGACATGGAATTGTGGATTGTGCAATAATGTGTGCAAATAGCGCAGTCTATGGCGGTCGACAGGTGGCGCGAGGGACGGTGTATTATGTTGTCGGATCATTACACAGAGGGTAGTTTTGTCACTATTTAAGACGCATTCAGTTAGTGTGGGCTAGGCCAGGAACAGTTCCTCCATTATGCCAAAATTGCGGTCACGGCTCGACATTTTTGGCCATCGTTTCCTGATGCCCCTGAGTGCACGCTGATGATGGTTACTCTGCTCTCCCTTGCATGGGTACGCAAGCTGATGATGCAACTGTATCATGCTCTACACTTGTTTAGGAGCCAACCACCACTGCAAGTGGAATAGGCCTGGAAGTGAGTCAGTGACGATCCCTTAAACCCCAAAGACTGGCCTAAAATTCATGATGGTGTACGCAAGGTGTTAATCAATGCAAGATTTAAACTGGTGTAATATAATTTTGTACATATGGCCTGCCTCTCCCCTAGGAGACTAAATATTAGTTAACCCACCAGGGACCAAAGCTGTGCTAGATGTGGTGCCGCTGCGTCGGACTTTCTCCATGCTGAGTGGAGCTGCCCAGTTGTCGGAACTTATTGGGTCGAGATTCTAGTCCAAATCTAGACATCTGATGAATGATTAAACAGTGTTTGTTGGGCTTGTACCCCAATAGAGCTAACAACAAATTAAGCAAGCGATTCACAGTACTTGGTCTCATAGTGGCTGTAAGGAAATGCCTCCTTGGCATGGTTACCCCCTGACTTTGTGCCTTTGCTGATGCTAAGTTTTGATTTGAAAGTGTGACTTGGAGGAGAATTCCCCCCTTCCAGTCCTAACTAGGGAGATCAGGGACCCTCAATCCCTGATTCCAACTGTGATAGTCAGAGATGCTGCTTCCCTCACAGGAGGGGCCAGCACCTCTGAAATCACTGAGGATAGCCTCAGTGAAGATGACCTCCTGTTAGCCAGGATGGCCAAAAGATTGGCTTTGGAGAGACAGCTCCTACCAATAGAAAGGGAAAGACAAGAGATGGGTTTTGGTCCCATCCATTGTGGCAGCAACATAAATAGGGTCAGAGATTCTCCTGACATGTTGAAAATCCCTAAAGGGATTGTAACTAAATATGAAGATGGTGATGACATCACCAAATGGTTCACAGCTTTTGAGAGGGCTTGTGCAACCAGAAAAGTAAACAGATCTCACTGGGGTGCTCTACTTTGGGAAATGTTCACTGGAAAGTGTAGGGATAGACTCCTCAAACACTCTGGAAAAGATGCAGAATCTTATGACCTCATGAAGGGTACCCTGATTGAGGGCTTTGGATTCTCCACTGAGGAGTATAGAATTAGATTCAGGGGGGCTAAAAAAACCTCGAGCCAGACCTGGGTTGATTTTGTGGACTACTCAGTGAAAACACTGGATGGTTGGATTCAAGGCAGTGGTGTAAATGATTATGATGGGCTGTACAATTTATTTGTGAAAGAACACCTGTTAAGTAATTGTTCAAATGATAAACTGCATCAGCATCTGGTAGACCTAGGACCAATTTCTCCTGAAGAATTGGGAAAGAAGGCGGACCATTGGGTCAAGACTAGGGTGACCAAGACTTCCACAGGGGGTGACCAAAAGAAAGGGGTCACAAAGTCTCCCCAGGGGAAGAGTGTTGAGACATCCAAAAATAAAAATAGTAAAGAGTCTTCTACAGGCCCCCAAAAACCTGCACAGGAGGGTGGGCCCAGAGCCTCTTCACAAAACAATTTTGGGTACAAGGGTAAAAACTTTGATCCCAAAAAGACCTGGTGTCGTAGCTGTAATCAGCCTGGACACCAAACTGGAGACAAGGCCTGTCCCACGAAAAATACCACTTCCAACTCCACTCCAGCTAACACTGGAATGGCTAGTCTCCAAGTGGGATCAACAGTGTGCCCAGAGCAAATCAGGTGTCACACTGAAGCTACATTAGTCTCTAAGGGTGGGGTGGATTTAGCCACACTGGCTGCCTGGCCTCCTAACATGCAAAAATACAGGCAGCAGCTCTTAATTAATGGGACAAGTGTAGAAGGCCTGAGGGATACAGGTGCCAGTGTCACCATGGTGACAGAGAAACTGGTTTCCCTTGGTCAATACCTGGCTGGACAAACTTATCCAGTCACCAACGCTGACAATCAGACTAAAGTACATCCCATGGCTATGGTAACTTTAGAGTGGGGAGCGGTCAATGGCCTGAAACAGGTGGTGGTCTCCTCAAATATCCCAGTAGACTGTTTGCTTGGAAATGACCTGGAGTCCTCAGCATGGGCTGAGGTAGAACTGAAAACCCATGCAGCCATGCTGGGTATCCCTGAACTGGTGTGTGTCAAGACAAGGGCACAGTGCAAGGCTCAAGGTGAAAAAGTAGAGCTGGAGCCTGGAAAAAGGACCCAGCCTACCAAGAGAAAAGGAAAGACAACTGGGAAACCAGCTGCAACACAACAACAAAAAGAGGACCTCTCTTCTCAGGAAGAAGTTCTGCCCTCTGAGGGAACTGAGCCTATGGAGTTAGAACATTATGAGGTTGAGCTCTTAGGCCCAGGGGGACCCTCAAGGGAGCAGTTGTGTAAGGGACAAGAAACCGGTCCCTCTCTTGAAGGCCTTAGGCAGCAAGCTGCTGAAGAGTCCAATGGCAAGAAAACTGGAACACATAGGGTCTATTGGTAAGATGGACTCCTTTACACTGAGGCAAGAGATCCCAAACCTGGTGCCACTAGGAGAGTGGTAGTGCCTCAGGAGTTTAGGGAGTTCATACTGACCTTAGCCCATGATATTCCTCTTACTGGGCATTTGGGACAAACCAAGACGTGGGAGAGACTAGTCAACCACTTCTACTGGCCCAACATGTCCCAGAAAGTCAAGGAGTTTTGTGTCTCCTGTACCACCTGTCAAGCCAGTGGTAAGACAGGTGGACACCCAAAGGCCCCCCTCATTCCACTTCCAGTGGTGGGGGTCCCCTTTGAAAGAGTGGGTGTGGACATAGTGGGTCCACTTGAACCCCCCACAGCCTCAGGAAATATGTACATACTAGTAGTAGTGGATCATGCTACTAGATACCCTGAAGCTATTACCCTTAGGTCGACTACTGCCCCTGCAGTAGCCAAGGCCCTCATTGGTATTTTTACCAGAGTGGGTTTTCCTAAGGAGGGGGTGTCTGACAGAGGTACCAACTTCATGTCAGCATACCTGAAACACATGTGGAATGAGTGTGGAGTGACTTATAAATTCACTACACCTTACCATCCACAAACTAATGGCCTTGTTGAGAGATTCAACAAGACATTAAAAGGCATGATCATGGGGCTCCCTGAAAAACTCAAAAGGAGATGGGATGTCCTCTTGCCATGTCTGCTTTTCGCTTACAGAGAGGTGCCTCAGAAGGGAGTAGGGTTCTCACCCTTTGAACTTCTGTTTGGCCACCCTGTAAGGGGACCACTAGCTCTTGTGAAAGAAGGCTGGGAGAGACCTCTTCATGAGCCTAAACAAGAGATAGTGGACTATGTACTTGGCCTACGTTCAAGGATGGCAGAGTACATGGAAAAGGCAAGTAAAAACCTTGAGGCCAGCCAACAGCTCCAGAAGTTTTGGTATGACCAAAAGGCTGCAATGGTTGAATTTCAACCAGGGCAGAAAGTCTGGGTTCTGGAGCCTGTGGCTCCCAGGGCACTTCAGGACAAATGGAGTGGCCCTTACCCAGTGCTAGAGAAGAAGAGTCAGGTCACCTACCTGGTGGACCTAGGCACTAGCAGGAGCCCCAAGAGGGTGATCCATGTGAACCGCCTTAAGCTCTTCCATGATAGGGCTGATGTGAATCTGTTGATGGTAACAGATGAGGACCAGGAAGCTGAGAGTGAACCTCTCCCTGATCTCCTCTCATCAAACCCTAAAGATGGTTCAGTAGATGGAGTGATCTATTCAGACACCCTCTCTGGCCAACAGCAATCTGACTGCAGGAAGGTCCTGCAACAGTTTGCTGAGCTCTTTTCCCTAACCCCTGGTCAGACACACCTGTGAACCCATGATGTGGACACTGGAGACAGCATGCCTGTCAAAAACACAATTTTCAGACAGTCTGACCAAGTTAAGGAAAGCATCAAGATGGAAGTCCACAAGATGCTGGAATTGGGAGTAATTGAGCACTCTGACAGCCCCTGGGTTAGCCCAGTGGTCTTAGTCCCCAAACCTCACACCAAAGATGGAAAGAGAGAGATGAGGTTTTGGGTGGACTACAGAGGACTTAATTCTGTCACCAAGACAGATGCCCCTCCCATTCTAAGGGCTGATGAACTGATTGACAAATTAGGTGCTGCCAAATTCTTAAGTACCTTTGACTTAACAGCAGGGTACTGGCAAATCAAAATGGCACCAGGAGCAAAAGAAAAGACCGCATTCTCCACACCTGATGGGCATTATCAGTTTACTGTTATGCCCTTTGGTTTAAAGAATGCCCCTGCCACCTTCCAGAGGTTGGTGAATCAAGTCCTTGCTGGCTTGGAGTCCTTTAGTGCAGCTTATCTTGACGATATTGCTGTCTTTAGCTCCAGCTGGCAGGATCACCTGGTCCACCTGAAGAAGGTTTTGAAGGCTCTGCAATCAGCAGGCCTCTCTATCAAGGCATCCAAATGCCAGATAGGGCAGGGAACTGTGGTTTACTTGGGACACCTTGTAGGTGGAGGCCAAGTTCAGCCACTCCAGCCTAAGATCCAGACTATTCTGGACTGGGCAGCTCCAAAAACCCAGACTCAAGTCAGGGCATTCCTTGGCTTGACTGGGTGCTACAGGAGGTTTGTGAAGGGATATGGATCCATAGTGACAGCCCTCACAGAACTGACCTCCAAGAAAATGCCCAAGAAGGTAAACTGGACTGTAGAATGCCAACAGGCCTTTGACACCCTGAAACAAGCAATGTGCACAGCACCAGTTCTAAAAGCTCCAGAATACTCCAAGCAGTTCATTGTGCAGACAGATGCCTCTGAACATGGGATAGGGGCAGTTTTGTCCCAAACAAATGATGATGGCCTTGACCAGCCTGTTGCTTTCATTAGCAGGAGGTTACTCCCCAGGGAGCAGCGTTGGAGTGCCATTGAGAGGGAGGCCTTTGCTGTGGTTTGGTCCCTGAAGAAGGTGAGACCATACCTCTTTGGTACTCACTTTGTAGTTCAAACTGACCACAGACCTCTCAGATGGCTGATGCAAATGAAAGGTGAAAATCCAAAACTGTTGAGGTGGTCCATCTCCCTACAGGGAATGGACTTTATAGTGGAACACAGACCTGGGACTGCCCATGCCAATGCAGATGGCCTTTCCAGGTTCTTCCACTTAGAAAATGAAGACTCTCTTGGGAAAGGTTAGTCTCATCCTCTTTCGTTTGGGGGGGGGGTTTGTGTAAGGAAATGCCTCCTTGGCATGGTTACCCCCTGACTTTTTGCCTTTGATGATGCTAAGTTTTGATTTGAAAGTGTGCTGAGGCCTGCTAACCAGGCCCCAGCACCAGTGTTCTTTCCCTAACCTGTACTTTTGTTTTCACAATTGGCACACCCTGGCATCCAGATAAGTCCCTTGTAACTGGTACCTCTGGTACCAAGGGCCCTGATGCCAGGGAAGGTCTCTAAGGGCTGCAGCATGTATTATGCCACCCTAGAGACCCCTCACTCAGCACAGACACACTGCTTACCAGCTTGTGTGTGCTAGTGAGAACAAAATGAGTAAGTCGACATGGCACTCCCCTCAGGGTGCCATGCCAGCCTCTCACTGCCTATGCAGTATAGGTAAGACACCCCTCTAGCAGGCCTTACAGCCCTAAGGCAGGGTGCACTATACCATAGGTGAGGGTACCAGTGCATGAGCACTGTGCCCCTACAGTGTCTAAGCAAAACCTTAGACATTGTAAGTGCAGGGTAGCCATAAGAGTATATGGTCTGGGAGTCTGTTTTACACGAACTCCACAGCACCATAATGGCTACACTGAAAACTGGGAAGTTTGGTATCAAACTTCTCAGCACAATAAATGCACACTGATGCCAGTGTACATTTTATTGTAAAATACACCACAACCGACTATCTGTGTAGGCTGACTGGTTCCAGCAGCCTGCCACACTAGAGACATGTTGCTGGCCCCATGGGGAGAGTGCCTTTGTCACTCTGAGGCCAGTAACAAAGCCTGCACTGGGTGGAAATGCTAACACCTCCCCCAGGCAGGAGCTGTAACACCTGGCGGTGAGCCTCAAAGGCTCACCCCTTTGTCACAGCACCGCAGGACACTCCAGCTAGTGGAGTTGCCCGCCCCCTCCGGCCCCGGCCCCCACTTTTGGCGGCAAGGCCGGAGAAAATAATGAGAATAACAAGGAGGAGTCACTGGCCAGTCAGGACAGCCCCTAAGGTGTCCTGAGCTGAGGTGACTCTAACTTTTAGAAATCCTCCATCTTGCAGATGGAGGATTCCCCCAATAGGATTAGGGATGTGACCCCCTCCCCTTGGGAGGAGGCACAAAGAGGGTGTACTCACCCTCAGGGCTAGTAGCCATTGGCTACTAACCCCCCAGACCTAAACACGCCCTTAAATTTAGTATTTAAGGGCTCTCCCTGAACCTAGAAATCAGATTCCTGCAACAACAAGAAGAAGGACTGCCTAGCTGAAAACCCCTGCAGAGGAAGACCAGAAGACAACAACTGCCTTGACTCCAGAAACTCACCGGCCTGTCTCCTGCCTTCCAAAGAACTCTGCTCCAGCGACGCCTTCCAAAGGGACCAGCGACCTCTGCATCCTCTGAGGACTGCCCTGCTTCGACGACGACAAGAAACTCCAGAACTCCAGAGGACAGCGGACCTGCTCCAAAAAGACTGCAACTTTATCCAAAGGAGCTGCTTTAAAGAACCCTGCAATCTCCCCGCAAGAAGCGTGAGACTTGCAACACTGCACCCGGCGACCCCGACTCGGCTGGTGGAGAACCAACACCTCAGGGAGGACCCCCGGACTACTCTACGACTGTGAGTACCAAAACCTGTCCCCCCTGAGCCCCCACAGCGCCGCCTGCAGAGGGAATCCCGAGGCTTCCCCTGACCGCGACTCTCTAAAACCTAAGTCCCGACGCCTGGAAAAGACCCTACACCCGCAGCCCCCAGGACCTGAAGGACCGGACTTTCACTGCAGACGTGACCCCCAGGAGTCCCTCTCCCTTGCCCAAGTGGAGGTTTCCCCGAGGAAGCCCCCCCTTGCCTGCCTGCAGCGCTGAAGAGAACCCTTGATCTCTCATTGACTTCCATTGCGAACCCGACGCTTGTTCTAACACTGCACCCGGCCGCCCCCGCGCCGCTGAGGGTGAAATTTCTGTGTGGGCTTGTGTCCCCCCCGGTGCCCTACAAAACCCCCCCTGGTCTGCCCTCCGAAGACGCGGGTACTTACCTGCTGGCAGACTGGAACCGGGGCACCCCCTTCTCTCCATTGGAGCCTATGCGTTTTGGGCACCACTTTGAACTCTGCACCTGACCGGCCCTGAGCTGCTGGTGTGGTAACTTTGGGGTTGCTCTGAACCCCCAACGGTGGGCTACCTTGGACCAAGAACTGAACCCTGTAAGTGTCTTACTTACCTGGTAAAACTAACAAAAACTTACCTCCCCCAGGAACTGTGAAAATTGCACTAAGTGTCCACTTTTGAAATAGCTATTTGTGAATAACTTGAAAAGTATACATGCAATTGAAATGATTCAAAGTTCCTAATGTACTTACCTGCAATACCTTTCAAACAAGATATTACATGTTAAATTTGAACCTGTGGTTCTTAAAATAAACTAAGAAAAGATATTTTTCTATAACAAAACCTATTGGCTGGATTTGTCTCTGAGTGTGTGTACCTCATTTATTGTCTATGTGTATGTACAACAAATGCTTAACACTACTCCTTGGATAAGCCTACTGCTCGACCACACTACCACAAAATAGAGCATTAGTATTATCTCTTTTTACCACTATTTTACCTCTAAGGGGAACCCTTGGACTCTGTGCATGCTATTCCTTACTTTGAAATAGCACATACAGAGCCAACTTCCTACATTGGTGGATCAGCGGTGGGGTACAAGACTTTGCATTTGCTGGACTACTCAGCCAATACCTGATCACACGACAAATTCCAAAATTGTCATTAGAAATTGATTTTTGCAATTTGAAAAGTTTTCTAAATTCTTAAAAGACCTGCTAGGGCCTTGTGTTAGATCCTGTTTAGCATTTCTTTTAGAGTTTAAAAGTTTGTTAAAAGTTTGAATTAGATTCTAGAACCAGTTTAGTTTCTTAAAAAGTATTCCAACTTTTAGAAGCATAATGTCTAGCACAGATGTGAATGTGGTGGAACTCGACACCACACCTTACCTCCATCTACAGATGAGAGAGCTAAGGTCACTCTGTAAACTAAAGAAAATAGCAATGGGCTCCAAACCTACCAAAGTACAGCTCCAGGAGCTTTTGGCAGAGTTTGAAAAAGCCAACCCCTCTGAGGATGGCAACACAGAGGATGAAGATAGTGACTTGGAGGGAAATTCCCCCCCTCCAGTCCTACTTAGGGAGAACAGGGCTTCTCAAGCCCTGACTCCACAAATAATAGTCAGAGATGCTGGTTCCCTCACAGGAGGGACCAACAACTCTGAAATCACTGAGGATAACTCCAGTGAAGAGGACATCCAGTTAGCCAGGATGGCCAAAAGATTGGCTTTGGAAAGACAGATCCTAGCCATAGAAAGGGAAAGACAAGAGATGGGCCTAGGACCCATCAATGGTGGCAGCAACATAACTAGGGTCAGAGATTCTCCTGACATGTTGAAAATCCCCAAAGGGATTGTAACTAAATATGAAGATGGTGATGACATCACCAAATGGTTCACAGCTTTTGAGAGGGCTTGTGTAACCAGAAAAGTGAACAAATCTCACTGGGGTGCTCTCCTTTGGGAAATGTTCACAGGAAAGTGTAGGGATAGACTCCTCACACTCTCTGGAAAAGATGCAGAATCTTATGACCTCATGAAGGGTACCCTGATTGAGGGCTTTGGATTCTCCACTGAGGAGTATAGGATTAGATTCAGGGGGGCTCAAAAATCCTCGAGCCAGACCTGGGTTGACTTTGTAGACTACTCAGTAAAAACACTAGATGGTTGGATTCAAGGCAGTGGTGTAAGTAATTATGATGGGCTGTACAATTTATTTGTGAAAGAACACCTGTTAAGTAATTGTTTCAATGACAAACTGCATCAGCATCTGGTGGACCTAGGACCAATTTCTCCCCAAGAATTGGGAAAGAAGGCGGACCATTGGGTCAAGACTAGGGTGTCCAAAACTTCCACAGGGGGTGACCAAAAGAAAGGGGTCACAAAACCTCCCCAGGGGAAAGGTGGTGAGACAACCAAAAATAAAAATAGTAAAGAGTCTTCTACAGGCCCCCAAAAACCTGCACAGGAGGGTGGGCCCAGAGCCTCTTCACAAAACAATCCTGGGTACAAGGGTAAAAACTTTGATCCCAAAAAGGCCTGGTGTCGAAACTGTAGTCAGTCTGGACACCAAACTGGAGACAAGGCCTGTCCCAAGAAAAGTTCCACTCCAAACTCCAATCCAGGTAACACTGGAATGGTTAGTCTCCAAGTGGGATCAACAGTGTGCCCAGAGCAAATCAGGGTCCACACTGAAGCTACTCTAGTCTCTGAGGGTGGGGTGGATTTAGCCACACTAGCTGCCTGGCCGCCTAACATGCAAAAATACAGGCAGCAGCTCTTTATTAATGGGACAAGTGTAGAGGGCCTGAGGGATACAGGTGCCAGTGTCACCATGGTGACAGAGAAACTGGTTTCCCCTGGCCAATACCTGACTGGAAAAACCTATACAGTCACCAACGCTGACAATCAGACTAAAGCACATCCCATGGCAATGGTAACTTTAGAATGGGGAGGGGTCAATGGCCTGAAACAGGTGGTGGTCTCCTCAAACATCCCAGTAGACTGTCTGCTTGGAAATGACCTGGAGTCCTCAGCATGGGCTGAGGTAGAACTAAAAACCCATGCAGCCATGCTGGGTATCCCTGAACTGGTGTGTGTAAAAACAAGAGCACAGTGCAAGGCACAGGGTGAAAAAGTAGAGCTGGAGTCTGGAAGAAAGACCCAGCCTACCAAGAGAAAAGGAAAGTCAGTTGAGAAACCAACTGCAACACAGTCAGAAAAAGAGAACCTCTCTTCTCAGGAAGAAGTTCTGCCCTCTGAGGGAACTGAGCCTTTGGAGCTTGAACCTTATCAGGTTGAGCTCTTAGGCCCAGGGGGACCCTCAAGGGAGGAGCTGTGTAAGGGACAAGAAACCTGTCCCTCTCTTGAAGGCCTTAGGCAGCAAGCTGCTGAAGAGTCCAAGGGCAAGAAAAATGGAACACATCGGGTCTATTGGGAAGATGGACTCCTGTACACTGAGGCCAGAGACCCCACACCTGGTGCCACTAGGAGAGTGGTAGTGCCTCAGTCGTTCAGAGAGTTTATTCTGACCTTAGCCCATGATATTCCCCTTGCTGGGCATTTGGGACAAACCAAGACGTGGGAGAGGTTAGTCAACCACTTCTACTGGCCCAATATGTCCCACAAGGTTAAGGAGTTTTGCCTCTCCTGCCCCACCTGTCAAGCCAGTGGTAAGACAGGTGGGCATCCAAAGGCCCCCCTCATTCCACTTCCAGTGGTGGGGGTCCCCTTTGAAAGAGTGGGTGTGGACATAGTTGGTCCACTAGAACCTCCCACAGCCTCAGGAAATATGTATATCCTAGTAGTAGTGGATCATGCTACTAGGTATCCTGAAGCTATTCCCCTTAGGTCGACTACTGCCCCTGCAGTAGCCAAGGCCCTCATTGGTATCTTTACCAGAGTGGGTTTCCCTAAGGAGGTGGTGTCTGACAGAGGTACCAACTTCATGTCAGCATACCTAAAACACATGTGGAATGAGTGTGGGGTGACTTACAAATTCACTACACCATACCATCCACAAACTAATGGCTTAGTTGAGAGATTCAACAAGACATTAAAAGGCATGATCATGGGGCTCCCAGAAAAGCTCAAAAGGAGATGGGATGTCCTCTTGCCATGTCTGCTTTTCGCTTACAGAGAGGTGCCACAGAAGGGAGTAGGATTCTCACCCTTTGAACTTCTGTTTGGTCACCCTGTAAGGGGACCACTTGCTCTTGTTAAAGAAGGCTGGGAGAGACCTCTTCATGAGCCTAAACAGGACATAGTGGACTATGTACTTGGCCTTCGCTCTAGAATGGCAGAGTACATGGAAAAGGCAAGCAAAAACCTTGAGGCCAGCCAACAGCTCCAGAAGTTTTGGTATGACCAAAAGGCTGCAATGGTTGAGTTCCAACCAGGGCAGAAAGTCTGGGTTCTGGAGCCTGTGGCTCCCAGGGCACTTCAGGACAAATGGAGTGGCCCTTACCCAGTGCTAGAAAGGAAGAGTCAGGTCACCTACCTGGTGGACCTGGGCACAAGCAGGAGCCCCGAGAGGGTGATCCATGTGAACCGCCTTAAGCTCTTCCATGACAGGGCTGATGTAAATCTGTTGATGGTAACAGATGAGGATCAGGAGGCAGAGAGTGAACCTCTCCCTGATCTTCTGTCATCAGACCCAAAAGATGGCTCAGTAGATGGAGTGATCTACTCAGACACCCTCTCTGGCCAACAGCAAGCTGATTGTAGGAGAGTCCTACAACAGTTTCCTGAACTCTTCTCCCTAACCCCTGGTCAGACACACCTGTGTACCCATGATGTGGACACAGGAGACAGCATGCCTGTCAAAAACAAAATTTTTAGACAGTCTGACCATGTTAAGGAAAGCATCAAGGTGGAAGTCCACAAGATGCTGGAATTGGGAGTAATTGAGCGCTCTGACAGCCCCTGGGCTAGCCCAGTGGTCTTAGTCCCCAAACCTCACACCAAAGATGGAAAGAAAGAGATGAGGTTTTGTGTGGACTACAGAGGGCTCAACTCTGTCACCAAGACAGACGCCCATCCAATTCCTAGAGCTGATGAGCTCATAGACAAATTAGGTGCTGCCAAATTCTTAAGTACCTTTGACTTGACAGCAGGGTACTGGCAAATAAAAATGGCACCTGGAGCAAAAGAGAAAACAGCATTCTCCACACCTGATGGGCATTATCAGTTTACTGTTATGCCCTTTGGTTTAAAGAATGCCCCTGCCACCTTCCAAAGGTTGGTGAATCAAGTCCTTGCTGGCTTGGAGTCCTTTAGCACAGCTTATCTTGATGATATTGCTGTCTTTAGCTCCACCTGGCAGGATCACCTGGTCCACCTGAAGAAGGTTTTGAAGGCTCTGCAATCTGCAGGCCTCTCTATCAAGGCATCCAAATGCCAGATAGGGCAGGGAACTGTGGTTTACTTGGGCCACCTTGTAGGTGGAGGCCAAGTTCAGCCACTCCAACCCAAGATCCAGACTATTCTGGACTGGGTAGCTCCAAAAACCCAGACTCAAGTCAGGGCATTCCTTGGCTTGACTGGGTATTACAGGAGGTTTGTGAAGGGATATGGATCCATTGTGACAGCCCTCACTGAACTCACCTCCAAGAAAATGCCCAAGAAAGTGAACTGGACTGTAGAATGCCAACAGGCCTTTGACACCCTGAAACAAGCAATGTGCTCAGCACCAGTTCTAAAAGCTCCAGATTATTCTAAGCAGTTCATTGTGCAGACAGATGCCTCTGAACATGGGATAGGGGCAGTTTTGTCCCAAACAAATGATGATGGCCTTGACCAGCCTGTTGCTTTCATTAGCAGGAGGTTACTCCCCAGGGAGCAGCGTTGGAGTGCCATTGAGAGGGAGGCCTTTGCTGTGGTTTGGTCCCTGAAGAAGCTGAGACCATACCTCTTTGGGACTCACTTCCTAGTTCAAACTGACCACAGACCTCTCAAATGGCTGATGCAAATGAAAGGTGAAAATCCAAAACTGTTGAGGTGGTCCATCTCCCTACAGGGAATGGACTTTATAGTGGAACACAGACCTGGGACTGCCCATGCCAATGCAGATGGCCTTTCCAGGTTCTTCCACTTAGAAAATGAAGACTCTCTTGGGAAAGGTTAGTCTCATCCTCTTTCGTTTGGGGGGGGGGTTGTGTAAGGAAATGCCTCCTTGGCATGGTTACCCCCTGACTTTTTGCCTTTGCTGATGCTATGTTTTGAATTGAAAGTGTGCTGAGGCCTGCTAACCAGGCCCCAGCACCAGTGTTCTTTCCCTAACCTGTACTTTTGATTCCACAATTGGCACACCCTGGCATCCAGATAAGTCCCTTGTAACTGGTACCTCTGGTACCAAGGGCCCTGATGCCAGGGAAGGTCTCTAAGGGCTGCAGCATGTATTATGCCACCCTAGAGACCCCTCACTCAGCACAGACACACTGCTTACCAGCTTGTGTGTGCTAGTGAGAACAAAATGAGTAAGTCGACATGGCACTCCCCTCAGGGTGCCATGCCAGCCTCTCACTGCCTATGCAGTATAGGTAAGACACCCCTCTAGCAGGCCTTACAGCCCTAAGGCAGGGTGCACTATACCATAGGTGAGGGTACCAGTGCATGAGCACTGTGCCCCTACAGTGTCTAAGCAAAACCTTAGACATTGTAAGTGCAGGGTAGCCATAAGAGTATATGGTCTGGGAGTCTGTTTTACACGAACTCCACAGCACCATAATGGCTACACTGAAAACTGGGAAGTTTGGTATCAAACTTCTCAGCACAATAAATGCACACTGATGCCAGTGTACATTTTATTGTAAAATACACCACAACCGACTATCTGTGTAGGCTGACTGGTTCCAGCAGCCTGCCACACTAGAGACATGTTGCTGGCCCCATGGGGAGAGTGCCTTTGTCACTCTGAGGCCAGTAACAAAGCCTGCACTGGGTGGAGATGCTAACACCTCCCCCAGGCAGGAGCTGTAACACCTGGCGGTGAGCCTCAAAGGCTCACCCCTTTGTCACAGCACCGCAGGACACTCCAGCTAGTGGAGTTGCCCGCCCCCTCCGGCCCCGGCCCCCACTTTTGGCGGCAAGGCCGGAGAAAATAATGAGAATAACAAGGAGGAGTCACTGGCCAGTCAGGACAGCCCCTAAGGTGTCCTGAGCTGAGGTGACTCTAACTTTTAGAAATCCTCCATCTTGCAGATGGAGGATTCCCCCAATAGGATTAGGGATGTGACCCCCTCCCCTTGGGAGGAGGCACAAAGAGGGTGTACTCACCCTCAGGGCTAGTAGCCATTGGCTACTAACCCCCCAGACCTAAACACGCCCTTAAATTTAGTATTTAATGGCTCTCCCTGAACCTAGAAATCAGATTCCTGCAACAACAACAAGAAGGACTGCCTAGCTGAAAACCCCTGCAGAGGAAGACCAGAAGACAACAACTGCCTTGGCTCCAGAAACTCACCGGCCTGTCTCCTGCCTTCCAAAGAACTCTGCTCCAGCGACGCCTTCCAAAGGGACCAGCGACCTCTGCATCCTCTGAGGACTGCCCTGCTTCGACTACGACAAGAAACTCCCGAGGACAGCGGACCTGCTCCAAAAAGACTGCAACTTTATCCAAAGGAGCAGCTTTAAAGAACCCTGCAATCTCCCCGCAAGAAGCCTGAGACTTGCAACACTGCACCCGGTGACCCCGACTCGGCTGGTGGAGAACCAACACCTCAGGGAGGACCCCCGGACTACTCTACGACTGTGAGTACCAAAACCTGTCCCCCCTGAGCCCCCACAGCGCTGCCTGCAGAGGGAATCCCGAGGCTTCCCCTGACCGCGACTCTCTGAAACCTAAGTCCCGACGCCTGGAAAAGACCCTGCACCGCAGCCCCCAGGACCTGAAGGACCGGACTTTCACTGCAGACGTGACCCCCAGGAGTCCCTCTCCCTTGCCCAAGTGGAGGTTTCCCCGAGGAAGCCCCCCCTTGCCTGCCTGCAGCGCTGAAGAGATCCCTTGATCTCTCATTGACTTCCATTGCGAACCCGACGCTTGTTCTAACACTGCACCCGGACGTCCCCGCGCCGCTGAGGGTGAAATTTCTGTGTGGGCTTGTGTCCCCCCCGGTGCCCTACAAAACCCCCCCTGGTCTGCCTTCCGAAGACGCGGGTACTTACCTGCTGGCAGACTGGAACCGGGGCACCCCCTTCTCTCCATTGGAGCCTATGCGTTTTGGGCACCACTTTGAACTCTGCACCTGACCGGCCCTGAGCTGCTGGTGTGGTAACTTTGGGGTTGCGCTGAACCCCCAACGGTGGGCTACCTTGGACCAAGAACTGAACCCTGTAAGTGTCTTACTTACCTGGTAAAACTAACAAAAACTTACCTCCCCCAGGAACTGTGAAAATTGCACTTAAGTGTCCACTTTTGAAATAGCTATTTGTGAATAACTTGAAAAGTATACATGCAATTGAAATGATTCAAAGTTCCTAATGTACTTACCTGCAATACCTTTCAAACAAGATATTACATGTTAAATTTGAACCTGTGGTTCTTAAAATAAACTAAGAAAATATATTTTTCTATAACAAAACCTATTGGCTGGATTTGTCTCTGAGTGTGTGTACCTCATTTATTGTCTATGTGTATGTACAACAAATGCTTAACACTACTCCTTGGATAAGCCTACTGCTCGACCACACTACCACAAAATAGAGCATTAGTATTATCTCTTTTTACCACTATTTTACCTCTAAGGGGAACCCTTGGACTCTGTGCATGCTATTCCTTACTTTGAAATAGCACATACAGAGACAACTTCCTACAGTAGGCTATAATCACAGTGGAAAATAGAGAGAAGCATAGGGCAAGGTTGCCCTCTGTCACCTGTCTTTTAGCAGTGGAGCCTATGGCCATTAGGCTCTGCTCAACGGTTGCAACCCTGGGGTAAAATCATCAGAAACACAGTACATCTGGTCTCTATGTATGCCAGTGATACTCTGGTGTATCTGACTTATGCAAGGGAGTCTGTTCCTGCCCTCATTCGAGAAGTGGAGGCTTTTTCACTGGTGTCAGGCCTCAGAGTAAATAAGCAGAAGCCTGTGCTCTACCTCAGCACAACTTTGGGGGTGGTTCCCAGATGAAGCTGACAGATGTTGGGATCCCAAGAGAGCAGTGAGCATTTAAATATTTGGGTATCTGGGTGACTTGATACTGCAACCCTGAACAATTAGCTGAATGTCAACAGAGTTATGCAGGATGTGCGGGCTGCGATAACTTTCTGGAACACACTCCCCCTATCAAATATCGACACGGATGTCCTTGCACAAATGGTCCTGCTGCCCAGATGCGTCTATGTAGTACAAAATGCCTTGTACCAATTACAGAGAGAGGCATTCCTTTAACTTGATAGTCTCTTGGTTTGGGGCAGATGGAGGAGTAGAGTCTGACTAGATGTGCTGAAGCTGAAGAGGGAGCGGGGCAGTCTTGGTTTACGAGACCTGGAACTCTGTTATATGGCTTCCAAACTCCACGTCGCTGCCAAGCGGCGCAATGACAAGTTGAACTGGGAGCTTCTCCTCCTGCAGGCAATTGGGGAGGAAGTCATGCTGCTGGTCTGCTTGGTGCAGGGCTTGAAACACTCTGAGGGTACCCCAGAAGAGGTTAAACATGTAGCGGTGGTCTGGAAAGGGCGATCCTTCAGGTACTGAAGCACCCACAGTATAGCAAATCCCTACCATTGGACTGGCTCCAGCCATTTTGCCAAATAAAAAAAGTCATGACTGGGTGCCTGGAAGGAAGCGGGATGCATACTGGTAGGAGTCCCCTGTCCTACAGGCAGGTCCTTATCATACAAGATGGCCAGAGAGAGCTTCGGTTTACTACAGTACAATTCTTACAATTTGCTAAATTTGCACGCACAGCTAGGGAGATTTGGTCTGGGTTCCCGAATTTGCCACAGTCCTCACAGACACTGGAGGTGCTCCTAGTCGGGGGTAAGAGGAGAGGACTGATATCCCATATTTATTGAGCATTAACTGATGACCAGTCACCAATACAGCACTAAGCATGGCGGGCTTGGGACAGAGACCTACAAATACCATTGACTGAAGATGAATGGACACAAGCAGTGCTGCCCAAATGCAAGACATGGCCAGCAAGGCCAGATTCAAACTGACGCACCTTCACTATCTTTACTGAGCCCACAACACCTGCTAAGCTACACAAAATCTACCCTACTAGGCCATTGACCAGCTCCAAATGTAAGGAGCGAGATGCCACATTTCTTCATATGACATGGATATATAGAGTTTGATCGGGTTACTGGGAAGAGGTGGTGAGGCAACTAAAGTGTGGGAGGGATCCATACACAGGTGACATTCCACCATTGCTTACTGGTATGGTACCCAAATCTAACCAAAGGACAATGCACCACTGCTGGAAATGGCCCTTTCTGCAGGGTTATCCCCAAACCTTTTGCCTTTCACCTCCTATTTTTCTGGCCTTCTTTTTATTGGCTTTAGGACTCTGGGCACTCGTTCCCCTAAAATGTGGTATAATTGGCTCTCACCTGCTTGGCTTATTTAATTTACATGTAAAGTGGTAAACCATATATCCAGGCACTGTAAATTAAATGCTACTAGTGGGCATGCAGCGATGATTGCCCCACCCACAGAAGTAGCTTTTCAAACTTGTCTCAGGCCTGTCACTGTAGTGCCTGCATGCACAGTTTACTGCCACATTAACTTGGCAAGTCAAACTACTTGCCAAGGCCTAAACTCCCTTTTTACTACGTCTAAACCACCCCTAAGGTAGGCCCCAGATAGCCCTATGGGCAGGGTGCTGTGTAAGTAAAAGGTAGCACATATATTTGTATATGTTACATGTCCTAGTAGTGACAAACAGCCTATTTTGCTTTTCACTACAGTGAGTGCTGCTCCTCTCTTAGGTTTGCATTGGGAATTCCCTTATATGTGCCCAAGTGGTAATTTCTGATCCTTAAGGAGTAGCATGGGCATGTTTGGAATTGTAGTGAGAAATCCTGCTTATGCAGCTAGGTGGATTTTACATTACTATTTCCTGTGGCTTACATTCTATCCTAGCTAACCATCTTTTCCAACCAGGCTCATCAAGTTTACTGTAACCCTGCCAAAAGGGGCACAAGGGGTTCTGTATCTACTTGGGGTTATCATTATTGATGTTTATTGTGATAATTTGTGATCCCTGCATTTGTGGTGACAGGTGGCGATTTATATATGGGCATTTCCTAGCCTCATGTATTTCTTGGCCTGAACAATTATTAATCCTTTGGGATATATAGCATATTGATGTTTATGTTATTAGGATATGGAGGGCCATTGCATGATTGTTTCAGATGCACAGTCTTTACGACACATGGGGATCCATATATGCTCTGCTATTCACCTAACTACTGCGCTTCATGCCCTGACATGATAGTGCCAATTGTATTTGATGATCCCAGTGTCAGCATAACCAGTAACATTTCAGTAATTGCCTAATCTGCACAATGTTTATGACGTATGACTTGTTTGGTCTAGGATATATGTATATATACATATAGATCGGCAATGTAAAAATCTTATTTTTTAAATACTCCTCTGTGGAGTCTCTTTTCTTTTGTGGTGCATTTATTGTGTCACTGGTGTGTGTGTGTGTGTTGCACAAATGCTTTACATATGACCTCTGGGGATGAGCCTGAGAGCTCTGTGCCAAGCTACCGGGAGGTGGACACAGGTTATCCTTGATGTGTAACTGACTTGCCCTGACTAGAATGGGAGATTCTGCCTGGCTGAGGTGCATACCCTAGCCAACCAGACATCCCATTTCTAACAAGAACAAATTTGCATAGTTAGGTCCCCACCTGGCAAAACAATGCATAGCAATCCACTGGATAGATGATAAAGGACCCAAAGTTCACAAATTGATAAGGGGCATACTGAAATGGGCCCTGGTGGAAGAACTGCTCCTGAAACATGTGCACAGAGATGGGAGGGCGGAGGAGGAACTTAGGGATTGGGAAAAAATAATGATGGCCCAAATGCCTCATGGCAAACAAGGGTGTAGATGCACAAGAGGAAAAAGAAACCGAATTCATGAAAGCATAATCTGAACTCACTATGGGACATTTGGCTATACAGTGACAACTGTGATTGGGAGAAGCAGGGAGGAAATGACAGTCAGATTATTTGCACTGTCGTAGTACTGATGTATGGGGCTGTGTCTGGGCACTAACCCATTATTATACGCCTGGGAGAGATGGTCTGTGTTTGTATTATACATTTGCACAATTATAAATAAAGAGTTTAAAAAAAGAATGGAATACTTATGTTGATAGAGAGATTAACTGTGGAAAAGGTAACAGATTGGATGTCACAAATTGTGAGCCTCTTAAGTCTGCAACAAAACTGCTCACACTCATCTGTAAGAAGCATCAGCTTCCACAATAAATGTCTTCATTGGATCTGGATGCCGAGGTGGGGTGAAGGCACTTTTTAAATCTTGGAATGATTGCTGCACTGCCTTATGTGGAATCTGTGGGGAGCCACAAAATTCCTAACACTCAGCATTTTGGCCCATCTCCTGATAAAAGCGGTACCCCACTTGTGTGGTTGGGCATAGCACATAAGACATGCTCAACATGAAGACATCTTGCTGTTCTCTTGAAAATTGACCCGTTGTGGAGATGTGGGTAGTTTAGGTATTTGAGCCTGGGCATTTTCCCCACATTTCTGTGAAGAAAGGGTCCAGGATCTGCAGGGATCTTCCAAATTCCTACCACTCACACTTCATATAACAGTGGTACCCCAAACAGGTGGCTGGGCTAGAGCCCCTGACAAAATAGGCCCAAAAATGCAATGTGGAGATATCGCATTTTCACCCAGAAAATTGACTCCTTTTTAGCAATGTGAGAAGCTATGGTTTTTGGGCCCAGGCGTTGCCACTTAACAGAGAGAGATAGAGAGAAACTTACTAAGCCCAGACATTTCTTAAGAATAGACACGCAGAGGAGAGTAGAGTGGTGTGACTTGCTTTGGCTCCACTCCTTTACCTCACCCAGCTCGCCCTGCAAACCTCAAACTTTTGCTAAAAATCACACACTTTGCTTGCATTTTTTTAGGGAAAGTTCCAGAATCTGCAGGGATCAACATAATTCCAACATGCAGTATTCCCATACCTCTCCTGATAAAAGTGGTATCACACTTTTGTGGCTGAGTCTATTACTGGAGGCAAGAAGGGACCAAGCCATTGACAGTGCAAAGACCACATTGATAGTACATTGACTTCATATGGGCCTCATCTGATCTCTTCACAGGCAATTGTTCCAGCTACTCAAGTGGGGGTACTAGTTTTGGGGAGAGAAGTGTGGGTACACTCGGTGGCAGGAATTTTGTGGATACGAGCAGCTTCCGAATACACAGAAATTTGAGGAAAATGTTTTGATTGTCTCCAAATTGTGAGGTATGTAGGCCATTCTGGATAAGAAAACGTAGTGGGATCCATGCAAATCACACAACCCTGGACTCCCCTGGGTGTTCAGTTTTCATAAATGCCAGGGGGTGTAATTGTTTTGTGAGAGCTGGCTGAAACATAGCCAAAATGCTGTAGACATCACAAATGGCACTTTGGTATGGAAATTTGTAAGCATTCTAGGAAATGCTGAATTGTCATTATTCTAAAGTCATCTTGCATCCCAGCTGTTGAGAATAACTGCAGCAGAATGTTCGTTGATGAGATTGCCATCAATGTGAGAACTTAATTTAGGATGTCCTCTTAAATGCCTTCCTCACTGTTGACCTTTCTTTTTTTAGAAGTTGATGTACACGCTGGCATTGAATGTCAGAAAACAAAACTAAGACACCAGGAACATACCACAATGGGATGGGTCGCTATACGTGCCTGTTCCTGCGCCTTAGCAATGCGTGAGACAACTGAAGAAAAGGTTAAGTAGATTTAAAATCTCATGCATGGCATTTTGAATTCACATGAATAGGCAGAATGATATAAAATACTTATTGGAAAGACATTTGAATTTCTAAAAAGCAATTCTAATTAATACTGTACCTCTATTCACTACTCAAGAGCACTCAAACTGTGTCGATTTGGCACAAGCAGCAGTACAAGATTCAAAGAGCAAATATTATTAACAAATTATTACACATAAATCGAAATTCTGAAATCACTGTTAATAGGATAATTTGAAAATTAGAATGCTGAACTCATAACATACTGCTTGTGAGCAATAAAGCCACGTCATGCCACCAACAATTTTGGTGTCTATTCACATGCCTTTCTGTCGATAGCAGGCCTTGCCTCTCTCTCTCTCTCTCTCTACACTTTCTCCTTCAAGCTCGGTAGGAAAAGGTTGTCCTTCCTTACGCCACATTACAGCCTCTAATCTACAAGAAGAAAGCAAGATGATACGCAAGTTGCCAACAATAGGAAGGAAGGACATTATTTTTAGATGATAACACCTTGAGCGAGGATCAACCAGTAAATAAAACAAGCATGGGCAAAGCCAATAGGTCTCACCTATGCAAGAGCTATTGCCTTTACCACTGTGTTTCAGTCATGTTGTACACCTGCGTGGCTGCTGTTTGTAGGAAAGTGTCCCTTTTTGACATGGCCACCCCCATATTTCGCCTGGTATTTGATGCAATTTTGACAAGAAGTGCACTGGCGTTGTGGGTTCCTGCTATCCTGGTCCCCATTGCCAGATATCGTTTCCTAAAACTGTTCCCCAGTTGGCAATACCTTTGGCATCCTTGTTAGTCCCAAGTAAATGGTACCCCAGATACCTAGGGCATGGGTACCAAAGAGGGCCCCCAAGGGCTGAAGCATGTATTGTGCCATCCCCAGGGACCCCTCAACTGGCTCTTGCAGACTTCCATTGCAGGCTCCATGTCTTGATGCAACTAAAAGTGAAAACACGACATGACACACAGCCAGTGTGCCATGTCCACTAACACTGTATGCAGTATATGTAAGCCACCCCTACAGCAGGCCTTCCAACCCTAAAACAGGGTGTTTGATATTACATGTGTGGTCATATCTGCAGAAGCAGATATGTCCATGCTATGTCCTTGTTGATTCTTAGATGTAGTAAGTGATCAGGGAAACCATTTTAAGCACATGTGGTGGACACTGTTCAATACGAGTTCCCTAGCTATATGACAGCTTCAGTGAAGCTAGGGATGTTTCATATCAAACATCTCGTAATAATAAACCCTCACTGGATCCAGGGATAGATTTACTAATACATCCGCCGAGAGGGCAACTTAGATGTGCCCCCTGAAAAACCTACTAACTACCAGTGTGCTGGCTGACTGCTCTTAATCAGTCTGCCACCACAGACAAGTTTCTGACTGCCCCAGGATGACAGGCTATGCTATTGGGCGGTCAGGACAAACCCTACCCTGGCAGGGGTGTTCCACACCTCTTTCAACAGGATGACCTGCGAATTAGCATTCAAAGTGCCTACTGCTTTTTGGCTTCCCTCAGAGGTAAGGAGATGCCAACTTCCCTGACCCAGGGCTCATTTGGCACCTGGACAGTTAGGAAAATGAATAGTTAGAGAGGCATGTCCACCTTCAGGCCAGTTCCACCCCTAAGGTGAGCTACCTGATGTGGACACAGAATTCTGTCATTTTGGTGATGGCAGAACCAGGAACTCTGGGACAGGGTTATAGGTGGAGTAGTGACCCCAGGGGTACTACACTACACTACCCTAGCACCCCTAAATTCAATATTTAGGGGAGCCCCTGGTACCAGAAAATCAGATCCTGCCGACCTGAAAGAAGAAAAGTACACTGAAGAGAGGCAAAAGGCAAGAACTGAAGACCAGTGACTGAATCGGCTCCAAGCCTGCCTGCTGACTTTGACAATTGTTACAAAGACGCCAAGTCCTGCAGTTGCTTGTGTCTCCAAAAGCCTGGGAGGAATGCCAGCCTTCTCCCAAGAACCAGGAACTCCCATGGAGTAACAAAACTGCTTCCCTTCATCTTGCAGCATTTTTCCGACCGGATCAATCCCCATTAACTTCAGCAGGGCACCCAATGCTAAACTTCACCTCTGCACCCAGCTGTCCCCGTGCCGCCGGAGGTGACCTGTTGGTCTGGCCTAGGACCCTGCCCTATACTCACCTTAAGTCTGGAAGATTGGTCCTTTATGTTGCTGTTAAAGACCTGTTTGCTGTATATGTTTTTCCTCCATAGGTTAACATTGCAGCATCAGAAAACTGCACTGTGTTAGCTTTTCAAAACTGTAACAGTTTCTATTGCAAAACATACTTACCGGATCATAATGATTCTGGTGCCTAAATATATATATAAAGATATGTATTTTTATAAATTGGTGTGGATCTCCTTACTGAGTTGTGCGCATTGTTTATTGACTGTGTGCCTATAGCAGATGTCTAACAATCCTCTCTGATAAGCCTAAGGCTGCTTGACCACACTACCCCCTAAGAAAGCACCTGGGTATGGGTAGAGCAAGTCCCTCTCCACTTATAAGGGATACCTGGACTCTTTGCACAGTATATCTCTTTTTGGTATGCTATATAAAGAGCCATCTTTCTACACTGTTCAGCATTGCTAAAAGTTAGTGGTGTAGAGGAGAGTGGTGTGAGGTCTAGTAGAGTGGAATGGCGACAGGTGGAGTAAAGTGGAGTGGCAGAGAATGTCAGCTATTGGAGTGGCATAGTGTGGAGTTGCATAGAGTGGACTCGTGTAGACTGCATAGGCATAAAGTGCTGTGGAGTATAGTGGTGTTGAGTGCAGTGCCATTGAATTCAGCAGTGTACAATGCAGCATTGTAGAATGCAGTGGCATAGATTAGAGTGGTGCATAGGAGAGTGCAGAGTGCAGTGATGCAGAGGGCAGTGGCACAGACTAGAGTAGCCAGAGTGCAGTGACATAGAGTGCAATGGCGCAGAGTGGTGTACAGTCGAGTGGCATAGAGTTGAGTGATGCACAAGACAGAGGCGCAGAGAAGAGTCGAGTGGCATAGAGTGCAGTGACATAGAGTGCAGATTAGAGTCAAATGGCATAGAGTGGTAGAGTGGTGCAAAGCAGAGTAGCATAGAATGGTACAGAGTAGAGTATAGTGCCCCAGAGTGCAGTGGCATTGAGTGGAGCAGCATTGAGTGGAGCAGTGCAGAGCAGAGCGGCATAGAGTTCAGTGGCAGAGAGTGCAGTGTTGCAGAGTTGAGTGTCAGAGTGCAGTGGTGTAGAGTGGCACATAGAGCAGTGACATTGAGTACAGTGATACAGAGTAGAGTGCAGTGGCGTAGAGGGCACAGTGGCGTAGAGGGCAGTGGTTAAGAGAAGAGCGCCGTAGAGGGCAGTGGTATGCAGTGGAGTGGCACAGAGTAGCATGGAGTAGATTGTTTCAGAGTAAAGTTAAGAGGCATAGAGCAAAGTTGCGTAGAGTGGCATAGAGTGTAGTGGTGTAGAGTGTGGTGATGCAGAGTAGATTAGAGTGGCAAACAACAGGTTGGTGTACAGAGTAAAATGCAATGGCGTAGAGTGTATTGGCACAGAGTGTAATGTCATACAGTGCAGTGTTGAAGAGTGGCGTAGAATACAGTGGCACAGAGTGGAGGTGTGCAGAGTAGACTAGTGTGGCCTAGACTGGAGAGTTGTAGAGTGCAGTGGTGTAGAATAGAGTGGCAAAGAGTGCATTGGCGTAGAGTAGAGTGGTACAGTGTAGAGTAGAGAGGCGTAGCATGAAGTGGCATAGAGTGCGATGGCATAGAGTAGATTAGGGTGCAGTGGAGTGGTGTAAAGTGGAGTAGTGCAGTGTACAGTGCAGTGGTGTGGAGTGGTGAGAGTAGAATTGAGTGGTGTCTAGTCCTTGCTTGGCCCCCCGCCTGTATGGGAGGCGGCTGAGGTGGCGTGGGGGCCCGGACTACCTGTGAATTTGCGACTGAGCCTGGGGAGGACCTCCGTTGCATGGAGCCAGCGCAACAAGGCCTGCGCCGAGTGGTGCGGCCTGATCCCTGTGCCCAGCGGGGCCCGCGCTTGACAGGAGTGACGGCGGATCCTGCCTGGCGGTTGGTGGTGCCGAAGCTGGTGGCCCACTGGGGTTGGTGCTGTGGTCGCTGGTCCCGGCTGGGACTGCGGCGGGCCCGGGCCGCACGTTAAGAGGGTGACTCAACGCACCCGGAGAGGCGTGCTAGCGGACTTTGTGGGGTGGGGGGCCTGCCGACCCCCGCCAGTGCTAGGACCGCGCGGAGTCTGCAGCAGGCCGGAAGTGACCTGCAGTGGGGAGACAGGGAGCTGATGTGTGTGGGCCCCTGAGGTGCGGCGTGGCCCGTGGCGGGGTGACCAACCCCAACAGGAGAAGTGGGGGACAAAAGGCAATGGAATGGGAGATCTGCTGGCAACCAGCGAGACCCGAGTTGGTGGCAGGACACGGACATGTGCCGGGCAAGATGTCGTCGCCTGGATGGGCCTGAGTAGGCTCAGTTTCTGAAGAGGCAACAGCCGCCCAACCCCCCGCTTGCCCGCCGGAGAGTGGTTCTGGGGCGACCGGAGTGTGGCTGCTGCGAGTCCTCCACTTGCCTTTTGGTGCCTGGATCTTTGGAGGGGGTCCGATCACATCTGCTCCTCAACGGACTGGTGAGGGACCTGGGGAAAGATTAAGTGAGCAGCCGGCGTCGTTGCAGCAGCGCTTTGATCAATTCTCCAGGCATGCGGCCTCTCACATGGCGGGCGACCCGGTGCCGGAGGCAACCGCTGCAGAGAGGGTGAATATGATCCTTCAGGCAATCCAATCCTCGCAGTTGGCAGTTGAGACCAAGGTGGATGAGGTGAGAGAGGATGTGGGCCTGTTGCAACAGAATCTGCGGACAGCAGCGGGTCGTTGAAGACTGAATTTCCCAGGCGGGGGATGAGATTGCGGACCTCAAGGTCAAAGTCGCCCAGCTGCAGACTCACACGGGTGAGCTCCACCATAGGGCATAAGACGCCAAAAACCACTCCAGGCATAACAACCTGCTGTAAGGAAATCCCTGCTTGGCATGGTTACCCTCTGAATTTTTGCCTTTGCTGATGCCAAGTTATGATTTCAAAGTGTGCTGAGGCCTGCTAACCGGGCCCCAGCACCAGTGTTCTTTCCCTAACCTGTACCTTTGTCTCCACAATTGGCACACCCTGGCATCCAGGTAAGTCCCTTGTAACTGGTACCCCTGGTACCAAGGGCCCTGATGCCAGGGAAGGTCTCTAAGGGCTGCAGCATGTCTTATGCCACCAAGGGACCCCTCACTCAGCACAGACACACTGCTTTCCAGCTTGTGTGTGCTGGTGGGGAGAAAAATGACCAAGTCAACATGGCACTCCCCTCAGGGTGCCACGCCAACCTCACACTACCCATGGCATAGATAAGTCACCCCTATAGCAGGCCTTACAGCCCTAAGGCAGGGTGCACTATACCATAGGTGAGGGCATAGGTGCATGAGCACTATGCCCCTACAGTGTCTAAGCAAAACCTTAGACATTGTAAGTGCAGGGTAGCCATAAGAGTATATGGTCTGGGAGTCTGTCAGACACGAACTCCACAGCACCATAATGGCTACACGGAAAACTGGGAAGTATGGTATCAAACTTCTCAGCACAATAAATGCACACTGATGCCAGTGTACATTTTATTGTGAAATACACCCCAGGGGGCATCTTAGAGATGCCCCCTGAAAACATACCCGACTTCCAGTGTGAGCTGACTAGTTTTACCAGCCTGCCACACATCAGACATGTTGCTGGCCACATGGGGAGAGTGCCTTTACAAAGCCTGTACTGGGTGGAGGTGCTTCTCACCTCCCCCTGCAGGAACTGTAACACCTGGCGGTGAGCCTCAAAGGCTCACCCCCTTTGTTACAGTGCCACAGGGCATCCCAGCTAGTGGAGATGCTCGCCCCCTCCGGCCACGGCCCCACTTTTGGCAGCAAGGCCGGAGGAGATAATGAGAAAAACAAGGAGGAGTCACTGGCCAGTCAGGACAACCCCTAAGGTGTCCTGAGCTGAGGTGACTCTGCAAGATGGAGGATTCCCCCAATAGGATTAGGGATGTGCCCCCCTCCCCTCAGGGAGGAGATACAAAGAGGGTGTAGCCACCCTCAGGGCTAGTAGCCATTGGCTACTAACCCCCCAGACCTAAACACTCCCCTAAATTGAGTATTTAGGGGCTCCCAGAACCGAGGAAGAGGAATTCCTGCAACCTGAAGACGAAAAACGACTGCTGACCTGAAGCCCTGCAGAGAAGACAGAGACACCAACTGCTTTGGCCCCAGCCCTACCGGCCTGTCTCCCTACTTCGATAAAAACTGCAACAGCGACGCGTCCCCCAGGGTCCAGCGACCTCTGAAGCCTCAGAAGACTACCCTGCATCTAAAAGGACCAAGAACTCCCGAGGACAGCGGCCCTGTTCCAAAGAAACTGCAACTTTGCAACAAAGAAGCAACTTTTAAAGACAACACGTTTCCCTCCGGAAGCGTGAGCCTTTCCACTCTGCACCCGACGCCCCCGGCTCGACCTGTGGAGAAACAACACTACAGGGAGGACTCCCTGGTGACTGCGAGCCTGTGAGTAGCCAGAGTTGACCCCCCACAGCGATGCCTGCAGAGGGAATCCAGAGGCTCCCCCTGACCACGACTGCCTCCTTCAAAGAACCCGACGCCTGGTAAAGACACTGCACCCGCATCCCCCAGGACCTGAAGGATCCGATCTCCAGTGCAGAAGCGACCCCCAGGTGGCCCTCTCCCTTGCCCAGGTGGTGGCTACCCCGAGGAGCCCCCCCCTTGCCTGTCTGCTTCGCTGAAGAGACCCCCGGGTCTCCCATTGAAACCTATTGCGAACCCGACGCCTGTTTGCACTCTGCACCCGGCCGCCCCTGTGCCGTTGAGGGTGTACTTTTTGTGCTGACTTGTGTCCCCCCCGGTGCCCTACAAAACTACAAAACCCCCCTGGTTTGCCCTCCGAAGTCGCGGGTACTTACCTGCTGGCAGACTGGAACCGGGGCGCCCCCTTCTCCATTGAAGCCTACACGTTTTGGGCACCACTTTGACCTTTGCACCTGACCGACCCTGAGATGCTGGTGTGGTAACTTTGGGGTTGCCCTGAACCCCCAACGGTGGGCTACCTTGGACCCAACTTTGAACCCTGTAGGTGTTATACTTACCTGCAAAACTAACAAATACTTACCTCCCCCAGTAACTGTTGAAATTTGCACTGTCTAGTTTTAAAATAGCTTATTGCCATTTTTGCCAAAACTGTACATGCTATTTTGCTGATTCAAAGTTCCTATCATACCTGAGTGAAATACCTTTCATTTAAAGTATTGATTGTAAATCTTGAACCTGTGGTTCTTCAAATAAACTAAGAACATATATTTTTCTATATAAAAACCTATTGGCCTGGAATTGTCTTTGTGTGTTCCTCATTTATTGCCTGTGTGTGTACAACAAATGCTTAACACTACCCTCTGATAAGCCTACTGCTCGACCACACTACCACAAAATAGAGCAATAGAATTATCTCTTTTTGCCACTATCTTACCACTAAGGGGAACCCTTGGACTCTGTGCATGCTATTTCTTACTTTGAAATAGTACATACAGAGCCATCTTCCTACACCTGCGTTTTGTGGGGTTCCCGCAGGGAGCGGAGGCGAGCCACGCGATCACGTTCGTGGAGCGCTGGATCAGATCCTGGGTCCCCGATCAGCGGCTCTCCCCCTGATTTGCCATTGAGCGTGCCCATAGGACTTTGGTGCCCGGGCCCCCGCCGGGTGGCCCCCAGCAGCTGATGATTGCAAGACCTCTCAACTTCAAAGACTGGGATGTCATTCTTAGGGAGGCAAGAGCACACCCAGACCTTCACTGAGACAACCACAAGATCTTAATCTTCCCAGATTACACCCACGAGGTGCAGACCAGGTGACGCTCGTTCAAAGGAGTCAAGCAGAATCTTCGGGCAACGCAACTGGCTTATATGGTCCTCTTACTCGCGTGCCTCAAGGTCCTCATGGACGGGAAATCCTTCTTTTTTGACTCACTGGAGGCTGAGTGGGACTGACTTACTGAAGAGCATCAGGTGGCCCAGATGAGCCCCCCCCCTGCCTGGGGGCATCCCACTGGTGTCCGGACCCTTCAGCTTCCTGGGAGCGCAGGGAGGGCGCAGGCGTACCCGGTCCCACCGGAGGAAAAGGAGCAGCCTGCGTGGCATGTCGGCGGAAGATGTTCAATCGAGCCCGAGTCCCTCGGGGGGCAGGAGTACACCAGACGGCCCCAGGGAGAAGAGGCTGGCTCCGGCTGCGGAAGGGCAGGGCCTTAACCAGTCTCCCTTGCTCTGGTGAGACTGACCTACATGAACCTCGTGCAGTTGGGGAGGACATGGACGAACGCTCCCTCCCTGGCCTTGAGCCGGGGCGGCGGATGGCCACATTGCAGAACTCAGACTCGATGGAGGGGTCCACCACTCCACACCTACTATTGACACAGTTTTCACAATTTTGGGCGACAGATGCTTCTGGGTTGGAAGTATGGGGTGGGGGGCAGTTGGGGGGACTTGCAGGAATGTTCATTCACAGTTTTTTATGGTTGAGTTTGTGTTACGCTCTCCTGTTCTTGACTAGTTGGTCACGGTGGGATGTTCGGACGGACACACTGCACACAATACTACTGATTCCTTGCACTGTAAATGGGCTTCTAGATAAAATGAACCGATCTGCGTTTTTTTTGCATCATCCGTCACTTTGTTCCGTCCATAATCTTACTCCAGGAGGCCCACTTGCTTGGTACCCGGTGCCCTATGCTCATGAGGGGTGCTACGACAGGATTTACCACACGGGACTCTCCAGGGGCTGTAGGGGGTGTGGCTGTTTTGTTGCACCGTTCCTTACCTATGGTGGTTGCTGTCTCCCGGTTGGATCAGGAGGGATGATACGTGGCGATCTCCGGACTGTTCCGGGGCACCCATTCAATATCCTTAGTGTCTATGCTCCTCCGGGTATGCAGGAGTGATTTCTCATGACCCCCAGGGACGTGGTGGCGGGACTTCCCCCAGGTCTAACCATATTTGGGGGGGACTTCAACTCTGTCATGAACCCGGAGATACACATCACCGGGCTTTTGTCTTCGAGCCGAGTTACCAGGGCAACAGGGCTGCTCAGATGGGTGGAAGGCCTCGGTCTCTGCGATGTGTGGCAGGTTTGGCACCCCCAATTGCAACAATACACCTACACATTGGCGGCGCACCACACTCATGCCAGGATAGACCTCTTTCTTGTGCCAGCCCTTGATGTACCCTGAGTCACAGGGGTTGAAATACTCTCCCATGGGGTCTCGGACCACATGCCACTCATTTTTCGACTGGATGATATTGATGCGGTCCGGCACCAGTTATGGCGGCTTAATGCCTGGTACCTGCAGGATAGTGATTATGCTCAGGCCCTCAGGGACCAGCTCTCTGACTACTTTGCTTTTAATCTTGGGTCTGTGCTGTCTGCGGGTACATTCTGAGCTGCTTGCAAAGCCACCCTAAGAGGGCATGCCAAACATCTCCTTCGTGTGCGGGAGCGCGCGTGTAACTAAAAAGTGTTGCGCTTGAGGCTAAGGCAGTGCGTCTGTAGGGCCAACTCACTGATTCCACGCATGCATCCATCACAAGGCAGCTCGCCTTAGGGAAGAGATTAGGCACGCTACTCTCGAGACAGCGAAGCATATGTGGTGAGCCTCCGCGGTCCGCATGTACGGTTGGGGGGGCAAAAACGGCAAGCTCTTGCACTGGCTTGCAACTGGACCGATGGCAAGCAGAGTCGTTCCGGAAGTCATTGACGACTCTGGAGCCATTTCCTGGACACCGTACGAAATAGCGCAGAGTTTCGCCACCTACTACACAAAACTCTACGAAGAGCGGCCTAGGCCCCAAGTGGAGAGTGAGACCCCCTTGTTGGAGGAGGTGTCCTTTCCCAGGATTTCGTGTGGGGGAAAGATAGGACCTAGACAAACCCATTGGCTTCGAGGAAGTTGGGACCGCTATATCGGAGCTGGCTACGGGCAAGACACCGGGCCCCGACGGTTTCCCGGCGTAGCTTTACAACAAGTTTCACTATATACTTACTCCCCACCTCCTTGCCATGTTCGAGGAGGCCAAAAAGATCGGGGGTTTCCCCCGGGACTAGACCATGCCACCATAGTGGTGATACCTAAGACTAGCCCCCCCCTCGTGGCGCTGCTCTGCGTACCGCCCCATATCGCTTCTGAATACTGAAATTAAGATACTGCCCACAGTTTTAGCTACTGGGTTGAAGAGACTGTTGTCTTCGCTGATACACCTGGACCAGTGCGGCTTTATGCCAGCTAGGAGTACCAGGCATTGTATTAGGCGACTGCACGTGGCACTGGCCAATCGGGCCCTCTTAACCTCTCCTCTGGCGCTCCTCCTCTTGGACTTCGAAAAGGCGTTCAACACTGTGGACTGGTCCTACCTTCAGCGGGTGCTTTCGAGCGCTGGGTTTGGTCCACGAATCCGAGCACTGGTGGGACTCCTCTACTCTAATCCAACGGCCCAGGTGCAGGTAAATGGGGCAGTGTCGGACCAGTTTCCTATCCGCTGGGGAACCCGCCAGGGATGTCCCCACTCTTATTCGCATTGGCGATGGAATTGCTTATGAAGCTAATAATTGAAGACCCCCTGATTGACGGCTGGTCGTGGCCCACTGGGAGGGAGGACTCCATTGCGTTATACGCAGACGATGTACTCTTGTTCTTGGGCAACCCGGCCAGCAGTGGACCTAGGGTGATGCAACTGCTAGGGCTGTTTGCTGAGGCTTCATGTTTGATAATTAACCCTAGTAAATCTCTGTTGGCTCCCCTGTGCCCTACCAGGGACTGCTATGATTGGCAAAGTGCCATTGCTATCCGACGCAATAACTTCCGGTGTCTGGGGGTGCATATATCGAAGCTACCCGAGCTGGCATGGTCACTTAATTTCATGCCACTAACCCGGAGTGCCAAGGAGGACCTCCAGAGATGGCTGTCTCTGCCCCTCAAAATCCTGGGACGGATAGTGCTGTATAAAATGATGGTGCTTCCACGGTTCCTCTATTTGCTCCAAAACCTCCCCTACCACATCCCCAGGCGATGGTTCAAAGAAATGGAGGCTGTCGAGCTATAGTTTCTATGGCATAGTTCCCGCCCCCGGCTGGCGTTTCGCCCCTATCAGGGCGATGTGTATGAGTGTGGTTTGGGGATGTCTAACCTCTATCTTTACCACCTTGCGATGCATCTACTGGTAGTTAATGACTGGTTGGGGGGGTTGGTCAGATCCTGCATATCAGCTAGAACTCTTGACGATGGGCTTTCCCGGTCAGTTCGGAATGCTGTACGGTGACCCCCTGCTGCGTAAATTCCCGGAGATGAAGAGGGTGGTGCTGATGGGGTGGAGGGCTGTGCTGCGGGTGACGGGGTGGTGGCGCCGTCTCACTCAACAGACTCCGCTGTGGCAAGGATCGAGGCTGGGAGAGGTCTCGGCACTTGAGGGGTTCCATAAATGGGACCTCATAGGTATTTCGCTGCTGGGTGACATCTGGGTGGGTTCCCACATGCGGTCCTTCCAGGAGCTTCAGCAGCTGTTTTTGCTCGTTCTGACCCAGTTCCATAAATATCTGCAACTCAGACATGTGTTACAAGTGCATGTTCAAGCAGGGACGGTCCTCCCTGAGTTTAGCCCTGTTGAGGCTATGACACTGATGGGCGACCTGGGTAGAGGGGAAGTGTTGCGAACATATCTTACCTTAGTCACTAATACAGCACAGACACTTGACAAGCTCCTAGAGCGGTGGGAAGAGTGGGTGGTCCGATGGAGGACAAGGACAGGAGGGACGCTTTGATGGCCCTGAGGACCCTGACCATGACCTCCCATCTCCGGGTGGTGCAGGCCTACTTTCTCCACATGGCTTACCTCACTCCCGGCAGGTTACGTAGAGCGGGCCTCCTGCCCCAGGCTGATTGTGCTCGTTGTGCAGGCCCTAGTGCTGACTTTTTCCATATGGTGTGGACCCCACATAGCAACTTACTGGCAAGCAGTTGTGATGGAGATCTCTAGAGTCCTGCAGGTGGAGGTTGAGGTTGCCCCATTGCCAATTTTATTGGGAGTCCTTGAAGAGGTGGGATCCAGCAGAGTGGACCGGGCCTTTGTGGGAATGGCATGTTGTAGGAAGTTGGCTCTGTATATACTAGCTCAAAGTAAGAGAGAGTGTGCACAGAGTCCAAGGGTTCCCCTTAGAGGTACAATAGTGGCAAAATTAGATAATTCTAATGCTTTGTGGTAGTGTGGTCGAGCAGTAGGCTTATCAGAGGGTAGTGTTAAGCATTTGTTCTACACACACAAGCAATAAATGAGGAACACGGATTCAAAGACTTAATTCCAGGCCAATAGTTTTTATATAGACAAATATATTTTCTTAATTATTTTTAGAACCACAAGTTCAAGATTTGAAGTAAATACATAAAATGCAAGGTACTCCACACAGGTAAGTTAGGAACTTTGAATTAGAGCAATAGCATGCACAGTTTTAGTAAAAATGGCAATAAGCTATTTTAAAAGTGGACACAGTGCAAAAATCAACAGTTCCTGGGGGAAGTAAGTAATGGTTAGTTTGTCAGGTAAGTAAGACACTTACAAGTCTAAGTTCCTGGGCATAGGCAGCCCACCGTTGGGGGTTCAAGGCAACCCCAAAGTTACCACACCAGCAGCTCAGGGCCGGTCAGGTGCAGAGGTCAAAGAGGTGCCCAAAACACATAGGCGCCTATGAAGAACAGGAGTGCTCCAGTTCCAGTCTGCCAGCAGGTAAGTACCTGTGTCCTCGGAGGGCAGACCACAGGGGTTTTGTAGAGCACTGGGGGGGACACAAGTAGGCCCACAAAACACACCCTCAGCGGCACAGGGGCGGCCGGGTGCAGTATGCAAAACAGGCATCAGGTTTTGTATAGGAATCAATGGAGGGATTCGGGATCACTCTAGCGGTGGAGGCAGGGCGCAGGGGGACTTCTAGGGCCAGCCACCAACTGGGCTAGGCAGAGGGTGCCTGATGGTCACTCCTGCACTGAGGTTTGGTTCCTTCTGGTCCCTGGAGCTGCGGGCGCAGTGCTTGGTCCAGGCGTTGGGTTCCTTGTTACAGGCAGTCGCGGTCAGGGGGGAGCTTCTGGATTCTCTCTGCATGCGTCGCTGTGGTGGTCCAAGGGGGTCGTCTTGGGTTACTCACGAGGTCGCAGTCGCCTGGGAGTCCTCCCGGTAGTGTTGGTTCTCTGGAGCTCGAGCCAGGGGCGTCAGGTGCAGAGGGTGAAGTCTCACGCTTCCGGCGGGAAGAGTGAACTCTTTAAAAGTTGCAAGAAAGTTGCAAAGTTGTTGCTGTTGTTGAGCAGAGCCACTGCTCACTGGAGTTTCTTGGTCCTTTGGTTCAGGGCAGTCCTCTGAGGCTTCAGAGATCGTTGGTCCCTGTCGGATGCATCGCTGTTGCAGTTTTCTTTGAGTTAGGAGACAGGCTGGTAGGGCTGGGGCCAAAGCAGTTGTTGTCTCCGTCGTCTCTGCAGGGCTTTCAGTTCAGCAGTCCCTCTTTTTGTTTCATGTTGCAGGAATCTGATTTCCTGGGTTCTGGGGTGCCCCTAAATACAAAATTTAGGGGTGTCTTCGGGCCTGGGGGGCAGCAGCCATTGGCTGCTGTCCTGGAGGGTGGCTACACCCTCTTCGTGCTTCCTCCCTGAGAAGAGGGGGGCACATCCCTAATCCTATTGGGGGAATCCTCCAATCTCAAGATGGAGGATTTCTTAAGGCAGGAGTCACCTCAGCTCAGGACACCTTAGGGGCTGTCCTGACTGGTGGGTGACTGCTCCTTATTTGTCTCATTATCTCCTCCAGCCTTGCTGCCAAAAGTGGGGGCAGTGGCCGGAGGGGCGGGCATCTCCACTAGCTGGGGTGCTGTAACAAAAGGCATGAGCCTTTGAGGCTCACCGCCAGGTGTTACAGTTCCTGCAGGGGGAGGTGAGAAGCACCTCCACCCAGTACAGGCTTTGTTCCTGGCCACAGAGTGACAAAGGCACTCTCCCCATGTGGCCAGCAACTCCTCTGGTTGTGGCAGGCTTGCAGAAACTGGTCAGCCTAGCACTAGGCGTGGGACTGGTATTCAGGGGGCATCTCTAAGATGCCCTCTGGATGCATTTTACAATAAATTCCACACTGGCATCAGTGTGCATTTGTTGTGCTGAGAAGTTTGAAACCAAACTTCCCAGATTTCAGTGTAGCCATTATGGAACTGTGGAGTTCGTGTTTGACAGACTCCCAGACCATATATTCTTTATGGCTACCCTGCACTTACAATGTCTAAGGTTTTGCATAGACACTGTAGGGGAATAGTGCTCATGCACATATGCCCTCACCTGTGGTATAGTGCACCCTGCCTTAGGGCTGTAAGGCCTGCTAGAGGGGTGACTTACCTATGCCACAGCCAGTGTGAGGTTGGCACAGCACTCTGAGGGGAGTGCCATGTCGACTTAGTCATTTTCTCCCCCCCAGCACACACAAGCTGTGAGGCAGTGTGCATGTGCTGAGTGAGGGGACCCCAGGGTGGCATAAGACATGCTGCAGTCCTTAGAGACCTTCCCTGGCATCAGGGCCCTTGGTACCAGGGGTACCATTTACAAGGGACTTATCTGAGTGCCAGGGCTGTGCCAATTGTGGAAGCAAAGGTACAGTTTAGGGAAAGAACACTGGTGCTGGAGCCTGGTTAGCAGGGTCCCAGCACACTTTCAATCATAACTGGCATCAGCAAAAGGCAAAAAGTCAGGGGGTAACCATGCCAAGGAAGCATTTCCTTACACATGTTTAGTGGCCAAGAGAGACATCACAGCGAATTGGAAAGCAGAGACAGCTCCCGCGATAGCGAAGTGGCGCCAAAGGGTAGACTGGTGTGCCCAGCAAGAAAAATTTGTTTATGAAGCAAGGGGCTGCCCTGCTAAACATGACAGAGTGTGGGGGAAATGGACGGGGACCTGGGGAGATTGTGCTGCAGGCATGTCTTCGATGTAGGAATGCGGTGTGCCTTGTCCTTGACTACTATGACGGTTCTTGTTCATATGCCTCTGTTATATGCTTTGGACTTGTGCAGTGTTCAGTCCGCAAAGTGCAAATGTGACCTGTTGGGTTTTATGTTGGTATATAAAACTAATAAATTTGCCTATAAAAAGAAATGAGTTGAGTGGTGTCGAGTGGAGTATTCATCATGTGGTAGCACACTGCCATTACAGGCAACACATTTTCAGTTGAAATAGGCATTACATTTACACAGATATACAGTTTTACTAGTAAAACTATAGAGTAGGCAGAAGACAATATGTGGAAATTGCATCACCTAGTATAATGATGTGTTCGATCATATTAAAGTATTTGCTTCCAGGACACTTCCGAAACAACAAAAATTGTGCTACATTTGTGTTTCTAATTCTGATATATTCTGAAATACTTACACAGTTCATTCAAATGTTGTCGTGTACTAGAAAAAACTCTTTCCTATCCCCAGTATCTATCAGGATTGTCACATAAATCCTCTCACTTTGAAGACAGAGAAAGAAAAGTAAACAAGAGTCTTTTGAAGACAGCGCCTGAAATTTGACCTGTCTCTGAATGCACAGCAAATGTGATGAGATAAGAACAAGATTTACGGGCCTGTTAACAGAGAGGGAGGACTCGGAAGGATACTGTAATTAAGGTTTTGACAGGGGAAGGCACGAACTCAAGCTGGGCAGCCTAAAACAAATAAAGCCAGCAAATGGAAAGCAAGAAAATATGAGTTACAAACCCCAAAGCCAATGGCCAGCAATAGGCAGAATGCATCCTAGGTCAACTTTCTGAACGTCCCCAAGATGTCTTTAGCGTCTGGTAGGCTGCAACCTAAAAACCTCTCTATAAGCAAGCAGGACCTCAGGTTGGTTACATTTAAGTTTATTAGATCTACAGCAGAAGTGCAAATTGCTCCACTCCATTTACACCAACCGGCTAACTGCCATTCTTATTCCTTCACTTCCAGAACCCTGTCATCCACACATTCCATAGCGTGCTGACAATGACAGTATGAGCGCTCACATGGCATTAGGGCATATAACATTACATCCAAACCCATCTTTCCCCTTTATAATTAAAAACACAAAAAATTAAGTTATAAAGTTCAACAGAATTTGGTTTAGCATACCAACATTCCTGAGATTAAATGTACAACATATGAAATATTCTATCTCGTGTGAATCTAATATATCATATAAACTGTGAATTAAAGCTTAACCATCTTGTATTCTTTAAAGTCTAAATGCATATATATTATATACAGTTAGCAACATTTCCACATTACTATGTCAAAATATAATCACAGAATGTATTAGGTAATCTAGTTACACTTGTTGATGGTTTGCGCCTAATACCTTCTTCCATCACACCACCCATGTTATCCATTCCTTCTCGCTTTTTTATGATTCTTAAACCGAGGCACAGCTATTTTATCCTCGTTCCACAATTTGCCATCCTCCACTTCACTGCACTCTTTCTTACTTCCACCATTTTCTTTTGTCCAAAGAATTTTGATTCCCCCTTGGGTATAATTCTTGAGCATTTCACTCTCACATAATCACCAACCATTATATTGACTTTCTGGCTCCATGTCAGAACATATTTACTTTGCGCTTGTACCGTTTTGTTTTCTAGTTCATACATTTTTCCTTTTGGTATATCAAATTGACCCATCGATTCTCTCAATAATTTAGATGCTGGTACATGTCTTCTCAAAAATGTGAAGGGCAAAACATCTGTGTCTCTATTAGCTGTGGTACATATTGCCCATAACAATTTTCTCAACTCCAATTTACAATTCAAACTGCTTGCCTTAGCCAATTGCACATTCTCCTTAATAACTCTATTGAATCTCCCAACAAGACCATTAGTCCTTGGATGATATGGTGGGGTTTTAAAATGTCTTATGCCCATGAACTTCATAAATTCATCAAATTGTACAGATGTAAACTGGCACCCATTATGTATCGAAATCTCATCAGTGATCCCTTCCTTTGCAAAGATAGATTCCAGAAATGTAACTACACACCTAGAATTTGGCACCTTCACAAACATAACTTTAGGCAAACCGCTGTAATAATCAATGACCACTATGCCATATTCAGGAGTTCCACCAGATAATACCATTGGTCATTTAATATCAATGGCCAACTTGCTCCATGCTTTCTTTGGAACCTTGACTGCCCCTAAAGGACTTTGGACAGTCATCTGTGATTTATCACTGATAGCACAACTCATACAATCCCTTACAAAATGCTCGACATTTCTGTCTATTCCTGGGCACCAGAAATTCTCTCTTATCTTCTCTTCATGGTACACATGGCAATATGACCTTCATCTCCAGAGTAAGTACCTTATTACTTATACTGTCAGGTACTATTAGCAAATTGGAATGAAATAAGAGACCATTGACAGGTGACAACTCCTCAAAAACATGTTTTTATTTCATTTCATAATCATCCTTGAGACCCCATCTTGACTACCCTTGACTTATTCCTTTCATGACTTCCTTGATTTCTTGATCTGACTTACATGCATCCTTCCACTCTTGCTATGATATAGCTCCCTCACGATGGTTCTCCACGGTGCACGGATTCTGTGTTATCTTCTTTTAATTTATCATTAACTTCATCGTTTCCACTACCTGTTAATCTGGATAAGCAATCTGTTAGCACATTTTGTTCCACACCCAATAATTAACTCTAAAGTTGTGCTCTTGAACTATGTATTGCCATTTGGCAATTCTTGGTGTGGCCCTCTCTCCCCCGTTAGTAGTAATGGTTTATGATCCACCTGCACAATGACCTTGAAGCCGACAAGTATGGTTTAAAGTACACTATGCCCCACCAACAAGCCAGTGCTTCCCGTTCTATCACTGAATAGATTGCTTCATCTTCCCTAAGCTTCTAGAAGCACAAGCAAACACCTCTTCTTTGACTTGCATCCGCCATAATTATGGTTTGATCCTGGGTATTAAAAAGCTTCAGCTGAATGGCATGGGCAATTTACTTCTTGATTAGGTTAAACTCCCTTTCACATTCTCTACTCCACATGAATCTGGAATTCTTTTTCAATTGACCCCTCATGTTGAATGTCTTTTCTGCACAATTGGACACAAATCTCATGTAAAACTCAATTAAACCCATGAATTATCTCAACTGATCCTTATTATCTGGTGAACAAAAATCCTCAATTGCCTCCACCAAACTAGTTTTTGGTTCTGTCCCTTTAGCCGATAATTTGTACCCTAAATATTGTACAGAAGTAGTATTCATCTTACACTTTTCAGGACTGTTACACCTTTGCTCCTTTATATACCTAATACCTCATGCAATCTCTCATCATGCTGATTACAACTCTCCCCATAAACTAGCACGTTGTCCTGGAAAGCCTTCACACCAACCTTGCCCTTAAACAAATTCTCCACCGTTCTTTGGAATAAAGTAGACGCTGAAGCTAACCCAAAGGGTATGCGTTTAAACTGAAATAACCCCTCAGGAGTAACAAAATATGTGTAACTTCTAGAGTCTGGGTGTAAATTAATTGGGTGAAATGCAGATGTCACATCCAGCAAACTATATACTTTACCGCCCTTAAGCGTGGACAAGATCTCTGTGATGTTAGGTAAAGTGTATTGATCTATCCATATCTGGTCATTAAGATCACACAAGTCAACACACATATGAACTGAGCCATTGGCCTTACGATCCAGAACAATAGGCGCAACCCAATCGGAAGTTTCAATGGGCTCTATCATGTCATTCTTGTATAACTTGTCAAGTTCCTTTTTCAACTCTTCTCTCAAGGCTAATGGCCCCCTTTGGACCTTGTGAACCAACAGTTGAGCATTCTCATTGATTCGTATTTTGTGCATGAACTCTTTGAACAAGCCTAACTAATCTTTGAATACGTCAGGATACAATTCTTTCCAAACATTTTTCTTTTCTGCAGATACTTGTACATAATCCTGTTTAAGTATGACTTGTTCAGGGTTATTGGGGTCCAATAAACTCCCTTGGTCATACCATCATAAAAGACATGCATCATCCTTTGCCACATATACAATTCCTTGTGTTTTGTTATTCTTGACTTTTAACTCCTCATCAAACTCTCCCAATATCTCAACGGTTTTACCCCCATAACCCACAGGGTGAATTGAGGAGCTCCTTAATTGTGTTCTTTGATCACAGAATAGTTCTTTACATTTTCTTTCAATCATTAGTGTGAATTGAGGCCCTGGGTAATATATAATAAGCAAAAAGGTATTTTAGTTCCTTGTAATGTCACGCCACGTCCATCTTCTTTGTGCAGATTTGAAATGGACTCTAAAATAGTGGACATTTCATCTTCTTCGTTAGATAACATTTCATCCTCATAGGACTTGTTAGGTTCAATGTTATGTACGTTGTTTGAAATTGGCCTTCAGACAACCCGCACACTCAAGCAAAATTACCTTTTTACATGCATTTTGGTACACATTTTATCTATAATTGGACACACTTTTGCATTACCAAGGTGAGATATACTCCCTCACCTGTAATATTCCAAATGTTTGAATGTTGGTTTCTTCTCAACCTTTTCATTTTTATCAGATTTCTCCAGATCATCCGTCTTCCTGCCCTTTTTATATTTACATTTGACTGTCAATACACGTTGCAGTTGTGACTGTAGAAAGGCTTCTGATACTGACATCTGTTCCATGTATGACGTAGTACTTTCTATTCTTGTTGCTATTTCCAGAGCTCTTTGTAATGTTAAATTAGGTGTAGACAATAAGGATTCTTGCACTTTTTTATTATTGGTCTTTTCTACTAACTGATCTCTAATCATCTTCTCCTCAAAATCCTTATACTCACAGGATACCTGAGAGAATTCCCAATGCTCCTACAAAACCTATGTCTTTCTAAAGTGACATTCTTGCATGCTTTAAATTGTGCATCCAACGACTTGATGGCAGAAGCATATTCATCCTCTATTCCATCACCCTCTCCGCCCACTACTAATACCATTTCTTTGGGAATGTGCTTTAATATTGTATGCCCTTCTGTGCCTAAACAGTGTTTTAATATAGCAAACTTCTGTTATGTGTAATTGTTTCCCCTTTGAGTGCATCTAGATACACCTCAAATTCCTCCTTCCACTGCCCCCAATCCATATCAGGTGATGATGCGTTAGGTAAAAATGCAGGTGGTGGTGTTAGAGATCAAACATTAATAAAAATGAGGAACTAAAATGAAATGTTTAACGTGTATTAAAAGGCCTAAATAGAGAAATGTGTGTTAAAAAATAAAACGTGTATGTTTAAAAATGTGGTTGACATGGTATCAGCCACCTCGAGTTAAATGTGAATTATTAAATGTCTGTGATAATGTATTTAGATTAATTATAACTACATGTACTCACATAAATGTATAACATTATTGTACTACAAAACTAATGGTCTGAAATTATTGGAAATGTTTTATTCTTCATGAATTAGCATTAATGAAAAGGCATAAGTTTTAGTATTTTTCCAGAAGCACAGTGTTTAAATGTTTGCTGATTTTACTGAAACGCTTTGCAAACACTGTTTATTAGACATCCTTTTGAATGTGCGCAGTGGAAAATTTCTGTCCTGTTCTTGCTTCTCACACTTTACTTCCTTGTGATAACAATTGCAACTATTCACAATGAGTCTTAGTTTTTTAAAGGAAGCAACGTTAGCTAAATGTTGTGTTCGGTACTGCTGTTTTAACTAAATTATTGTTACACGGAAATTGCCATCCGGAGAGGAGCGTGAAAGTGACCCTATCTCGGAGAGAGAACAAAGAAAGATACAACTGAAGCCTAGATGAAATTTTATTGGCTGCGTACTAACCCACCTCATAGTCTTGGCCAATAGAAGCTTAGCTAGTAACTGTTCAGACTTTAATATAGCAAGCTTTAGGTGATGTAGTTCAGTTCAGATGCTGTTCAATTTTTGCCCAGTTCATTTCTGCTAACAGTTCAGTTACATTAGGCCCAACATTACTGAACTGTTTTCCCTTATCTGTTCCTGATTATTGCTGAAGACCTGTTGTTTCTGTGCTGAACTGATGAAGATTCTGCAAGCTGCTATCTCATTTAGGAGAGGTATAACCAATGTGCATTTGTTATTGCAGGTTTTTCCTTTTAGAAATCCAACCTCAATTTTGTTAGAGCCATAGTTAGATTTTTTCCAAATTACTTTTTGTCCTATTTTTAATTTTTTGCATGTGACAAAGCCTAGCCCACGCATGCTTTTCAAATTAGAGTTTGTTAGTTAGGATATCTGTTCCAACAATTAATTTAAATGTTTATTAATTGATTGTGATGAATTCAGTTGCACAACTAAACGTATTCTGGTGCTATTTTCCAAATAATTTTGTTGTTCTGACATATTCTTTTAGAGTGTTTAATGGTAATTGCTTTTATTAGGTTGAGATTCTTCAGACGCTTTGGACAGCCTGTCTTGTTTCTGTATTGCTATCATTTGGTTTTGCGTATCATTTATGTGATCTTAGCATTGACAATTTAAGGGCAATAAATGTTTAAACTTTATTAAATTGGTCTGGCGATTCATGACCACATAGGTCATGGTGTGTATAAATTATTCTTTTGTATATTTTGATTCTATTGGTTCTCATTGTTTGTTTTGATGATCATTTCCGTTGTCTGAGTCAAAATATTCAAGTCTACCTCTGAGGGTAGTAGATGGCACTGCCCTATTACATGTCACCTTAGCCTAATATTAGGAGGTCACACGCACACAGTGGTGCAACTGACTGATGTACCAGAAGGCATATAAGGTATGTGCATCGCCGATGTAGTTCAACACACTAAGGCCCTCATTACAACCCTGGCGGTAAATCCCGCTTACCGCCGTGCTGATGGCTGTCAAGATACCGTGGCCGCAGCGGAAATCCGCTGCAGGTATTACGACCCACATCTCGTAATCCGCCACAATACAGACACCCACACAAGTCCGCCACACCAAAGGTGAGTGATAAACTGGCGATAGCAAAACCTACAACGTCACGCCAACAAGAATACGCCTACACTATCATGACCCACGAATCAACGTGGCAGTCATTCAACCACGGTAAACCATTGGCGGTACACACCGCTGCGCTCAAACTACACACACATTTACAAAACACAACCACATTGGACAAATCAAAATACACACACCTGATACACATACACAGACCACACCCACACACTCACACCACTATAAAACACACACCCACATTACCCACAACCACTTACAGCGACATTTTTGGAAGAAGCACAGAGAGAGAGAATAGCAAACACAACACCAGCATCCACAGGCACACAACACCATCACTCATACAACATCCACGCACCTCAAAGAACACACACCAACACAACACATCACACAGCACAACAAACATCACATCACCCACACCACATTATGGCACCTCAAAGACACCCCAGGTTTTCTGAGGAGGAGCTCAGGGTCATGGTGGAGGAAATCATCCGGGTAGAGCCACAGCTATTCAGATCACAGGTGCAGCAGACGTCCATTGCACGGAAGATGGAGCTATGGTTGAGAATTGTCAACAGGGTCAATGCAGTGGGGCAGCACCCCAGAACACGTAATGACATCAGGAAGTGGTGGAACAACCTACGGGGGAAGGTGCGTTCCATAGTATTCAGGCACCAGGTAGCTGTACAGAGGACTGGCGGTGGACCCTCACCTCCTCCCCCACAACTAACAACATGGGAGGAGCAAGCCTTGGTGAACATGCATCCTAAGGGCCTCGCAGGAGTAGCAGGAGGACTGGACTCTGGTAAGTCAAATCTTTACTACTTTATCCCCCCCACCCTACCTGCATGCCATCACAAACTCCTACCCTCACACCCATCACCCCAACACCCCACAGATACCCCACTATCACAACCCACACATCCCAAAACCAAGACCTGAATGTAACACCAATGCATGGACACCCATCACCAAAGCATGTCCAGTAGAGAGACTCACCCAAGCCACAAAATCACCAATCACACAATGGCCAAGCCAATAATGCAAGCACAGGAGTAGAGGGTAACTCACCCATTGCACAAGATGGCACACACAGATACAATAACTATGCATTTACACCCCAACAGGACCCCTACCCAACGTCACCAGACAGGAGGTGCCAGCCATATCCAGCCCCACCCCCACAGAAGAGGCCCACAGTGACGACAGCAGCTCTGCACGCCTGGATCAAGATGACCAGCCCGGCCCATCAGGGACCTCGGGACAGTCAGTTCCCCTGCAACAGTCACAAACCACCACTGAACCTCCCCCCTCAGGAAACACCAGCACAGCACCCACCCAGAGGGCCCATCCCTCTGTCCCCAGGACACGTCAATCAGCAGTGTGTCCACCACTACAGGGACCCCAGGCAACCCCACTAACCCAAGACAATCAGGGACCTGGAGTCAGTGGCAGTGGGCACACTGTTCAGGGGACAGAGGCATTGGATAACAGAGAAGCTGGGAGGACTGCTGTGCGACAGGGGGAGGACAGGCCCAGGGAACCCACTCTCCACGAGGCACTCTCCAATATCATGGGAGCATACCACCAGTCCCAGGAGACCATGGGCATGGTACTGGCCAAGTTTCAGGAGACCCAGCGGCTGCAGGAGGAACAGTACCTGGGGATCGGAGAGAACTTGAAGTCCAAAACACCACCCTAGTCACCATTGCAGGGGTGCTGGCAGACATGGCCAACACCATGAGGGAGACAGTGGCACACCAACGGGCCCCTGACACTCGTCTGAAAGATGAACAGTCCTCCACGTTCGCCAGCGCTAGTGGATAGGAGGTCCCGCCACAGGACCAACAGGCCATCAGCACCCCACCCCCTGCAGAAGGAGAACCACCCCGCAAACGGTCCCTGAGATCCAGACACAAGACAGAGAACATTGCCAAGACCCCCGCCAGAAATAAGGCTCTCCTGATTGTCACGCTTCTGTCCCACTATGTCACTCTGACAAACTTGAATTGCCATTACTCCACATCCTATGCCCCCTTGGTCAATGCACCTGTGATACCAATAGACTGGACTCCACCGTGGACATTCCTCCAACCTCACCCCAGCCCATTCCATATACCCCTCGACTGAATAGCACTTAAATAAACACCCTTGAATCACAAAACGATCTGGAGTCAATCTGTACTTTCTTAAGTGTGTTATTACAACCTCTCTGACAAATAGCAATGTCAATGTTCATTTTCACATACCAATGTTCAACAGTTGTTGGGCAGCAGTAAACATAGCAGAAGGCAGAAAGTGGTACCCAGATCTGTGAAATGGAAAGCCAAAGTGAACTGTCAGGGTCCATACACAGAGGTAAAAAGGCAGAATCATGCAATGTCCTACAGTAGTATGATATGACAGGAGCAGTGCCAGTCTCTTACCTGTGTCTCACTGGAAGTATTGCATGATGATGTTGTTTCGGTTGTCTATATCTTCTTCTGCCTCCTCTTCCATACTGCCCACAGGCTCCACAGCTGTCACAAGACCAACATCAGGCCCATCTTCCTGCAGAAAAGGCACCTGGTGTCGCAAAGCCAGGTTGTGCAACATACAGCGTGCCACGATTATCCGGCACACCTTCTTCGGTAAGTAGGATAGGGAGCCACCTGTCAGATGGAAGCACCGGAACCCGGCCTTCAGGAGGCCGAAAGTCCGCTCTATTATCCTCCTAGTTCGCCCATGTGCCTCATTGTAGCATTCCTCTGCCCTTGTCCTGGGATTCCTCACTTGGGTCAGTAGCCATGACAGGTTGGGGTTACCAGAGTCACCTGCAAATATCGAGGGACAACTGTTAGACACACACCAGCCCTTAGGGACTCTTCCATACCCAGATACCTATTCAAACTGTGTTGGAACCTTGGGCTCACCTATTAGCCACACACGGTGCCTCTGGAGTTGCCCCATCACATAAGGGATGCTGCTATTCCTCAAAATGTAATCGCCATGCACTGAGCCAGGATACTTGGCATTCACATGGGAGATGTACTGGTCTGCCAGACACACAATCTGCACATTCATGGAATGGTAACATTTGTGGTTTCTGTACACCTGTTCATTCCTGCGGGGTGGGACAAATGCCACATGTGTACCATCAGTGGCACCAATGATGTTGGGGATATGTCCCAGGGCATAGAAGTCATCTTTCACAGTGGGCAAATCCTCCACCTGAGGGAAAACGATGTAGCTGCGCATGTGTTTCAGCAGGGCAGACAACACTCTGGACAACACGTTAGAGAACATTGGCTGTGACATCCTTGATGCCATGGCCACTGTTGTTTGAAAGGACCCACAGGCCAGGAAATGGAGTACTGACAGGACCTGCACTAGAGGTGGATTCCTGTGGGATGGCGGATAGCTGACATCAGGTCTGGCTCCAATCGGGCACACAGTTCATGGATTGTGGCACGATCAAGTCTGTAGGTGATAATGATGTGTCTGTCTTCCATTGTCGACAGGTCCACCAGGGGTCTGTATACCGGAGGATGACGCCATCTCATCATCTGCCGCAGCAGATGTGCCCTATGGAGGAGAAGGGTGAGCAGAGGGTCATACACCACATAGCTTGCACAAGGGTGTTTTGAACAATTGTGATGTAATCGGTGTGTGGCACTGTCTGTTCGTATTCCTGCCCAAAAGTGCTGTGACACAGTTAGTTGCCCTGCCGTGTGGCCCCCTGAAATGGCGGCTGCCTGACCTGTAAGGAGGGACAAGGGAAAATGAGGTAACTGCGCTGGCGTTGTGCAGCGTCGTGCTAGGCGGACGAAGACCGCGTCGCAATTCAGCATTGGTTAGCATTGGGCCCTATGGGTTCCAGGAGCCAATGACGATGTACACCGGCGGTGACGGTACACACCGCCAAAGGGAAGTCAGCTCAGGGCACGGAGCTTCCGGGTGAGGGACTGGTGTCACCCCTTCTGTAAGACAGAACAGCAACCTGTACGGCGGTGGCCACTGTCGCAACCCCCGCCACCTGCACGTCTGCTGCCTCTGCTACAGTCCCCAGCATCATCCCCAGTGGGCAGCCGTCCGAGGCTGCAGGAGACGTCCTGTTGTCTCCCTCCACAGGTGCTGACACCCGCACCACCAGCAGCATCTCCGCCTCAGCCACTGCCGCCTGCCTGCGATGTGCCCAGCCAGTGCCACCACAGCCCACATCAGCATTGTCCCCAGTGGGCAGTCGTCCGAGGCTGCAGGAGATGTCCTTGACCCTGCACACACTACATGAGACACCACAACCAGCACTGGCAGTAACAGCAGTTGGCAGGCTAAGTCGCCGCAGGGAGGAGTGTGTCTCTGCCTCCATAGAGTATCATGCTACCTGTTCCCAGAAAATCTTGTGGCTCAGACACCCAGGTGAGGGAATGGGAACTGCCACACCCCAGGTGCAGCACTCTGGGCACCAAGCCCCCTCCAGAACCAGTGGAGAACAGCATCCACTCACCCAGTCCTTGGCAGGATGAAGCACTCTGGGCACAAAGCCCCCTCTAGAACCAGTGGAGAACAGCATCCACTACCCCAGTCCTTTGCAGGATGAAGCACTCTGGGCACAAAGCCCCCTCCAGAACCAGTGGAGAACACATCCACTAGGACCAAGCTGTGGGCAAACCACCCACTTGAGAGACTGTGGCCTTGCACTCCCCAGGACCAATATGTGGGCAAACCACCCACTTGAGAGGCTTGAGAGACTGTAGCTTTGCACTCCCCAGGACCAATGCATGGGCAAAGCACCCACTTGAGTGACTTGAGAGACTGTGGCTTTGCACTCCCCAGGACCAATGCGTGGGCAGAGCACCTACTTGAGTGACTTGAGAGACTGTGGATTTGCACTCCCCAGGACCAATCAGTGGGCAGTGCACCCACTTGAGAGACTTGAGAGACTGTGGCTTTGCACTCCCCAGGACCAAGCATTGGGCATGGAGCCCCCTCGTAGAGCAGTGGCGTCATCCCATCACCCAGCTGAGGTGTCCCCCTCCCCTTCCCCATGAGGTGCCTGTTTTTTTCGACCTGATGCCCCAGCAGTGTTCTCTCTGTTTTGAGGCAGGTGTCATGTGTGGGCTTCGTCCATGCTTTTTGGGACCACTGGTCCACGGACATGTAATGGAACAGTGTCCAGACTTGTGTACTTGCGGTAAATATTTGTATATACTGATCTTTTAAAGTTATGTTGGCCTATCTGGACTTTCGATGATTACACTTGTTACAATAATTTCATTTGGTCCTTGCGTTCTTCAAGGGGGTTACGGGGAGTAAATGTAATGTTGCTGCATGTGTTTATGTGTGTGTTGTTGGGGGTGGGGTGGGGGTGTTGCGTGTTGCGTGTGTGTGTCACTCTCTTTTTCCTCCCCCCCTCCCCTGTGTGCTAGGTGCAGTACTCACTGTGGTCGTCGTCGCCGCCTTTGATGTTCCTGGTAGAAGAGGAGGTAAACCAACATTGGTAACACCTGTAACTCGGGCTCCATGGCGTCCTGGTTCCTCGTTGGGTGTCGAGAGGGGAGTGGTTTCCGTTCCAAGTACTGTTTCCGCCGTGCTTTTGATGGCGTTGGTACTACCTTGGAAAAGCTGGCGGATTGGTGCCTTGTAATAGTGTGGGAGGTACATTGTCTTCCGCCTGTCTGTTGTGGGTTACCGCCGCGGTGTTTGTTGCTACCGCTATGGCGATCAGAGTGTTAAAGTGGCTGTTTGTGTTGGCGGTTTCCGCCATGGTCGTGATACCATTTATTTTACTGCCGGCCTGATGGCGGTATTACCGCCGCTTTATCACCGACCGCCAGGGTTGTAATGAGGGCCTAAATGTATATTTACTTAACATGTTCCTTGTTTTAAAATGGGTAACACTTTTGAAGGTGCAGTGTGCGCATCACAGAGAATTGTGCAGTAATCGACTTCCTATGCTACTTTTGAAAGGGTGCGCTTATGATGAATGCACAGTGTGTTCATCACTGAAAATGCAATAACATGCTTTTTGTTATTTTTTCTATTCTTTTACTTTTTCCGATAAAGAAACAGGTGTGCACGTCACCATCAACAATGCATACAATTGTTTATTGTGTACGCATCACCGCTTGATGCACACAATATGTAGAATTCAGATGCGCCAGTACCGCAGAGATGGTGTGCGCATCACCGCAATACACACTGAGGAACTAGTTCCTGTATTTCAGAAACAGCCACAGTTAACACAAGTGTCCCAATTTAAAATGCCTGCTATGCTGCGTCAAGCCACAGGCCAGGCAAAGCATGGGAACCTCATTGCCACGCGACAACTTGAAGGATTCATGCGGCTAAAACAGACCGCAAACGCTCCCGCACCCGAAGAGAGTCGAGATTATGAAATTATGATCTAAGATTCATGTTCTCTTCTTTTGACTACCTGGTTTACAGAATTAGAAGAAGTCACCCCTGGTGAAAATAACAAGGAATCGGCCGCATGCACAGCTTCTTTGTACCCAGGTTCTGTTACCAGGATTACACGTGGGATGTCCTGCGGTTGCTGGTTAGGAAGCAGAACTTCAGGCTGGTTACATTTGAGTTTATTATATCAACAGCAGAACTGCAAACGACTCCTCTCAATCTCCACAAACCAGCTAAAAGCCATCCCCGTTCCTTCCTTTCCAGAACCCTGTCATCCACACATTCCATTGAGCACTCACAATGACAGTGTGCGTGCTCACGTGGCATTATGACATATAACATTGCATCCTAACACTGTCCTATCACAACAGCACATGGACAGAGTAATCACACACAAACTTGATAACAGATAATGGAATTACTCGGAAGTGGCGTAGAAAACGACAACGTCACGGAATCCCCAAGCGTAGCGACGCAAGGGAACTGCAAACAATCGTTGCCTTAGTGTTCCTTACACGCCCCCTTCTTTCGGATTTGGAGTATTTAGCTAAGCGTCATAAATTTAGGAAGGTACAATAATATAATTTTAACCAGCAGGGGTCATTAGAGGTCAAAAACTAAATAGGAAAGATGAGGCTTTCTTTCGTTTATTTTGTGGTTTTCTATGAGATGAATCCCTGTCTAACCACACCACAAGGAACAACTCACCCCGAAACCTCCCACTCGTAAGGCTGAACTTGTATCAGAATTGTCCCAGAAAGTGCAAGCTGCAGTCCTTGAAAAGTGCCAACGGAAATGGTGCGACCCGAAGGGGAGCAAAATACGAAATTTCATAGCTATCGTGAAGGAAAGTTTCAATTCTATTAAGGACACGGAGGCGAGGATTATGCAGATCTTTCTTCACTTTTAATTAAACAGCAAGTTCAAAGTAAAACAAAACATGAACAAAAAAACTACAAGTTCCATGAGCCCGCCGCCATGGTAACGAGTATCCAATGAGGTGCGCTCCTTCACGTTGGTATAAGTATCCCGAAATGCGTCACACTTCCTCGATTTCACTGCGGAAGGAATCCTGGTAGAGTCAATTGGTCGTAGTCTCGGAACCTACCAAAAAAGGTATAATTAGATGCAAATCCGATAAAACATAGATACATACTGACTGCAATAAAGTCATGAACCTTAAAATACCACTAAATAGAATGTGATCACATCTGAATCAAGTACAACATGATGTATTTAGAACATGATCAAAAGGACAACAAATAAATGTACAAACTCAAGTATACTACCTTGTTACGGAGGTAGATGTAATCGGGAGGGGACATACCAGCGTAGAGTATGTGGGTGGGATAATCCTCGCCTCCGTGTCCTTAATAGAATTGAAACTTTCCTTCACGATAGCTAGGAAATTTCGTATTCTATCACAGGACCGGAGGCGAGGATTATGCAAGTTTAAAGCTTACTCACCACAAGTGCGGCTGCTTCATGAATTGGTTTAAAGTAAAACTTTTTAAAAGTAGACTCTGAAGACCAATCAGCAGCATGCATGATGTCCTCCAATCTGCCCCCCACCTGTATGGCTTTGGAAGCCATAGCTCCCCGAGTAGAATGGGCGCCAAAAACTTGAACATCTATTCCTGCCTCAGAGAGAATCCATCGAATCCATCTGGCAATGGAAGGGGAAGAAACCGCCTTAAACGGTTTCCTTATAGAAATCAATAACTGCTCGACTCCTGGAGGTCTACAAGAACTGGTTACTTCCTCATAGACTTTGAGACATCGAACCACACATAGCTTCGGGGAATCAGGAAAAGCGGGATAGGATACCTACCTGGTATTAGACTTTGTCCTCCTTGCAATAGTAAACGTGACTCCCTCTGGAGTAAAGATACGAGCGGAAATATCCAATGCTCTGACATCGGACACTCGCTTACAGGAAATGAGGCAGAGAAGCACGGCCAATTTGGCTGACAATTCCTTTAGTGACAAATATTGGTTGTCCCGCCAAGAGGACAAGAGAGTAAGAACTAAGTTCACGTCCCAGAGTTCCGAATATCTGGGCTGCGGAGGTCTGGAGAGTCTAATACCCTTAAGAAGTTTACAAATCCAGGGATGCTCCCCGACGGGAGATTGTTAAGGGGCGGGTGGCCCGCCGAGATGGCCGAACGAAAAGAATTGATAGTGCGATACGCTAAGCCAGAGTCCCCTAATTCTGCAAGGAAATTGATGATGTCGGTAATACTGGCCCCCATGGGATCGCAGTGTTTGCCCACACACCAGCGAGACCATCTGTTCCATGCAGATCTATATCGTTTGCATGTACCCGGGGCCCAGGCCTGTGCGATGAAGTCATTAGCCTCCTGCGAAAGTCGGTTGTCTTGCCAACGATGCCGGAAATTTTCCAAGCTATGAGGGAAAGATGACCTTGAAGGACCAGAGGGTGATAGGAACCCAACGGATCCAGGAGTATTGAGGGAAAATGCGGGAGGCGAAGAGGACACTCGCACGAGAGTTCCAACAGGGTCGGGAACCACTGCTGTGACCTCCACCAGGGGGTTATCAGAACCACCGTCGCCTCTTGGCGGCGAACCTGAGCCGCAACCCGCGGGATGAGGAGAAATGGGGGAAAAGCATAACCCTGAAGGGTATCCCAATGCTGGAGAAACGCATCTACTGCCGCCGCTCCCGGATCCGGTCGCCAGCTGAAGTATAGGGGAAGTTGAGCGTTCCAACGAGACGCAAAGAGATCCACTGAACAGGGACCCCAGCGATCCATGATCGGCTGAAAGACCGAGCGATGTAGTCGCCAATCGCTGGGATCCTGGAGAAACCGAGAATTCCAGTCTGCCCCCACATTCTGGACTCCCGGAAGATACTCTGCTGTGACTGAGATTTGGTGTTGAAGGCAAAAATGCCAAAGATTCATCGCCAGTTCCGCTAGGGCTCTTGATCTTGTTCCCCCTAAGCGATTTATGTAATGTACCGCCGATACGTTGTCCATCCGTAGTAGAACAACACATGAGATTTTGTCTCTCGTGAGAGATTTGATCGCAAAAGATCCCGCCAGGAGTTCCAGGCAGTTGATATGCATGGTTAGTTCCTGCGGGGTCCAGCGTCCCCCGAACGATATGTCTCCGCAACGAGCCCCCCATCCCTGGCGACTGGCGTCTGATTCGATCACCAGATCCGGGGCTGCACCAAAAATGGCTCTGCCATTCCATGCCTCCATGTGGTCCAGCCACCAAAACAACTCCGTCCTTGCCTCTGGAGACAGGGAGATCAATCCGGAGTACGTGACCCCTCGGCGAAGGTGAAACGCTTTCAAGCGTTGCAGGGCTCTGTAGTGTAGGGGACCCGGAAAAATGGCCTGAATCGAGGAGGAAAGCAGGCCGATCACCCTGGCTAATTGACGTAACGAAATGTGGTCTCGTCGAAGGACTTTCCTCAGTTCCTTCTTTATCTTGGAGATCTTCGGCGTCGGGAGACTGAGAGACGCCGATCGGGAATCCACTAGAAACCCTAGAAAGACTAACGATTGAGTCGGAGTAAGTTGCGACTTCTGTTGGTTGATCACGAAACCAAGGTCCTGGAAAAGCACAATAGTTGTGTTCAGATTGAACATCAACTGAGACTTGGACTGGTCCATCAAAAGGAGGTCGTCCAGATAAATTATGAGGCGTATGCCTAGCAATCTCAGTTTTCCCACTATTGGTTTGAGAAGTTTTGTGAAGCACCAAGGTGCCGATGACAGGCCGAAGGGGAGTGTGGTGAATTCGAACATCTGGCCGTTCCATATGAATTGCAGGAATCTGCGATGGGGCGGAAAAATGGGGACTGTGAGGTATGCGTCTTTGAGATCCAGACGAACCATCCAGTCTCCTTGTAAGAGGAGGTCGCGGAGCATGTGAATACCCTCCATCTTGAAATGTCTGTAAACCACCCATTCGTTGAATGCCCGAAGGTTGATAACGGGGCGAAACCCCTTGTCCTTCTTCTCCACCAAAAAGATGTTGCTCACGAAACCTGTGGGGTGAAAGGAAGTGAAGGAAATGGCTCCCTTGTGGAGAAGGGCCTGAACCTCTAATTCTATGAGGTCTGAGTTTTCTGCCGAAAATACGATGGGCGGAGGCAGTCTCTCCTGAAGTGGGGTACCCCAGAACTCTATCTGAAAACCTGAGACAGTTTGGAGAACCCATGCGTCGGAGGTAATGCGCCTCCAATTGTCCTTGAAAAACCTCAATCTCCCTCCAAAATTTTTTTGGGAAAAAGGGATAAGCCTCACCAGAGGGACCTCCAGGGGCGTTAGATGCTCCTCGCGTATTTCTGGACCCTCTGCCTCTTCCCCTGCCTCTGTTGGGGAAGAAAGTTCCTTGTCTGCCGTCCCTCCAACCGTTGTTCCTGAAGGAACTGGGGCCTCGCTGGAAAGGACGGCCGGAAGAGCGACCCCTGCCTCGCCCGGCCCCGCCAAAAACCTTGTTGGGGAAGATCTTTTTAATGGAAGATTGCGCTTTATCCAAAGCCGAAAACGTAGCCACAAACTTCCCCAATTCTTTGACAAAAGGGTCGCCAAATAAATTGCCTTGGGCAACAGCCCCTGCCTCCGAGTTAGATAGTTCCCCCAATTTGGGGTCGATTTTGATTAATAAAGACCTGCGTCTTTCTGCAGAGATGGCACAGTTCGCGTTGCCCAGGAGACAAACAGCTCTCTGAGCCCATCCTGCGACGATGTCCGTCTGAAGGGGAGTGTTTGCTTGCCTGGCACGCTCCGCCAATTGAACAATCTGTGTGAGGGGACCAAGGACATCAAGAAGTTTATCTTGACATGCTCGCCAGGAGCGGTCAATCCCTTTTTTGGGATCCCTGGTATACTTTGCAAAAAACGTACACATTTTAGGGTCAATATCAGGTGTACAAGCGACCTTATCCGATAAAGACGGGCGTGGGCACTCCGCCCGTAGCCGGGACCGCACCTCCTTGTCCAGAGGTTGCCTAATTTTGCTGGCGACATACTCAGCCACCTTGTGGTCTGGGCGCCACTCCGAGGAACGTGGATGGTAGATACCCTCCGGTTCAAACATATCGGAGTCAGAATCAGCGCGATCCGAAGGATCTGGTAAGGTAGCCCCAGGGCGCCAAGGGCGACCTGAGTCGTCATCCAAAGATGATGAGTCCTCATCTGAACCTCCCATGAAGCCTTTGGGGGATTCCAAATCAGGGTTCCATAGGTGGTGAAGCTTGTCACCCATTACCCCGGGCAAACAGCCCTCCCGGGAGGGTAAGCGCGTATGCGCGCGCGCACTCTTGGGATGGGAAAAAAACTCGCCCTCCTCCAGGTGCCCCGCGTCGCGCTTGCGCATTTTCCTGGGAGCCGAAAGGGTAGAGGAATCACCCTCCGCTCCCGTCACACCAAACATGCCCGTACCTCTGGACACCTGTTCAGTAAGTTTAGCTACACTATCCCTAAGAGGGGCCAAAGCGTGGGAAATAGCCTGTGAAAACAAAGTGTCCACCCCGGGGGGGAGGGTACGGCGAGAGGAACCCTCACCTGGGGACATGTTGGGAAAAGGCTCATGTTCTTGAGAGGAGTGCATAATGAGGACTGGACAGAGTGTACACCCAACAAAAAATATGATATATAGGGTAAAATCCCTACCCACTCTGTCACTGTAAGTGCAAGAAAAATAATATCTTCCCTAATGGGGTAAACCTTACCCAAATGGGTGTCACGGGTAGGGACAAAACTGTACCGAAGGTTCAAACGTGTAATTGAGGGCCAAAAACCCTTAATTGAGAAAAAAGAAAACAAACGCGAGGCGCGAGCGCCGAGCGCTGAGAGCTACATGCTCTCCGAGAGAAAAACAGCGTGCGCGCGCCCTCTAGTGGGCCCGACGTGTATTTAAACACGCCGGAGGGAGAAAAACAAAAGAAACGCTCGAGCGGAACGTTCGTTCCGGCGAACGAAGACAGAAAATGCAATTTAGCAGAGACGCGCCAAAGCAAACAGAAAACCCCCGAACCGGAGGCAGAAAGGCACTTATCTGGCTCACAGCAGTGAAGAAAGAGGAAGTGTGACGCATTTCGGGATACTTATACCAACGTGAAGGAGCGCACCTCATTGGATACTCGTTACCATGGCGGCGAGCTCATGGAACTTGTAGTTTTTTTGTTCATGTTTTGTTTTACTTTGAACTTGCTGTTTAATTAAAAGTGAAGAAAGATCTGCATAATCCTCGCCTCCGGTCCTGTGATAGAATTGCTTCTGCTGCATGCCCAGAGGCAATGTGAGATGGCGGGCAGTGTTCTTCCCTCTACGCCGCATTTTCCATCCTACAACACTTTCATGTGCCACAAACAAAGACACTCACACCACCATCCGTGGGCCCAACACAACAAGCACAGCAACAAACTATTATTTAAGAGCCCATCACATCCATACACCCACAGGACTGAAAGGCCAATCACATCACCTTTCATCAGTAGCCTTACATTCAAAGTTGCCGCTAGCAAACTACTACACACATGCTGCTGGACAACATACCACCAGCCAGCAGCCACTCGGACTGCCAATACACACATACCACCAGCCAATCGTCACAGAACCGACACTACACAACCACTACTAGCTTATGTGAGTAGTGGTGGGAGCAGAGATTTATGCGCCACTACTACCTTTACAATCTACTTTCAACCTACACAAAATGCCTTTTTTTAAAAAAAGCCCAGGATGAGGCATTGTTGGATGAGTTTCGGTTGCCGGAACTGTTTTAACAACGTTTAATGTCAGAACTACCCTTATAAATACCACTGGATGAATTGGTGAGCACTATAAAGTATTTTGATGCCGGGTTTGCTCCTTTTTAAGACTTTAATATGATTATTCGAATTCTCCTCATGGCGGCGGCCATTTTTACTTTAACATTTTTACTAGTCTAAGGTGCACACCTGACTGGATTTTTTATGTTTTTTTCCGTGAGTGGTTTGTTCTTGCCCTCACATGAGGCGTGTAATTACTTGTTAATATATGGGACTTCCACCTGTTTTTTTGCTTTTTTGAATAATATTAATCAGCTGCTGGTAATACAGGAAAATCTCTTGACTCTGTCAAGACCTCTTTCAACAACATATATATGGAGTTCCTGTATTGTTCTCTTCCTTAATGAAGGTTTTCTGCATCATATGGGCAAATTAAAGAAAAATAAACCTCTGCTACATCAGTTATCGCCTACTAATAAACTCTCACAGTTTTGTAAAGCTTGATAATTGTACTGCAACATCTTACTTTGCTACTTTAAAGATGTGTTCATGATCTTCCTTTTTGCCTAAAACCTCTCAGACTATATCTACATCTTCTAATAAAAGAGTCAAACAAGGCCCGCTTTCTCCTGTAAAATCTCCTACACCGATATCTCATGAACTTGTGCTTGACGAAATACGTGCATTACGTCCATTTACTGAAGAAACAAATTTTCGAATGCAAAACTTAGACAACAAATTGTCTCAAATGGAAGTAGGATTCTGCATTGGAACAAAGAGTTAGTGATGTACAGGATGAAACAAGTAAAATTAAAGTTTTGGAGAAGGAAGTGGCAACATTGAAGACACTCTCTGAGGATTTGGAAAACAGAAACAGACTAAATAATCTTTGCCTTTATGGCTTACCAGAAGGTCTTGAAGGAAATTACCCGATTTCATTTTTTGCTTCATTTTTGCCACAGTTAGAGGGCTTACCATCTTCTATAGTATTGAACATTCAGAGGGCACATCGTTTAGGCCAACACCCCCAAAACTCTTCTTCTTTGTCTAAACCAAGAAGAGTGATCATTTTCTTTCTTGAATTCACCGACTTATTAAAAGTTTTTAACGCAGCAAAATCCAAAAAGCACATTTCCTGGCAGGGAAGCAAGATCTTCATTTCACAAGATGTTTCAAAAGCCACAGCAGCCAGAAGAAAATAATTTTTCGACCTTCGTCCACAACTTCATGATATGGGTGCTTGTTTTGGGTTATTCATTCCATGCTTGTTAAAAGTGACATATCAAAATAAAACATCTTCATACACTTCTCCAGCAGGTTTTTGAGATTTTCTACAAATGCATTCTATAAATTCAATGGAAACAGCCGGTCCTTCTATACGTTGACTGCATAACTAGTTCACATCTAACATGCCCATCGTTAACTCTTTTTTACTGATTTACAGCTGAAGGTCATTCATTTGCGGTTTATATACTTAATGTTATCATGTCTTATTTGCTAACATCTTTGTTTCTTTTTTACAGGTTCCTGTTGTTTTTTTGTGTTATTACCTTTGCTCCTATAATTCGTCCATTGGTGCATTCAGTTCCCTTCCTTTGCTGTCTTCATCCTGAGCTGTCACCACCCCTACCCTACTGTTCATTCATATCAGGTATGCCTTTACAGTCGTCATCTTTTGGCATGTACTGTCTTTTCTTTTCTTCCTGATCATCTTCCATCTTTTTTCTTATTGTTTTCCCTTCCCTCTAACTTACCTTTGATTTCCTTGTTTCCTATGCCTCATACATTTCTTAAGTATTTCACAAGACCTTTCGTTTGTATATATGGTTATTCGTTGTAACATTCAGAGTTATTTCTTGGAATGTCAAGGTTTTTTTTAATCCAATAAAAAGGCAGATAATTTTATCTCATTTAGCTGAATACAAACCAGATCTGGTCCTTTTACAAGAGACCCATCTGACTGAACCTAAAGCGCTGAAACTTAAACACGGATGGGTGGGTAATGTTTTTACATCTCCTACATCGACAAAGAAAAATTGAGTAATATTGCTTTGCCTTAAATAATTATCAGTGAGTGTTGTTTCTCAGGACTGTGATTCAGATGGCTATTTGTGAAACAAATTATTAATGGCACTACATTGACAATTGGTAACATGTATGGCCCTACTCAATCAGACTATCTTTTTTGGCTTAGAATTACTAAACAATGTATGCAATATAATGATGATTTCTTTCTCCTATGAGGGGACTGTAGCCAAATAATTGATCCTATTATAGATAGACAACCCACAGTCAAATTTCTTCCGCATAAAATGCATGAACAGTTTAAGGCAATCTTATCACAATGTAATTTAGTTGATTCGTGGAGAATATGTAATCCTGATAATAGGGACTTTTCATTTTACTCTCCACCACATGGCTCCTTATCTAGATTTGATCATATATTGATTTCAAAATCACTTTCCCAAAACCTTATTAGTTCCTCCATTGAACCTATTGTCATATCTGATCATGCACCAGTTATTACAGATTTTGATTTACTCCCGGTACATCCCAAGTCTAATAGGTGGAGATTTAACAACTCTACGTTGCTTGATTCTACTTTTTCTTCATCTTTTATTGCTTAAGAAATAATTCTTTAAATGTAATGATAATTCTGATATTTACCCTCAAGTATTATGGGACTAATTTAAAGCTGCAGCACATGGACATAGAATTGATTTTGTTTCTAAAAAGAAAAAACCCTATAACAAACAACACCAATCTCTACTTTGAAAATTAAATGTTTAGGGCATCAATATTATTCTTTCTTTTCTAACCTCAATTTATGAGAACTTATTCAAGCAAAATTACAATTTAATAAAATCTCTTTTGATAATGTTTCTTTTTTTTTCTACACAGTAGTGCCCACTATTATGGGGATTGAAATAAAAAGGGAAAAACTTCTTGCTAATTATTTAAAAGTTCAAAAGCAACGTCATACAGTGCAATCTATAAAGACTGATACAGGTGACTCTCTTTTTGAAGACAATTAAATCTTAGCTGAGTTCGTCAAATATTATCAAACTCTTTATACTCCTAAGTTGACACCATGCCCCATACATCTAGATGACTATTTGAAGAAAGTTCCAAATCCTAATAAGACTTTAACTGAATTTTCTTCTCTTGAATTAGATATCTTTGTCAGAAATCTTTAATGCCCTTCGTTCCCTCGAAAAAGGTAACTTCTGGTCTGGATGGCTTCACTGTGGAATTTTTCCTTCACTTTTCAAATATCATACTTCCCAAACTTTTATAGCTTTTTCAGTTCTTTTCAAAAGCTGGATATACAGGGGAAACTTTTCAAGAAGCTATTATCTGTCTTATCCTGAAGAAAGTTAAAGACCATACTTTTTGTATAAACTATTGACCAATCTCTTTGCTTAATATAGATTATAAAATTTTTCCCTAAATTATTAGCCTTATGTCTTGATCCCTTTTTGCCTGCAATGAAAGGTAAGGAGCAAACTGGATTCCTCAAAGGAAGACTTGCTTCTGATAATTCTAGAACATTCTTTTATATACTTACAAAGCATCCACTCTTTTGTACTCTTTAGCAGCAATCTCCATAGATGCTGGGAAAGTGTTTGATCCGATAGACTGGTATCCAGACACCACATCGCGGTACAGAGGACTGGCAGCGGACCCCCACCTCCTCCCCCACAACTACCAACATGGGAGGAGCAGGTCTTGGCGATTCTGCATCCTGAGGGCCTCGCCGGGGTAGCTGGAGGAATGGACTCTGGTAAGTCAAACCTTAACTACCTTATCCCCCACCCTACCTGCATGCTATCACATATCCCCACCCTCGCCCTCGCCCCCATCACTCCAACTCCTCACACATGTCCCACTATCACAAACCACACATTCCAACACCAAGCCCTGCATGCCACACCAAAGCATGGACACCCATCACCAATGCATGGCCACGGCACATACCCATACACCCCCCTAAACCATCATCACACAAGGTCCCACACAGGAATGCAAGCACTGTGGTACACGGTCACCCACCCATTGCACACCATGGTACACACAGATGCAATAATCATGCTTTTACACCCCTGCAGGACCCCTACCCAACGTCACCGGACATGAGGGTCCACACATGTCCACACTACCAACAGAAGAGGCCCACGTGATGACAGCAGCTCTGTCCAACTGAATCTAGATGACCAGCCAGGCCCATCTGGGACCTTGGGACAGTAGGTTCCCCTCACACAGTCACAGCCCACCACAGAGCTTCCCCCCTCTGGAAACACCAGCACAGCACCCACCCAGCAGGCCCCTACCTCTGTCCCCAGGACACGTCAATCAGCAGTGTGTCCACCACTACAAGGAACCCAGGCTAACCCACCACCCCAACAACAACAGGGACCTGGGGGCAGTGGTAGTGGGCACACCGTTCAGGGGACAGAGGCCCAGGAACACAGGGGAACTGGGAGGGCTGCTGTGCGACAGGGGGAGGACAGGCCCAGGGAACCCACTCTCCACGAGGCCCTCTCCAACATCATGGGAGCATATCATCATTCCCAGGAGACGATGGCAACGGTACTGGCCAAGTTTCAGGAGACCCAGCGGCTGTAGGAGGAACAGTATTTGGGCTTCAGGGAGGAACTGAGATCCATCAATTCCACCCTGGGCACCATCGTAGGGGTGCTGAAGGAAGTCCTCAAAACCAGGAGGGACACTGTGGCACAACAAGGGGCCCCTGACACTAGCCTGGACGATGAACTGCCCACCAACTCCGCTGGTGCTAGTGGACAAGAGGCACCGCCACAGGACCACCACACCAGCACCCTACCCCCTGCAGATGGAGAACCCCCTCGCAAACGGTCCCTGCAATGAAAGGTAAGGAGCAAACTGGATTCCTCAAAGGAAGACTTGCTTCTGATAATTCTAGAACATTCTTTTATGTACTTACAAAGCATCCACTCTTTTGTACTCTTTAGCAGCAATCTCCATAGATGCTGGGAAAGTGTTTGATCCGATAGACTAGTCTTTTTTCTTAAAAGCCTTATCTTGGCATGGTTTAGGTCTCCATTTCATCTAGTTTATTTCCTTTGCTTTATCAATCTCCAATGGCATCGGTCTTGGTTAATGGAAACATTTCTAGATCTTTTGCATTACATGGTGGCGCTCGTCAAGGTTGTCCATTATCTCCTCTTCTATTTCTCTTAGCCCTCAAGCCCTTTTTATCCCGTATTAGAAACAATACTAAAATTGAAGGTTTCCAAACTTTCTGCCTATGCAGATGACATACTCATATATTTTGAATCCTGAACTCTCAATACCGACTCTACTCCAGGAGATAGCAGATTTTTCATTGATCTCAGGTTATAAGATAAATTCGGACAAAACTGAAATCCTCCGTCAAAAAAAATTGTTTTAGACAACTGTTTGTTTGTACTGGCTTTCATTGGAATACGTCCAAGATTAAATACCTAGGTATTTAGTTTACCTCTTCCATTAAAGAGTCCATTGAAGCAAATATATCTGATTGTTTAGAGAAGATTGACAGATCCCTTATGTTATGGAATCCTTTATATTTATCTTGGTGGGGTTGTCTTGATTCCATAAAAATGATGATTTTTCCCATCATTCTATATATTTTATCACTGATCCCAATCCCTCTACCTGCTACGTTTTTAAAACAACTTGATTCAAGATTATCTAAATTCCTTTGGAACAATAAGAAACCTAGAATTTCTTTTAGTCATCTTCCTCATTCTAAATGGGAAGGTGGAGCCAACTTCCCTGACTTTCGACTTTATCATAAATCTTTTTGTTTACGGCAAGATTCTAGATGGATTTCCTTGTCAAATTCTCTATTTACCCCCTTATGGTTGGATATTGAATGTTCTTTTCTTCTACAATTATCTCCTCGCAAGGTGGTGTCCTTTTCTTATAATATTGCGATTATTTCTTCCCCACTTCTTAAACATACTTCTGCTCTTCTACGATCTTACTACTTATCACCAACTGTAACCTGTTCTTCTTTTTTAATTCTCCTCTTTGGCATAGTAAACTAATTACTAATAATAAAAAGCAATTTTTTGGACGTCTTGGAGACAAAAAAGGTATAGCATGGGTCAAAGACTTAGGGGTCACTACAACATTGGCGGTAAAAGCCGCTTACTGCAGTGCAGAAGACCGCCAACATACCATCGCGGCCGTGGAATTCCACCACAGTCATTATGACCCACAGCTCGGAATCCGCCAAAATCCAGACACCCACACAAGTCCGCCACACCAAAGGTCAGTGATAAACTGGCAATAACAAAACCTCCACCGTCACGCCAACAGGAATACGCCCACACATCACGACCCACGAATCCACACGGCGGTCTTTCAACTGCGGTGTTCCATTGGCGGTACACACCGCCGCGCTCAAAATACACACACATTTACAAAACATAGCCACATTGGATAATTCGAAATAAACACACCTGATACACATACACACACACCACTCCCACACACTCAATACAATATAAAACACACACCCACATCACCCACAAACCCCTACGGCCAAAATCCCGAAAGAAGGCCAGAGAGAGACACTACAATCTACAAACAAGCATCCACAGGCACACAACACCATCACCCACATAACATCCACGCACCCCACACAACACACCACTAAATATCACCCCACATTTTGCAACACACTTTCCCCACACATCACCCACACCACCCCATGGCACAGTAAAGACACCCCAGGTTCTTTGAGGAGGAGCTCAGGGTCATGGTGGAGGAAATAATCCGGGTAGAGCCACAGCTATTCGGATCACAGGTGCAGCACACCTCCATTGCTAGGAAGATGGGGCTATGGTGCAGAATAGTGGACGGGGTCAAAGCAGTGGGACAGCACCCAAGAAATAGGGATGACATCAGGAAGAGGTGGAACGACCTACGGCGGAAGGTGCGTTCGGTGGTATCCAGACACCACATCGCAGTACAGAGGACTGGCAGCGGATCCCCACCTCCTCCCCCACAACTAACAACATGGGAGGAGCAGGTCTTGGCGATTCTGCATCCTGAGGGCCTCAAAGGAGTAGCTGGAGGAATGGACTCTGGTAAGTCAAACCTTAACTACCTTATCCCCCACCCTACCTGCATGCTATCACATACCCCCACCCTCGCCCTCACCCCCATCACTCCAACTCCTCACACATGTCCCACTATCACAAACTACACATCCCAACACCAAGCCCTGCATGCAACACCAAAGCATGGACACCCATCACCAATGCATGGCCACGGCACATACCCATACACCCCCCTAAACCATCATCACACAAGGTCCCACACAGGAATGCAAGCACTGTGGTACACGGTCACCCACCCATTGCACACCATGGTACACACAGATGCAATAATCATGCTTTTACACCCCTGCAGGACCCCTACCCAACGTCACCGCACAGGAGGGTCCACACATGTCCACACCACCAACAGAAGAGGCCCACAGTGATGACAGCAGCTCTGTCCAACTGGATCTAGATGACCAGCCAGGCCCATCTGGGACCTCGGGACAGTAGGTTCCCCTCACACAGTCACAGTCCACCACAGAGCTTCCCCCCCTCTGGAAACACCAGCACAGCACCCACCCAGCAGGCCCCTACCTCTGTCCCCAGGACACGTCAATCAGCAGTGTGTCCACCACTACAAGGAACCCAGGCTCACCCACCACCCCAACAACAACAGGGACCTGGGGGCAGTGGTAGTGGGCACACCGTTCAGGGGACAGAGGCCCAGGAACACAGGGGAACTGGGAGGGCTGCTGTGCGACAGGGGGAGGACAGGCCCAGGGAACCCACTCTCCACAAGGCCCTCTCCATCATCATGGGAGCATATCATCATTCCCAAGAGACGATGGCAACAGTACTGGCCAAGTTTCAGGAGACCCACCGGCTGTAGGCGGAACAGTATTTGGGCTTCAGGGAGGAACTCAGATCCATCAATTCCACCCTGGACACCATCGTAGGGGTGCTGAAGGAAATCCTCAACACCAGGAGGAACACTGTGGCACAACAAGGGGCCCCTGACACTAGCCTGGACGATGAACTGCCCACCACCTCCGCTGGCACTAGTGGACAGGAGGCACCGCCACAGGACCACCACACCAGCACCCTACCCCCTGCAGATGGAGAACCACCTCGCAAACGGTACCTGAAATCCAGGACAAAGACAGAGAACGATGCCAAGACCCCCACCAAGAAATGAGACCACCCTGAATGTCATCCTTTTGTCCCACCTTGTCACCCTGTCCATCCTCAAACTGCCCCAGCTCCACTTCCTATGCCCCTTTGGACAATGCACCTGTGAAACAAATAGACTGGACTCTGCCATGGACATTCCTCCACCATCACCCCTCACCATTTTACAGCATTCTCCAATATTGAGCACCAAAATAAACACCCTCAAAGCACAAAACAATCTGGAGTCTGTCTGTGATTTAGAAATAGTGTATTAGCAATTACAGTGACAAAATGCTCTTTTAATTGTAATGGCAACATACCTATGTCACACAGTTCTAGTCCATGAGGAAATAAAGCAGATGTCACACAGTGGGACCCACATCTGTGAAATTGTAAGGGAAAGTGAAAACTCAGTGACCATACACTGGGTGAAAAGGACAGACAGTAGAGAGGTAGTAGTGTTAAATTACATTTAGTAGGCAGGTTTGTCTTCTTTCTTACCTGTGTCTCACTGGGAGTATTGCAGGATAGGATAACCGAGTTCCTGTTGTCGATGTCCTCTTCTTCTGCTTCCTCGTCTTCACTGTCCACAGGCTCCACAGCTGCCACAACACCTCCATCTGGACCATCCTCCTGCAGAAAAGGCACCTGTCGTCGCAAAGCTAAGTTGTGAAGCATACAGCAGGCCACAATGATCTGGCATACCTTCTTTAGGGAGTAGAAGAGGGAACCACGTGTCATATGGAGGTACCTGAACCTGGCTTTCAGGAGGCCGAAGGTCCTCTCTATAATCCTCCTAGTTCGCCCATGGGCCTCATTGTAGCGTTCCTCTGCCCTTGTCCTGGGATTCCTCACTGGGATCAGTAGCCATGACAGGTTGAGGTACCCAGAGTCACCTGCAAATGTCGAGGGACAACTGTTAGACACTGTTACAGGTGGGTTAGGTGATATGAAGGACTCTGAGACTCGAGTGTGTGCAGGAGATAATTTATTTAAGAGTTCTTTACAATATTAAATTGGTGCCTTGGTGCGTTTCTCTCCTGTAATGTCTCTCTTGTTGTTTCTCCCAGGTTCCCTTCTTGACTGGCGATGATTCCCTGGTGGACTCCCAAGCGGACCGGAAAAGGAACGAAAGGGAAGGTAAGTCAGGGTGTTTGAATATCTCTATCTTAAGAGTGAGACTGGAGGGAAGAGAGAGAGAGAGCGAGAAAGAGAGAGAGAGAGAGAGATACCCAGGCGTGTGTGGAAATGGAGAAAATCAGGTGCTGTTCAATCCGACACGCTTCCGTGCTCCCAAGTAGTGTCTTGTACCTCCGAACTATCTAAAGACTGAATTTCTGTGTAGTGCCCGTTTTCCTGTCCTTCCTGGACCTCTCGTTTGCTCCCAGCTACTCCCCTCTCAAACCCTCCCAGCTGCTCCCCTCTCAACCCCTCCCTCTCCGTCCCTACCCCCCTCCCCTCCGTCCCCATTTTCCGTATTTCTTTATTCTGTCCTTTAAACAAGGACCATACCTTGTTTAGCCACGCCCCTCCTGGGACGTGGCGGTGACTGCGTGTCTCCTTGCTGCTGTCCTTCCTCACGGGACCCGTTCTCTCGGTGGGAACGTCAGAGTTCCCAGCCCTTCCTTCTCCGTGTTTTCCTCCGGCGTCCATCTTCTCTTCAACTTTCTTGGCGTCCTCGGTCGTGTCCTCGATGTTCTCCTCCCCCTCGAGTAGTCCGTCATCCCCATTTACGGCCTCCGGGACCCGGAAATCCGGGTTCATGGCGCAGGGGTCCGCCCCCTTGCAGCCATGGGAACGGCAGACGCTTTGCTCCGACGTGCACGAACGGCGCCAGTCGGAGGAGTCAATAGCCGCATTTTCCGATAACCGGCTACAGACACACACTAACCTGTAGGGATATCCCCAGACAACTATTCCCCCTGATTTTGTTCCAGGTGCTCACCTAATAGCCACACACGGTGCCTCTGGAGTTGCCCCATCACATAAGGGATGCTGCTATTCCGCAGCATGTAAGCGTCATGCACTGAGCCAGGGAATTTGGCATTCACATGGGAGATGTACTGGTCTGCCAAACACACCATCTGCACATTCATCGAATGATAACTCTTCCGGTTTCTGTACACCTGTTCACTCCTACGGGGGCGACCAAGGCCACATGTGTCCCATCAATGGCACCTATGATGTTGGGGATATGTCCCAGGGCATAGAAGTCACCTTTCACAGTAGGCAAATCCTCCACCTGAGGGAAAACGATGTAGCTCCGCATGTGTTTCAGCAGGGCAGACAACACTCTGGACAACACATTGGAAAACATAGGCTGGGACATCCCTGATGCTATGGCCACTGTTGTTTCAAAAGACCCACTTGCAAGGAAATGGAGTACTGACAGCACCTGCACTTGAGGGGGGATTCCTGTGGGATGGCGGATAGCTGACATCAGGTCTAGCTCCAACTGGGTACACAGTTCCAGGATTGTGACACAATCAAGCCTGTAGGTGATGATTACATGTCTTTCCTCCATTGTCGACAGGTCCACCAGCGGTCTGTACACCAGAGGATGCCGCCATCTCCTCACATGTCCCAGCGGACGGTGCTTATGAAGGACAACAGCGAGCACAGAGTCAACCAACTCAGAGGTACGTACACACAGCTTACACAGAACACAATACATAATCCGAAATTGGCATGTATGAGTGTTGAGGCAAGGCCTAGGTATGTGTGAAGCAGTTAAAAATAGAGCAATGTGGGCCCCTGAAATGGCACCTGCCTGACCTGTAAAGTGGGACAATGGGATATGAGGTAACTGCGCTGGCGTTCTACACCGTCGCAGTAGGCGGTCGAAGACCGCGGCGCAATTCTGCATTGGTTAACATTGGACCCTATGGGTCCCAGGAGCCAATGATGATGTACGCCGGCGGTGACGGTACGCACCACCGCGGACGTGACCGCCATTTTCTATCTGTTCAATCATTCGATACCTGATCTTCGACAGGAGAGGACCTACACTGCAAGTGCTGCTGTGACCTCAGTCTGGAAGAGACAATGGCTTGTGCGTCTGGGGAAAGGGCCCCTGCCTTCACATCGGAGGAGTTGGAGAAACTCGTGGATGGGGTCCTCCCCCAGTACACGCTACTCTACGGTCCTCCAGACAAACAGGTAAGTACACTGGGAGCATGCTGTATGGGCTATGCCTGTGTGGAGTGGGGTGGATGAAAGATGGGGGGGGGAGAATGAGGCATGCATGAAACGACAGTGAGTGCATGTGCCACATGACAAGGGTAGGGATGCAGGCCAATGACTGTGATGGTGCAGTTGGTAATAACTTCTCTATTTCCCCTGTACAATTCCTGTAGGTCAGCGCCCACCAGAAGAAGGATATTTAGCGTGCTATCGCCAAGGACGTCCAGACCCTAGGGGTCTATCACAGACGGAGCACCCACTGCCGTAAGAGATGGGAGGACATTCGCCGCTGGAGCAAGAAGACAGCGGAGGCCCAGCTGGGGATGGCCTCCCAACATGGGAGGGGTGCCCGTCGCACCATGACCCCCCTGATGTTCAGGATCCTGGCGGTGGCGTACCCGGAGTTGGATGGGCAGTTGAGGGCATCACAGCAGCAACAAGGGGATGAGTACACTCTCATTCTGCAGATTCAGCGCGCAGTGGAGGTGTCTGGGTGGGGGAGGTGGGCTGTGGGTTCCCCTAGGCCAGGGCGAGTGTGCTAGTTAGGTCCCCTTTTTCAGGCAGGCCCTGTGGCACCCCACCCCACCTGGGTACAGTGCCAACTACACCTACTCAGGCTCTGTGACATCCATGTGTGCAGATGTCGGCCATAGCCTTGTAGGCCATGTCCCAGGGATTGCATAGTGGGCCCTAAGTGCGCGGCATAGTGCAGGGGGCTTCTGTGTCTGTCGTGTCCGCCAACGGTAGCGGTAATGCATGCACTCAACATGTCTTTCTTCTGTCGTCCCCCCCCTTTTTGTGGTCTCCATGTTCTTGTGTGCATTAGCATCATCAGGCGGAGGAGCAGTGGCACCGGAGCAGGAGGGAGCTGCATCCCACATGGCCCTGGAGGGCGACACTACGGAGTCTGATTTCACCAGTGGGACGGAGGCTGAGGGGAGCTCCACGGCGGGGACAGGAGCTAAAACCAGTGATACGGACTCGTCCTCTGATGGGAGCTCCCTTGTGGTGGCGGGCCCATCTGTGCCCCCCCCCCATCTACAGGTACAGCCGCCACCCCCCCCTTCCAGCACCGCCCTCCAAGCAGCCCCTCAGCCTTTGCCCCGTGCCCACTCACCCAGGAGGGTGGGCATCTCCTTCGCCCCAGGCACCTCAGGCCCTGCCCCAGTCACCCCTGCTGCCCTCAGTGAGGAGGCAATTGACCTCCTCAGGTCCCTCACTGTATGGCAGTCTACCATTTTGAATGCCATCCAGGGTGTAGAGAGGCAGTTGCAACAAACCAATGCATTCCTGGAGGGCATTCATTCTGGTCAGGCAGCCCTTCAGCGAGCTTTTCAGACTCTGGCCTCAGCACTGATGGCAGCCATTGTCCCTTTCCCTAGCCTCCCCCCTCCAACTTCCTCCACCCAGACCCACACCCCTGTACCTCAGCCTACCCCAAGCACACCATCAGACCAGCATGCACACACCCCAACACACAAAGGAAGCTCAGGCAAACATAAGCACCACACATCCCACAGGCACTCACACAAACATCACACACATGCAGACATAGCAACATCCACTGCCTCCACTGTGTCCCCCTCCTCCTCGTCTCCCTTCTCCCTCCCAGTTTCGTCTCTACTCACACCTGCATGCACTACATCTACAGCCACTACTTCCATCACCAGCACACACACCACCACACCCTGCTCACGTGCAGTTACAACCCCCACTACCATTCACACATCCGTGTCCTCTCCCAGTGTGTCTGTGACGCCACCTCCCAAGGTACACAAACGCAGGCACACACCCACCCAACAGCCATCCACCTCACGACAGCCTCCAGCGCATGCACCTTCACCCAAAGTCACCAAACTTACACCTCCTACAACCACAACCTCTTCCTCCACTCCCAAACCCCCTTTAGCTACCCGTCCCAGTGTTACCAAGAAACTTTTCCTGTCCACCCTTGACCTCTTTCCCTCACCTCCCCGTCAGTCTCCTAGGGCCCGACTCTCCAGGTCCCAACCTAGCAACTCAGCCACGACATCAGCGAGATCAGTGGTGCCAGTAGTCACCGGATTCTGGAGTGCACCAGGGCAGCCAGTGTAGCAAGGAGCCACAGCACGGACAGTCCACCACCTGTCAAGCATCAAAAGTTGGCCAGTGCCCAGCGGGAGATGGGGAAGACACCAGCGACCAAAGCTGCTCCCAGGGGTACAGGTGGGAGTGTGGAGTCAGCTGCGACACCTTCCAAGGTGGGGAAGGGGCACAAGAAACCCAGCAAGTCTGGGAAGATCGGCACACCGGAGAAGACCGCCATCAGCCCCGCTGCCCAGGAGAAGACCGCCATCAGCCCCGCTGCCCAGGAGGCGACCGCCATCAGCCCCGCTGGCCAGGAGGTGACCGCCATCAGCCCTGCTGCCAAGGAGGCGACCTCCATCAGCCCCGCTGCCCAGGAGGCGACCGCCATCAGCACCATCAGCAGCAGCCCCGCTGGCCCAGACAGGACCGCCAGCACCAGCCTCGCTGGCCAGGAGGCGACCGCCAGCAGCAGGCCCGCAGGCCCAGACAGGACCGCCAGCACCAGCCCAGCTGACCCAGACAGGACCGCCAGCACCAGCCCCGCTGGCCCAGACAGGACCGACAGCACCAGCCCCGCTGGCCAGGAGGCGACTGTCAGCACCAGCCCTGCTGGCCCAGACAGGACCGCCAGCACCAGCCCCGCTGGCCAGGAGGCGACCGCCAGCAGCAGCCCCGCAAGCCCAGACAGGACCTTCAGCAGCTGAGTCACTGCCAAGGACACCGCCACCACAAGCACCGCTGCCAAGGACACCGCCGCCACAAGCACCGCTGCAAAGGACACCACCGACACAAGCACCGCTGCAAAGGACACTGCCGCCACAAGCACCGCTGAACAGGGCACCGCAGCCACAAGCACCGCTGGCCCATGAGCACCAAGAGCACTGACGCTACTGAGTCCGCCACGAGGAGGATGAAGCACTCTGGGCACCAAGCCCCCTCCAGAACCGGTGGAGATTTACATCCACTACCTCAGTCCTTGGCAGGATAAAGCACTCTGGGCACAAAGCCCCCTCCAGAACCAGTGGAGTATCACATCCACTACCTCAGTCCTTGGCAGGATGAAGCACTCTGGGCACAAAGCCCCCTCCAGAACCAGTGGAGACTTTTATCCACTGGAGAGACTGTGGCTTTGCACTCCCCAGGATTGAACAGTGGGCATGTGGCCCCCTCGTGGATTTGGCGTTGTGCACTCAATCGGCTGAGGTGCCCCCACTTTCCCTTACCCCTGAGGTGCCTGTTTTATTTCTATCTGATGCCCCTGCAGTGTTCTCTCCGTCATGTTTGGGTACCTTGTGTGGGCCTCGACCATGCAGTGTGGGCCCAGTGTTCCACGGACTTAAATGGAGCAATACCTGGACTTCTATTCTTGGTGTATATATTTGTTAATAGTGTATATATATTTTTGGGTACTGGATTTTAATAGATTACAATGGTTACACTCATTTCCTTTTGTCTTTGCATTCTTCCAGGGGGGTGTAATTATAATGTATCATACTGTATTAGTGTGTGTGTTGTAGTGGGTGAGGGTGGGGGTGGGGGTGTTGCGTATTGCGTGTGTGTCCCTGTTTTTTCCCCTACCCCCTCCCCTGTGTCGTAGGTGCAGTACTCACCGTGGTCTTCGCCGCCGGCGTTTGTGCTCCTGTTAGGGGAGCAAGAAGATAAAGGCTGGGAAAATGTTAAGCTCTGGTTTCATGGCGTCCTGGTTCCTCGTGGGGTGTGTAGAGTTGAGCGTTTTACCTCCGAAGTCCAGTTTCCGCCGTGTTTTTGTTCACGGTGAATCCACCCCGGAAAAGGTGGCAGATTGGTAGGTTGTGATACAGTGAGTGGTACATTGTCCTCCGCCTGTCTGTTGGCGGTGACCGCCGCACTGTTTGTTTGTACCGCCATGGCGGTCGGAGTGTTAAAGTGTCTGTCTTTGTTGGCGGTTTCCGCCACGGTCGTAATTCTAATTTTTTTACCGCCGGCCTGTTGGAGGTTTTAGCGCCGCTTTAACACCGACCGCCAGGGTTGTAATGACCACCTTATTCTCTAATGACACTCCACTTTCTTTTTGATAATTCCAACAACTATTTAGTTGCCCTAGTTCCTTCATGACTAAATATCTTCTCCTTATCAATACTATTTTTGACACCCTATTTTCATTGCCAACTCTCCCACCTTCTTCATCACTGCCACCTTCTTCGTCATTGCATTCATCTTTATTTTCCTTTCTTACCTCTTTTCCCAAGGCATCAAATATTTATAACCTTTTTTCACAAGGCCTAAATCTAAAATTGAATCTCAATGGGAATTGGATTTGGGATGTACCTGAACTATTTCTTTCTGGAACACGACATGGCATAGGTCATATAAAATTTCTGGATTGGCTTCTACTTCACAATCATTGTTTTTTCTATATCATAGATTATTTTTTACCCCCTCCCCCCCACCATAGCTACATTTTCCCTATCCTCTACTTCAAATTGTTGGTCATGTGACATCCAAAATGGAGATCTCATGCATATCCCCTTCAAACGTCCTCCTATTTCCTCCTTTTGGGGAAAAGTTTGGCATCAGCTCATCTCAATTTTCATTTATGGTCCCAATTAACTCCCTCTGCACTCTTCTTAGGTAGTTTATCTGAAGATATTGCTTCAGATTTTGATAACCTGAGGTTGTTAGATCTTATGTTAGCTTAGCCATTCAGCAAATTACCCTTAATTGGAAAACTTCTTCTAATATTTCCTACAAAGCTTGGTGGTATAATGTTTGTCACTACCATAGGTTGGATACTACATTTACCTCTTTATGCCATCCCTCTATTAATAGAGATATGTATTGGTTACCTTTGACTGCTTAGCTTGATACTGTTGCTTGCAAATCTACTAATTGTACTTTATCTGAAAATTTTAAGCTGCCATAAAAAAGTTAGCTTTTTCTGTTAATGGTTTTCTTCATCTAAAATTTTACTATGGCCCTCATTATGACCTTGGCGGGCAGCTACAGCCACCTGCCAAGATATGACCACCGCGGTCATTATGAGATCCCCGCTGGGCCGGCCACCGGGCCAGCGGGGATATCGGCCGCAACACTGGAGCCGGCTCCAAATGGAGCCGGCGGTGTTTCGGCCGTGCGACGGGTACAGTTGCACCCGTCGCGCTTTTCACTGTCTGCACTGTCAGAGGGCCCCTGCACTGCCCATGCCAGAGGCATGGGCAGTGCAGGGGCCCCCAGGGGCCCGCAACTCCCCGTACCACCAGCCTTTTCCTGGCGGTTTAAACGCCAGGAAAAGGCTGGCGGTCGGGGACTCGTAATCCCCTGGGCAGCGCTGCAAGCAGTGCTGCCCAGGCGGATTATCACCGACGGGGCAAGGCGGTGCAACCGCAGCGCTTCTGCCGCGGTCAAAATACCCAAGATTGCACCGCCAGCCTGTTGGCGGTGCAATCGCCAAAACAGCCCTGGCGGTCTTTGACCGCCAGGGTTGTAATTACCCCCTATATGTTTTCAAATATAACTAATGTTTATCTAGTTTTGTATTATAAATTTTAACTTTCTTCTTTTTTATTGGTCTTGTTCCCTTAACTCTTTTTCCCTCACTTTTTCCTTTTTTCCTTGTTTACCACCCAATACTTTTAAAATGTTAAACAGCTTTCTCCTTTCTTTTTCTCATCCCCTGTACACTTAAAATGTTATCTTTGAGGTTAACATTAATTATTGTTAATATAAGTTTCGTATGTTTCTGATTTCAATAAAGCTGGTTTACCCTATAAAAAAAGCCCAGGATAAGCTTTGACTATGTCTTCTTATCTCTGTCTTGCTTGGAGTCCTGACTAATACCATGAGGATGTAGGGTGAACTGTTACTAACGCCTCTCTGTGGCAGCCTACTTAGACTGAGGAAGACTTGTCTTTAATGCATCTTTAACACACTCACTTTGCTAAATATAACAACTTCAGATTCCTGATAGTAAGTTTGTAGTTGTCCAAGGATGTCTTGTATCCAAATTCTCAGACAGTGTGAGCATAAATAAATTTGAAAACTGGGGTTAACAAGGTGGGGCAGACTAAGGGCCATATGTACGAAAGCTTTTTCCCATAGACACAGAATGGGTAAAATCCTTTCGTACATCTGGCCCTAAGTTCCCTAAAGAGGACTTCCAGAAAGACTAAGGACATGGAGACTGCATAGTTCATTAATATATTGTAGATGTCCCACACACCATTCTGTGCAGTACATTGACTGTAGTGCACTTGTAATACGGGGAATGTTTTTTGACAGAAGATAACGGTAGCAAGCAGACCAATGTGTACCTACTTACTAGAGACAGTAAAGACACAGTGTCTCATTTCTAATTTAGGAAGAAAAACAGTCTTGGTTTATGGTACTTCTTTTAGAAAGATTTTCCAAATTAGATTGAACAATTTGAAAGACTGCATAGCTGGTCAAGCAATGGCCCCAGGAAGGTATATATCAATGCACAGCAATTTAAAATGTTACTCTCTGTTCCACTTCAGTTTAGTTTCCCAGAATTCACTTTGCGTGGGTCAAAATTAAGTAAATTTAAAAGCACAAGACTGGCTTAGATGGGCACTGGGGACATTAATAATTTTGTCTCTTTCCTTGCAGAGAGCAAAATGTGCTTTGGTAATAACATTGACTCCTTTTTCTCTGTTGCAGGTACTTTGTGTAAAAATAAAAATTCCATTATTTTCTATGGAGTAAGGCTCTTTTTATTTAAAGAATTCATATCTTGACTTGTGGATGTTGGATTTTTGTTGTTTTGGTCTTGTTTGATTTAGATAAATATTGTCTATTTTTCTAAACTGGGGTGGTGTCCATTTTGTAGTGTTTTCATTGTATTACTGTGTGTGTTGACACAAGTTGCTTTGGAGATAAGCCCGACTGCTTGTGCCAAGCTACCAAGGGTGTGAGCAGAGATTGTCTTTGGAGTGTAACTCCCTTACCCTGACTAGAGTGAGGGTCCCGGCTTGAACAGAGTGACAGTGACTGCAGACCAGAGACCCCATTTCTAACAGGATCCATGGCATTTGACATAACTTGTTTCAATTGAATAATAAAGCCTATAGCTTTCATCCCTGGCTTGTCACCATAACCCACTCAAGCCTGCTATATTCCACAGAAACTGTTCCGCAAGGCAGGTGTTGTTTATAGTCCTTAAATTACAAATATGTACAAAATTACACTTGGCAAAGCAATATGCACCCCTTCTTAAAACAGTATAACGAGGGTTCACATTTGTAAATCATCTATCCCAGGGGTTTGCACAATCTTCTCCAAAACCCTTGCCTTATATAGTGATCTGCAATATTCAAGCTTTAACACCATGTAACAACAATCCGCCCTTACGGACTTATTGTTTTCAACATACTTTTAATAAATAAAAGAGGCCTACTGCTTTTTTTCATAACTTTTCATAACAAACAGATCATGCCTATAGCCTTGATCAATGGCATGTCACTACAACCACGTCAGTCCTGCTGTCTTGAGAGTAAGCTTTCCAACAGGGATAAAGTGCACCCCAATCGCTGCTTTTCAGCAGAAACAATGAATATCTGCCCAATCATAATCTGTATTCCAGGGAATTAACATTTGGGTGCCTGACTAAGTAATCATTAAATTACAAACACATACATAATTACAGTTGGAAAAGTAATAAATAACCCTTTCTAAAATGGTATAACAATGATTCTCAATGGGAATCATTCTATCCAGATGGTTTCTCACAAGGGATAAACAACACCAAAACTGTTGCCTAATTTGGTTATATGTAATATTCCTCGTAACAACATTTATGCCTACAAGTTTTGCCCCAGAGAAATAATAGTCCACCCTTAAAGGCCTAACGGGTTTAACAAATGCTCATTACAATAAGTCAGGCCTACTGCCTTTTTCGTAATTTTCCATAGTAAAACAAGCCTATAGCCTTGAGCAATGGCTTGTCACCATAACCAACTCGGTCCTGCTGTGTTGAGAATAAGCTTTCCCACAAGGCAAAAAGTATAATACAAGCACTCTTTTAGCAGAAGGAAACAATTTCTGCTCAATCAAAATCTGTACTCAAGAAAGTCAACATTTGAGCGGAGCCGAAGACCCTCTCTCAGTAATGCTCCTTAAAGGTTTTTTTTCTATTCATACAATTGATAGAGCGTAAATTTTAGCTCTGCCCCTCGTGTCATTGAAGTTATTAGACTGTGACAAGTTTTACCTCATAAACTTAAATGAGAGAAAAACTAACATAGAAAGCTGCACTGACACACATTTTAAATGTTAGGATATGTTATCACAACTTCTGAAGCACACGTCTACCCTGGTGAGTACGAGAGGGAGGCCAGTTGTTAAATAGCCAGTTTTGAGCTCCTTTCTAACAGCGATCAGTACAGGTATAGCTCTGATGTGTGAGTGAAGGCTATTCCAGAGCTTAGTGGTTCCTGTGATAAAATAATCATATAACGTATAGATAAAATGTGCATTTATCTGTATTTCAAAGCTCAACATAGGTGCCTTTCTAATTGAATCACATGCTAGAAGGTTAAAGTTCATGATAAAATGTAATTTAGACTCTAAACTAATAGCATTTGTGGAAACAAACGTAGTTTTCATGTGATTTTTGAAAGATTAATGACTTCGAAAATATGTGCAAATGAGAAAAATTTAGTTCTTTGTTATACCTAATGTAATGCAAGAGCAAAGCTTTTCCAATTTAAATTAAATGCTTTTCTAATTTTTTTCCGAACATCTGTTTATTGGTATTTTCAGTGTATTATAACATTCAGATTTACATCAGCAGTAGGATAACAAATTTGTGCAATTACTAATTAACTGTAAACACAACGAAGAACGGTATGTGTCAACTAGCTGATAACTAGTTTTCCAGTCAAAGTGTTTAGCCACAATGTGCCCCAATTTCACATAGTGTAGGGTTAACGGACATAACAATTCTGCAGAGAGGATTCATAGAATAGAGCTTTAAAGCCTGCAGACGCCCGGAGGGAAAACAAATATCTACCTGTCTCTTCAAACCATGCCGGAGGATCAACACGTTCGTACAATGTTTCGCTGGCAGAGATATAATTTAAGCAAACCACAGATAACAATAAGAACATGAACAGCCGTTGGAGTGCTACTTATACAGTCTATAAGTTGTGATTTAAGCATGCCACCATAGGTGCGGGAATCCCGCTGCGCCATCCATTCATACCAGTATAGGACGGGGTTGCATACAAGCCATAGACACTTGCAGCCCTGGCAACAACTAGCCCCCTCTTCAGAACCGAGACTGGGCCTGCCTCTCAGGCACCAGCTTCCCCCCACTCACACTCCCACTCCCGAAGCAGACGTACGCCCACCCCAGCAGCTAGGCTAATTCCTCCGCATCTGAGCCCTGTCTCACATCCCGCAGACAGGACACCATCTCCTCCCATCTGTCTGATAACGGATACTTGCGTAGCCCCAGTGCGTCTTCTCGCCTCAACGCCACTCCCTCCGCTGCTGCCCACACCCCGAATTAATATTTCCAGGCCTGTTCAGCCGGTGGGTCAGCTGACTTCCACCTGTGGGTTATCAGCCGCTTAGCCGCTATCAGGCCCAGGTCCAGGAATCGCGCCTCAGCTCTATGCTGCCTACCCCTAGGAAAGAGGCCCAGCACACAGACCTCCCAGGTGAATGGAACCGGACATGACATACACTCCGATAGGCAGCCCACCACCGCCCTCCAGAAGCGATGCAAGGACGCACAGGACCATAACATGTGCAACATGTTGGCATCCATGGAAGAACAACAAGGGCATGCCGCATCTTGGTGAGCAAAATACCTGTTCACTCGGGCCGGAGTAAGATAGGCCCTGTGGATGATATAGAAATGGATCAGGTGAAATCTAGAGTTGCGGGGCACATTAACATGCCCTGAGAGAGCTAACCTCCACTGCGTGTCCATAACTGAAGTGGACGCATCCCTGTCCGATGCCGCACGCAGTGCATCGCATTCCAGGGCTGTGTGTATGCGCAACACGTCACTAAACCAACTAATCAGGTGCTTCCCTTGCCCTATCACCTGTATGTACTGTACCAGCAAATGTGTGGGAGGGGCCACTGATATGTCACCCCACCTAGATGGTAAAGACCTCAACAGTGAATTGTATAATAGGAACTGTCCTGCAGGCAGCCCCGACTCCTGAACCAGTGTAGGAAACTTAATCAGCCTGCCATCATCATAGAGGTCGGCCAGCGTACATAACCCTGCCGCATGCCACGCACGTAGCTCTGGACCTGACGTAATCTTGGTGCCACGAGGCGTACCCAGGAACGCCAGTGCTGCAGCAAATGGAACCACCCCATCTGGTAAGGCGCAGGGACCTGCGATAACAGCTATAAGCCACTTTGAGGAATATTTGTCCCAGTGATACCCCGCGCGTAAGTGGGTGAAATAGGTGCGAAACCTGCACGAGGGACCAATGGCCTTCCGTGGTCGCCGTTTCTGTGAGATGAAGACCCGCCAACCACTTAGATACCCACTGGAGCTGAGAGGCCAGATAGTAGTGCTCCAGGTTAGGGATCGCCAGGCCACCTCTCTCTAACGGCAAGTACAGCTTTTTCAGCGCGACCCTGCATCGCCCCCCATTCCAAATTCATTCCCTCAACATAGATTCCAGTTTCCTGAAAAAGCTGGGGGGGATATAGTGCGGGAGGTTAGAAAAGTAATATAATAGGCGTGGTAAGACTATCATTTTTAGCAACGCTATCCTGCCTGCCACCGACAGCAGCATCGTTTGCCAAAATGCCATTTGAGATTTGATTGAAGATACCGCTTTCCCATCAACCAGGTCTCCCTCACAGTGGTAAATACGGATGCCTAGGTACCTGAAGGTGAGTGGTTGCCATGGGACTGTACTCCCAGCAAGGCAAAGCTCTGGATTTGGAAGTGTAGAATCAAAAGGGAAGAGGCATGATTTGGACCAATTAACTTTGAGGCCAGACAGCGAAGCAAACTTCTGGGGGGATTTGCGTTACATCCCTAAAATACAACAAAAGGTCATCAGCGTACAGCGATGCCACATGCAGACCATCCCCCAGGGTAATACCCTAGTCAGAGCCCCTATCGCACACGACCACCGCCAGTGGCTCCATGGCTAGGGAAAAAAGCAGTGGGGAAAGGGGGCAACCATGCCTTGTACCTCTGCACACCGTGACGGGCTCTAATATAATGCCCCCCATCTTAACCCAGACCTGAGGACTAGTATATAGCAACTTAACCATCCGAATAAAGTGGGGCCCAATGCCAAACTGCCGCAAGACCCTGAAAAGATAAGGCCACTCTAGGGAATCAAATGCTTTCTCCAGATCAAGAACAAGGCATCCCGCCCATGGCCAGTCTCGTCTCGCATAATGCATGATGCGAAACAGTCGCCTGATATTGTGTGACGTATCCCTCGCCGGCACAAATCCGTTTTGATCCGGGTGCACCAGGCCCGCTGTTATAGGTGCAAGTCACATTGCTAGCGTTTTGGCCAGTATTTTATAGTCCGTGTTGAGCATTGCTAGCGGCCGATACGATCCCAGCTCTACTAGGTCCTTGCCAGGCTTGGGAAGGGACACAAGCAGCGCCTCCCCCTGAGATGGCGTCAAACAGCCCCTCCGCACTGCCTCCTCATAAACACGGAGTAACTTGGCGGCAAAAATTAAATTAAATGCCTTGTAAAAGTCAGCCAGCAAACCATCCGGACCCGGCGTTTTACCAGACGACAGTTCAACAATACTGGCCTATATCTCAGGGAGATCAAGAAGCTCCTCCAATGCACTCCCTTGGTCCACCGTCAGTTGCGGGAGTTCCACACTGGCAATGAACACAGTACAAGACCGTTCAGAGGAACTCACCATTGAGGCGTACAGGACCCGGTTATGCTGCGTAAACGCAATGTGTATTTTTCCCGGCGTATGCAACAGACGCCCAGACTCCGAGCGGACCTCCATAATCGGGACATGGTCACGGTCACCTCTGACCAGCCAGGCCAGAAGTTTGCCCGACTTGTCTGCTGAGGCGTGTGATCTCGCTGAGTGCGCAGCATAATTCAGACAACGCAGCCGTTCAAGCAGGAACAGACGCTCAGCTCGAGCCCTGGCCAACCAGGCCTCTACGGTAGGGCTCCGGGCAGCTTCCCTCTCTGGGCGCAGCGATTCGCGCTCTATATGAGCTAGGTCATGTTCGATCGAGCGGCGCAAATTCCACTGAGTCCCCATACAGTGACCTCGGATAAAGACCTTGAAAGCATCCCACTCCAACAAGCCCGTAGAGGCAGTACCATCATTATGCTAAATAAATTCAGGGATCGCGGCTTCCAGTGATGCTTTAAAAGCCACGTCCTCCAAGAGCTCAGGTCGGAATTTCCAGGTAGGGACAGCCAAGGGGGAGAAATCCCGACCCAATCGTACAATCTGTGGGTTGTGGTCCAAGTGCGTGCGCCCTAAGTAATCTGCACCTGCAACCGCAGAGGTCAGGTTCCGCATACAGAGTGTTCTATCAAGTCTTACATGGAGGGAGTGCGGAGCAGAATAGTACGAGTAAACTCTGTCTGCAGCATTTCGCTGCCTCCAAATATCTATCAGGTGCCACTGTTGCGTCCAATCTACCAACCCACGTGCGGCTACCACCGCAGGAGACGTAGGCAATGGGGGGAAGGAACGTTCTAAATCAATGTCAAGCAAACTTTTAAAGTCCCCTCCCAATAACCAGGGGTAGTCGCTCCAGCCCGCTAAGTGGTGGGATAGATTGTGTAGAAAAGAAGTCTGATCTACATTTGGCACGTATATAGAGCCCAACACTATGGCCCGACCCGCAAGTCGGCCACGGACCAGAGCAAATCTCCCTTGTGAGTCTATGATCTGCTCCTCTGCTACAAAAGGGACACCCGCTCTAATCCAAATCAGGACACCACTGGCATAAGTGGAATGTCCTGTTGCATATAGTTGCTCCCTCCAGCGCTGCTTCAAGCGAGGGAGCTCTGAGAGTGCCAAATGGGTCTCCTGCAAAAAAGCAAGGTGGACAGAGTGCCTTTTAAGATATGAGTAAATGGAGTACCATTAACTCCAAGAGGGAGGTTTGCAGCATTGCCGAGTCCTCCAAGTAGGCCCCTGCAGGGCCTAGAAATGTTTGTCTGCAGTGGCAGGCGTTACAGACGGGCACTCCTGAAAGCCCAACTCCGAGAGTACCAGAAGGGACCTATTCTTTATCACCCACGTTGTAGCTGGCAGTAATTTCGACAACCTGCCACTTCCGATGCCGGTTAGAACAACGCCACACCAGGTCTTCAGACAGGGCTGGGCCCACTTGCTTGTGCCTCCGACACAGCGCTGCGCAGCAGCACGAGCATCCCAGCCCACAGCTGCTCCTCTGCCTTCCTCCTGCCCCTTCAGGCCACTGCACACCAATGTCAGGCCTCTGAGGCCGTCAGCAATCAGTTCAGCCAGGGGCAGATCAGAAGCCCAATCCATGCGGCCAGCAGGCCCAGCTCGCGGGCGCACCCGACAGGAAGCCGGCGCCCCCCACCACGTGTCCGCAGGATCCTCCTACTGCTCTTCACCCCCAATGGGGCACTACCTCTCCAGGGTGCCCCCCACAGGTCAGTGTCCGTGGCCGGGCCTCAACGCGCCGCACACGCATGGCGCTGCAAGTCCGCGCCCGTCACTCACTTGAGCCAGCTGATCCACGCAGTCCCGGCCCGATTCCGCTCCACACCACGCTGGGGAGCCGGCACCGAGCTCCGCTGCTGCCCGGGGCCTCACAGCTGCCCGGCACCTTACTTAGCAGGTGCCGCCGGCCGTCAAACCCCCATGTGGCGTCGGATTAGCCGGGCGGGACGCGGAGCTCTCTTAGCTTGGGACCGCCATGAACGCCCGCTTGGCCACGCCCCCCATGAAATGCTTTTCTCATACTGATTAAATATTATTAATGATGAATGTATAAGTTTACATATTATGTGTTTTCTACTAAAACAGTATTAATTGAGTGCATTTAAATTTTTTGTTGTATTAGCATAACTGAGGTCTATAGAGCTTACATTTTGCAGTATTTTAAAAGTGTTGTATTCTTTTTCATAACGTGACGTTTTTTTCAGATTTCTTTCCCATGAGGGACAAAGTTTTTTAAAAGTCTATTGTTTAAACCGTGAAAGTTGTCCTTGAAAATAACATAATGCAGGAACATGGACTGAAATCGTCATTATACCCAGAAGCACCACCTTGGTGTCTAACTCCACCACAATGTGCAGCATGAGTGTGAACCGGCGCCAAATAGGCTTTTATATTGGGACAGTACCAAAGAACATGGTGGAAGGAACCTACAGGGTTGCCACAGTGTGTGCAGGTAGGTGAGCTTCTACACCCCATCCTCCAGAGCCTATCCAGGCTATAATATAGACAGTGATAATATGAAAATTGAATGAGCCATATACTAAAGGTTATGCCAGGGTACGTGCCTCCCCAGTCCTCATGGTCGAGTTCCCCCATATCCATTGTCTAGTCTTTCTGAGATTTAGGAGACGGACTGGGGCATTGAGGAGAAGGGAGCAGGATAATCATGAAATTCCCTGCCAACCCAAAGGTCCCATCAGCACCTTCAACTCCAGGGGGTTAGTGTTGGGGACCTTAGGCCGTAAGTAACTCTTTATATGTATCAAGGGCATGTCACACTTGTATGTATTTAAAGAGATGCCCGACTGAATTCTTTTTACACTCAATACATCAAAACTCACTGACTCATTCCTAGAAGTTGTGACAGAATCCCTTGTTTGCAGGAGGCTGCCACCTGGCTTGTGCTTGGCTGAAACAGTGATTCAGAAAGCAGGCCATCTCCAGTGACTGTTGCATCTCTTACTGTCCAATATGCCTCCTCAAGTTAAAAACCTAGCTAAAACCCCAGCCAGTCATTTACCGAAGGTGATTAGAGCCCTGGTTTGGCTGGACCAGTTTGGAATTATGTTCAAATGCGCCACAAGACAGATTATTAGACACATTTGTAAAGCCTTTACTCTGGCAGGTAGATTAGAAGGTCCCTTAACACTACTTTTGACTTGTCGGTAAGGCATAATGTGAGTTTTACTGCAACAATGTCCTTGGCAGAATAGATTAGGACAGGTGCCAGCATGAAAGGGTGGGTGCAGGGTGAAGAACTGTACACTGATTATGTTCTGCTGTTTGTGAGAGAGCCTGGAAGGTCTGACCTGGGAGTCCTGCTGCAAATTATTTTATCTTTGGAGCCATCACCAGACTTAATATAAACAGAGCTAATTAATCTGTAAATCAACTAGGTGATCATCTGCAAGACATTTGTTGGGCTCAGGATCTACAGGTGGTTAGAGATGGGCTCAGATAATTTAGGGGTTTACCTCATGCAGGACACTTATATAGCTTGGGCCAGGAACATCCAACCACTAACTGACAAATTACTTGGGAACATTAAGGTTTGGGCGGCAGTCTCACTGTTGCTGTTAGGGAGATCAGAGATCTTTAAAATGGTGGCCTTGCCATGCTTATTATATTAGTGTGACGCTGCAAAGTCTGACGGCGCCTCATTTATGGGCTTTGGTCAGATTGGTGGTCCACGTCTCGGACGGCCATTTCTGACGCATCTGCTTTTTGGCTAACTCTCCCCTTGGGCACTGTTTTATGTTGTCCCCGCTCTTTGCCCTCTTTAGTTGCTTACCTGTTCTTGCTTTTCTCTTTTCTTCTTTTTTCTTCCTTTTTTTCTTTCTTCTTGCCTTGGCCATTTTTCTTCTTCCCAAGTGTTTGTGTTGTACTTTTCCCTTCATGCTTTGCTCACTACCTTTCTATACAGTAGCTATTTTTCCATTCACCTGAATGTGGTCTTTCCCAATCCAAGATGGTGTTTTCATCATTTGCTGCATGTCACTTCCTGTTTTTCAGTATATAAGCACAGTTGGTTTTCTGTTCCTTGCATGGCTGTGCTCCTCGCTTCCGAATCCTGTGATTTTGAACTTCTCCTGTTCTTTTTCCGCCTGCAGTTTGTTCCAGTTCTTTTTTGCACCTTTGTTCTTCTTTTTCAGGAGTCCTTGATTCTGCGTTTTTTCCCATGTTGTTGTTCTTTTCCTCTGGGACTTCTTCTGGAAGTTATGGCCTGCTTGGTGTTATATTATCAGCAGAACCATGGCTACTAGAAAGGGTCGCCCCTACCTTGCTCAATCCAGAACAACCAAGAAACCAAGTGGTGTCCAGAGACTGGCTGATTATAGCGGTAAGAAGCACTCAAGTTGTGACAAGTAGCTGCAAAATTTCCCCTTCGAGACACTGTATAAATTCTCCACACAAATCAAGTTAATTTTAAGAAGATTTCTCCTGAACTAGGGTCTTCCTAGAATAGCTTTATTGAAATGCTTTAAATCCACATATGATGGTGGGGTGGTGGTGTCAACATCATGTCTTATTACAGAGTGACCAGTTAGTGATTCTCAACGAGTGGTGGTATGACTCCAAGGGTATGACTGTGGCTTTGCATCTGAAAAGTGGAAGATGCAAGGAGTCTAAATATTACACTCACTCTGTGGAGAAGTGATTAATCCCTCTCTTACCCACAGTCACCCTCTGGATATTCAAAAGCTGAAGGGACACAAGTAGAGTTCTGGGTGGGGAAGAGTTTAATGAAATAAACATCATTGTGGGGCGGAAGAAGGCTCTCCCAGGTTGAGGGATGTGATGTGGGGCACAGTGAATAAATCATTTGCTGATTTACAAGAAGAAAATGACCTCCATCAGAGTCAATTATTCCACTACCTTCAGGACTGCCATGCCACTACTTCCTATGTATCTGACCTGGAGGAACCCCCGGATATCAGTCTATTGGAGGCAATGTTATTGATGAATGAGGTGAAGGATCATAACAGACTTCTATGATCAGTTGTGACATGCTTGGGAACATGATTTGGAACTTTTTTCCGATGAGGACTGGAGGGAGGCCAGAACATCCACATAAGATTCTGCCATTGCATCACAATTTGAGTTAATGAAACTACAGTACCTACATCGTCCATACCCCAGACGAGAAAGGCTGTGGAAGTTTGAAGTGATAGCTTCTCTGCTTTGCCTGAGATGAGATCTTGTTCGAACAAAATGGAGCAACAAAGTAATTACTCCTTTCTTGGAGGGGGGAACCGCTCCTCTTTGAGCAAGTAGTTGGGCTGAAGACTACCTTTAGACCAGAAGATCTGCATTCTACATATTAATGTTGACACAAATAGATAAGCTATGGTGTTTCTTCGTGAGAACAGGCATTTGCTAGGTTCTGGAAGAAGACAAGACCCCCCTACACACACACACACACACACACACACTTGAGGGATGGAAAAAGGACTCAGCCACTGCCTTGAGCAACCTATTTATTGAGCTATGAGGAAGAACTGGTACCACAATCTTGGCATCACATTAGGTCCAAGAGGGCACAAGGCCTGGTCGGTAGACTATGAAGTCTGTAGTTACAGAGATACTAAGTAGAAGTCATACTGTGCAAAACTTAGAAATTTTATAATGATTGCTGTTATGGGAGATGTTATGATATATTGCCTCAGCCTTTGGTTGTATATTGTTTCTCTTTGTTGGAATGATAATCAATAAAATGTTTATAAAAAATATTAATTTGACTTGGATTATTAATTACTTTCACAATGTGATATATGTCATGCTATTTACGTGCAGGGCTGTAGGTTTATCTTATCATACAAGAGCATCACCACCATGTGCAATTCCATTGGCATAGACATCCTTTCATCCTTTGCATCTTTCAGGATGTCAGTCATACACAACAGAGGCAAAAAGTTAGGTGATAAGGGTGTTGCTCCTAGGTTTACTTCAGAATGACCGAAGTCCAACAGATGAAAGAATTGAAGCAGTGGAAAACGGGGCAATGGATAATCACAAAGCTACACAGCTAACCACCCTGGGTGTAAGGGCAGTTCTTAATTTGTGGTTGTTGTTTCCAGTGCTGAGCACCAGCACTTATTTTTGGTGACCACCACTTATTTTTCTGGCTTTGGCATTTACTGGAGCAAAAGACACATATGGGAAAGACCGAGGAAGAGAGAAACGAAAAAGCATCACAAAAGGAGAAAGCAGAAAGCTGCAAGAGTGAGCTGAAGGGGCAGGGAGTGGCTGTAAAAGGATACAAGAGGCCCGAGTTGGCTTCAGGATTACATTGCCTCAGTATTCTGTGTTCGCACATTCAGTTGCATCAGCCACATATTTAAGAGGAGGGCTTAGGGCATTGGCGCATTTTTATTTACAAATTAAGCACTGGATACGGTATTTCCGTTTACAGTACACTTGTGGGTCACTAGTAGCAAAGAATATATAATCTCACTAGCTCCTTGCCTGGCAATGATTCATGGCTGTATTGGTTCTCCTCTTCGGTTAGTTCATCCAACTTATCTGCATCTTTTACTTTTGTTATTTTTTCATTTTAACATGTAGACCTCCCTGAAACTCCATTATATATGTTACTCATATTTCTTTATCGACTTGCATTGTAGATCACAACCATCAATTGCTGAACCTTAGTCTCCAATGCTTGCCAAACACTGTTATCCAGGTTGGTCAATGTCAGCTCGGATGACCTCAGTGTCCACAGAGGATTGCGGTAAGCTTGTTGTTACTTTTGGGGTCCAGGTTTAATTGTATTTACTATTTATTAATCCTACTTGCTGATCTCTACCGCTTGTTTGTACTCACTTAGCCTTTGCTCCTCGTATAATCTAAAAGGGAATGAGAGGAAAAATCTGCAAGCCACCATCGATTTTGCTGATACTCGACTTGCAACAGCAAGCCTACTTCAAATTTGTGATAACCCTTTCCAAGCATTAATTGAGAGAAATTAATTGTACCATATTTTGAGAGCAACCTTAATTTCAGAATGCAAATGTTACAAGGAGACAATTTGGCCTCTCCCAGGAAGATCATTAAGGCTCTGTCAAAGGAAGAGCCTTTCCTATCTGTTCTGTACATGCAGGAGGCCACAATCGGACCTTAGAACACCACCCATGAGCACAACGTCGGTGCTGAGGCTACTCACCTTTTCAACACTGGGGCAACACAGGTCAGCTGCCTTGTGTGTTTCTGCTTTGGCCATGGTCAGCTGGCCTGTTTTATTGTAACATTAAATAACCCAGATCAGGGATGACCAGGACATAAGAATGATAATGACATATAACAAAGAACATAATGAGATCTCGAACATTCTGAAAAGACATTGGAATCTATTATACAATTACTCAGATATTGGACCTCTGGTGGGAACAGGACCAAAGATTACTTACAAGAAAGCACCTTCTACTAAAGATCAACTTGTGAAAAGTCACTTTGTTGAACAGTACACAAACATGGTTAAAGAAAGAGAACACAGGATTTTTTAAATGTTTGAAGTGTAAAGCCTGTCAAATTGGCGAAAATAGAAAAACAGTAAAAGACACTTTGGGTTATACTTTTAAGATCAATCAAAAAATAACCTGTGAGACAGCATATGTGGTGTATGTATTGAAATGCGGGTGTGGCTTGAAATATGTAGGCAGCACAAATTGAACGAATATTGGAACATATTAGAGCTGCCAACAATAGTGACTTATGTTATGCAATGGTAAAACAGCATAGGCAGTGCCATGAAAAACATTGGAAGACAATGCGATATTTTGGAATAGCGCATAACCCCGAAAATGAAAGAGGGGGTAATAAAACATTAAAATTTAGTCGTCTGAAATCAAGATATATCATTAAATTAAAGACCAAGACTCCATTTGGGTTGAATACAGATGAAGAACTTTTTGTACATTTATGAGGAAGATATACATGAATTAATTTTGACTAAATGCTAAAAAAAATAGGAAAAAATATGTATAAATTGTAAATACTAGTGCCTAAAAGAATGAAAATCACTGTTTTTAATTGTCATTGGGTTTATATGGGAACAACATTGTCGTCCACTCCCACACTTGTATGGAAATATGCTCTATTAAGAGTATTTACCACTATATAATCAATAATGATGGATATACAAGAAGGAGGAAAATTGCTTTGATATAATATTGATGGTAGAAGAAATTAAGGATGTTTACAGTAGGAAAAGGTATCAATGATAATGGACATTGGGCCACATATTTATGATTAAACGTCAACTTCCTTTTCGTTTTGCTGTGTCCTAATAATATGCCATATACAAATATCAATTATCAACAATACAAAAGCAATCCCGTGAATAAATTATAAATTATATAATATAGTACTAAATTGTAATAAAAAATGTAGAGAGTAATAGATTGAGACCCAAAAGATTTCAATAAAATGTTATATAAGGGCTGTATTATGAAACGTTATAAATAAATGGGTAAAAAGGAAAGTTATGGATAGCAGGATAATGTTAAAAAATCCATGTCCCATAATGCAACATTTTAGGTAATTAACAAGGAACTATATAAGTGTGGTGGATGGAGACAATGGTCACCTGTGATCAAGACCTGTTTGAGGTCGAAATGCGTTGGGTGGTGGAAGCACTATTCTATGAATACAACAATAAAAAACTGATAGAAGAACTTCCTGGAGTGCGATGGTAAACTTTGTTGAAGAATTTATGGGAGTTTTGGTCACTAACTCCTCCATCAGCACAGGCAGCAAGATCGTGCGATTTGGTATGTGGCCAATTGGTGACTAATATATATATATATATATATATATATATATATATATATATATATATACACACACATATATGTTTATATCATTTTTAGGTTTTAGAGTGGGTATGGGTTTTTGGGTGGTAAGGACATTTTTAGGGTTTAGGGTGAGGATAGGTTTTTAGGTGATAGGGGAACTTTTAGGGTTTAGGGTAGGTATAGGATTTTGGATGGTAAGGACATTTTTAGGGTTTAGGGTGGCTATGGGTTTTTGTGTGGTAAGGAAATTTTAGGGTTTAGGGTGGGTATAGGATTTTGGGTGGTAAGGGAATTTTTTGGGTTTAGGGTGGGTATAGATTTTTGGGTGGTAAGGGTATTTTTAGGTTTTAGAGCGGGAATAGGTTTTTGGGTGGTAAGGGAATTTTGGGGGTTTAGGGTGGGCATAGGTTTTTGTGTGTTGAGGGAAGTTTTAGGGTTTAGAGTGGGCATAGGTTTTTGGGTGGTAACTGGATTTTTAGGATTTAGGGTGGGTAAGTTGACTTTTAGGTTTTAGGGTGGGTGTAGTTTTTTTGGGTGGTAAGGGTGTTTTTAGGTTTGAGAGCGGATATAGGTTTTTGGGTGGTAAGGGAATTTTGGGGGTTTAGGGTGGGCATAGTTTTTTGTGTGGTGAGGGAAGTTTTAGGGTTTAGAGTAGGCATAGGTTTTTGAGTGGTAACTGGATTTTTAGGATTTAGGGTGGGTAAGTGGACTTTTAGGTTTTAGGGTGGGTGTAGTTTTTTTGGGTGGTAAGGGAATTTTTAGGCTTTATGGTGGGTATACCTTTTTGGGTGGTAAGGGAATGTTTAGGGTTTGGGGTGGGTATGGGTTTTTGGGTGATAAGGGGATTTTCAGGGTTTAGAGTGGTCATGGGTTTTTGTGAGTGGTAAGGGAATTTTGGGGTGGGAAAGGATTTTTTTTAGGGTTCAGGGGTTATTAGTTAAATATGTGTGTGTGTGTATATATATATGTATATGTATATATATATATATATATGTATATTTCTATAAATAGGTATTTATATTGTTAAAATATATATATTATTTATATTGTTATTATATATATATATATATATATATATATATATATATATATATATATATATTTTAACAATAAAAATACCTATTTATAGAAATATATATATATTACCTAATGGCAGTCACCACTAAGTTTTTATAGTTAGGACCATGTTTCTATAGAAAAAGCATTGTTGGACTTGCCTATATCTCTGGCACCGTTTGACAAATCTTCACAAATTTTTCAAAAATTCTTGTTGCACATGGAAAGTTTGGGGGTGATCCATCAAGTGGGGGTAAATCCATTCAGTAGTTTTTGAGAAATTTAAGGAAATCCAAATTTGTATATCTCTGGCCTCGACAACTTAGCGAATAATGACAAGCTTGTGCAGGGAAATGCACAGCTCTGATTGGCTGCCAACAGTTCAACCAGAAAGTGTTGGCAGCCATCTTGGGACTCGGCTTCAGCCAAGTCTCTAAAAAAAAAATTGATAAAAAAGAAAAGGGGCCAGGGAGGACTCATTCTGACCCCTTTGCTCTGGTGGAAGGGTCCCAGAGTCACCCTGCCAGGGCAAAAAAAACATTTGTTTTTACATTTTTTTGCTTCATATTTGCAGAAAAAAAAAACAAGTGTGGGCTGCCGCGCTTGTGTTTTTTTTTTAAGCTCCCCAGGTGGGCCAGGTCCTACGGGCCCTGATGGTATGTAGGCGATGGGTGTGGTGTAGCGGTGATAGAGGACACAAACACTGAGGTTAACTACCCTTTTATTGTTCTTGGCGGCAGTAAGGGGAAAATAAACTAGAATAGTCTGTTAGTAACTCATGGTTCTGAGTTTCCTTTTCCTTTTCTTCTCTTCCCGCTCTGGTCTCTATCCGTCTCAGATGGGGTTGTTTATTTCTTCCCTTTCTTTTCCTTTCCAGATGGCGTGTTCCGGTATCCTGGCGGCAGGTTTCCTCGGAAGAACACAAACAAGGTGGCAGCCGGTAAGTGGGGAGGGTAAACACTTGTTTGTTTCTGTATATAGGGGTATGTGAGAGGAGGTGAAATACGAAAGGGGGGGGTGTGATGGAGGGGTTACTCTATTCTTTTAGTGGGGAGGTGAGTGGGTTTCTTTTTCCTAGTGTCAACACAGTATACGTGAATATTATGGTGCTCAGGGAACTTATCCCACCTCAGACGCTCCCCTTTTAGAAATAGTCACCCTGTCTCCCTTCCTCCCCTTTCCACCCCTTTCTAATCCTCCCCTCGCTTCCTACCCTTCCCCTTCCCTGGGTTCTGCTGCGGCCCTTTACTAGAGCACGTACCTTGTCCAGCCACGACCCTCCTGGGCCGTGGCAGGCTGTCGCGTCCTTCGTCTCCTCTCGGGGTGGCTCTTCAGTCTTTTCTTCCCTCTCCCTTCCTTGGTGTCCCGGGTTGGCGCTTCTCTCCGTCTCTCCTTCTCGGTCCGGTTTGGCGCTTCTCCCGTCTCTTCTGCGTGGTCTGGCTTGGCGTCTCTCTCCTTCTCGCATTGGCGTATGGTCTCTCCCTCTGCCTCCGTATCGCGTCCCGAGGAGCAGTCCTGTCCCGTCCCGCTGCGTCCTTCTTCAATGTCGGCAACCCGGAACTCCGGGGCCGACTTCCGTCTCCTCCCCCACGCGTCTCCATGACGACGGGGTTGGAGACCTGGCGAGGCGTTCGAGGAGCGCCAGGATTTGGACTCTTGCGGCGCCCTCCTACACACCCCTTCCCATGAACGGGACTGGTATAGGCCAGAGGAGTCCGGGCAGCGGGAGAGGAAGTCTGCGGGACATTGGCGAGCCCCAGGGATATGGCGGATCTGAAAAGTAAAGGGTTGCAGTTCAAGGAACCAGCGGAGTACTCTGGAATTGGTGTCCTTATGGGAAGCCAACCACGTTAAAGGTGCATGATCGGTGTAGAGGATGAACGGACGTCCCAGGAGATAATACTGCAAACATTCGATTGCCCATTTAATGGCTAGACATTCCTTCTCTATAGTGGGGTAGTTCGTTTCCCTAGGCAATAGCTTCCTACTGATGTAGACTATCGGATGTTCATGTCCCTGGCGGTCAGGTTGTGCCAACACGGCCCCTAACCCGACATTGGATGCGTCCGTAAAGAGATGGAAAGGCCTGGTAAAATCGGGAAAACGTAACACTGGTTCAGTTGTAAGGGCTTCCTTGAGCCACTGGAATCCCTGAAGTTGGGAGGGGGAAAAAGGAGGTAGGACAGTCGGGTATTGTTTTTTTAAGAGGTCCGTAAGGGGGGCTGTTATAGTAGAGTATTGAGGGATGAACCTTCGGTAATATCCAACTAGCCCCAGAAAAGAGCGAAGTTCCTTCTTTGTGGTAGGAAGGGGAATCTGGCGAATGGTGGCTACTTTATCCTTTTGGGGACTTAACAGCCCATTCCCAATGACGTAACCTAGGTAGGCTATCTGGGTCTGACCTAGTACACATTTTCTCGGGTTGGCGGTAAGCCCTGCTGCGGACAGTGCGGAGAATACCTTTTCCAGGTGAAGGAGGTGGGTAGACCAGGTAGAACTAAAAATAACAATGTCATCAAGATATGCGGCTGTAAAATCATGGTAGGGTCTTAGTAGTTGATCCATTAGTCGTTGGAACGTTGCTGGGGCACCATGAAGCCCAAAAGGGAGCACCGTGAATTGATACAGACCTGAAGGGGATACGAACGCCGTTTTTTCTTTGTCAGTGGGTGCTAAGGGGATCTGCCAATACCCCTTTGTCAGATCAATAGTAGTCATATATCGGGCCTGCCCAATCTTCTCCAAGACTTCATCTACCCGAGGAATGGGGTATGTATCAAAAAGGGATATCTCATTGAGCTTCCGGAAGTCAATGCAGAAGCGGATAGAACCATCCGGCTTCGGCACTATGACAATCGGAGAACACCACGGGCTGGTAGATGTTTCAATGACTCCTAAACGCAACATTTTATCTATTTCCTCTTCTATGAGGGTTTTCCTTGCCTCGGGAATTCGATAAGGTCGTTGGCGTACTACTTTTCCTTCCGGGGTTCTAATGTGATGTTGGACCAGTTCTGTTTTCCCCGGTAGTTCAGAAAAGAAGTAGGCATGACGGTGGACTAACTCCGTCATTTGCCGGGTCTCTATCTTGGAAAGGGACTCATTGATTTTGGGGAGCTGTTGAGGGTCATACAGTGAGGTGGGGCACAATTCCAACCCTAAAGGTTGAGTCGGCGTGATCAGACATCCCCTCGCTAATGCTAAGTTATCGCTTGCGGGTTCTTCCCATTTTTTTAATAGGTTAATGTGGTAAATCTGGGTTCGTCTCGGATCATTACTTAATTCTAATAAATAGGTAACGGGGGTAACTCTTTTTAAGATTTTGTATGGTCCCTGCCATTTGGCTATTAATTTGTGCTCTGAGGTGGGCCTGAGGATTAACACCTTGTCATTGGGTTGTAAGGTCCTGAGTTTGGTACCCCGGTCATAGTAAGTTTTTTGGTTATTTTGGGCTTCTGTTAGATGCTGCCTTACGTCCTCCCATACTGATTGGAGTTGGGTTTTTAACTTATGGACATAGTCTAGGATAGGACGTTCTTCGTTATCCTCCTCCTCCCAGAGTTCCACTGCCATATCTAGAAGGTTTCTTGGTTGTCTCCCAAATACAAGTTCAAACGGGCTATGCCCAGTAGAGGATTGTTCGTGTGTCCTTATCGTGTACAATACTAAGGGAAGCTTCTGATCCCAGTCTTTACCTGTCTCATTCACCACTTTCCTTAAAAGGGTTTTTATGGTGCGATTATACCGTTCCACCAATCCATCCGTTTGTGGATGGTAGACAGATGTTTTTATCTGTTGAACCCCTAGGGATGTACAGATTTGTTTCATTAGCCCTGAGACGAATGGAGTTCCCTGGTCCGTAAGGAGTTCTTCTGGGAATCCCACCCAGGAAAAAAAGGATATCATAGCTTGTGCTACGTTTTTCGTAGTGGTGCTGGAAAGGGGAATGGCCTCGGGGTACCTACTTGCGTAGTCTACAAGCACGAGAATGTGGGTATGCCCTTTACTAGACGGTAAAAGAGGTCCTACTATGTCCATACCGACCCGTTTGAATGGTATGTCAATCAGAGGTAGGGGTCGTAACAGTGCTTTACGGAGGGTTCCTGGCTCCACAAGTTGGCACTTAGGACATTGAGCACAGTACCTTCTGATATGGGCATATACTCCCGGCCAGTAAAACCGCCTGAGTAAGTATTCTTCCGTTTTCTCCCTACCACAATGTCCTCCCCCCGGTTGGTTATGGGCTAGGAAGAGTACCTGGGTTCGGTAAGGTTCGGGAACGACAAGCTGTCTTTTCTCCCCATTTGTTTTGGTGGTGACCCTATATAACAAGTCTTTTGAGGTCAAGAAGTAAGGACCTACCTCTCCAGTTGAGGCGGTTTTAGCATTCTTCCAAGCATGTTCCAAGGTGGGATCCTCGTGCTGACTCATCCTAAACGATATGGGGGCTGCGTCTAGAAGGCCACGACTCCTCCTTTGTTGTGTTGGTCATGTTGCCAGGCGTACTTCTGTTTCTCCGTTCTCCTCTCTTTTCGTGTTAACTTCCGTCTGGTGGGATGACTAGGTATAGCATCATCTCGGAATGGCGCATCACCCCACCAGTTGTCCACTGGATTTTTCTGTCTGGTCCTGTCTAAAAGGTCGTCGAATCTTTGATAGTCCGTTCCTATTACACATTCTTCTATTAGGTTGTCCATGAGCCCCACAGGAAGACTGTCGATATGTCCGTCCCAGCCTATGTCTATGTTGAGAAGCGGATACTGGGCTCGATCTCCATGGACACAGCATATCGTAACCCATTGGTCCTCAGAGGGTGGTATATGGTGAATCAGACTACGTCGGACTACTGACTGACTACACCCGGAGTCAATTAAGGCCATAACAGGTTTTCCGTTGATCATCAGGGGGTATTTAAAGGACACGTCACTCTTTCCTAGGCATAAGACTCTGCCTCTGGTTACGCCTATCTCCATTGGTTCTATACCCTCCTGCTTTCTGGGACATCCACGGGCGATATGGCCCCACTCCCCACAGTTGAAACATTGGGGTTGCTGCATTGGGCTTCTCTCCGGGTTCCGAGATAGGCCGGTCTCTTCTGTTGTTCGTCGCGTGTGGAATTGAGTAGGAGGTATTGGTGGCTTCCCCATGGGGCGGACGGGTTGTGGTTTACCCTCTCCTGATCTGTGATAGGCACAAGCTAGATCAACCGCTGTCTCAGTATCTATATTGGGGTGTTGTCGGATCCAGTGTCGGGTATGGGGCGGTAGGGAATCTAGATATTGCTCCAGAATAATAGCCTTAATTATGTCCTCATGTTCCGTTCCTAGTGGCCCCAGCCACTTCAACCCCAGATCCTTCACTCTGTAATAGTATGTCTGAGGGTCTTCATGGGGTCCCCACTTTACTTTCCGGAATCTAGTTCTATAATATTCGATGTCATGTAAGACTCGTTCCAAAATACTCTTCTTTATCTCGGCATACGGGGTAACACCTCCTGGATTTGCGGCCTGATAAGCGGATTGGAGGGTTCCTGTCAGGAGGGGAGCTATATACTGACCCCACCTCTCTTCCGGCCATTGAGCACTTGAAGCGACTCTTTCAAAGTTCGTAAAAAACGAGTCGGGGTCTTCTCCTTCCTGGTATTTTTGTAGGACGGAACTTGGCACATTGGGATGTACCTTACTTGCAGCTATAGTGTCGGTCAGCTTTTGTATGGCAGTCTCATAGACTAATTGATTACTGGCCATAATGGTGGCTTGGCTTTTCAATGCCGACTGTAGGGCCTCCCTATCCTCCTTGGCCTCTCGTTGCTGGGCTTCCCAGACTAGCTGTAGATGGCGCTGTCCTTCGGCCAGCTGTTTAATCATTTCTTCAAGACTGGGCTTGTCCTCCATTATCCCGTACCCGTCAAATCCCACTTCTGACACCACTGTAAGCGATGGGTGTGGTGTAGCGGTGATAGAGGACACAAACACTGAGGTTAACTACCCTTTTATTGTTCTTGGCGGCAGTAAGGGGAAAATAAACTAGAATAGTCTGTTAGTAACTCATGGTTCTGAGTTTCCTTTTCCTTTTCTTCTCTTCCCGCTCTGGTCTCTATCCTTCTCAGATGGGGTTGTTTATTTCTTCCCTTTCTTTTCCTTTCCAGATGGCGTGTTCCGGTATCCTGGCGGCAGGTTTCCTCGGAAGAACACAAACAAGGTGGCAGCCGGTAAGTGGGGAGGGTAAACACTTGTTTGTTTCTGTATATAGGGGTATGTGAGAGGAGGTGAAATACGAAAGGGGGGGGGTGTGATGGAGGGGTTACTCTATTCTTTTAGTGGGGAGGTGAGTGGGTTTCTTTTTCCTAGTGTCAACACAGTATACGTGAATATTATGGTGCTCAGGGAACTTATCCCACCTCAGACGCTCCCCTTTTAGAAATAGTCACCCTGTCTCCCTTCCTCCCCTTTCCACCCCTTTCTAATCCTCCCCTCACTTCCTACCCTTCCCCTTCCCTGGGTTCTGCTGCGGCCCTTTACTAGAGCATGTACCTTGTCCAGCCACGACCCTCCTGGGCCGTGGCAGGCTGTCGCGTCCTTCGTCTCCTCTCGGGGTGGCTCTTCAGTCTTTTCTTCCCTCTCCCTTCCTTGGTGTCCCGGGTTGGCGCTTCTCTCCGTCTCTCCTTCTCGGTCCGGTTTGGCGCTTCTCCCCGTCTCTTCTGCGTGGTCTGGCTTGGCGTCTCTCTCCTTCTCGCGTTGGCGTATGGTCTCTCCCTCTGCCTCCGTATCGCGTCCCGAGGAGCAGTCCTGTCCCGTCCCGCTGCGTCCTTCTTCAATGTCGGCAACCCGGAACTCCGGGGCCGACTTCCGTCTCCTCCCCCACGCGTCTCCATGACGACGGGGTTTGAGACCTGGCGAGGCGTTCGAGGAGCGCCAGGATTTGGACTCTTGCGGCGCCCTCCTACATGGTATTTGAATGCAGGGGGTCCACATGGCCCCCTCGCAGCCCCAGGGGCCGCCATCTCCCTGGGGCTTCCTTCTATTTCAATGCGGAGGGCCACGTGCCCCCCGCAGTCCCGACGACCACCACCCCCACGGGGCTTGATGGTATTTGAAAGCAGGGGGGCCGCATGGCCCCCTCGCAGCCCCAGGGGCCGCCATCTCCCTGGGGCTTCCTTCTATTTCAATGCAGGGGGGCATGTGCCCCCCCACAGCCCTGGGGACCACAACGTCACTGGGGCTTGATTGTATTTGAATGTGGGGGGCTGCGTGCCCCCCACAGCCACCTCCCTGGGGCTTCCTTCTATTTTAATATGGGGTGCCATGTGGCCCCCGCAGCCCAAGGGGCCACCACCTCCCTGGAGCTTGATTGTATTTAAATGTAGGGGGCCATGCGCCCCCCCTCCGCAGCCTCGGGGACCACCCCCTCCCTGGAGCAAATGATGGCCCTGGGGACCGCCACCCCCCAGGGCCGACTCCTGCTATGTCCCAGGGTGCCACCCCTGGGACATAGCTGTTTGCTGACATCTCCCATCAAGCAAGATCAAACAAAGTCCACTGTCTGCAAGTGAGAGCTGACAAATAGCTCTCACTTGCAGAAAGCAGAGTTTTCATCTTTCTTCCCTGTATGCAAGTTTGCGTGCAGGGAAGACGGATGAAAACATTGCTCCCGCAGGCAGGGAGCTGCTATTAAAATCAGCTTCCTGCTTGAGGGAGCAATACAGGTTCCCACAGGATGTGGGGAGCTGGCCACGACGACGGGGGCCTTTATGCTCCCCCGCAGTCCTGTTACTCTCTCTTTCTCTCTTCCATCCCATAGTTGGATGGAAAAGAGAGAGATTGCAATTGCAATGGTCTCTCCATGCAATAACATGTGTAGGATGACTGCCATAGGTATGTCTGGAAGCATGTCTAAAAGCATCATCATAAGGAGTCACCTAAGGCCTAAAGGTTAAGGTCACAGACCCTCACACTGAAAGGTGAGGGTTCTACTCCAGGTGTGTCCGTGGTAATTTTCCTTCTTTAATTTATTTTAAACTTCAAAAGTTTAAAAGGTGATCTCACTCTTTTTAATTGACAAGTACATTTTCTTTTTAATTTGTCCTGAAATATTTCATTCTAAATATTTCATTCATCAAAGCCTAAAAACTCTCTCTCTCTCTCCCTCTCACTCTCTTTCTCTCACTCTCTCTCAATTTCTCTTTTCCAATCTCTTTCTCCCACTCACACACCCACTCAGACCCTTACGCACCCATTCACAGACCCACTCAGACACTTGTGCACCCACTCACAGACCCACTCACGCACCCACTCACAGAGCCACTTAGATACTCACGCATCCACTCACAGACCCGCTCAGACTATCACACACAAACTCAAAGACCCACATAAACCCTCACGCACCCACTCACAGATCCACACCGACACTGATGCACCCACTTTCACACCCTGACAAACACTCTCACAGCCACTCTCACCCCCAGATACACCCCCTCGCACCTATTCTCACACCCAGAGAGACAGACGCCAGCCAACTCCCGCCGTGCATGGCCAAAGGGTGATGCGCAGTGTGGGGTTGGGTGGTTAGAGGGGGATGACCCGAGGGTCTGGCCACAGCACTGGCCTTGCAGCTAACTCCCACCGCGCACAGCCAAAGGCAGTGCACGGCGCAAGGTTGGGCGCTTATAGAAAGTTGGCCTCATGAAAATTACTGTACATTTAAAAAAATAGAAATTAACTGAAAAAAACAAAGTTTGCAAGGAAGTTATAGTTGGGAAATAGAATTAAAAAAACATAGAAATTCACTTAAAAAAAAGAAGTTTATAGTTAGGCTCACATTTTAAACATACAAAACCATAGAAATTCACCTGTTATAATTAGAGCTATCTCAAGTAACTGTAACTCGTGCCCTAAGGAAACTATAACTCACTCTCCCATGCCCTGCACTTCTAAGTACCCCACAAATTACGACACTCATGACACCTTTGATTACATCATTGATGATATCAATGTAATATTTTCAGTAACATTTTTGATGAAAAAACTGTGCACTGTGGGGGCTACGTGTGAAAGACATTTAAAATATTTATATGGCAGCATCTAAGATTAACTGAGTTGTTGGCAAGATTATGGAAGCTGGACATTGTTTTATTGAAATGCACATGTGTCACAGTACCCTTTCCTCTGGATCTGCATGCTGCTGACCAAAAAGCCCACCTTCCAGCATCACCAACTCAGAAAGCTATCAGAACGCAGAGTATTGATGAAGCCAGGCGGGGGGAAGGGAATTAGGGTAGGGAACTGCAGGGAGAGAGATCTGAAAAGAAAATGGTTGGGACAAATATGCATATACTCTTTCATAACAGTATAAACTCACCAATAGACTCTGGAACAAAGGCGTCTCCGTGATATCGGATTGAGACAATTTGTGAACTCGGCGTAGCCCCTTCTCTGAATCATTGAACAAGAGCGAACTGCAATCTCTGTACCTAAAGATGGCAAGAGCTTTTGACTATGATCATACTCTGAATATTAACCATGTAACAATTATGCTTTCATAACATAAACGTTTGATCTCAGCCTAGAAAAGCAGAAAGATTTAAATATGTATCTCACATATTGTACTTCCCAAAAAAACAATGAAACTACAGCTTGCTTTTCTCAAGCGCTTTCACATTTGCAACTGAGGCCTGAAAAGTTTTACTGATTGAACTTGAAGCGCTTTGATCGTCATGCATGAAGGGCTTTACTCATTATGCCAGGGGCGCTTCACTCGCTTTGTCTGAAGCGCTTTGATCGTCGTGCCAAGGGCGCTTTACTCGTGTGGCCTGAAGCGATTTGATTATCTTGCCAAGGGCGCTTTACTCGTGTGGCCTGAACCGCTTTGATTGTCATGCCAAGGGCGCTTTTCTCGTTATGGCCTGAAGCGCTTTGATGGTCCTGCCAAGGCCGCTTTACTCATGTTGCCTGAAGCGCTTTGATTGTCGTGCCAAGGATGCTTTCCCCGTGTGACCTGAAGCGCTTTGATTATCATGCCAAGGGCGCTTTACTCGTTTAGCCTGAACTGCTTTGATTGTCGTGCCAAGGGTGCTTTACTCATTTAGCGTGAAGCGCTTTGCTCATTGTGCTAAGGGACGCTTTACTCGTGTGGCCTGAAGCCCTTTGATTGTCGTGCCATGGGCGCTTTACTCGTTTGGCCTGAAGCACTTTGATCGTCGTGCCAGGAGAGCTTTACTTTTGGTCTAAAACGTTTTGCTCGTTTTGCTAAGGGGCGCTTTACTTTTAGGAGTAAACAACCCCTTCAAGATTTGACTCATCAAGACCTTACCGATACGAATACAACCTACTCGATTTTGAATTCACCATGGAAACAAGGATACTCTGACATGCTGCCACTCTGCCATGCAGGAAATCCGCTTTCTTCAGAGGAACTCCCCACGAGGTCCGACTGCACCGAAGTCTTCAAAATAGTGAGCAATGTGCTTGGGTGTGGCTGGGCTTTATAGGCCTGCCACACCCCAAGATGGCCGCTGCCTCTAAAAACTTGGGAGTTGTAGTCCATTCATAGAATGGCATTGATAGGTGCATCTTGCCTACCAATGTCCTGACCCTGCAGCTACATGAGCTTTACCACAGGGCAGGCGACGCTGATGACCACTTCTGGAGCAAGCGGGGATGACAAGCGGCGCACATGACTCGCCGCAAAGACGCGAAGCAGAGGTCAGGGTGTACCGCACACATCCTTATTCCTGACAATACACCCCTCTCCCAAGTGCTGTCCAGGACCCGGCTTATCATGGTGGAGGAGATGAAAGCGTTGCACCAAACGTGGTGCATGGACATGCTGTGCAGGTTCCCATGAGTCATTTTCCGGTTGGTATCCCTTCCAGGAAAACTAAGGCCCTCATTACAACCCTGGCGGTCGGTGTTAAAGCGGCGGTAAGACCGTCAACAGGCCAGCAGTAAATAAAAGGGAATTATGACCGCGGCGGAAACCGGCAACATAAACAGCCACTTTAACACTCTGACCGCCACGGTGGTTCAAACAAACAGCATGGCGGTCACCACCAACAGACAGGCGGAAGACAATGTACTGCCCCCACCATTATGAGAGGCCAATCCACCACCTTTTCCGGGGTGGATTCAACGCAAACAAAAACACGGCGGAAACAGGACTTGGAAGGGAAAACACTCACCTCTACACAACCCACGAGGAACCAGGAGGCCATGGAGTTGGAACTCCAAATTCTCCCTGCGATTGTCTTCCTGCTCCTCTACCAGGAGCACGTCCGACGGCGGCGACCACCACGGTGAGTACTGCACCTACGACACGGGGGGAAGAGAGTGGCAAACACACGCGACACGCAACACCCCCACTCTCACACACAACAACACACACACAAATACATTCTTAAACATTACATTCCCCCCCCCAATCCCCCGTGGAAGAACGCAAGGACAAAAGGAAATGAGTTGAACAATTGTAATCAGGAAAAATCCATTACTCAAAAATATATATACACACTATTAACAAATATGTACACCAAGAATTCAAGTTCATGTACTGCACCTACATAGTCGTGGACCACTGGGCCCAAAATGCATGGGCAAGGCCCACACTCCTGGGGAGTGCAAAGCCACAGTCTCTCAAGTCTCTCCAGTGGGTGGGTTGCCCACTGCTTTATCCTGGGGAGTGCAAAGCCACAGTCTCTCAAGTCTCTCCAGTGGGTGGTTTGCCCACTGCTTTATCCTGGGGAGTGCAAAGCCACAGTCTCTCAAGTGGATAACAGTCTCCACTGGTTCTGGAGGGGGCTTTGTGCCCAGAGTGCTTCATCCTGCCAAGGACTGAGGTAGTGGATGTGATATTTCACTGGTTCTGGAGGGGGCTTTGTGCCCAGAGTGCTTCATCCTGCCAAGGACTGAGGTAGGGGCTTTGTGCCCAGAGTGCTTCATCCTGTTCCCGGTGATGTGGTGGCTGAGTTGCTGGGTTGGGAACTGGAAAGGCGGCCCTAGGGTATGGAACGGGTGGGGGAGGTGAAGGGAAGAGGTCAAGGTTTGACAGGAAAAGTTTTTTAGACACACTGGGACGGGTAGATGGAGGGGGTTTGGGAGTGGAGGAAGAGGTAGTGGTTGTAGGAGGTGTTTGTTTGCTGACTTTGGGTGAAGGTGCATGGGCTAGAGGCTGTCGTGAGGTGGATGGCTGTTGGGTGGGTGTGTGACTGCGTTTGTGTACTTTGGGAGGAGGGCTCACAGACACACTGGGAGAGGACACTGGGGATGTGTGAATGGTAGTGGGGGTGGTGAGTGAACGTGAGCGGTGTGTGGTGATGGGCGTGCTGGTGATGGGCGTAGTGGCTGAGGATGTAGTGCATGCAGGTGTGAGTGGAGACGTGACAGGGAGGGAGGAGGGAGACGTGAAGGGGGGACACTGGAGGCAGTGGATGTTGGTATGTGTGCATGGGTATGATGCTTGTGTGAGTGCCTGTGGGATGTGTGGTGCTTATGTTTGCCAGAGCTACCCTTGTGTGTTGAGGTGTGTGCATGCTGGTCTGATGGTGTGCTTGGGATAGGCTGAGGTACTGGGGATTAGGTCTGGGTGGAGGAAGTTGGAGGGGGAGGTTGGACACAGGGACAATGGCTGCCATCAGTGCTGAGGCCAGAGTCTGAAATGCTCTCTGTTGGGCTGCCTGCCAGAATGAATGCCCTCCAGGTATGCATTTGTCTGTTGCAACTGCCTCTCTACACCCTGAATGGCATTCAGAATGGTAGACTGCCCAACAGTGAGGGATCTGAGGAGGTCAATGGCCTCCTCACTGAGGGCAGCAGGGCTGACTGGGGCAGGGGCTGAGGTGCCTGGGGCAAAGGAGATGCCCACCCTCCTGGGTGAGCGGCCACGGGGCACACGCTGAGGGGCTGTTGGGAGGGCGATCCTGGTAGGGGGGTGGCGCCTGTACCTGTAGATGCAGTGGTCACACAGGGGCTAACCACCACAAGGGAGCTCCCATCAGAGGAGGAGTTGTGTCGCTGGTCTCAGCTCCTGTCGCTGCCGTGGAGCTCCTCTCGCCCCACTGGTGAATTCTGAGTCTGTAGTCTCACCCTCCAGGGCCATGTGGGATGCAGATCCCTCCTTCTCCGGTGGCACAACTCCTCCGCCTGATGATGCTAATGCATACAAGAACAGGGAGAGCACAAAGAGGGGGGGAAAGAAAGTAGAAAGACATGTTCAGTGCATGCAATACCGCTACCGTTTGCACTTTGAGTTCCCTAATGGATCAAAGGGACATGGGGTACAAGGGCTATGCCCGATTGCTGCACACATGCAAGTCACAGGAGCCTGACTAGGTGTAGATGCCTCTTACCACTGGTGGGGATGGGGTGCCACTGAGCCTGCCTCACAAAGGGTCCTTGCCTACAAGGCTCGCCCTAGCCTAGGGGAACCCACAGCCTACCTCCCCCACCCAGACACCTCCAATGCGCGCTGAATCAGATGGATGTGCTTGTACTCACCCCCTTGTGGCTGCTTTGATGCCCTCAGGCGCCCATTCAACTCCGGATATGCCACCGCCAGGATCCGGAACATCAGGGGGGTCATGGTGCGACGAGCACCCCTCCCACGTTGGGAGGCCATCCCCAGCTGGGCCTCCGCCGTCTTCCTGCTCCTACAGCGAATGACCTCCCATCTTTTCCAGCAGTGGGTGCTCTGTCTGTGGTGGACCCCCAGGGCCTGGACGTCCTTGGCGATGGCAAGCCAAATATCCTTCTTCTGGTGGGTGATGACCTACAGGAATAGTACAGGGGAAAAGGAAAAACTATAACCGTCCGGACCGTCACAGTCATTTGCCCACGTTCCCACCCTTGCCCTGACGCACATACACTCACTGTTGTTTCATGCATGCCTCATTCCCCCCCATCTCCCATCCACACCACTCCACACAGGCATTGCCCATACAGCATGCTCACAGTCTACTCACCTGTTTGACTGGAGGACCGTAGAGTAGCGTGTACTGGGGGAGGACCCCATCCACTAGTTTCTCCTTCTCCTCCGCAGTGAAGGCAGGGGCCCTTTCCCCAGACACTTGAGCCATTGTCACTTCCAGACTGAGGTCACAGCAGCATTTGCAGTGTAGGTCCTCTCCTGGCAAAGATCAGGTATCAAGTGAGTGAACAGAGAGAAAATGGTGGTCACGTCCGCGGCGGTGCGTACCGTCACTGCCGGCGTATATCGTCATTGGCTCCTGGGACCCATAAGGTCCAATGTTAACCAATGCAGGATTGCGCTGCGGTCTTCGACCGCCTACCGCGACGGCGTACAACACCAGCGCAGTTACCTCATATCCCCTTGTCCCACATTACAGCTCAGGCAGCCGCCATTTCAGGGGGCCACAGGGCATTAATTTTAAATGTGTCACACATATCTAGGCCTTGCATACACACTAAGACAGGCACATAGCAGATTGACAAATGTGTGCAATAAAGTTGTTTATTTCGTACCTCAGTGTTGGCTGACCCTCTGATCACTGTTCTCATCCATAGAGCGCATCCGCTGGGGCAGGTGAGGAGATGGGGGCACCCTCCGGTGTACAGACTGCTGGTGGACCTCTCGACAATAGAAGAGCAACATGTAATAGTCACCTACAGACTTGATCGTGCCACAATCCAGGAACTGTGTGCCCAGTTGGAGCCAGACCTGATGTCAGCTATCCGCCATCCCACAGGAATCCCCCCTCTAGTGCAGGTCCTGTCATTACTCTATTTCCTGGCAAGTGGGTCCTTTCAAACAACAGTGGCCATTCCATCAGGCATGTCCCAGCCAATGTTCTCTAACGTGTTTTCCAGAGTGTTGTCTGCCCTGCTGAAACACATGCGCAGCTACATAGTTTTCCCTCAGGTGGAGGATTTGCCTGCAGTGAAAGGGGACTTCTATGCCCTGGGACATATCCCTAACATCATAGGTGCCATTGATGGGACACATGTGGCCTTGGTCCCCCCCGCAGGAGTGAACAGGTGTACAGAAACTGGAAGAGTTACCATTTAATGAATGTGCAGATGGTGTGTTTGGCCGACCAGTACATCTCCCATGTAAACGCCAAGTTTCCTGGCTCAGTGCATGACGCTTACATTCTGAGGAATAGCAGCATCCCTTATGTGATCGGGCAACTCCAGAGGCACCATGTGTGGCTATTAGGTGAGGATATGGACCCTAAACAGTGTGGATAGTTGTCTGGGGTTGTCCCTAAGGGTTAGTGTGTGTCTAACAGTTGTCCCTCGACATTTGCAGGTGACTCTGGCTACCCCAACCTGTCATGGCTACTGACTCCAGTGAGGAATCCCAGGACAAGGGCAGAGGAACGCTACAATGAGGCACATGGGCAAACTAGGAGGGTTACAGAGAGGACCTTTGGCCTCCTGAAGGCCAGGTTCAGGGGCCTCCATATGACAGGTGGATCCCTATACTACTCACCAAAGAAGGTGTGCTAGATCATCGTGGCCTGCTGTATGCTGCACAACTTGGCTTTGAGATGACAGGTGCCTTTTCTGCAGGAGGATGGTCCTGAAGGAGGTGTTGTGGCAGCTGTGGAGCCTGTGGACACTGAAGAGAGGGAGGCAGAAGAAGAGGACATAGACAACAGAAACACTGTGATCCATCAATACTTCCAGTGAGACACAGGTAAGAAGACATCACTGCCTCCTACAACTGATAAAATTGTTCTACTTGTCATCTGTCTGTCACTTTCACCCAGTGTATGGACCCTGATTTGTCACTTTGCATTTCCATTTCACAGATGTGGGTCCCACTGTGTGACCTCTGCTATGTTACCTCATGGACTAGAGCTGTGTGACATAGGTATGTTGACAATACAACGGACATTGCTATTTCCCTCAGTTGTTGCAAATACACAATTGTGAAAGCACAGACTGACTCCAGATTGTTTTGTGATTTAAGGGTGTTTATTTAAGTTCTAAATAGTGGAAGGGGCTGTAAAATGGTCAGGGGTGATGGTGGAGGAATGTCCATGGCAGAGTTCAGTATATTAGTCTCACAGTTGCATTGTCCAAAGGGGCATAGGAAGTGGAGCTAGGGCATTTTAAAGATGGACAGGGTGACAAAGTGGGACAGAAGGATGACAATCAGGGTGGTCTCATTTCTTGGCGTGGGTCTTGGCATTGCTCTCTGTCTTTGTCCTGGATCTCAGGGACCGCTTGCGGGGTGGTTCTCCATCTGCAGAGGGTGGGGTGCTGGTGTGGTGGTCATGTGGCGGTGCCTCCAGTCCACTAGCGCCGGCGGAGGTGGTGGGCAGTTCCTCGTCCAGGCTAGTGTCAGGGGCCCCTTGTTGTGCCACAGTGTCCCTCTTTGTGTTCACGAGGTCCTTCAGCACCCCTACAATGGTGCCCAGGGTGGTATTGATGGATTTGAGTTCCTCCCTGAACCCCAAATACTGTTCCTCCTGCAGCCGCTGGGTCTCCTGAAACTTGGCCAGTACCGTTGCCATCTTCTCCTGGGAATGGTGGTAGGCTCCCATGATGTTGGAGAGGGCCTCGTGGAGAGTGGGTTCCCTAGGCCTGTCCTCCCCCTGTCTCACAGCAGCCCTCCCAGTTCCCCAGTTTTCCTGGGTCTCTGTCCCCTGAACCGTGTGCCCAATACCACTGCCCCAGGTCCCTGCTGTTCTTGGGGTGGTGGGTTAGCCTGGGTTCCATGTAGTGGTGGACACACTGCTGCTTGACGTGTCCTGGGGACAGAGGTATGGGCCCACTGGGTGGGTGCTGTGCTGGTGTTTCCTGAAGGGGGAGGTTCTGTGGTGGCCTGTGACTGTGTGAGGGGAACCGACTGTCCCGAGGTCCCAGATGGGCAGGGCTGGTCATCTAGATCCAGTTGGACAGAGCTGCTGTCATCACTGTGGGCCTCTACTATGGGTGGAGTGGACATGTCTGGAACCTCCTGTCCAGTGACGTTGGGTAGGGGTCCTGCAGGGTTGTAAAGGCTTGATTATTGCATCTGTGTGTGCCATGGTGTGCAATGGGTGGGTGACCCTGTACCCAAGGGCTTCCATTCCTGTGTAGGATCTTGTGTGATTATTGTTTAGGGGTCTGTATGGGTATGTATAGTGGACATGCATTGGTGATGGGTGTCCATGCTTTGTTGTTGCATGCAGGCCTTGGTGTTGGGATGTGTGGTTTGTGATAGTGGGACATATGTGAGGAGTTGGAGTGATGGGGGTGAGGGCGAGGGTGGGGGTATGTGATAGCATGCAGGTAGGGTGGGGGATGAAGTAGTGAAAGATTTAACTTACCAGAGTCCATTCCTCCAGCTACTCCTGTGAGGCCCTCAGGATGCAGTATAGCCAAGACCTACTCCTCCCATGTTGTTAGTTGTGGGGGAGGAGGTGGGGGTTCGCCGCCAGTCCTCTGAACCGCAATGTGGTGTCTTGCGACCACGGAATGCACCTTCCCCCGAAGGTCGTTCCACCTCTTCCTGATGTCATCCCGTTTTCTTGGGTGCTGTCCCACTGCATTGACCCTGTCCACGATTCTGCACCATAGCTCCATCTTCCTAGCTATGGTGGTGTGCTGCACCTGGGATCCGAATAGCTGTGGCTCTACCCGGATGATTTCCTCCACCATGACCATCAGCTCCTCCTCAGAAAACCTGGGGTGTCTTTGTGGTGCCATGGGGTGGTGTGGGTGATGTGTGAGGGTGTGTGTGTTGTGATGTGTGGGGTGATGTTTAGGGGTGAGGGGTGTTTTGTGCATGGATGTGTATGTGTGATGGTGTTGTGTGCCTCTGTATGCTGGTGTTGTCTTTGCTTTGCTGTCTCTCTGGCCTTCTTCAAAATTTTTGGTAGTAAGGGTTTGTGGGTAATGTGGGTGTGTGTTTTATATTGTATTGGGTGTGTGGGAGTGGTGTGTGTATGTGTATCAGGTGTGTGTATTTGGAATTGTCCAATGTGGTTGTGTTTTGTAAATGTGTGTGTATTTTGAGAGCGGCGGTGTGTACCGCCAATGGAATACCGCGGTTGAAAGACCGCCGCGTGGATTCGTGGGTCGTGATAGTGTGGGCGTATTCTTGTTGGCGTGACGGTGGAGGTTTTGTTATCGCCAGTTTATCACTGACCTTTGGTGTGGCAGACTTGTGTGGGTGTCTAGATTTTGGCGGATTCTGAGCTGTGGGTCGTACTAGCTGTGGTGGAATTCCGCGGCCGCAGCGGTGTGTTGGCGGTCTTCTGCACGGCAGTAAACAGGATTTACCGCCAATGTTGTAATGAGGGCCTAAACACCAAAGGGAAGACCCACGATATCGGGAGTCTAAAATAGCTCGCACCTCATACTCCCAATGACCTTGGACTAGTAGAGGAGCAGGTTGTGCGACACTTGAGGGTGAAGCAGGTTTAAGAAGTGAAGTGTGAAACACTGGATGGATTTTCAAGGATGATGGCAATTTTAGTTTATATGTTACAGGGTTCACTTGTCGCAGAACTTCATAGGCCCTATGAATTTTGGATGAAACATGTTTTTAGTTTTTAATACAAAGTTTTTCGTAGCTAACCAAACTCTATCTTTGTCTGTATACTGAGGGCCAGGCTGGTGTTTTTTGTCATACTGCATTTTATATTTGCAGGCTTCGCCTGGTGTAAATTTGCTTGTAGTTGTCAATGTATTCTTTTCGTGTGTGTTAACTGCTGGAGTGGTTTGTGTAGAAGCAGGTAGCGTAACTGGCAAAATGTGCGGATGACACCCATATAAACCATAGAAGGGAGTTGAGTTTATAGAAGAGTGGTGAGAGATGTTATAAGCCAGTTCTGCAAGCCACAGGAGATCCAGCCAGGTTTTTGGAGACTTTGTTGCATAACATCGTAAATATTGTTTTAGAGTTTGGTTCAGTCTCTCTGTTTGACCATCCGTTTGTGGATGATAACTAGTGGATAAAGTTGAATCAATTCGTAAAGCCTTGCACCATTGCTGCCAAAAACGTGCAGAAAATTGTGTTCCTCTATCAGAGAGGATGACTCTTGGAAGTCCATGAAGGCAAACAATGTTTTCTAAGATGATAGTTGCTAAAGAGTTGGATGTTAGGAGACCTTTACATGCAATGAAATGAGCATATTTGGTAAAACTATCTACCACCACTAAAATGGTTGAATATTGCCTTACTTGGGGAAGACCAGTAATAAAATCCATAGAGATATGTTCCCATGGATGACTGGGAATGGGTAGAGGTATCAATAGACCCTTAGGCTTGCTATGTTCACTTTTGCATCTTGTACATACTTTGCATGTCTGCAACATTTGCTTTAAGTCATAAATAAATGTAGGCCACAAAAAATACCTTTTCATTAATTCTAGTGTTTTTTGAGGACCTGGATGACCTGCCAGGGGATGAGTATGAAACCAATGAAAAGCTGTCTCTCTTAATTCTTCAGTAGGCAGAAACACTCACGATTCGTGTAGAGGTAGGCCTTGTTGAATGGACCTTTTGGTGTCTTGTTGTAACCATTCTTGCCACTTGGTGATATGCAAATGATTACAAATGAGATCAAATAATTTTTCGGCCGCTATTAAACACAACACTTTTAAAGGCGTTATAATAGGCATGGGTTTTTGATCAGTATGTGTGACTGAACAATCTGGCCTAGACAATGCATCAGCCTTACGATTATCTACTCCTGGTCTAAAAGTCACTATGAAATCAAATTCTGCAAAGAATAACATCCATCTCAGTTGCCTGGGAGTTAGTAGTCTGGCAGAGCTCATAAATTGTAAATTTCTATGGTCAGAGTATACAGTTATGGTGTGTTTTGCTCCCAACAGATAATGTCTCCATTCTTTGAAAGCATTGCGGATTGCTAGTAATTCTTTTTCCCCAGTGGTGTAATTCTGTTCTGCTTCATTCAGTTTTCATGACACATATGCTATGGGATGTAATTGTCCATTTTCTAGGTGAAGTTGGGAAAGGATGGCCCCAACAGCGACATCGGATGCATCAGCTTCCACAATGAATGGTTCCTCCACATTGGGATGAACTAGAATGGGAGCTGAAGTAAAAGCCTTTTTTAACTCTTTAAAAACCTTCTCTGTCTCTTGGGACCAGTTGAAGACAGCCTTTTTCCTTAGAAATTTGGTGATTGGTGCTACCTTTTGGGAAAAGTGATGGATGAAGTGTTGGTAAAAATTTGCAAAGCCCAAAAAACATTGAATGTCACGTACTGATTTAGGTGTGGGCCATTCTACTACAGCCTGAATTTTTCTCTCAGTCATTTGCATGCCGTCAGGTGTTAAAATGACTCCCAAAAATTCTACTTCTTTTGTGTGAAATTCGCATTTACTTAATTTGCAAAACAAATTATGGTTTCGTAGAGTTTGTAACACCTTTGTTACATGTTCTTCATTAATTTCTTTGGAGTTTGAATAGATCAATATATTGTCAATATAAATGATGACAAAGATGTCTAGGTATTCTCTCAGAGCATCATTTAGGAAATATTGAAAAGCTGCTGGGGCATTACATAGACCAAACGGCATCACTAGATACTCAAAGAGACCATAACGAGTTTTAAAAGGCGTTTTCCACTCATCTCCCTCTCGAATTCGAACTAGGTGATAAGCACCTCGTAAATCAAGTTTGGTGTAAATAACTGCTGATTCTACCTGATCTAATAAGACTGGTATGAGGGGTAGTGGGTATTTATTTTTAACAGTAATCTTGTTTATCGCTCTAAAGTCAATATAAGGTCTCAATTCGCCATTGGCTTTGGGGCACGAAAAACAGCGGAGAAGCCACTGGAGAGCATGATGGCCTAATTAGCTCGTTGGCTAAGCACTGATTGAGGTATTCTCGTAGGACTTGGTTTTCTTTCTCCGATAATGCATAGAGTCTACAATTTGGTATATTGGCCCCGGGTACAAGATCAATCTGGCAGTCGTACGACCTGTGAGGTGGTAATGAGCTCGCTTTCTTTTCACAGAAAACGTCAGTATATTCTGAATACTGTTGTGGCAGATCAATTTCCTTATCTGCTGCAGTAGCAATAGAGTGTTGAGGATTCCCTTCTTTGTCTCTTCTTGGTTGAAGACACTTGTTTAAACAAGAGGAAGAAGAAAAACGCAAAACCTGGTTGCGCCAGTCTATGCATGGATTGTGTAACATCAACCACGGCATTCCTCAGATAAAGCCATATTGGGGTGCTTGGATTATATTGAAGCGAATTATCTCACAGTGGTTCAGATTGCCATCATTTTTGCAAATCATTTGCATTCGTGAGTTTTGCATAGTAACGGGGCCTCCTACCAATTCACTACCATCGAATGCATAAACAACTTCAGGAACCTTTTTCTTGACACTGGGTATTTGCAAGTCTAGTGCAGTTTGTTGGTTCACAAAATTTCCTGTTGCCCCTGAATTAATTAGAACTTGTACAGTATGACGTTTTCCCTGTACAGTTAGTTGTGCTAGAATTCGGAAATGTTTGACATAACGATTTGTACAAGAAGACACTGAAGGGATTGTCAATTTGCCCAAGAGGTCTCCTTCATTTTTTCTTGGGCACTTTAGTTTTCCTGTGTATTTTCCAAAGCAACCGCTATCTTTTTCTTTGCCACAAGTGTTGGATCAAGTTTACCTTTGGGTTTCACTTGACATTCCTTTACAAAATGACCCTTTTTTCCACAGTACAGACACTGTCCATTTCTTCGTTGTGTGTCTTTCACCTCTTTGGTCAAAGGTGGACGAATAGTTCCGATATCCATTGGTTCTATATTAGGGACTGAGGACAACTGAGGGTGTCTAAACCTTTCCATTCGCCAGTTGGGCCTTTCCCATTTTTTCCTTACTCCTTTTCTTCCTGTGAGTCTATGGTCTAGCCGCAGGGTTAGATTAATTAAATCAGTACAGGTTTTCGGTTGCGGTTCAATTTGGGCCAACATGTCTTTCAGTTCGTCTTTTAGTCCGTGATAAAACACTGCTGACCTTTTTCCCTCTGGCCAAGCGGTTTCCACTACTAACCGGTTGAAGTGTGACAAATACGTTATCAAGTCTTTTTTTCCTTGGCTGAACTCTAGTAACTCTTTGTCTGCAGACATGGTAATTGAGCGCCTGTCAAATACCTTTTTAAATTCCTCCACAAAACTACTCCAATTATACAAAAGGGGACTATCTAATCAGACTAATGGCACTGCCCAAGTAGCTGCATCACCATTCAAATAGGATATAAGGAATGCAATTCTAGATTGTGGATCCGTAAAGTCACTGGGACGGCACGTAAAGTGTAGTTCCACCTGTGTGCGAAAAACTTGAACCTTATTGGGATCCCCAGAAAACCTTTCTGGTGCAGCCAGAGGAATTTGTGTCTGCACGTTTAAGGCTATGTTAGTAGGTGTGGAATGCGTAGGATGAGACTCAGGTTCTGACCCATCCACCTTACTCTGTAGCTGGGTTACTTTGTTAACTAAATCGCCTGTAACATTTTTTGAGTCTGTTAAGTCCCTTTGCATTTGAGAGACTACTTGCATTAGGGTGTCTAAGGTGGCCATCTTGCGCAGCTCATGTACAGACCAAGAGGAAAGTATAAACTCGTGGTCTCACTATTCTGTCACAGTGCCCTTTCCTCAGGATCTGCACGCTGCTGACAAAAAGGCCCACCTCCCGGCGTCACCAACTCAGAAAGCTATCAGAGTGCAATGTATTGATGAAGCCAGGCGGGGGGAAGGGAATTAGGGTAGGCAACTGCAGGGAGAGAGATCTGAAAAGAAAATGGTTAGGACAAATATACATATACTCTTTCATAACAGTATAAACTCACCAATAGACTCTGGAACAAAGGCGTCTCCGTGATATCGGATTGATACCCTTTGTGAACTGGGCGTAGCCCCTGCTTTGAATCATGGAACAAGAACGAACTGCAATCTCTGTACCTAAAGATGGCAAGAGCTTTGGACTATGATCATACTCTGAATATTAACCATGCCACAATTATGCTTTCATTACATAAACATTTGTTCTCAGCCTAGAAATACACAAAGATTTAAATATGTATCTCACATATTGTACTTCCCAAAAAAACAATGAAACTACAGAATGCTTTTCTCAAGTGCTTTTAACATTTGCAACAGAGGCCTGAAAAGTTTTACTAATTGAACTTGAAGCGCTTTGATCGTCATGCATGAAGCGCTTTACTCATTATGCCAGGGGCGCTTCACTCGTTTTGTCTGAAGCGCTTTGATCGTCGTACCAAGGGCGCTTTACTCGTGTGGCCTGAAGCGCTTTGATTGTCGTGCCAAGGGCGCTTTTCTCATGTGGCCTGAACCGCTTTGATTGTCGTGCCAAGGGCACTTTCCTCGTGTGGCCTGAAGCACTTTGATTGTCGTGCCAAGGGCGCTTTACTCATGTGGCCTGAAGCGCTTTGATTGTCATGCCAAGGATACTTTCCTCGTGTGGCCTGAAGCGCTTTGATTATTGTGCCAAGGGCGCTTTACTCGTTTAGCCTGAAGCGATTTGATTGTCGTGCCAAGGGCGCTTTACTCGTTTAGCCTCAAGCGCTTTGCGTGTTGTGCTAGGGGCGCTATACTCGTGTGGCCTGAAGCGCTTTGATTGTCGTGCCAAGGGCACTTTACTCGTTTGGCCTGAAGCGCTTTGATCGTAGTGCCAGGAGCGCTTTACTTTTGGTCTAAAACGTTTTGCTCGTTTTGCTCGTTTTGCTAAGGGGCGCTTTATTTTTAAAGTAAACAACCCCCTTCAAGATTTAACTCATCAAGACCTTACTGATACGAGTACGACCTACTTGTTTTTGAATTCACCATGGAAACAAGGATACTCTAACATGCTGCCACTCTGCCATGCAGGAAATCCGCTTTTGGCAGAGGAACTCCCCACAAGGTCCAACTGCACCAAAGTCTTCAAAATAGTGAGCAATGTGCTTGGGTGTGGCTGGGCTTTATAGGCCTGCCACACCCTAAGATGGCCGCTCCCTCTAAAAACTTGGGAGTTGTAGTCCATTCATAGAATGGCATTGATAAGTGCATCTTGTCCACCAATGTCCTGACCCTGCAGCTACATGAGCTTTACCACAGGGCAGGCGACGCTGATGACTACTTCTGGAGCAAGCGGGGATGACAAGCGGCGCGCATGACGCGACGCAAAGATGCGAAGCAGAGGTCAGGGTGGGCCCTGGACTGCGCACAGCCTTATTCCTGACAACATGGCTATGTTATTTATGAGATGGCATGCACCTTAATTACTATAAAGCAAATGAAACTGTGGTTACATGACGCTACTAACCAGCATCAAAAGACTTTATTACATTATACGGATGGAGGTGGTATTTCGGGTGCAATATGGGAATCGAAGTATTGAGTTTTAAAGTCACGTGTCACACTTAGACTTAAAACAACTGTGTGGATTGCAACTACTTTCCTGTGAACACAGCAGCAGTGCCGAAACACGTCAGGAATCTGAACATGCAGCCACTTTACTTTGAAATAAACACGTGGCTTTACCAGGAACGGGGCTTCAGAATTTTGCTTTTCTTGTGGATTTACTTAACAGGGTATTCCGTCCCCGTTCTTTGAAGCCGCCCTGTAGGGTTTGGGCCCCCAGCTGATGGTGGTTGCGGCACAATGGATATACATATCGCGTCGGATCTTTTGCTGTAATAAATTGATTTTCTTATATCGGAGGTGTGGAAGGCGCGGCAGTACAGAATAGACAGAGATGTCTAGGGAAATCCAAAGAGGATTTGAACATTTTATTGATTTATGTATAGTAGTTCAATTCTTCAGATGGGCAATACTGTCCTTTCTCTAGGTTTCTTATCCTTGGTCCTTCTCAAATTAACATCTGCTTGCTGCTTTCTCTTCTAGGCGTTGTTGGGCTCCCGGTTTCAACTCTCTCTCGGTCTCTCGCCCAGGTCACGGAAAAGCAAACAAACAGGACACACGGTAAGTGTGGGTGTGGGTATTTTTTTATGTAGTCAAGGTTAGTAAGGAAGGTGGTTGAAGGAAAAGAAGTAGGGGTTGGTGTTTTAGGGTATATAGGTTTAGGATTTAAAGAAATTCCTTCAGAGCTTTAATAGGGGTTCACACAGTGCATTGGTGCTCAGCCCAGTTGGTTCCACCCCATTCCCTCTGCCCTCCCCACTATCTCTTTTCCTCCCCTCCCGTATAACAAACAGTTATTTCTTTTTTAAAGTTCGATTGCCCCTTCAGAAGGGACCGTACCTTGGCTAGCCACGACCCTCCTGGGTCGTGGCAGGAGTTGTTTTCTCCACTCTGCGTTTCTCTCTTCTGGCTCACTGGTTCTTCTCTCTCTGCGGCGTCTTTTCCGTTTTCGGGCTCCTCTCTCAGCGGGATGTCCTCTCTAATCGCTGGTTCCTCCCGCGGCGGGATCTCCTCTTCCTGTTTTCAAATGACGCCGCCTCTCGCGTCGTCCTTTTCCGTGTCTCCCTCCGGAAGTCCAGCTCTGGGGAGACGGCCTGCCCCCACGCGTCGCCATGGGAACGCGGCAAGGGGTCGGCCGAGTGCGGAAACGCCGCCATTCCGCTGTCGCGGTAGACGAGGTTTCCGAGACCCGTCTACACTCCCCATCCCAAGAACGGGACTGGTAGAGGCCCGTCGAGTCCGGACAGCGGGAAAGAAAGTCAGCAGGGCCTTGCCGGGTACCGGCGATGTGGCGGACCTGAAAAGTAAAAGGCTGGATTTCAAGAAACCAGCGCAACACTCGTGAATTACTGTCCTTATGGGAGGCCAACCAGGTCAAAGGGGCATGGTCAGTATAAAGGACAAAAGACCTGCCGAGGAGGTAATACTGTAAGCATTCGATGGCCCATTTTATGGCAAGGCACTCTTTTTCGATAGTAGGATAATGTACCTCCCTCGGAAGGAGTTTATGGCTAATGTAGACGATAGGATGGTCCAGATCTAGTTCGTCTGGTTGGGCTAAGACTGCCCCAAGACCTACGTTGGAAGCGTCCGTGTAGAGGTGGAATGGTTTGGAAAAATCGGGACAATGTAATATCGGTTCTGTTGTGAGGGCCTGCTTAAGTACCTGGAACCCCTGAGGCTGAGAGGTTGAGAAAGGGGGAAGTTTATTGTGATACTGTTTCTTTAGAAGGTCAGTAAGGGGGGCTGCAATGGTGGAGTAGTGGGGAATAAACCTACGGTAGTACCCTACTAATCCCAAAAAGGAGCGGAGCTCTTTTTTCGTTCTGGGAGGAGGTATTTGTTTAATAGCTTCCACCTTGTCTTTTTGGGGTCGTAGAACTCCCTTACCAATAACAATATCCCAGATAAGAAATCTGTGTTTGTCCTAGTACACATTTTTTGGGATTGGCCTTAAGGCCAGTCTGTGCTAACGTGGAAAACACTTATTGTAGATGATGTAGATGCTCGGACCATGTTTTGCTAAAGACGACAATGTCGTCTAGGTATGCGGCTGTAAAGGCTTGTAGTGGACGTAGGACCTGGTCCATTAGACGTTGAAACGTAGCAGGTGCTCCCTGAAGGCCAAAGGGAAGAACAGTGAACTGATATAACGCAGATGGGGTAGAAAAAGCTGTCTTATCTTTGTCTGTTGGGGCCAGTGGAATCTGCCAATAGCCTTTTGTTAAGTCAAGGGTAGACATATACTTAGCGTCTCCTAGCTTTTCCAATACGTCGTCTACTCGGGGAATAGGGTAGGTGTCAAATAAAGAAATATCATTCAGTCTCCGAAAGTCAATACAAAACCGGATGGTCCCATCTGGTTTCGGCACTAAAACGACCGGAGAACACCAAGGGCTAGTGGAGGGTTCGATTACCTTCAGATCTAACATTTTCGTTATCTCTTCTTCGATAATATGTTTTCTGGCCTCTGGAATTCTATAGGGACGAAGACGTATTGTGAGACCTTCTGGAGTTCTGATATGGTGATGAATTAGAGACGTCCGACCAGGAATCTCTGAAAAGAATTCGGAGTACTGTTGTATCAGAGTAATCAATTGGGTTTTGTTTTCCTTGGACAAGTTGTCATTGATACAGGGGCTTATGGATAGGTCTAGAGGAGACATGGGGTATAGGTTAAGGCCTAATTCGGAAGTTGATGTTACGAGACATCCAGTAGCCGGGATGTTAGTCTCAGATTGTTCCCATTTTTTAAAGAGATTAATATGATAAATTTGAGTCCGTTTTGGATGCTCATTGGTCTCAATCAGATAGGTGACAGGCGAGACTGATTTTACTACTCTATAGGGACCTTGCCACTTAGCCAGTAATTTATGCTCAGATGTGGGTCGTAGTATTAGGACTTTATCATTGGGTTGGAGAACCCGTAGTTTGGTTCCCTGATCATACTGCTTTTTTTGTGTCTCCTGAGCTGTCTCTAAATGTTGTCGTACATCTTCCCACACGGTTTGCAGTTGTGTTTTTAACCTATGGATGTATTCTAGAATGGGTTTTTCCTCACTATCCTCTTCCTCCCACAATTCGGCGGCCATATCAAGCAGGTTGCGAGGTTGTCGACCAAAGACCAATTCAAACGGACTATGGCCAGTGGAGGCCTGTAACGTGTGTTCTAATAGCGTAAAGAACCAGGGGTAACTTTTGGTCCCAGTCTTTCCCAGAATCATTTATTGTTTTCCTTAACAGTGTTTTAATGGTACGGTTATATCATTCCACTAACCCATCTGTCTGTGGATGATATACTGCAGTTTTTATCTGTGATATCCCTAGTGTTTTGCATATCTCTTTCATTAGTCCTGATACAAAAGGTGTACCTTGGTCCGTAAGGATTTCCTGAGGGAAACCTACTCGGGAAAAGAAAGTTATCATGGCTTGTGCAACTGCTTTGGTAGTGGTGCTAGTAAGAGGGATCACCTCTGGATACCTGGTAGCATAGTCTACCAGGACAAGGATGTACGAGTGACCCTTAGATGACGGTAAGAGGGGTCCAACTAGATCCATACCCACTCTCCTAAAAGGAATGTCTATGATGGGTAAAGGTTGTAAAGGGGCTTTCCTCATTGTCCCTGTCTCTACCAGTTGACATCTGGGACATTGCGCACAATATTTTCAGATATGTGCATATACCCCAGGCCAATAAAATCACCTCAACAAATATTCTTCGGTTTTCTCTCTACCACAATGTCTGCCTCCTGGTTGGTTATGGGCTAGGAAGAGGACTTGAGTTCGGTAGGGTTCTGGTGCCACTAACTGTTTCTTTTCCCCGTTTGTAGTCCTTATGACTCTATATAACAGATTATTCTGAACTAAGAAGTAAGGACCTACCTCCCCGTTAGATTAGCTTTTGACGTTATTCCAAGCGTGTATGAGGGTGGGGTCTTCCCGTTGACTTAGTCTGAAAGAGACTGGAACACTGTCAATACTAGCTACTCTTTTATCTGGGGTACTCTCACTCCTGTTTAGGGTACATTTTCGTTTTTCTTCCCTTTTTTCCTTCCGGCTTAGTCTCTTTCGGTCAGGAGTCGCTTCGATGTCACTACCAACGAATGGGGCGTCCAACCACCAATCAGAAGTAGGGTCTACTCTTCTCGTTTGTTCTAAAAGATCAATGAATTTGGAATAATCAGTGCCAATAATACAGTCTTCTATTAAGTGATCCATTATGCCGATGGGAAGGAAATCAGGATGTTTTCCCCATTCTATTTTAACCAGACCTAGAGGGTAGTCGGCTTTATCTCCATGGATACAGCAGATGGAAACCCACTGACCCTGAGTCGGACTAACGTTGTTTAATACATCTCTCCGTATCACGGACTGACTGCAACCGGAGTCAACCAAAGCCTCTACCTGGATTCTGTTTATCTTTATGTTTCTTTTGAAAGTGGTGCTCCCCTTCCCCACACATAACACCCTGCCCCTAGTGACTCCTATTTTCATGGGTTCAACGCGGTCCTGTTTATGGGGACACCCTCGTGCGATGTGTCCCCACTCGCCACAACTGAAGCACTGGGGTTGTTGTAGGGGGCTCTGTTCTCCACTTCGGGAGGGTCCAGGTTCCTCGATGGGTCGTTGGGGTGTATACTTAAGAGGTACTACAGCCGGTTTGCATGGATTCTTGGGAGTTAGTGTCTTAACATCCACCGACCGGTGGTAGGCACAAGCGAGATCGACTGCCAGTTCCGTGTCAATCTTAGGGTGTTGTCGTATCCAGTTACGGGTGTGTCCAGGAAGTGCGTCTAAGTACTGTTCCAAAATGATGGCTTTAATGACATCTTCACTGTCATTCCCTAATGGCCCCAACCACTTCAGACCTAAATCCTTGACCCGGAAGTAGAATGTGCGGGGATCTTCGTTCTGTCCCCATCTGACTTTCCGGAACCTCATTCCGTAGTACTCGGTGTCATGGCCCACTCTCTCCAGAATACTTTTCTTTATGTCCTTATATGGGGTAGTGCCCCTGGGGTTCGCGGCCTGATAGGCGGTTTGGAGGGTACCTGTCAAAAGAGGGGCGATATACTGACCCCAGCGATCTTCCGGCCATTGTGCTGAGGATGCTACCCTTTCGAAGTTCGTAAAAAATGAGTCTGGGTCCTCACCTTCCTGGTATTTTTGTAGTACTGAGCTGGGAACGTTTGGGTGTACCTTACTGGCTGCTATGGTGTCTGTCAGTTTTTGAAGAGCCGTCTCGTGTACCAGCTGGTTGTTCGCCATTATAGTTGCTTGACTTTTCAGGGCTGCTGGGAGGGCTTCCCGATCTTCCTTAGCTTCCCTTTGGTGTGCTTCCCAGACCAACTGCAAGTGGCATTGACCTTCAGCCAGTTGTTTTATCATGTCTTCCAATGTGGGTTTCTCCCCCATTATCCCGTACTTTCTGTACTGCCTAATCAGTCAAATCCCACTTCTGACACGACTGTGGAAGGCGCGGCAGTACAGAATAAATAAGACGGAGATGTCTAGGGAAATCCAAAGAGGATTTGAACGTTTTATTGATTTATGTATAGTAGTTCAATTCTTCAGATGGGCAATACTGTCCTTTCTCTAGGTTTCTTATCCTTGGTCCTTCTCAAATTAACATCTGCTTGCTGCTTTCTCTTCTAGGCGTTGTTGGGCTCCCGGTATCAACTCTCTCTCAGTCTCTCGCCCAGGTCTCGGAAAAGCAAACAAACAGGACACACGGTAAGTGTGGGTGTGGGTATTTTTTTATGTAGTCATGTTTAGTAAGGAGGGTGGTTGAAGGAAAAGAAGTAGGGGTTGGTGTTTTAGGGTATATAGGTTTAGGATTTAAAGAAATTCCTTCAGAGCTTCAATAGGGGTGCCTTGGTGAAGGGGTTCACACAGTGCATTGGTGCTCAGCCCAGTTGGTTCCACCCCATTCCCTCTGCCCTCCCCACTATCTCTTTTCCTCCCCTCCCGTATAACAAACAGTTATTTCTTTTTAAAGTTCGATTGCCCCTTCAGAAGGGACCGTACCTTGGCTAGCCACGACCCTCCTGGGTCGTGGCAGGAGTTGTTTTCTCCACTCTGCGTTTCTCTCTTCTGGCTCGCTGGTTCTTCTCTCTCTGCGGCGTCTTTTCCGTTTTCGGGCTCCTCTCTCGGCGGGATGTCCTCTCTAATCGCTGGTTCCTCCCGTGGCGGGATCTCCTCTTCCTGTTTTCGAACGACGCCGCCTCTCGCGTCGTCCGTCGTCCTTTTCCGTGTCTCCCTCCGGAAGTCCGGCTCTGGGGAGACGGCCTGCCCCCACGCGTCGCCATGGGAACGCGGCAAGGGGTCGGCGGAAGTGCGGAAACGCCGCCATTCCGCTGCCGCGGTAGACAAGGTTTCCGAGACCCGTCTACAGGAGGTGTCCTGGTTCTCCTGTTATGTCAAAGGAGTGAAGAAGGATATTTTGGGCATCTCGGAGCCCACCCAGGACTGCTGTGCTGAGCTTCCGCATTCCGGGACTAGTGTTGTGTGATATATATATATATATATATATGTATATTACCTAGTGGCGGTTGCCACTAGGTAGTTTATTTATGACCATGTCCTGCCCTGGGGACCGCCACCTCCCTAGGGCTTTCCTTTTAAAATATGCAGGGCCCCCTCTCCCCTGGCCTGGGGTCCGCCTCCTCCCCAGGGCTTTCCTTTATCAATATGCAAGGGCCCACAGCCCACTCCTGCTGCCATGGGGACCACCACCTCTCCAGTGCTTTACTTTTAAAATATGCAGAGCCCGTGCTGCCCCCCGCAGCCCTGGGGACACCACCTCCCCCAGGGCTTTCCTTTTAAAATATGTTGGGGGGCCCGCGGCCCCTGCCCCTGCTGCCCCAGGGACCACCATCCCGCGGGTAAATATTAAAAAAAATAAATGGGGTCCCTTTGGGGCCCTAGAGACCAACATCCCCTGGGGCTATGTCCTACTTAGGCCACTACTCCGTAGGGCCGGCTCCAGCTATGTTTCAGGGTGCCCACCCCCGGGACATATCTGTTTGCTGTGGCATGGCTGCAGTTGCAGCCAAGCCACAACAAACACTTCGGGTTTTGACAGCGATCCCTTTAAAGCAGGTGCTGCTGTCAAAATCCAAAGGAAACAGAGATGAAATGCTTCAGCAAGCATGGGGCTGCTGTCAAAGCAGCCCCTGGCTTGCTGAAGCAAAGGCACTGTGAAGGAAGCCTTAAGACTTCCCCTGCATTGCCAGGTAGCCCGTAAAGGGCATTTTATTTAAAAAAATAAATTTAATTGGTAAATTAATTAAAAAATATATAGGGACCACTGGGGAGCCCTTGAGGGCTCCATCACAGTCCCCAATAGCCCATAAAGGGCTAACAAAAAAAAAAAAAGAAATAAAAAACCCGTAGCTCAGTGTCAGAGTCTCAGATCTTCACAATGAGCTTTGGGTGTTCATGTCTAGCTGGACTCATTTCAATTTTTTTTCCAATTATTATATTTAAAAAAAGAGAATTTTTTATTTTAAATTGGAAACAAATAATTCATTCTAAGTGTATCAAACACCAAAGACTAAAAAACTCTATCTCTCTCCCTCTCACTTTCTTTTGTGCTCTCTGTCTCTCTTTCAACTAATTCTCCCACTCAGACAGCCACTTAGACACTTACGCACCCACTCAGAGACCCACTCAGACACTCATGCACCCACTCACAGACCCACTCAGACACTCATGCACCCACTCACAGACTCACTCAGACACTCACGCACCCACTCACAGACCCACTCAGACCTGCATGCACCCACTAACATCCCCAGTCACACCCTCAAGCACTCACTCAGGCCCCCTCAGACAGTTATGCACCCACTCATACACCTACTCAGTCTGTCAAACACCCACTCACAGACCCACTGACACCCTGATGCACCCACTCACATACCCACGCACATACCGATGCACTCACTGAAACACTTATGTATGCACTCTCACACCCTAACAGACACTCTTACCCCCAATACAGTCTCTCACACCTATTCTCACACCCAGAAAGGCAAAGGGCCGTGCACAGCATCGGGTTGGGTGGTTAGGAGGGTTGGCCACACGGACTGGCTACAGGCCAGCCCTTGTGGGCAACCCCTACTGCACATAGGAGAAGGCTATGCAAGGTTTGGTGCTTTCAGGGGGTTGGCATCAGGGCCTGGCCTGTGCCCAACCACTGCCAGGCATGGCCAAAGGCCGTGTGTGGAGCAGAGGTTGGATTTCGCATGTAGGAATGAAAATTACTATACATTTAAAAACCCATAGCAATTCGATGAAAAAACAAATGTTACAGGGACATTACAGTTAGGTTCTGAATTTACATGTACAAAACTGTAGAAATTTAGCAGTTATAGTTAGAACTCTTTCAAGTAACTAAAACTCACGCCCTAAGGTAGCTATAACTCGCGCCTTTGCCTTGCACAGCTAATTACTCCACATGTTATATCAATGATGATGTATTCTATGCCATCTTTTGTATTCTCACTGCAGCATTTGCAATAAAATTATTGATTGCTGAATTTCTATGGTTTTGTATGAGTAAATTCAGAACCTAACTATAACGTCCCTGTAACGTCCAAGTGATATATATATATATATATATATATATATATATATATATATATATATATATATGTGTGTATATATATATATATATATATATACATAGATAGGGTTTATACTTGTTAAATACTTACATGTCCTGGTAAAGGCTTTTGTTCTACAGGCATGTGCGTAATAAAAATCTCATTATAAAAGCTTTTAATTGGAAAGGCATTTTCATTGCAATGCTTGCGTTCTAAAGCCATTCGTGCTAATGGCATTCAGTATTCCCTCATACATCCTACTTTAATATCAAATGCAGGAACTCTGGCCCTATACAGCATGGTAGGACCAGACCATGGGCAGATATGACTCAATTATGTGACACGAAAAGGCAAAATATATGGCATAGTGCAGCTCTTTTTGAAGCAGTATTACTTCATGGTGGTGGTAGGAAGGGGGTGGCGGACAAAGATGGTGCTGGGGTGGCCCCAGAAGGGTCCGCCACCACCAGGGAGTGTCCACTGGAGGAGGAATCCGCAGATGATGAGTCTGAAGCTCCAGTCTCCCCCATGGCACTCCCCTCGCCCTCCGGGCCACTAGGTCCCTTGCTGTCGGTGGCAGCAGCACTCGGGTCCCTTGGCAGCATCCCCACTCACCTGTGCCCTGTCTCCCTCACCTGCCAATGCTGATGCACACAAATAGAGAGAGAGGGAGGGAGGGACAGAGAGAAAGAGAAAGGGTTAACATATTCCACACATACGCACATGTAAAAATGCACAACTGTATGTAAATATCGCCTGGCTAGGCCATCTCTGTTGGCAATACACATATTCTACATCATGTCACAACATGTCCTCTATCCACCCCTTTATGTCAGCCCTCAAACCCACATCCCAATCCAAGTAAGTAAGAACGACTGGAGTAATCCTAATGATCACCAGTAAAGCAATGCCAGCATGCTAATCATGCCCTGGCTGAAATAGAAATATCTAGCACAATCATGATCATACCTCTCCTCACTCCTATCACCTATAGGAAGAGCAGGTGACTGATCACAACACATATAGCATGTCCTGAAACTACACCTGATCAGTCCCTATTCTTTAGTAATGTCTTTTGATAGTGATGACTATTCTATTCACAGACCACAGAGCACTTGCCAGTCACATCACATGGCTGGCCAAACCCTCTGTACATATATGGCAATATGGATAAATTAACAGAAGTAGCCACAAAAAGTCGAACTCCCATCTGATGTGCAGAATACATGTCTGGAGAACAGGCATGTCATTACTTATACACAATCACAGAGGAATATCTGCAGACACTAAACATCAATACATCATATCACTTCATACATGCATGGGCAGCTACATTGGCCTACATAGCACACATGATACATCCATAATCAATCTCTGAGTGCAGTGTCACAACAACTAAACTTAGACAGCCACAAAATACATCATATGGCACCTACCATACCACCTGACAAGCAGTTACAGTTGCACAACTTGTCAACATGAGTAAACCGATATCACTCACACCAATCCTGACAAGTGACTACCTGTACCTAAGTCCTGACAACACACATGTCACACGGAAATGACATGTGCACATGATGCATACATGGACCTATATGACTGTCATTGCACAGACAATATATCCCACTAAAACAAAAGGCTGCATTAGAAATAGTGGGACAACTAAACCATTTCATAATGATCCCATAAGTCATTCTAAATCTATTCCTGTCCAGAGTGCACACATCAGCTAGGCCAAGGGTAGCAATCATTGTCCCACTTCATAAGAAGTGCCCCAGTAACCATTGACACATGATGTAGATAGCAACTAAGCAATGTTTTGCTGTAATAGGTAGGACATTGGCACATATAGCATTGACTTTGCTTATAGTCAAAGGAAAGATCTGCCTAGGCACTTACCACCTCTAGAACAAAGCAATTGTGTTACTGTTGAAATTCCCACATGTCAACCTCATGGAAATGCATGATGAGTTCAAATATACCAATTCATGCAACCAAATGAGAATGTCCTTCCGTTGCTACATTCACGTACCCCATAGAATGAAGATGAACGGTCAATGGGGATACAACTACAATCCCACATGTACTTCCTATACAGGCCATATCTGTGATGTAAATGAGATGGCTGCCTCACATGGAGTCCATACCTGTACCAGTACTAGATATTAATAGTCCCTGTACCAAAAACGTGAGTCCACCAGTAGCAAATACAGGGGAACAACATAGATTGGAGTGGACAGACACCTTGGAGCCACTAACTCTCATATGATGACTGATGGACTAGGTTATACTAAATGGGTAGGGTGATACACCAGCCCACGTCCATTGAAATGGCAGGATGGAGTCACGGATGTGGTATTGTCATTTGAGCTTCTCCACATACAGTCATAGGGATGTCTTGATACAGGTGATCTAAACGTACACACAGTCGCAGCTCGCAGAGCGCGGGAGAGGCGGAGCGGCACAGGGGTGGTGGGGATAAAAATTAAATAAAAAATAAACACCTTGATCACCGCAACCGCACCGCTACATCCGCTCCTCTGCTGCAGGCTCCCAGCTTCCCCTGCGGCCAATCCTGACGCAGCTCAGGGCAGTGTTAGGATTGGCTGGGAGCGCCCAGCTAGGATGCTCTCCGGCAGACTGGGAGCCTGTGCATGCTCTCTTCAGCACAGCAATTGTGTTACTGGGCTTGAGAGAGCCTACTGTGCATGTGGGTTTGGCCGGCCCGAGACGGCCGGCCAAACAGACATGCACACTGAGGGGGAGTGCTGTGCACTCCCCCTTATTCCTCATCACCCTTGTGGGTCCGCCCCTTTACAAGAAAACAATAATAAACACAGTTTATTATTGTTTTCTTGTAAAGGTTTTGCACCTGCTGCTGCTGGCGGGGAAGGAGCGCTCCTCCGCCCTAATGGGGGAGCCACCCCTGCATACACATAGCAAACAATGATGCCACATCTACATCTAATACTTGGGCAAGGTGTGAACTACTGATTTCCACTGGTCTACATACATGTAGTATCTTCTACATAGTCACAGAAGCTACAGTGAGACAACAAACACCATACAACCAGTGCCAAGTACCAGGATACAGTCAGTACTTACCCCCTTGTGGCTGCTGTGCTGCCCTCAAATGACCTTCCACCTCACAGTAGGCCACCGCCAAAATGCAGGCCATTAGGAAGGTCAGGGTCCGACGGGAACCCCTCCCTTGTTGGGAGGACATCCCCAGCAGGGCATCCGTGTTCTTCCGGGCCCAGCGTTTCAGGTCCTCCCACCACTTGCAACAATGTGTGCTCTGCCGGCTGTGGACCCCCAGAGTCCTCACTTGCTTGGCGATGGCACGCCAGATCCCCTTCTTCTGATGGGAATTCACCTCCATGGATGACACAGCAAGTGCCTACACATACCCATCCTCTCTGCACACACTCCTTCACTATATGCCATCTGCATTCATCTACTCTCTCACCAGTAAATTTGCCAGATTCATCGTCACACGCGACCCCTATCACAGATGGCTGGGGCAGTTGACTCACCTGCTCCTCTGGTGCCCCATATTCCTGTCCAAACAGGGGAAGGACCTTCTCCACCAACTTCTCCAGCTCTTCTTGGGTGAAGGCAGGGGCCCTATCACCTGCAGGATGTAGCATGGTGGCTCCCAGAGGCAGTACACAGCAGCTCATGTCGTGAAGGTCTTGCTAGCAACAGTGTCAAGAGTTGAGTGAGCAAGGCTGCAGAAAATGTCAGTCAAGGCCACCACGTACAGGACAGTCACGCCGGCAGTCAAAGTGTGGAAGGCTCGGCGGTACAGAGGACTCTGACTCGTAATTTAAGGGAGTCCCCAAAGGGCAAATTCAACACTTTTACTTGTTTTAGTGTGGAGATAATAACCAGTGTAGTAATACAGTTTTCTTCTATTCTTATCCTTTTTATTGGAGGCGCTTCTGCGAAGGGCTTGTTGGTTTTAATAATCCTTAATGTTCTGTTTTCCCTTAGGTTGTGATGGTCTTCGGACTACGTCTTCCCGGCTCCTTTCCCAGTGGCGTCTCGGAAAACAAGAAGATAAGGCCAGGTAAGTGGTGAGGTATGGGGTTGTCGCCTTGAGTTAGTACATGTGCGGGAGGGTGAAGGAAGGAAATACTGGGGTCAGTTATTTAAATTAGTGCAGGCAGAGGGGGGGGTACCATAATAGCTATGTAAGGCTGGTGGCAGGGAGATGGTACAAACAGTGTTTTCCCCAGGTTCCCAGTGCTCAGCCCAACCTGCCCTCTTCCCCTATGTCCTGCCTGGTGTTCCTTTTTCCTCCTACCCCTCCCTTTTTCCCCTCGCCTCCTGTAATCCCCTTATTTCGATGTCCCTTTAACAGGGCCCGTACCTTGCGAAGCCACGACCCTCCTGGCAGGACTCGTCCTCTCTCTCGTGCTCTTTCCCGGCTCCGCTGCTCGGGCTGGTCGTCTGTTCCTCGTCTCTTCTCAATGCGGTCTTCTCTTCCCGACGCGTTTCTCCTCCGTCCCGTTCACTTCCGGCTCCTCTCTCCCCGGTCCCGAAGTCCGTCCTCTTTTTCTCCTTCTTGGCGACCCGGAAATCCGGGCCTGATGTGATGTCCCGCCTCCACGCGTCTCCCGGGCGACGCAGGACGGGATCTGAGGAGGCGCGCGATCGGCGCCATTCTAAAGTATTAGTAGACGAGGTGGACAACACCCGTCTACACAAAGGCAGCAATGTTAACCAATGACAAGTTGCACGGCTGTTGCGACCGCCATCTGCCATAATGACTTTCGCTGGCAGACTTAGGTCACTTCCAACTGTCCTCTACAGTAGGCCAGGCTCCTGCCATTTTGGGCACATGTAATCGATGCATGTGCTTTATTAAGTGTGTCAGACACTTACTTGCCAAAATATCTGTGTAACCCTATGTAGTGCCATCATGGTTGTGCAATATAATGTGACAATCTTGACACAATGACATGTTGAGGCTGTAAATATGTTGATAGCTCTGTTAAGCTACTCGGATGTACATGTGTGATCAGTGAAGGACTGCTCAGTCACCCACACATGTTCAATTGTATATGTTACACATGTCCTATCTGACTTACATGTTAACCAATGTGCAGCTATGAGGTTGTAACAATTGTATATCCTTGGTCTGTATTGTATGTGTCAGCAATACTATCCATCCCCTACCCATGTTAGGTGTGAGCTAATATACCATGTGCGGCAGATGTGTGCCTACTGCATCACTCATTGTACATTCTCTCCTCTCAACATAGATATCCTGCAATGAGGAGAATGAGGCAACCGCCAGTGAACCCTCCACTAATAGACCTGGCAACCATGGAGGACAGGGATGTCATCCAGACATATTGTCTGAATCGTCAAACCATCATGGATCTGTGTAGACAGTTAGAACCACATCTGATGCCTGCCCTTCACAATCCCTGTTGCATATCTCCCATAGTACACGTATTGTCAGTGCTACACTACCTGGCCACAGGCTCATTTCAGAATACTGTCACCTTAACAGCAGGGATGTCTCAGTCCATGTTCAGTCTGGTGTTGAAGGATGTACTGTGTTCTTTGTTGAAACACCTGGACAGCTACATCAAGTTCCCCCAAAGAGCTGATTTGGCCTATGTGAAGGCAGACTTTTATGAGATGGAACATGTTGTAGGGGCCATTGATGGCACACATGTAGCCCTGGTCCTGCCCAGTGCCAATGAACAGGTGTATAGTAAAAGGAAGCACTACATCTCTGTCAATGTGCAGGTGGTGTGTCTGGCAGACCAGTACATCTCACAAGTGACATGTTTCCTGGATCAGTGCATGACGCCTACATATTGTGGAACAGCAATGTCCCACACATGATGCCACGATATGCACAGAGAGGGCCTGGCTGCTTGGTAAGTATGTTTTGTTATGTGTTTCAAATCTAGGACACCTCTCATCACATTCTGGCCAGTTGCTGATCCTATTATTTCAATTGTCCTACCATTGTGTTCACAGGTAACTCTGGCTAACCAAAACTTCCTTGGCTGTTGACATCAGTGAGGTACCCAGACGTGCCAGGGGTACTCCATTTAAGTGAGGCCCACAGGAGAACAAGGCGTGTAATTAAGTGGACTTTCGGCCTCCTGAAGGTAAGATTCAGGTGCCTGGACCTATCTGAAGGTGCCCTCCTCTACTCATCCCACAAGGTTTGCCAAATCATCATTGCCTGCTACATGCTCCACAATTTAGCCCTGAGAGGTCAGATACCATTGCTAGCTGATGAGGGTGAAACAGCTGGACCAGTGGCTGGAGATGCTGATATGGCAAGTGATGAAGAGCCAGAGAAAGAAGAAGCACCTGACTCTAGGACAGAACTCATCAATCAATTCTTCCTGTTGCATACAGGTATGTTGAGTGGGCCTTTTCATGTCTTGATTGTGCACATGCTGAAGTGGATTGCTGACATTACAGCTCCTGACTCATCGGTGAGGGTGTAATGAGGTCCAATAGCTTTGTGTGAGTTGTGGAACCATACAGATAGGATGTACTGTGTACAGTAATAGTGGTTCAGTTCTAACGTGTTATTACAACAGATTCCAGCATTCACTTCTCTAATGGACTGACCAGTATCGAGCTATGTTTCCTGCATTCTCCTATTCTCATTTCTTTCCACCTACTGAATGTGGACTATAATCTGTGGCTCTGCTAACTATGGTTTGAGGTATTCATTGACATTAGCCTATGGAAAATGATTGTAGCCTATGGAAAATGATTACAGACATGAGAGTTGTACATGACAGATAGCTGGTAAAATGGATGTTGTCAAGAGCCTTTGACTGGTGATGTATAGATCCAGTCTGGGTGAATCTGCTTGGGAGCTATTCGGCAATGGGCAAGACATCTATGATATGCATATGTGCTTTGTGTGGTACCTTGCTTTCCATCCTGATGGTACTCTTTGTAATGCTTCATTGCAGATCAGTATGCAGACAATGCCCTGGTGTTGCTCTGGATTTCAAGCTCACTCTGTGATATATGTCCAGTGACATTACTGTTGTCATGTGTGTCCTGCTGAGGGAGGCTCTGTCTGATGGCCATTACACTGCCAGTTCGTATCAGGAGGCCAATACCAGACCACATTAGGAAATCATTACATTTGTTGTTATATCGTTAAAGACACATATACAGTAGCTGTGTCCAAATGTGATTTATTGTGCATATAAGATTTATAACAGTCAAAAGAAATGCGAACAGAATAACAAAAAGGTGATGAGTGGTGACATGGTAGATGAATTCATCAGAGAATATGTACAGCTGTTGGTTACACAGGTCCTGTATCCTTGTACCATGGGGAAATTGAGTTATGTCTCAGAACAGTCAACAGGGTGTCTCAGTGGCACACAAGGGTGACAAATCAGGTGAGGTTCACTTCCTGGCAGTGGGTTTTGCCTTGGCATCTGCTCCAGCCGGGTGTCTGGGTGGACGTCAATGTTTGTGAAGGGGGGTTCTTCTGCTACAGAGGGAGGGATGGCTGAGGCATGTGGTTCCCCTGGCACGGCCTCCATTCCACTAGCTGCCACTGATGTAGATGGGGCAGATGTAACAGTGCTAGTAGAAGGGGCCTGATGGTGGGTAGAAAAACCACATAGAGTGATGTTGATGTTCCTCAGCACCCCTGCAATGGAGGCCATGTTGGCATTGTGTGCCTGCCACTGCTGCATGACCTCCTGGTGGTATTCCCCCTGCAGCCTTTGATTTTCCCCCAACATGGTGATAATCTGGCCCATCCTGTCCTAGGAACTTTGGTATGCTCCGATGACTTGGGAGATGGTTTCCTAGTCTTTTGAGTCCCTTGGGGGCCCAATCCTCTAGCCCACAGCATCCCTCCCATGCACCCTGCCCCCAGGTGCCTGTTCCCCTGGCACGGTGTGCCCACTCCCAGTGTTAGCAGGACCATCAGTGTCTGGGGTGTGAAGATCAGACTCAGGTCCCTATACTGTGGGGCACACAATAGTTTGACCAGTCCTTGGGACACCGGTTTGGGGGTATATGGTTGACTGTGATGTAGATGTAACAGGGTTGGCGGGATTGATGAGGGCAGGGTGAGGCAGGGAGTTGTTGACTGACCAGGTGACCCAGAGGGGCAAGGTAGGTCCTCACTGTCCAGACATCCAGATGTGTTGTCCTCACTGGTGCCTTCATTCTGAGGAGGGCTGTCAATATCTGGTATCCTTTCCATGGTGGCACTAACAGGGTTACCTGGGGATGGAGTGAGAGACAGAGTTCAGTTTAGAAAATGTTAGTTTGGTTACCTCATTGTCAAATGCATAAGGTGGCTTTCCATGATTCCCAGCAATGAAAATGCCAGATGTTGCATACCTTGTAATACATACAAGACTGTGGCATGAGTCCAAACTCCATATTGGGTGCTGTCATTCAGGTTTAGTACATGTAGCACTGTGGATGGGTTCTGTTTCTGTCTGATACTTGACATGACTGTTCAGCCCTGTTACTTACTGGCTAGTCAGGCTTGCTGGATGTGACACGATATGGCTGACATCGCACCATGGTGTCCCTTTTGGAACATAGTATGTGAGTATGCAAGGGTAATAATCCTGTCTCTGGATGTTGTGCATGTGCATGGAGTCTGCCATCGTGCTTTCCAAACCATGGTCAGTCCATTTCAGGCTTGGGGATAGAATAAGTGGCCATTTGGATTCGTCACAGAGCTGTAGCTGTGTTTAGCCTTGCTTGCCATTATGGTGTGCCATTGCATTGCTGTCATTGCCATGTATTGGTCCTCAGTCGTACATTCTAGTTGGTGTAGTTAGTACAATAGTCATACACGCAAGAAATGTGATGTGCAGTGCACATTCCATGTTTTCACATAGATGGGTTAGTGCATTCTGGGAGTCGTAGAGATAAGATTTGCCTATGGTATGCATGCCTTGGCCAAGGGCTGTGTGGGCAGTTGGGGTGTGTGGGGTGGTGGCATGCAGAAGAGGTGCATTAGGTCATTGGCAGGTAGGTGTAGTGGGACATTTAGTTAATTAAGGAGTGGGTGGTAATGAAAGCATGCAGGACACAACAATTGAGTGACATGGATGTTGTGGGTACTTACCAGACTCCAGTCCCCCAGGTATTCCAGTCAGGCCCTCAGGATGCAGTATGTCCAAGACCTTCTCCTCCCATAATGTGAACTTTGAAGGAGGAGGTGGGGGCCCACAGCCAGTCTAGTGCATGGCGATCTGGTGTCGTGATACCATGGAATGCACTTTCCCATGTAGGTCGTTCCACCTCTTCCTGATACCCTCCCTTGTGCGTGGATGGTTGCCTAGTGGCGTGACCCTGTCGACTATTCTTTGTCACAACTCAATTTTCCTGGCAATTGATGTTTGCTGGACCTGTGCTCCAAACAGTTGTGGCTCTACCCTGACAATTTCATCCACCATGACCCTCAACTCATCGTCAGTGAAACGTGGGTGCTTTTGTGAGGACATGGTAAGGGTTGTAATGACGGTTTGGGGGGGGTGTTGTGTGTGTAAAGGTGCAGTGTTGTGTCAGTGATGGGGTCTGGGTGGTGCGTTGTGTGGGATGGACTGTTGTGAAATGTGTGTCCTCGTTACGTGTGTTATGTGGTAGTTGTGCAGGTCTGTGGTGTGTGGTGAGTCTGGTGTGTGTGCCTATAGTGTAAGGGTGCTCCCTTTATGTAATTGCCTGCTGTCGGTGTCTCAGAATGACGTTTTAGTAGCAAAGGATTGTGGGCTGTGTGGGGGGGTTATATAGCGCAGTGTGTAGGGTGTGGGGTATTAAAACTATCCAATGAGTGTGCTGCTCCGTCTGAAGTTGAGTTTTGACCGTGGCGGTTCACACCACCAGTGGTTTACCGCCATGGAAGAACCGCTGTGGTGATTTGTGCCTCTTTCCCACCCTCCAGTGTCCTGGCGTTCTCTGATTTTTGGCAGATTTTTGGCAGTCTTCACTGTGTAACTTGTAAGACGGCGGTAGGATAACCGCTAACATGGCGGTCTTTTAGCAGTCGCCATCGCAGCGGTCTTTCGAAAAGACCACCAAAGTCATAATGAGGACCATAGTGATTGTTGTTGCTTCGTTAAACTTTCTGTTTCTTCATAGAAATTATGTTAAAAAATAGGCTTGGTTACATTCTAGTAATAGTTTCTCTCTTCTCTTGCTGGGTTGAAGAGTACCCAACTAGAAGGTGCAATGGCCTCACTGTGGCCAAATTATTATTGAGGGAAGTGATTCCCAGATTTAAACTTACAGGTTTTCTGGAGTCAGATCGAAGCTCCCATTTTAAGAACAAACTGATGTTATTGATGTGTGTAGCATTGAAGGCAGACCAGATTCCACCGTAGTTACAGACAGAAGCTTCAGAGATAGTAGAGTAGGCTAAGGCAGCCCTGAAATCCAGGATGGCCAAGGTGTGCACTTTTACCTCTTTAAAATTTCCTGAAACTGTCCCCCTTGTTTTGATGAACCATGGAAGCACTTCAAATTGAAGACTGGACTGTTACTGCATGAAGTGTTGATGGGAAGAGCCATAAGAATTCCATCAGACTTGAGTACAGAACAAAGGTTCAGAGGGCAGAGAAGACAGCATGCAAAGAAGTCAAGTTGTGAAAGGTGCACAGTCTGTGGTGAATGAGCTGAGAGTAACCACAATAAACCAGGCGGCTGAAAAACAAGAGGGTACACCATGAACTTGAAGAGCAAATCAGATGGTACAATGCAGATGGAAGAGAAGTTGTGGAAAAGTGGCGAGCAAGTGAGAACCGTTGTGTCAAAGGAACAAATCCCAGAAAACAATCAGGAAAGAATTAGTACCAATCGAACAGAGTGCTAGTGGCAGTGAACAACCAGAAGTCAGAAGAACAAAGAGACAAACTGAAGGTACTCAGCTCCTGAGGGGACCTACATTGTTAACAGTGGTTTTGAAAAACAAATCATGAACAATGTTACCACAGCTAAAGAACTGAACCCTGGTTTGATCAACAAACTGAAATTACATACATTCATACATTTGAAAATTCATGTTTTGTGCCTTAAGTATCCAGACAGGTGGGTTAAATTGCAATGGAGAAAGCACCTGCCAGGAATGAGAGGAAAGAAGAGAACACATGAAGAACTGGATGTGGACGACATTCAAGACAATGCTGAGTTTGGACACAAGCTGTGAAAAATTACAACTTCTGTGTAATTCGAAAAATAAATTAGTGAATGTGTGATTTGTGGTAATTCCCAGAATCACCAGAAGGAGGGTTTGGGGAAGTTTTCTTTTTTAGTAAATATTTTTAATATCACAAAATTAACACATAAACACACAAATATTATGTGTAGAGAAAACTCATATTCATTGACCATAGCTAATGTAGGCCTGCACCATCTTTGCTTTGCGAGACATGAACATTTTATTTCTAGGTGAAACTGAAGTCCTAATTATCAAATGCAATGTTCTTTTGCCTTCTTTACCATGTAAAGAAATGTTTTTTTCTTTGTGATAATCATGGAAAGTTTTAATGAATAGCTCATTCAGAAGATACCTACAGAGTGCAGACTGGTACATGTATCTTATCCTGTTGCAGATTGTATCATTTAGAAGGACACTGAGAGAAGCCTGTATTTTGAGGAGCCCTGAGAACCTAAAAAGCATAATATTGTATCATCTTGCTTTAACATGACTGGATAATCTTATGAGAACTGTGAGTATGTGTGTAAAATGGTAGATTTGTGTGTTTAAATTAGTGTAATATAGATTATTGATTAGTGTTAATCTGATTTTTGCCTCCTGTAAATTATTAACCTTGAATATACTTTCATGGGTTGAAACTTAAACATTCTCTACCTTGCTTGTGGAGTCTAATCTGCTTCATATTTATCAGGGCACAAGTTGGGGTACACACAGGTAGACAGCATCCATTCACTATTTTCACAGAGTGGACACTGTCCTTACTGCTAAGAAGTTGGAACCCAGTGAAGTAAGCTGAACTTGTCCCGGTGTCGTTTTCCGACACCAGGATACATTCAGCAGTGCCTGCACTATTGACTGCTTTCCGCTGAGTAACAACGCGTAGGTAGTGGATGTTTTTTTTTGTTCTCCCCTCCAGGTAGGCCCAAGATGAAGAACTAATTTAAAGATCATCATATATCCTTTTGTGATAGTACAGTCCTGTGTGGTAGCTATCTACAGCTTCTCACCTAGGTGCCAGGGCAAAGGAAGTGAAATAAAGGCACACTGCTGGTTATGATTTCCCAAGCATTTCACAGAAACGATTATTTGGAAGCAAGCTTATGTCTTTTTGCAATTCCTTTATAAAAGCGCATGCAATTTAACAGTGTCAGCGGCATCGGACTCTGTGAGTATTTACATGAATGGCCGTTTAAATACTCATTTTTTTTAAGTGCAATTCTTTTACAGATGACAGGTCCTGTGATGTCACTTACTGTGATACTACTTACTTATGCCTACTACTTCTTCTGGGGTATAGGCCATTAATTATGACTCTCCAACCATCTCTGTCCTAGGCTTTTCTTTCAGTATGACTCCAAGTGTAACCCATCTCCTGTAGTCAGCGTTGAGGCCTCGACACCAGGTGTTTCTTGACCTTCCTCTTTTCCTTTTGCCTTGAGGGTTCCAGGTGAGGGCTTGTCTGGTGGTGTTTAAGGCAGGCCTGCTGTGATGCTATATGCAATGTTACCCACAGTGATGTCACATGACGTGATGTCACTTGCATACTGTCTTACTTAGTTAGTCCTCCCACTTCTTTTTTTAGGACTTGTGCCCTAATATTTATTGAATCTATGATTTTGTTGACCAAGCTCAGTTGTGACATTTGATCCATCTGATAGCATATTCTGGTCCTTGAAATTTGTACAGAAAAGCGATAATAGGATCACAAGACTTCAGTAGTGTGAGAATTGTTCTTCTTTCCTCATTTAAAGGTGCTATAACCTGAGCCTATGCTAACAAAAACTGTGTTTTCTGTCTTCCATCTTAGCCCGTTGTCACTGATATAGCAGAAATGTTAGTACTGTCCCTGATGTTGTGGTGGTCATCTATATGTGACAATTTGTGCATTATGTTAATCGGAGTACTAATAGTTTTGTTGTAAAGTGGTACACCGAAAAGTAGTACTAATATGCATTCACTGTACGTTACCAGTTAAAAGGCATGTGGTATAGCCTTGTAAGTTTATGTTTAAAAGATTAATTCATTTTATAGTTTATGATGTTAATTAAAGTTTTGAAAAAAACAATAATACATTTTGTGTAAGAAATATTTTAAACGTGACATGCAAATATAGAGAATGAAGTAATACATTATAGTTACTTGAAAGGGTTCACAAAATCTTTTCGTTTTTAATTTATTGTAACATGAACACTGTCAGAGACTAATAATAATTAATATATGGTTTGGGATGCTAAATGTATATTAAATGCATAAATTAATTTTCTGCTTTAATTAGCCTAAGTGAGGCCTGTACAGCCCTGCTTCGTGACTGTGAGGAAAAGGTTTAGTCATTCTTGCTAACATGTATTTTCCTTTCAGACATCGTTCTAATGAAAATGCTAGCTTGGAAATAGATACTCTATTGTTTTATGCATAATTAGCTTGGGAATACACCATGAACAGGTACATCCAGGAACTGTGGAATAGACAATATATACAAATGTTTCAGTTTGCATGGATGAGCTAAGATGGAAGCCATTTCACACGAAGAACCTGAGAACTTTCACTGATGTTGCAGTCTGAATCGTATGACTGTTTGCCATTGGAAATTTTCACCTTTTGCGTCATATGGAGTGATGGATGGACAAATCATTTTGCCCTGTGAACTTTACTATACCGTTCCCCAGATGGATTTGCAGCATTCTACACTCATGCACTCTCCTTGTGAGCACTCCCGTCACTTCCCCTGTAGCAGAGCCCCACTCCAGACCCCCAGAGCAGATCTTCTCTCCTACCCATAAGATGCTGAACCCCTTGGATTCTGACAGGTATGGTCCTTTGCCCAATTGGAGATGCTTTGCAGAGACTTAGAGATTTTTCCCCTGAGCCAGAGAAAAAGACTCTTGACCGAGCTTCTGAAATGCTGATGCTTTCCCTTTCTACCTACTTTTTGCCAACCTTAGTTAGTCACCCTTTTCCCCAGATTTCCTATTTCCAAATTATTTTTGTTCTTTTTGCCCATATGTGTTTGTCCCAGCACATGCTAAATGGATTTGCTAATTGTTAGGGTCTCCCCTATGTCCAGGTTATTAGAATTGTAGAATTTGGACTGCTAAGTGATTAACCGAATTAGACAGTGTTTGTTTCCTCCTTTTCAAATTTTCATCTTGCTTTTGTGTGTAGCTGTTATTGAGTGTCTAGCATTCTTGATGTTAATTTGTTTGAAGTTCTTTAAGAGGACAACCTATCATGATTTTTTATCTTTATGGCCTTCTTTGGGAATTATCAATGTCACTCTGAACATTAATCTGTAATAAATACACCTGTACTTTATTTCAGCTTGAAGTGTGAGTCATACTGTTATTTTAATTGACTGTCGAAATTTTGATGCCCCTTTTCTCCACAGCCTTATCTTGGGCCAAAAGATTCATTGGCTCCATTTAAAGCATAGTCCTGCGAAGGAATATGCTCCAGCTCCCGTGACTACCACTGTTGTTTTTCATTCTAATTAAGGAATTGTGTGCTTTACTCTGATAGACGGAAAGTGTTCCTAGTGACCGTCCCTCACTGTACCTAATCAAGGACATACCAGTTGTCTCAGGCTATCATCGTACAATTGTAGGAGGCTGGCTCTCTATGTAGTGTGAAAAACCAGGCACACTGTGCAGAGAGTCCTGGCAGCCATGAATTGGTTTACAGAGTTAAAAACTGGACCACCTAATGCTCTAATTTTTATGGTAGCTTGGTCGAGTAGCTAGGTCAATCTTGGAGAAGTGCAAACCATTTGTTGTACTCACAGTATCCATAAATGAAGACACATACTAAAGAGAATAGCTCGAGACCAATTTATAAAAATACTTCAGATTTTTATAACATTTTTAAGACCAAGATCATTAAAACTGGATAATACTTTTTAAGTTGTGATTTTTCAAAGTTTAGCAAAAATAGTCTTTTTGTGCATAATTACGCACCATAGCAATCAATAGGAGAATTTTTTTTAAATGCATATAAAATCAGGCAATGCGTTTACCAGTATGTCCTTTTGTTTTTAGGTCGAGGGCATCAAGAAGTCCTGTGGGCCAGCCAGAGGAGTTTGGGTGGTTCCTGGTTTTGGCGGGAAGAGCTTCTGAAAAAGCCTTGGAGCTGGTGCAGGACCACTGCAGGGAACTACTTGGAAAAGCAATGCACAGACGAACTTCAATGTGATTCTGGTGGGTCCCCTTGGAGTGGAGAGGTCACAAGGGGCCGAGGAACCTTACAGCACAGCTGGATCTCCGGTATAGGGCCCACAGAGGCTGGGTGCAGAGCAGATAGATGAGCCAGGACCTGTGAGAAAAGAAGCCCTTGGAAGCAGGTCACTTTGCGGGTGGATTGCAGGTCAGCAGGGCCACTCTGGGGGGTGGTTCTTATGTGCCCTGAAGTCCCTCAACTGGGGCTTCCTCCGGGTCTTTTTGAAGTCTGGAGTGGATGTTTTTCTTGGTGTCTGACAATGAGTGACCAGTACCCCGGGCAGTACCCCGGGCAGTCGCACGGTTCCACCATGGAAGGTGAAGGGCCACCAAACTTGGCACACTTTCAGGATTTGTCCTCCAGGTTCATTGGGTGAAAATTGGTCCAGCTGCAGCGTCCAGTTCCTTGGTCAGCAGTCGGTCAGTGAACTAGATTTCACAGGTCTTTGGGTCTCTTGTTGCAGGGAGTGATGCCTTCACTCTAGGGGGAGATCTTTGGTGATTTGCTGGAGGGAGGAGGTGCATCCAATGTCTGTGCAACCCCTCAGTGGTGATTGTCGAGTCCTGGATGCAGCAGGCAGGGTTGGTGGCTTTCTTTGTGCAGAAGGAATGCAGTTCTCGGTCTTCTTTGTTACAGGCCTTCTTGTGTCCTTGGAATCTGATCTGCAGGTCTAAGGGTGCCCACTAAATACTGCATTTAATTGGGCATTTAGGGGAGTACCTATTAGTGATCAATCGATCAGCTACCTTAAGGTGGCTACACCCACTATGTGACCACTTCCTGTGGGCAGAAGTCACTTCCCCATACCTGATAGACTATTTTCCTACCATGCAAGATGGAGGAAAATGAAATGGAGGGGTCACCTCGCTTGCAACACCTTAGGGATTGTGCAAGCTGGGGGTGGCCACTCCTCCTATCCTTTGTGAATTTTCCCGCCATTGGTCCTGCCAAAAGTAGGGGGCTATAAGCAGCCATCTCCTGCTACAGACAGGGGGTCGAGTTTCAAGGGTGGTAGGCCTTTTGAAGCTCATAGGCAGGGCTGTGCATATTCCTGGGAGAGGTGGTGTAACACCTCTGTCCAGGAAGGGCTTTGTTCTCTGGACTGAGAGCATACAGGCTGTCACTCCATGGTTCCAGAATCTTGTCTGGTGGTGGCAGGCTGGTTGTGACTGACCAGCAACCATGCCAGGGTAGTTAGCTTTCCACTGGGGCACCTCTAAGGTGGCCCCTGGGTACATTTTGCAATAAATCCAATACTGGTACCAGTTTGGATATATCATTCTGAGTTGTTTGTTACCAAACAACCCAGGGTGCAGAGTGGCCATCACGTAGTTGTGAAACCATCTCCCTCCTCAGCTTCACGAAGGAACTGAAGACATGGCTTTTTTAATAACCACCTCACCGGTATACGCTACTCTTCCCCCCTCTCCCTCCCAGCCACTTGAGACCCTAACAGGTGAGTAGTTGTGCTTTACAAGCATTGATTTATTGACTGATTGATTGAAACTCGTACTGATCAGTGTCCAGCACAAGCACGTAAAATGGCTGCACTCTTCACTTGCTATTCCCCTGGTTTGGCAGGGACACAGTAGGGGCATATTGCTCATGCATCTATGCCCACACGTGCAGTACAGTACACCCTGCCTTAGGGCTGGAAGGCCTGCCAGAGGAGTGACTTACCTATATTGCATGCAGTGTGCAGTGGACAAGGCACACAGGCTGTGTGCCATGTTAGTTTTGCACTTTAGGATTATAACAGGACACTCAGCCTGCAATGGCAGTGCTGGGTGCACTTGAATGCATGGTCCCTGAGGGTGACACAATGTCTGCTGCTGCCCTCCCCTCTGGGGCCTACCCTTACTACCCCATGCCCTGGCTACCTAAGTACCATTTAATAGGAACTTATAGTGGTAGGTAAAGGTGTTGCCAATTGTGCCAATGCATCACAACAGTTTTGGGAACGAGATCTGGTCTAGGGAACCTGGTTAGCAGGGGCCCTGGGCACTTAGAACTTTGAAACCACATCAAATATCAGGCAAAAAAGTGGGGGGCTAACCATGTCAAAAGAGGCCCTTTCTCACACTACCCCCACGCTCCCCTAAATGAAAGAGGATGAGACTACCCTTTTTCTAGTGAGTCTTCATCATCTAATGCCATGGGCAGTCCCAGGTCTATGTTCCACTTGAAAGTCCATTCCCTATAGGGATTTAGACCACCTAAGCAGCTTGGGATTTTCACCTTTCATTTGTTAAAACCATTTGAGAGGCCTGTGGTCTGTCTGAATAATGAAGTGAGAGCCAAACGGGTACGGCCCCAGCTGCTTCAAGGCCCAGACCACAGCAAAGGCTTCCCTCTCCATGGCACTCCATTTGTGCTCCTTAGGGAGTAGTCTTCTGCTTGTAAAAGCAAGAGGCTGGTCATGTCCATCATAATTTTTCTGGGCTAGGGCCGCTCCTACCCACAGATCTGAGGCATCTGTTTGGACAATAAACTACCTGGAGAAGTCTGGAACTTGTAGGACTGGAGCATACCACGTAACATTCTTCAGAGTGTCAAGGGGCCTTTGACAACTCACTGTCCAGTTAAACATTTTGGTCATTTTCTCGAAGGTCAATTCTGTGAGGGGGCCACTATGGAGCCATAAACCTTCACAAATCTCCTATAATTCCCAGCTAAGCCAAGAAATGCCCTGACCTATGTCTGGGTTGTGGGAGTTTCCCAAGCCAGAATGGTCTGGATCTTGGGTTGGAGGGGTTGGACTTGGCCTCCACCTACCAGGTGGCCCAAGTAAATAACTTTACCCTGTCCTGTATGGCACTTACTGGCCTTGACAGTGAGATCTGCCTTTTGCAGGGCTCAAATACCTTTCCTAGGTTGATCAGGTGATTCTTCCAGGTGGATCTATAGACAGGCATATCATCCACATAAGCTGCACTAAAGGATTCCAGCCCAGCATGGACTTGGTTCACCAACCTTTGGAAGGTGGCAGGGGCATTCCTCCATCCAAAAGGCATAACAGTAAACTGATAATGCCCACTTGGAGTGGAAAATGTTAACCCCTCTTTTGCTCCTGTGGTCAGGCCAATCTGCCAGTACCCAGGTGTCAAATCAAAAGTACTCAGATAGCTGGCTGTCCCTAATCTATTTATGAGCTCATCAGCTCTTGGAATTGGGTGTGTACCACTCTTAGTTAATGAATTGAGGCCCCTGTAATCCACACAAAACCTCATTCCCTTTTTCTCTCCTTTGGAGTAAGGTTTGGGGACTAAAATTACTGAGCTAGTCCAGGGGCTCTTGGAGGAATCAATGACAACCAAATCTAGCATTTTCTTGACTTCTGTTTGGATGCTCTTCTTGACATGGTTTGACTGTCTGTAAATTTTGTTTTTGACAGGCATGCTGTCACCAGTGTCCACATGGGTACACCAATCAGTCTTAGTAGGAGCCATGGAGAATAACTCAGCATACTGGTTGAGGGCGTGCCTGCAATCAGCCTGCTGTTGGTCTGTGAGGGTGTCTGCCAAGACTACCCCTTCCAAGGAATCATCTTGTGGGTTGCTGGAGAGAAGAACAGGGAGAGGCTTACTCTATTTTTCCTGTCCCTCATCTGTAACCATGATCATGGTTACATCAGCTCTGTCATAATACGGTTTTAGGTGGTTGACATGGATAGGTCTTTTGGGATTTTTGCATCTGCCTAAGTCAACCAAGTAGGTGACTTCCCCTTTGTTTTCATGAATGGGATAGGGCCCAGACCACTTCTCCTGGAGAGCCCTAGGAGCCACAGGCTTCAACACCAAAACTTTCTGCTCTGGCTTGAATTTCACCATTGTAGATTTTTGGTCCTACCAGTGCAGGTGCAGCTCTTGGCTGGCCTGCAGGTTTTGGCTTGCTTTTTCCAAGTACTCTGCTATTCATGAACACAGGCCAAGTACGTAGTCCACTATGTCCTGTGTGGGCTCTTTGAGAGGCCTCTCCCAGCTTTCCCTTACAAGACTCAGTAGTCCCCTAATAGGATGCCCAAACAAAAGCTCAAATGGAAAGAATCTTACTCCCTTTTGTGACTCTTCCCTCTAGGCAAAAAGCAGTCATAGATGTAAGACATTGCATCTCCTTTTTAGTCTTTCAGGGAGTCCTCCAATCATGCCTTTTAGAGTCTGGTTAAATATTTCAGCCAACCCATTTGTTTGTGGATGGTATGGGGCAGTGAACTTATGAGTCACTCCGCACTCCTGCCACTTGTGCTGTAAGTTTGCAGACATGAAGTTTGATCCTCTGTCTTATACCACCTCGTTAGGGAACCCAACCCAGGTAAAAATACCTAAGAGGGCTTTTGCTACTGCAGGAGCAGTGATTGTACTAAGGGGTATAGCCTCAGGATATCAAGTGGCATTAACCGTTCCCACTAGGAAATATATATTTTCATATGCTGCCTGAGGGTTAAGGGGGCAATAATATGAAACCCCAGCCCTCTCCAAGAGTACCCCAACCACCGGCATTAGAATTAAGGGGGCCTTTAGATGGTCACCTACTTTTCCACTGGCTTGGCAGGTGACACAGACTGGCCAAAGTCCTTCACTTTCTGTGACACTCCAGGCAAGTAAAAGTGATTCACTAATCTACTCCAGGTTTTATTTTGGTCCAAATGCCCAGCTAGGGGAATGTCATGAGCTAGAGTGAGGATAACCTCTTTGTATCCCTGAGGTACTACCACCCTCCTGGTTGCACCAGGTTTGACGTCTCTGGTCTCAGTAAACAGGAGTACATCCTCCCAATAAACCCTGTGGTTATCACGGACACTGCACTTTTCTTCCTGTGCAGCTTGCTGCCTCAGGCATTCAAGAGTGGGGCAGGTTACTTGTCCCTGGCACAGATCCTCTCTGGAGGGTCCCCCTAGGCCTAAGAGCTCTGGGTATTAAGGACCCAGCTCTCCAGGCTCAGTTCCCTCTAGTAATAACAGGTCCAATTCCTGAGAAGAGGGATTCTGACTTTAGATCGGTTTTGAAGCTGACTCTCCTGTCTTCCTGCATTTTCTCTTGGGAGGTTGGTCCACTATTTCAGGATCCAACTCTCCTTTTTCTCTCTGAAGTTTGCACTGTGCCCTAGTCTTAACACAGGCCCGTTCCGGGATTCCAAGCATGGCTGCATGGGCCTTCAGTTCTACTTCAGTCCATAGGTAATGCTCCAGGTCATTTACAAGCAGACAATCTACTGGGATGGATGGGGACACAACCACTTCTTTTTGGCATACTACTCCCCCCAATCAAATGTTACCGTAGCCATGGGATGGAACTTTGTCTTATTGTCAGCATTGGTGACAGGATAAGACTTCCCTACTAGGAACTGATTGGGGTGGACCAAGTGCTGGGTCACCATGGTGATACTACCTCCTGTGTCCCTCAGGGCTTCAACTTTTTCTCTATTTATCAAAGGATATTCCCTGTATTTTTGCATATTTCAAGGCCAGGCAGCACAGGATAATACTACCCCCACCCCCTCTGTGACTAGTGTTGCCTCTGTGGGTTCACTGACATGGTCAGGCCACAACTGTGATCCCATCTGGAGATTAGCAAATGCATTTACTGCAGGTTGACTAGAGCAATTTTTCTTGTTTTTACAGCTAGAGTCTCCAGTTTGCTGCCTTCTATTCTTACAATCATAACACCAGGCCTTGATGGAATCAAAGTTCTTTCCTTTGTACCCACCCGTAGACTGTGGGGAGTCTCTGGGCCCACCATCCTTGCAGTTTTTTGGGGACCTTGAGAAGACTACTTATTTTTGTTTTGGATCCCATCTTTCCCTTGGGGGGGGGGCAGGGCAGGGGCTTTTTTCCTCTTTCTTTTGGTCTCCCCACCAGTGGTAGTTTTGGTTAAACTTCTCTTAACCCAATGGTCCGCCTTCTTCCCCAACTCTAGAGGAGAAAGTGAACCTAGGTCTACCAGGCACTGATGTAGCTTTTCATTCTAACAATTACTCAGCAGATGTTCTTTCATTAATAGCTTACACAGGAAATCATAATCGTGTACCTTGTTACCAGCTAACCAACCACCGAGCATGTTTATTGAACAGCCCACAAACTCTACTCAAGTTTGGCTCTGGGTTTTTAAGCCTCCCTGAACTTTATGTGGTACTCCTCAGTTGTAAATCCAAAGCCCTCACTCTGGGTATCATTCATAAGGTCATAGAAGAATCTGCCCCATTCAGTGTCAGAAGGCTATCCCTGCACTTTCCTGAGAATAACTTCTACAACAGTGTGCCCCAATGTTTCTTTTCAATTTCCCACCTAATGAAGGCTCTTTCAAAGTCAAAAACCCATTTTATTATATCATCCCCTTCTAATAAGGGAGGGACAATTCCTTTTGGAAATTTGAGGTTGAAAGGTTTCTCTCTCAACACTTGTATGCTGCCACCAGAGATGGGCCCTAGGCCCAACTGTTTTCTTTTTGCTTCAATTTCCAAAAGCTGGGTCTCTAAGGCCAGTCTTTTGGTCAGCCTGACTAAGGCCAGGTCTTCCTCTGAGGGTGCACTAATGCTAAGGGAAGAGGAGCTACCCTCTTTCCCATTGTCCACAGCATCTTCCTCTCCACTAGAGATATCACCATCTACTTTCTCTGTGGAGTGGGCTTTTTTATTCTGAGCTACCAGGAATCTAAGCTGGTCAATGTTAGCATGTTTTCCAGTAGGAATTTCGTACAGTTTGCAGAGCTTCCTTAACTGGGCATAGTTATATACTTTGTATAGGGACCAGGTCCAGCACCTGGCTTTGTGAATCTGACATGTTATACTACTAAAGTTGGGACCTTTTTATACATTTGGAACCCTTTTTTCCTGAGTGGACTTTTCTTCTTGGTGTCTGATGTTGAATGACCAGTTCTAGGGCTATTGAACGGTTGCGCCACTGGAAGTCACAGTGCCACCAGTTTTGTCACACCTGCATGATTTGTCCTCTGGGTCCGTTGTAATCAAATTTGGTCTGGCTGCGGGGTCCAGTTCCTTGGTAAGCAGCCGGTCAGTGAACTTGACTTCACTGGACTTTGTTTTTTTTGTTGCAGGGAGTGATGCCTTTACTCAGGAGGGAGATCTTGGGTGATTTTCATAAGGGTGGAGGTCCTCTGGGGTTTTGTATGGTCCATCCGATGTCAGTGCAACCCCTCAATGGCGATTGTCGAGTTCTAGGTACAGCAGGCAGTGTTTAGCACCTTTTCTTTGTGTAGCAGGAATGCAGTTCTCGAGCCTTGGGTCTTCTTTTTGCAGGCCTTCTTGTGTCCTTAGAATCTGATCTGCAGGTCTAGGGATGCCCACTAAATACTGCATTTAGTGGGCGTTTAGGGAAGTATCTATTAGTGACCAATGGGTCATCTACCTTATGAGAGCTACACCCACAATGATGACCACTTCCTGTAGGCAGAGGTCACTTCCCTTTCCCTCATAAGCTTTTTTCCTACCATGCAAGATGGAGGAAACTGAAATGAAGGTGTCACATCACATGCAAACCCTTAGGGTGGTGCAAGCTGGGGGTGGCCACTCCTCCTGTCCTTTGTGCATTTTCCCGCCATTGCTTCCGCCAAAAGTGGGGGTTTCAACAGGCGGCCTGTGACAGATCGAACAATATACAAATGATGACAAGATATGCGTTTTAGTTAGTGGTGGAATTTATTCTAAGATTAAGGTGGAATAAAGACAAAAACTAGAAGTATGTAATCAAGAGGGCGGGGTTTCCTTAGGGATTTCGGTGTTGCGGTTCAGTTCCTGTAGTGTTGATTTAGTTTCAATGTTTCTTTTCCCGGGAGAACGTCTGGCGGATCCCCTCAGGTGGATTCCCGGGTACCGGAAAACAAAAGGAAAACAACACCCGGGTAAGTATGGGGTTTTACCAAAAGGATTATTTCACTCTTTCACTGTAGTCTTGTCTGGGTATGGGTAGGAACGATAAGGAGGGGTGTCTGTGAGGAGTTGGGGAGGGGGGGGATAAGTGCTCTCACTCTCTTATGATAGATTTTGTGGGGTGCCCATATGTGCTCGTTATCGTGCCCCTTTCGGTTCCCTCCCTTTGCACTTCTATATTCCCTTCCCCCTCCCTTAGTCTGAAGTGGCCTTTGTTTTGGTCCACAAGGACCATACCTTGGTGAGCCACGACCCTCCTGGGTCGTGGCTGGCATTGTGGCGTTCCTCTGCTGTGGTCTCTTCTCCTGCCGTCTTTGGTTTGGTCTCCCTCTCCTGGGCTCTCCTCTCTTGCGCCTCCGGTCTCATCTCCTGGGCTCTCCTTTCCTGCTCCTTCTCCTGGGCTCTCCTCTCCTGCTCCTCTGCCTCCTGTCTCTCCTCCTCCGTTCTCCACTCCTGCTCCTCGGTCTCCTGTCTCTCCTGCTCCGTTCTCCACTCCTGCTCCTCGGTCTCCTGTCTCTCCTCCTCCGTTCTCCACTCCTGCTCCTCGGTCTCCTGTCTCTCCTCCTCCGTTCTCCACTCCTGCTCCTCGGTCTCCTGTCTCTCCTCCTCCGTCTCTCTGCCGGTGCCGTCCTCCCTTTTGTTTCTGCCGCGCCGGGAAACCCATCCGGTTTCCCGGGCAACGGCCTGCCACCTGCCTCGGTCGGATCGCGTTGCCCCGGCAACGGGGAGACGCGGACATGACGCATTGGCCTGCTCCGATGCGTCATGCCGAGCCGCGGCTGCCGGGGACGCCCGGCTACACACCTCTTCCCAAGAACGGTCCTGATCGAGGACCGAGGTAGAGTCTGGGTATCTGGAGAGATAATCAGCCGGGGCCTGTTGGGGACCAGGGATGTGACGGACCTGAAACGAAAAGGGTTGGAGTTCAAGGAACCACCTCAAGATCCGTGAATTCGTATCCTTATGAGCCGACAACCAAGTGAGGGGAGCATGGTCTGTATAGAGAATAAAAGGGCGACCTAAAAGGTAATACTGCAAGGTGTCTACAGCCCATTTGATGGCCAAACATTCCTTTTCAATCGTGGGGTAATGGCGTTCCCGAGGAAACAGTTTCCTGCTAATATACACTATCGGGTGATCCCTACCGTCCCCATCGGGCTGGGCCAGTACCCCTCCTAGCCCGACATCAGAGGCGTCTGTATAGAGGTGGAATGGTTTCGAGAAATCGGGGCACCGTAGGATGGGCTCTCTAGTCAGAAAGGCTTTTAACTGTTCAAAACTAGTCTCCTGTTGATCCGAAAAAGGGGCTAATTGATTAGGACGAGATTTAGCCAGAAGATCTGTAAGGGGGGCGGCTAGGGTGGAATAATTGGGAATGAATCTTCGATAGTAGCCGACCAACCCTAGAAAGGAGCGCAAATCTTTCTTCGTTGCAGGGTTAGGTGCATTGAGAATAGCTTCTATCTTTTTAGATTGTGGCTGGAGGTTCCCTTGACTGATTTTGTATCCTAAGTACAATATGTCAGGCTGACCGATAACGCATTTTTTTGGATTGGCAGTTAACCCTGCCTGTCTCAGAGTATGGAATATCTGCTGCAAATGTAGTAGATGATCATTCCATGTTTCACTGAAAATAACTACGTCGTCTAAGTAAGCAGCTGAAAAATGTCGAAAGGGGTTTAGGAGGCTGTCCATTAACCGTTGAAATGTTGCTGGGGCTCCATGCAGTCCGAACGGCAACACTGTGAAGTGGTACAGGCCTGACTGCGTGGCAAAGGCCGTTTTCTCTTTATCTTCTGCGGCTAGTGGAATCTGCCAATATCCTTTAGTTAAATCTAGGGTGGACATGTATTTTGCTTTTCCTAGTTTTTCTAATACATCATCCACCCTGGGAATCAGATAAGTATCGAACATGGAATGTTCGTTGAGTTTCCTGAAGTCGATGCAGAACCTAATAGTACCATCAGGTTTTGGTACCAGGACAACTGGGGAGCACCAGGGACTAGTAGAAGGCTCTATTACTCCTAACTCTAGCATCTTTTGGACCTCGTCCTCCATAATCTGTTTCCTGGCCTCTGGTATACGATATGGTCGTAACGGACAATTGTACCTGGTGCAGTCCGTATTTTATGGGCGATCAAAGAGGTTTTGCCTGGCACTATGGAAAAAAACGATCTGAAATGTTCTAGTAGATTGAATACCTGTTCCCTCTCTAATTTTGTTAATGAGGAGTTCACTGTGGGTAGATTCTCCCCAATAGTGGTCTCGGTCGGGCAAAATTCAATTTGAACCCTCCCATTGGGACATAGAAACCGGCCCACGGCTTCGGTCGAGTTAGAGCCCTCGGGTTCTTCCCATTTTTTTAATAGATTTATGTGATAAATCTGGGTTTTCTGCGGCGTGGTCGAGATTTCAATTAGGTAAGTGGCCGGGGAAACGGCTCGTAGTATTTTATGTGGACCCTGCCATTTTGCTACCAATTTGTGTTCAGACGTGGGGCGCATTATAAGTACCTGATCTCCTGGTAATAGAACTCTTAATTTACTCCCTCGATCGTAATATTGTTTTTGGTTCTGTTGGGCATGTTCCATATTTACTCGGACTGTATCCCATAACCCTTGTAAATGAGACCGTAAGTCGTGGGCATATTCTAACAAGGGTTTTCCCCCTTCCTCCGCCTCCTCTTCCCAAGCTTCTATGGCCATGTCCAGCAGGGATCGGGGCTGTCTTCCGAATACGAGTTCAAAAGGACTGTGTCCGGTAGATGCCTGTTCATGGGTACTTATAGCATACAATACCAAGGGCAACTTTTGATCCCAGTTTTTACCTGACTCCTCTACTACTTTTCTTAACAGGGTTTTTATGGTACGGTTGTACCGTTCTACCAGTCCATCGGTCTGTGGATGGTACACCGAGGTGCGAATTTGGGAAATGCCTAACGTTTTGCACACCTGCTTCATGAGGGTAGACATGAAAGAGTTCCCTGATCAGTGAGTATTTCATGTGGAAATCCTACTCGAGAAAATACGTTAATCATTGCTTGGGCTACTGTTTTGGTTGTCATACTTTTTAATGGAATGGCCTCTGGGTATCGGGTGGCATAATCTACCATGACTAGGATATATGTGTGCCCTTTCGTGGAGGGAACTATGGGACCTATCAAGTCCATTCCCATCCTACTAAACGGAACGTCTATGATGGGTAATGGCATGAGAGGCGCTTTTCTAGGTCTACCGGGTTCGGTAAGTTGGCACCTGGAACATTGGGAGCAAAATTTTCGTATTTGGGCAAAAAACCCCGGCCAAAAAAACCGCCGGAGGAGATACTCTTCTGTTTTTTCCCTTCCGAAATGACCTCCTCCGGGTTGACAGTGGGCTAGGGTTAAAACATATTCTCTATAGTGTTCGGGCACTAACAACTGTTGCTTACGGTCCCCGGAGCGATTAGTGGTTATGCGATATAAGAGGTTTTTTCTAATTAAGAAGTAGGGACCCACCTCTTCGGTTTCTTCTGTTTTGGCCGACTTCCAAGCTTGAGCGAGAGAAGGATCTTCCCTTTGTCTTTGGGGAAACCCGACAGGCACTTCATGTGTCTCGGCAATCAGACCTGAGGGTGTGCTATGTGCCTCTTTCTCTCGGTGGGTTGCTTTTTCAACACGTTTCTCCCTACGTGACAGTTTCCTACGGGTAGAGGGGGGCTCTAGGTCGCTGTCCGAAAAAGGGGCACCCTTCCACCAGTCCTGGGTCAGGGTTGGTTGTCGAACGTGATCCAGGATCTCCTGAAAATGTTCGTAGTCCGTCCCAATAATACATTCCTCTATCAGATCTGAGATTATACCCATAGAAAGGCTGTCCCTGTAGTTCCCCCACTCTACTGTCAGGGTCTGTAAGGGGTATCTCTCCTTATCCCCATGAATGCAGCAAATAGTCACCCAATGTTTGTCTTCCTGGTCTGCTAGGGCTAGGAGATCCTTCCTTATCACGGATTGACTGCATCCGGAATCTATAAGGGCGTAAACCATTCGACCATTGACATTTAAGGACTGTTTAAATTTGGGGTTGCCCTGGCCTGTACACAGCACCCGTCGTCGGGTAACTCCAACCTCCATGGGTTCACTAGTGTCTTTTTTCCTGGGACACATACGGGCAATGTGTCCCCATTCCCCACAGTTATAACACTGGGGACCCGGTACTGGTGGATGCTCGTAGGTTCTGCGAGGTACGGGTTCTTCGGGAAGGACTCTGGGAGTGCTTTTTGGGTTGGGGAGCCCCGGTTTTATGATGGGGCGGGTTGGCATACTTCGTACATCCACCGAACGATGGTACGCACATGCTAAGTCAATTGCCGTCTCCGTATTCACCTTGGGATGTTGACGGATCCAGTGTTTTGTGGCCGTAGGCAAGGCATCTAAATATTGTTCGAGGACAATGGTTTGGATTACGTCTTCCCGGCTATTCCCTGACGGACCCAACCATTTTAAAGCCAAATCGTTTACCCGATAGTAGAAGGTTCGGGGATCCTCGTTCGGTCCCCACTTGATTTTCCTGAATTTGATTCTATAATATTCCGTGTCATGCCCCACCCGCTCTAATATACTGGTCTTTATTTCGGAATATGGGGTTGTTCCCCCGGGATTCGCAGCTTGGTATGCGGCTTGTAGGATTCCTGTAAGCAGAGGGGCGATATACTGGCCCCATCTATCTTCCGGCCATTGTGCGGTTGAGGCCACCCTTTCAAAATTAGTGAAAAAGGAGTCGGGATCATCCCCTTCTTGATATTTTTGCAGGACGGAACTTGGGACATTGGGATGTACCTTAGTGGTAGCGATTGTCTCCGTTAGCTTCTTCATGGCCGTCTCGTGGACCAGTTGATTATTGGCCAGTATGGTTGCCTGACTTTTCAAAGCCGACTGTAAGGCTTCACGGTCCTCCTTAGCCTCCCTCTGGTGGGCCTCCCACACCAGTTGTAGGTGTCGTTGGCCTTCGGCCAACTGTTTTATCATGTCTTCCAGCGAGGGGGTGTCACTCATTGTATATACTGTTCGATTGTCGAGGAGGATCTAGAGTCTGATCCCACTTCTGACACCACTGTGACAGATCGAACAATATACAAATGATGACAAGATATGCGTTTTAGTTAGTGGTGGAATTTATTCTAAGATTAAGGTGGAATAAAGACAAAAACTAGAAGTATGTAATCAAGAGGGCGGGGTTTCCTTAGGGATTTCGGTGTTGCGGTTCAGTTCCTGTAGTGTTGATTTAGTTTCAATGTTTCTTTTCCCGGGAGAACGTCTGGCGGATCCCCTCAGGTGGATTCCCGGGTACCGGAAAACAAAAGGAAAACAACACCCGGGTAAGTATGGGGTTTTACCAAAAGGATTATTTCACTCTTTCACTGTAGTCTTGTCTGGGTATGGGTAGGAACGATAAGGAGGGGTGTCTGTGAGGAGTTGGGGAGGGGGGGGATAAGTGCTCTCACTCTCTTATGATAGATTTTGTGGGGTGCCCATATGTGCTCGTTATCGTGCCCCTTTCGGTTCCCTCCCTTTGCACTTCTATATTCCCTTCCCCCTCCCTTAGTCTGAAGTGGCCTTTGTTTTGGTCCACAAGGACCGTACCTTGGTGAGCCACGACCCTCCTGGGTCGTGGCTGCCATTGTGGCGTTCCTCTGCTGTGGTCTCTTCTCCTGCCGTCTTTGGTTTGGTCTCCCTCTCCTGGGCTCTCCTCTCCTGCGCCTCCGGTCTCCTCTCCTGGGCTCTCCTTTCCTGCTCCTTCTCCTTCTCCTGGGCTCTCCTCTCCTGCTCCTCTGCCTCCTGTCTCTCCTCCTCCGTTCTCCACTCCTGCTCCTCGGTCTCCTGTCTCTCCTGCTCCGTTCTCCACTCCTGCTCCTCGGTCTCCTGTCTCTCCTCCTCCGTTCTCCACTCCTGCTCCTCGGTCTCCTGTCTCTCCTCCTCCGTCTCTCTGCCGGTGGCGTCCTCCCTTTTGTTTCTGCCGCGCCGGGAAACCCATCCGGTTTCCCGGGCAACGGCCTGCCCCCTGCCTCGGTCGGATCGCGTTGCCCCGGCAACGGGGAGACGCGGACATGACGCATCGGCCTGCTCCGATGCGTCATGCCGAGCCGCGGCTGCCGGGGACGCCCGGCTACACGGCCATCTGCCGCTGGCAGCAGGGCTGGGGGGTCAAGTTTCAAGGGTGGTAAGCCCTTTGAAGCTCATAGGCAGGGCTGTGCACATTCCTGGGGGAGGAGGTGTAACACCTCTGCCCAGGAAGGGCTTTGTTCTCTGAACCCAGAGAGCACAGACTCTCACCCTAGGATTCCAGAATGTTGTCTGGTGGATGCAGGCTGGTTCTGACCAGCCAGCAACCATGCCAGGGTAGTTATCTTTTGCAAGGGGCACCTCTAAGGTGGGCCCTAGGTTTTGCAATACATCCAATACTGATACCAGTTTGGGTTGATTGTTCTGAGTTGTTTGATACCAGAGTGGCTTTGATACCAGAGTGGCCATCATGTAGCTGTGAAACTCATACTGACCAGTGTCCAGCACATGCATGTACAATGGCTGCTCTAATCACTTACTATGCCCTAGGTTTGGCAGGGACACGGTAGGGCTATATTGCTCATGCATCTGTGCCCACACATGCACTAACAGCTTTGAAACCACATCAAATACCAGGCAAAAAGTGGGGGGCTAACCATGTCAAAAGAGGCCCTTTCTCACAACAATGTATCAATTAGTATCCTTGAAAAAACTGTAAGAACAACTGAAATCAAATGTAATACTATTTTGAGAGAATCCCTAAATGTATCCTGTAGTAAAATGTTTCTTGTTGCTTGTCTCTCATGTACTTGGGTAGAATGTTTGAATGTCTTTGTGTAAAGTCCTAAAAAAGGATGTGTATTTCTCTGTATCCTGGAAACCACAATTCCCCACCTTTAGAAGGTGAATCTATGTTCGATTACAAACAGAACTTTACTGAGTCCCATCTACTTATGACATGTACACTTTGCTGCTAACCTTTGATGGTATATTCCCTGTACCCCGCCCATTAACTCCTTATATAAAATTTCTGGTGTCTGTCTTTCTTGATGAGTGTCACAGTACTGATTCTTGAACTTGGTCAAAACTATATTAGCGACGGGTCCAATCGGGAAGCACCAAAGTCTGTATTGGAACTACATTGCTCCCGGTCCTAGCCGTTGGTGTGCCTTTGGTATGATCATTTAAGACAAGTTTGTGCACTGACAGTAGTGTGCACTTTGTAAGATCAATCTATTTTACCTGTATAGCATAATAGTACCAAACTGCATCTCTTGATCCTTGTACTTGTACCCAGTTGAATGAAATATATATTGTTTAGCCATGTTAAGCGTCATTTGTGGCAGTTTTCTGCATTTTTAAGAAGATTCAGGTTAATTATTTCTGTTTCAGGAAACACTGGTTGTCATACATGAAAAAGTGAGAGTGTGTGAACAGGGGATTAACTTGGTCAGTAAGATTGGCAGCGTGGGGGTGTGAGCTTCAGATTTTCCAAGTATCACTGTGATATATAATGTTAAAATACATAATACGACAAGCAAGACACATGAGAGGGGCTAAAGGGGCAGTGCAAAAGAAGAGGAATACTGATTGATAGGGGTAATAAGTGAGAGAAAACACAATATTTTGTAAAATAACCAGCATTTTTTTACACTTTTAAAGCAGAGAGGGAGAGAGCATTTTTGTGTTTTTGTATGTGATTTTGTGAAAGGTCCAAGTAAAATCGGACAGACTTCCTCACAATACCTGACTGAAATCACCTGTACTCAACTATTTACTAGAAAAATACATTTTTTTGGGGGGGTAACACCCCCCTGAAGCTACACCCCTGAGTGCAAAGTTTAAATTGCATTAAGTAATTGGCAAAACCTTTATTACCATTTAATTCCAGGCTACAAATTCAAATACTTATATTGGAGTAAACGACAACATCACGTTGTGACTGTATGAAAGCTGAAATAACTACTAATGAATTTGTATTGATTAATGGCTAAAAGAAATGTCATGAGTTAGGCTAACATAGAAAATAATGTTGTGTCCTGGAGAATGTACCCACTTGAGTGGCCACCACTATGTGTGTAACAACTAATAATGAATTCACATTTATATTTTAAATAATGTGCACATGTAGAATAAAATGTATTAGTGGGTCGTACTAATGATTTAATGTTGTTTACTTGCTTTAATAACATTAAGCTTTAATTAATTTTGAGGTTTGGGCCTAGTCAACAAAGGCTCATGTGAAGTTCCATGGTCTAATAAATAATTGTTTGTAAATGTCTTGTGAAAGCAGAGAATTAATATTGTTCATTGTTCACATTGCGCTGACCAAGCGATCTGTACAAGTTTAAACTTTTCTCATGAGAAATGCTTATTGAAATGTTCTGCACTAGAAGTTGTTACTTTGTAAACTTGATGCGCGATATGAAGATATTCCCAGGCTTGGATAATAGCCGCACTGACTGGCGCTAGGATTGCAACAAAAGAGTTACCTGATGAAACTAACGATGGGAACAGAAGAAGAGGAGCCAATCATCATGTGAAAGACTGTCTAGATATATTTTGGATTTAGAATTTGGTTGTTATGGGTTCTATTGTAAACGTACGATTTTCTGACCAAAGATGGCGTGAGAATATGTTTTATGAATTTCAATATATCAAGACCACATTTTGCAGCTGAGTTCAGTCCAGTTCTTTAGTGTAGGGATGCAGATGCTTTTCCATTCTAGTCCTGTTAGAACCTATTCCCTGTCATTTGTTTAATAGGTGGAGCTCATTCTGACCCATACTTTACCCCATAGCAGTCCCGTTTAAGGAGTTGAGCAGTTCCAGATGTTCCTTTTCCCTCATAAGCATCCCCATAGAGTAGTTGTTTAATGCTTATTCTTAGCTTGATAACTTTTAGTGGTTCAGTTCGCTTAGAGCACACCAGTGGCTGCGCCATTCCCTTTCACTGTCTGTTGCTGATGCTGACCAGATGGATGCCCATCTGACGAAGAGAAATCGCAGCTTGCTGATCCATTAAGGAGAGGTATAACAAAATGCTATTGTTTCTGTCGTAGACTTTTGTTCTTTCTTTTAGGTACCAACTGCTGTTTTGATAGGGCCCTAGCTAGATGTTTTTCAAATTACCTTTTGACTAAATTGCTTTGTATTAAGCCCAAACATGCTATTCAAATTTGAGGGTTAGTTAGAATGCCGAAGAGTTGACAAATGTAGTTACCCAAGAACTGATTTTGTTCTTCTGTTGAACCTAGATGTACACTATCTCTGTTGTTCAGTTATTGATGTTTTTATCTGTACCCTAACTTTTGAGTGTCTAATTATCAATGCTCTAGTTAAATTGAGATTCTTTCAATGCTTTGGTCAGCCAGTGTTGTTTGTATACATTTATCAATTGGCATTGAGACTAATTTATGTGATATTAACATTGTTAATATAAGGAAATAAACTCTTAAATTTTACTAAAGGTGTGATTATTCATGGCCATATCGGTCATGGTACGTTAAGACTACTGACTCAAACTTTCTGATAATTGGTACGCTGAGTAATATTATGTTGTTGTTGGTCAAATTATCAATAGAGATTGTGGGTATGGTGGAATCACTCTAAGCGTAGTCAAAAGGTCCAGCGAACCTCTAACATGTCTCCTTATAAATAAATTATAAAAGACCAAATAAGGCAAGACACACTCACGGTTAGCGATCCAATGTACCACACAGGAGCAGGAAGTACTATATAAATAATAGAACTGTTGTAGCATTTTCATCCTTCCCAGGAATCAATGCTCTTTAAGGTTGATGAATATTTGGACCACAGTAAGTAGTGTGATAAAACCACTAAAACAATTTCAATACAAACCCAATTACTTTAAACATCATGACCAAAGTAGCCACGAAAGGAAAACTCCAGTTGGAGATAAAGTTGAGGGATTTATGACAAACACAAGCTCAAGGTCATGTAGACAATTCGCATTACCAAATTATAAAGATACATAATCACAAAGGGTTGTCCCAGGTGGCAAAATAAGTTCAAACAAACTAACATTAACAGAACTAGGCATCCAAATAGATCAATACATAATATTAGAAGAAATATCTGAGACACAGAAATCAAACGTTGTTCAGGGTTAGCACTCATCAGTCAATTCAAATTCAGAAGTCAACAATTTAGGCTGGGCAGTGAAAATCCTACAGCTAATCAAATCAGGGAAAGATGTGTGACGCGAAACAGACAAAATACAAAAAGCACAAAAATTACAAAAATAATTTGGAAAAAATAATTTCGGACTGTAAGCTACTAACTAAGGTAGGCAAAAGGTAGGTAAAAAGGTAAAGCGTTAGCATATGAGAAGCTTGATCAAGAGTCTTATGAAGGGGATTAGATAAATAATTCTATGTCTCAAAAGGAATCTTAAGGGGCAAAAGCAGAGAGGAAAATACTTCTCTAAGGGGCTCAGCATTCAGGGAATCTTCATCAGCTAAGCATCTGAGTCAGAAATCTAAGCCGCATCTCCCCAAAGTCCAACTGGGCATTGCCATATCAAAGGTCATAAAGCATTGCGAATCGCCAGAGGTATCAGTCCATGTCATAGTGAAGGGGCATCATCCAATAAAATTTGATCACACTCCTCCAAGTTGAAACATTTTGTTCCTTTCCCAAACTTTCCATGACAGCATCTTTCATCCGTGTGACTCGAGGGAAGTTTGAAACAACTGTATATCCCAATGTACTATCTTAAAGGACAATACGGTACATTCTTGCTATGTCTAAGCAAAAGGGTCTATTACCAACTTCTAGTGTTCTCATGAGAAAACAGTCTGAAAGAAATTCACATTATGAAATTAAATCAACATTTCCTGCATAGTCATGACATACAAGCTTCAACAGGCCTCACTCATGCTAACACAAGAGAATTGCAATAATACATTTAATTAGTATGTTTCAATAAAACACATGTAAAATGCAAACATATAAATTCAGCATTAGTAATACATCATTAGTGTAAATAATAAACGTAATTCTAAACGAAAAAGCTTTAGTTAACGCATTTCATTAAGTATAACAGAGAAGTGCATTTCTCTCACTTTTGCACACATTTTTAATTGATTAATCATTGGAAATTCAATACTGTTTCTATATGCACTCTTAATCTAGCGTCTAAATTACATTATTACATCAATTTTATCCCTCTAACATGTAACTTATTTCAAATACCACCTAAGTCGAACTCTGATATACAAGCAAGTGCACATTTAAATTGCGAGTTGTTTACTGTTAATACTTGCATTAGCATAAGACCGAAACTGTCATATTTTTATGACTCTTGTAACACAAGGGGGCTCTACTAAAGCTTAGAATACAACACAATAAAAATGTAAGTTGTCAGTGAGTACAACAAACAATGTACGGCTGATGAGCTGAATTTCGAGGAACTGGTAGAACGCACATGTGTAAAGTGTAAAGGAGAAACATACACGAGACATGTTTAGGACTTTCCGTAACAGAGGGGTGGGGACGGGGAAGCGTGTGGCCACAGCACTGGAGTACACCAAGACGACCCGAAGGGAGGTGTTGCACAGAGACGATGCGCCCGCGGCATTGGCTGCGGGAGGATGCGCCCCTGCCCATCTCCTTTCATGGCTTTGGAATGCGGTGATGATGTAGCAGGAGCCCCGGCCCCTTTCCCTCCTCCTCCCGCTGTTCCCTTCCTTCTTCCACATCCTCCTTGGGCAGCAGATCCGTGCTCTGCTGTCTCCTGCTGACGTGTCTGCCCCGCGGCGCGCATGCGCGTCTCCCGGCTCCATCCACACACACTCCAGCCGGCTCTGCTGGCAAACATGGCTGCAGCCGGGCGCCTCCTCTGCCTGCTGGCCACCCTGCTCTGCTGCTGTCCCAGCCTGGCCAAGAAGAATGACTCTCTGGACAGGAGGTTCTCGGACCTGAAGCGCTGCGTGGACGAGGAGTGCAGCAGTAAGTGTCTCCCCCGGGGCTGAGGGAGAGAGGGTTGGGGCAGCAGGAAGCACAGAGCATCCCTCTCCCCCGGTGGGTTTGTGCCAGTGGCTCAAACATCCTACTTAGAACGGATTTTATGCAAAATTAAAAAGGTTTCAGCTGTTTGGTTTTCTAGTAAGAGTTTAGCCCGTCGCGAAGACACTGGTTGCACAACTGCCAACTTTGTATGTAAGTGAAAGTGCTGATGGGCAGGGAGCCGTGAGGAAGGAAGGCTCGTGGCGTGGGTATCAGTCGGTGCACTTTCCCGATCGGTGCCCCTCTTGCCCCGGCCTGGTCGGGTGGCATCCCTCCTCTCCTTATCAGATCCGGAGTTTGCACGAGAGTGGTGCACGTCGGGATCCTACAGCCCTGGGCTGCCTTTGTTTACCCCACACCCGCGCAGCACGAGATCGGCAGAAACCTGCAGTGAGCGTGGCATTTCTGACATATTTGGAAACAGCGCAGCTTTCCCCCAAAACAGTCCACGGGGCTTATTTACTGCTCGAACTCCAGCCTTGGGACATTTTTCACAAACGTAATAATCCACCAGAAATTAAAAAAAAAAAAAAAACTAAATGTCGAAAAGCGCTTTTCTGGTGAAGTGCGGCCACGAGACCAACGTTGAAGACAAAAAAATACGCTTCTAAGCACAACGAACCCAAAGCAGGGGTGCTGCACGGCACCGGGGCACTCATACATTGCCTCCTTATTCAGCGCTTTCTTGCAGGGAGTCTTTGACCTGTTACCTGAATGTCCATCTTTCAGGCGTGGACAGTGGCAGTCACCCCAGAAGGCCTGTCGTATGCTGATAAAAGGCTCACTCCAGAACCGTCTCAGTTTGGCCTTTCAGTAATCACGGCACGAGGATCCGTTAAAGGTCGTGCATGCGTTTGTTGACACGTCAGAAGCCTCCACTCCATAGACAGTCACCCTTAGGCTGGATGTATTACCATGTCATTGTGGAAAGATAAACATAATCCCTTGTCTAATTACCACATGTTAATCTTCTCCGGTGATTTTGTGGTTTATTCTTAAGGCACACGTTGGTTGCATGATCGTGGTTGTGTGTTTAGCGTGTAGGGGTAGGAGACGGAATCCTACACATAGGTTAGGGTATGTGCATTTGTATGGCGCTTAGTACCAGTACAGTTCGTGTTACCAGTGGTGTTTCCCTTAGCTCCCTTTTCCGTGAGTGACAGGTTAAAGGTGAAAGTTATATAGAGGCGCGAGCCTGGAGTTCCATGTGGGTGAGCCGGGATTCATCCCACACTTTTACTGTTGCTTCGAGCTCATAGGTTAGAACGTGCAGTGGATCCGGATTTCAGAAGAGGTGGGGGCGGAGGGGGGGGCGTCTGTATTCAGTGGTGATGGGTTGGTTCAATTAAGAGTGAAAGTGGTGCCCCGCATAAGGTTATTTGCTGAATTCATGTACAGGATGAGTGGTAAACCCATACACAGAAGTGAGTGGGTCCAAGTCCGGTAGTGAAATGTACATGTAGGTACAGGGATCTACCACTGAATTAATCTCTAGGGTTGTGGTGGGTTCAAGGGCGTGTGCTCCTGTGTATGTGCTTAGGTAGTCTATGTGTGTAATGTCTTTACCGGGTCCCCTACCTCCGGATGCTGAGCTTAAGTACTGGTGAATGATTTATGTTTTTCATGTTCAGGAGTTGATGGTGAGTTTTTTCATGGGCCTAGTGGTGGTTTCATGTGCAGGGGTGAGTGATGGGTATACAGTAGGGCAGAATGTACAGGTATAGCTACCCTCCCCCGTTTGTTTTTTTTCTGTTCTGCTTTGTGTTGTCATCCAATTTGCTTGGCAAACATTGAGCACACTAGAGGTGTTCTTTTTGTGTGTTTTGTTGTTTAAGGGCTGTTCCAAAGTCTACGACCCTAATTATAGTCGAGTAGGGCTCCCCCCCCCCCCCCTCAACCAGGCTATGCGTTGACTGAATGTTGGTGACACTGGATCGTGGACCTAGCGGCATTGGCCTTTTTGTCTGTGGCCCTGATAGAGAAAGGGTGTGTAGGTTATTTCCTTGTAAAATCCACTCACTCCCCTTCGTAGCTGGGCCTGTGCTTTTGTTCTGTTATTTGTGGGATGTTACTTGTTAGCTGTGTGCCACAGGGTACTGGTGTCTTCTCGAGGACGGTGGCTTCCTCCCAACGTGGAGGTTCATCTCGAAGTTCTCATTGATCTTTGCCGTGCTCCTGTGGACGTGACCACGTTGATGCACACTGACCACGTTGACGCACACTGACCACGAGTCTCTGCCCCAAAGCTCTGCAGGCATCAGATGGGCTGGGGAAATGTAATCTGCTCTTTGCCAGACGGTTTCTGCCTGCGATTGCCCTTCAGCTTCCACAGCCGCTTACTGTGTTGTGTTGGATGTCACTAGTCACCCTGATGATCCTGGCTGAAAGTGCCTTGTTTAGAGGAAAGCCCATATACGGTGAATATGTTGACATTTTGGTGCAGTTTCCTCTCCTTATCTCCTGAAAAGCATTGAAAGATGCCCTCTAGCAGGACTGACATTTTAAATATATATATATAAAAGTTCGTTGGTCCTAGCTCCCTGCTACTGCCACATGAGGTACAACTAGTGCTTGGCTTAGGTGATGATTAGCGTACTGCCTCCCGAGCTCCCAAGGAGAGGCTGTGCACCAGCCCAGAGAGATGTTTGCCAGGACAGGACACTGTTGGTTGATGTATGTTCAGGGCTGTCCTTTTCTGTTTCCTTGTCATCTGTATACCTTGCAGCCAGCAGTTTGTATAGACTCGTGGTACTGTCTGAGGGCGCGTCACACAGTTCCAAGGACCAGCCAGTGAACCAGCAATCATGTGTGCCTTCATGAAATCAGTGACAGGTGTCTGCAGAGAGGTCATGTCTGGATTCTGGTAAATGGGTGTAACTTTTGATTCCTACACAGAGGTGAACACTTCTACTGGGAATGTGTGTTTGCATTGTGGATTCGTGTACTTGAGCGGTGTAAGGGGTTTATGACATGGAGTGTATTGTGAACAAACACAGGTGGGGCGTAGATTCACGTACAGGGCCTAAGCGGAGAACGACAAGATGATGTGTGGATTTGTGTTTCATTTTAGAGAGCACGGTGGCACGTTCATGTTCAGGATGAGTGGTGGATCTGTGTATGGATTCATATACAGATGTGACAGCTGCATTCTCGTAGAAGGGTGATGTGTGAATTCATAGAGTGGTAAGGGGTGGATTGATTCACAGGGCTGATACGTGGATCACTCTCCAGGGGTGAGTAGTTGAATCGTGTAGAAGTGAGTGGTGCGTTTATGCAGCTGGAATGATATGTAGATTCGTATACTAGGGGTGATGTGTTGATTCACAGGGAGGTAAGGGGTGAATTGTTGTACTGGGACGAGTTGCCGAGTCACGTACAGCGGTGAACTGTTGAATCATGTACAGGGGTGATGGTGGGTTTATGCAGGAGGAGTGGTGTGTGTGGATTCATACACGAGAGGTTGTGGGTGGGTTCACAGAGAGGTAAGGGGTGGCTTTATGTACTGAGGCGAGTTGTTGAGTCACGCACAGGGGCCCAGGGGTGGGTTAATGCAAGCCGGGGATGTGTGTGGATTCACATACAAGGGATGATGTGTGGGTTTAAGTGCTGCACTCGTAGTGGTGGCAGCAATCCGACCTGCTTCCCCCTCAGACCCAGGCCAACTCTTAACCCCCTAGCTGTCGGTGGTTTGTTAAACTCCTCTTTCCGGAGGAATTAAGACCCTGAAACACAACGTGGTTTAGTCTATCGTTCTGATATTATTGTGGCCTCCACAAAGGGTAGATGTGTGCGGGCTGTTCACACACGTGTCGTGGGACATGCACCACGCCGTGCTCACTGAGGGGCAGATACGTCCATTTCTGAAGTGTGATTACAACTGCAGCTCACCTACTGCACGGACAGCGTAGTACACGGACAGGATCTCTGGGCCCTGACTAGCAAAAACGTTACTACGATCAAAGCACCACCAGCCCGTTGGCTGATTCCGGACAGAAAGAGAAGGGTATAGTAGGAAGGGGCTCATCTGCACTATTTGTTTACAGATCATTCATCCCCTTTCTTACAACTCGAGGCAGTGCATGTTTACAAAAGGAAGCACCGTCATGTAAAGACGTGACTCGGAAAGAACAGTCCGTGTGTGCTGGCGCCGCTTCCAGTGTGTGGGGTGTATGCAGATGGGCCTAATAGATGTGGAATACAGGCCACGTGCACATAGGCACGCGCACATAACAATAAAAACAAATGACAGCAAGGCAGGGTCTGAGCCAATCGGCTAGGGTCAGACATCGATAATGCTACCTTCACCATCCGTGAGCCTGGAGTCCTCTGAAAAACACCCATCTCACTGATGTGACTGATGGCAGGAAATGATGTCTGCGTTTATCCTGGAAATGTAAACGCCGCGGGCGTGTGTACATAAAACGTCAGGATGGCCCCTTTTTTTAAAATGGTGAAGGATAAAGCTGCTGAACCTCCGCCACGGTGCGGTGCCCCCCACCCCGTTGTGATTTCAGTGTTTACTGCTCATGCAAATGAGCCAGAGTTTTTGTAGGCCAGACACCTTTGTCTAGTAAGCTTTTAATCCAGTCATTGGGCTCTTTTTACAAACTCAGTGCTGAAAGGAGACAATGTTTTACCCCACTTACACATACCGCACAGAGGTGTCTGGCAGCCGTCACCAGTAATGCCAGTAACAATATAAGATGCTCCCTGTCTCTGGGGACTGGATGCGCCACACCTGGCTTTTCATTTTGTGAATCATTGTTTGCTGGTGTGATCTTACAATCAGTTCTGTGGTCGTGATCTAAGACTTCAACTTCCAGAATGCATTAGGCTGGTACTTGAAGACCCAGTGACGTAGGTGCTGTTGTGAAGCGCGTGATGATCTTACACTTCAGTGCAGGACGGAGGTGTTTGTGACGTCACAAATAGTGCCTGAGTCCTATTTCCTCTGCATTCCGCGGGTCCTTTCAGACCCAAGGGCTGCAGCCCGAGCCGCCTCAGCCAGGTACGTTCTTGTGTTATTCCGGCTGCTTCATCTTGACTGCTCTCTCTGACTTACTTGTCCAGGGCGGAGAGGCTGGTAGGGGAGGCGATAGGAGCCATTTACAACCAAAAAATGTACCTCCAGTAAATCTGAACAAGGCAATCGCAGGCAAGGCAGCCTGGTGAAGTGAAGCCTAGATTCCATTTCTTTCTCCGTGACCATCACGGGACCACTTAGCAGAAAATAACTCCTTTGTTTATTAGCGAGATAAAGTTGTGTGTTCTCATCCTACCTGACAGGTGCTAAGACTTAGAGCTTTCATTAGATCAGGGTGTGTTCACCTATACAGTGGTCAATGGACAAGAGCTTGCTGTTTATCTACTTATCAACGTAATATATCCTAGTTATATCAATAGTTAATTGTCCTACAATTTCCTTCTTCTTTCCCTGCTTTCTAAGTCCCATTCGTTCCCACAAATTGCCCCGGTAACGTGGTTAAAGTCCCTTTTATACCTTTTAAAGGTCCCAGTGTACCTTTACGCTTGTAAGACACACAGTCTTCCTACAGCACCGCCCTTCCTTCGAGCTCTGAAACACGTCTTGGGTGAAATACAATTCTCACTTCTCTAAATAGATGTGAAGAGTTTCCTGACGTTTTTTATTTTTGGTTGAGATGCGAGTGGAAAAGTCAAACGATATACAGGGAGTGCAGAATTATTAGGCAAGTTGTATTTTTGAGGATTCATTTTATTATTGAACAACAACCATGTTCTCAATGAACCCAAAAAACTCATTAATATCAAAGCTGAATATTTTTGGAAGTAGTTTTTAGTTTGTTTTTAGTTTTAGCTATGTTAGGGGGATATCTGTGTGTGCAGGTGACTATTACTGTGCATAATTATTAGGCAACTTAACAAAAAACAAATATATACCCATTTCAATTATTTATTATTACCAGTGAAACCAATATAACATCTCAACATTCACAAATATACATTTCTGACATTCAAAAACAAAACAAAAACAAATCAGTGACCAATATAGCTACCTTTCTTTGCAAGGACACTCAAAAGCCTGCCATCCATGGATTCTGTCAGTGTTTTGATCTGTTCACCATCAACATTGCGTGCAGCAGCAACCACAGCCTCCCAGACACTGTTCAGAGAGGTGTACTGTTTTCCCTCCTTGTAACTCTCACATTTGATGATGGACCACAGGTTCTCAATGGGGTTCAGATCAGGTGAACAAGGAGGCCATGTCATTAGATTTCCTTCTTTTATACCCTTTCTTGCCAGCCACGCTGTGGAGTACTTGGACGCGTGTGATGGAGCATTGTCCTGCATGAACATCATGTTTTTCTTGAAGGATGCAGACTTCTTCCTGTACCACTGCTTGAAGAAGGTGTCTTCCTGGAACTGGCAGTAGGACTGGGAGTTGAGCTTGACTCCATCCTCAACCCGAAAAGGCCCCACAAGCTCATCTTTGATGATACCAGCCCAAACCAGTACTCCACCTCCACCTTGCTGGCGTCTGAGTCGGACTGGAGCTCTCTGCCCTTTACCAATCCAGCCACGGGCCCATCCATCTGGCCCATCAAGACTCACTCTCATTTCATCAGTCCATAAAACCTTAGAAAATCAGTCTTGAGATATTTCTTGGCCCAGTCTTGACGTTTCAGCTTGTGTGTCTTGTTCAGTGGTGGTCGTCTTTCAGCCTTTCTTACCTTGGCCATGTCTCTGAGTATTGCACACCTTGTGCTTTTGGGCACTCCAGTGATGTTGCAGCTCTGAAATATGGCCAAACTGGTGGCAAGTGGCATCGTGGCAGCTGCACGCTTGACTTTTCTCAGTTCATGGGCAGTTATTTTGCGCCTTGGTTTTTCCACACGCTTCTTGCGACCCTGTTGACTATTTTGAATGAAACGCTTGATTGTTCGATGATCACGCTTCAGAAGCTTTGCAATTTTAAGAGTGCTGCATCCCTCTGCAAGATATCTCACTATTTTTGACTTTTCTGAGCCTGTCAAGTCCTTCTTTTGACCCATTTTGCCAAAGGAAAGGAAGTTGCCTAATAATTATGCACACCTGATATAGGGTGTTGATGTCATTAGACCACACCCCTTCTCATTACAGAGATGCACATCACCTAATATGCTTAATTGGTAGTAGGCTTTCGAGCCTATACAGCTTGGAGTAAGACAACATGCATAAAGAGGATGATGTGGTCAAAATACTCATTTGCCTAATAATTCTGCACTCCCTGTAAAGCTGTATTTTCGCATATCCACCCAGTGGCGCCTTTCATGTGTATAGTTTCACATTTTAAATGAATGTGTTAACACTGTTTGTGCACTAGATAAGTGTTGCTTTCTAAAGTCGTAGACCTGTGGCATAGTGGCTCGGTTACTGACCAAGAAGCCAGGCGTCCGGCGTTGGCCCTTGATGTTAAACATGTGACTTTGAACAGATCATTGACGTACATGTTCCTGCAGCAATGAAAGTGTTCCACCTCTCCTTAGTGCCAGATTAACAGTACGTCTAATATCCCAGAATACAAAATGCTATATTCATGCATCTGTCAGACGTTGTGGATGGCTTCAGTCTTGTGGTTTATGGCACCAGCACACCTTGAAGGCATTATAGTACACGTAACCTGTTATGTATCCTAGATATATATATATATATATATATATATACACAATAACCTTGATAAACACGTGGGAACATAGTCTTCAATCCAGTGTGTTTGTATAATCCTTTAGTACAGGCGTCTAAAGCTGCTCATGCTTGTGTAAGGTCAGCAGTGTTTTATGCTATGGGTGCATATATATTACTTGAGGGGCTCTGTTTCGGGGTGCATATACATTTCTTGACTGGCACCGTCTAAAACGGTTTCTTTTATGCACAAAGTGGTGCATTCTTAAGCTATGTATTACATTTATTAAACATTCTGTTGCTGCGTTTTGTGAGTAATATTGCATAAAACGTTGCTATATACATAGTGAGTAGTGCCTTCTAAAACTATGAATTTTCTTAGTGTACTGTACCAGAGTTAGTTTGCTGTTTCACCACTGCTAGGCGCACGCTGTTGTAATCGTACTGCAGAGGTGAGCCCCGAGGCAGGACGTGAAGCAAAGCTTCTCGTTTTGGCCTGTACACTGAGCGTGGTTCCATCGAGGTGCATAGCGCTGCAGTTCGTGTTCGTGCAAGCTTGGCGCTCTGATCTTCATGCTTGCAAGTTAACCAGGCCATAAAACAAACCGTGTTGGCAGAAGCTGTAAGAGTTGGGCAGTAGGAAGCAGCACACTTCAGAAGTCTGCAACGGTAATGCATTGTTTCACTCACATTAAACAAGCATTGGCAATGCCGATAGGTCTCGGCTCTGAATGGCTGAGCTGTTTGCTTTACTAAAACGTTTTTATTGCCCTCACATGAAAGTATGCACACACACACACACAACTAGCAATTGTTCAGTCTGTTTTGTATTAAATAAAGCCCATTTCAAGATGGATACTGAGCTGCTGCTGGGCCCCCATTAAAAAATAATAATAAGAATAAAATGTAAAAAAAACTGTCCGAGGGAAGTCAAAATCAAACATTCATGGTAGCGCGCAAAAAATTGAAATGAAACAAATGGCGGGTACAGCGCAGACCCCTCTAGGATGTACCTGTGCCTAGTCCTCCAACCAGGCAAAGCCCTTTCCGACTCTGCTCCTGTACATGTGATGCTCCTACCTTGCTTCTCTCTGTTGGGCTCTCTCTCACACTCAGACTTTGACATTACTTTGCTTTTGCCTGTTTCCCATTTCTTTTGTATTTTGTATCACTTTTTGCTTTTGAATGTGTTTCCATTTTGTAGGTCAAGCCCAAGTGTATGACCACTTGTTTACTTCTTCTGTGGGCTTCCAGCTATTTCATTTGTTAGTTTCAGTGTCATTTAAAAATCCTTGCGTGCTAGTGGTCAGTCATGCCTCTATGTGCCTCCTTCTATGTTGGAACAGGGCCCAACCACTGTATAATTACGCTTTGTCCTGTTTATCTGGTCTGTATGGGACTTTTTTTTACTTTGTTTCCTGCTCCTGTCCAAGTAAGCTTCCCTTTTCATTTGCAGAGCATTCTTCCTTTGAGCTTAACTGTAAATAAGGCTATTAATCAGGCTGTTAACTTGGTCACATTTGTTCTTTGGGCTCTCTGCACCGTCTCTCAGCTGCCTTACTCCTGCCCTCCTTTGGCTTGTATTTTGTTGATCAAGTGTGCCTGCCTGCGTGCTGAGAGCAAGGGTGGAGGATTGCTTGTAATTGCTTATAACCTAGGCACCCAACTCTCCCAAGGCTCTACAGTCCTTAGAGACAGTGCCCCCTTCTGCTCCATACTGGGATCCCACTCACAGCTCCATCAGTGCACCTCAGTTCACACACTCCAAGCCCTCAGCTATGCCTGTACCAGGAACCACACACACGCTGTCTGGTAGAGCACCTCAGTTCTCGCAATCAGAACACGCTGCTTTTTCCAAGACTGGGACCTCGGGTGCAGCTCCATCAGTGCACCTCAGTTCACATACTCCAAGCCCCTCAGCCGTGCCTGTGCCAAAACCCCACACATGCTGTCTGCCAGAGCACCTCAGTTCTTACAGTCAGTACACTCTGCTGTTCCAGTACTGGGACCTCGGCCGCAGCGTCATCAGTGCACCTCAGTTCACACACTCCAAGTCCCTCAGCCGTGCCTGTGCCAGACCCCAACACATGCTGTCTGTCAGAGCACCTCAGTTCTTGCAGTCAGTACACTCTGCTGTTCCAGTACTGGGACCTCGGCCGCAGTGTCATCAGTGCACCTCAGTTCACACACTCCAAACCCCCAGCTGTGCCAGAACCACACACACACACAGTCTGCCAGAGCACCTCAGTTCTTATAGTCAGTACACTCTGCAGTTCCCATAATAGGACCTCGGGTGCCGCTCCATCAGTGCACCTCAGCTCTACCCTGGTGAGGTCACTTCCTTTCCTATACTGGGACCCCACTCACATACAGTTCCATTTCAGCATCTCAATTCTAGTACTCAGTCCCACTGCCAAGCCAATTCTGGACCCAAAAGAGCAAAACACAGCTCAGCCAGTGCCCAACATCCAACACTACTCTTGATTGGAACCACCACAGCTCCATCAGAATCCACCAATTCTAACATTCAGTGCACATTTCCTATCAGTACTAAGGCACACACACACACCCTTCAGGACTCCTCGCTTCTGTGGTTCAGAGGCAGTGTCACTCCTGTACTAACACTTGGCAACACTGGCACGCCAATACTAGGTTCCGCACTTAGCTCCATTAACATACTTCACTTCAGACCTTGTGTGCCCGTTACTATTCCAGTACTGCAGCCCACATACAACTCGTGTCAGTGCACCTCAACCCTAACCTGCAGCGCCCTATTATTCTAATACCAAGAATTACACTGCACTTCGTTTCTCATTCCTCACCTGCTGCCTTTCAGTTATTCTGGCACTGGGCTGGAACACAGCTCTGTCTGTACTCCCAGTCCTTTTCTGAAGTGCCCCAATATTGCTGTATTGGGGTTTTCATACAACTCAGCTAATGCACCTCTTGCAGTTCTGCAGTACCCCCTGATGTTCTACACTCTGACTTCCGTTTGAGGACTGTTTCACCTATCTAACTCTGTTCTTTCTTTTCTATGTTTACTCTCAATGTTTTCCTTCTCCCCACTTTTCTCTTTCCATCTCTTAAAATCCGCACATTAACTGTTTTGCTCTTACTTTTAACTGTTTATTTCTCTTCCTCACCCGTTTCTATATTTCCCTCTTCCACTTGCTATCTCCTCTTTCAAACTTGCAAAAACGTTATTTCTTTCTATGTTTAATTTCTCTCTCTTTTTTTTTTTTTCTTCATCGGGCATTCATTCTTTCTCTATTTTTTATTTTATTTTCTACAATGTGTAACTGAATGCACATACTTCACCATACACAGCCTGGACCCAGTCTTTTCTTTCTGCAACACCACAGTAGACAATCCATTAATCACCTGGACATACAATGCCCTTGTCAGAATCAGCAGCACCGTCCTGCCCCACCACCGACCAACAGAGACCACCACACCTGCCCACCGAAATTAGAACAACACCTTAATGGAGGACTGGACCACCACTCTCTCTGCACACAAGAAAAATACACCAGCAAGCTGCCAAGAACTATCATAAACATCAACAGTTTGATCACAGCCTGTGCTGACACCGTGGCCCCCTCAAGCACTGCAAAACCACAAGATCCAGACCACAAACCAGCTGGTACGGAGTGGAATTTGAGATGATGTAGCACCACTGCAAACAGCTGGAGTGTAGATGGACAATGAGCCAAGGCATTGTGAAGAAAGACCCCTTCAAAGCTGCCCCGATGTTCTACCACCACAGCTAGCACACCCCACTTGCAGACTGCACCAACAACCCCACAAACGATAGTAAAGAGATCTTAGCCATCGCAAACGACTCCTCAGCAGCAGCCACCTCCAGCAGCATAGGACCTCTGCAACAAGCTCTAGGAATTCTTCTGCTGCAAGCTAACCCCCATATACAGCAACTTTCACCCTCAACCGGCCCCCATCACACCTTCAACCCAGGACACCACGACATCCGTGAAGCACTCACACTTATCCTCAGTGTCTCCATCTCTTCAGTTACCTTCCTAGACTCATGGATACACACCACAGTCTGTTAACCCTCTGCAGCCCCTCTACACCCACAAACTACAGACCAATCTCCTTACTCCCTTTCCCGACCATAGTCCTTGAGAAACTCATCAACAGTTGCCTCACAACCATCTCTGCAACCACTAACTCCTTGACACCAAACAGTATAGCTTCACATCCATCCACAGCACAGAAACAACCCTCATCACCACAGACGACATCCATGTGATCCTGGACGAAGAGGTATGGTGACCCCAATCCTCCAGGACCTCTCTGCAGCATTTAACACTGTTTCCAAGCCCATCCTCATGTGGCTTCATCATCAGAGTAGGACAACAAATAGTGTAAGGCTTGTCAAGGCCCTTCTGTAACACTATGAAGTACAATATTTTCCAGAATACAGACCTTGTTGATACGGTGATTTTGTAATCTAATCATAGATTCCTAGGCCACATTAGACTTTGGACCCACATGGAGGATTCTACACTTCTCATTGACTTATGATTATCAGCCTGTTATCACGTAAATATTTAGTGTGTTTACAGTACAGATCTAGCACAGCCTCATCTCCCTGTACATACTTTGCGATACCAGCCTTGAAAAAGTCAAGATGACGAAACACGTTGGCTGCTTCTGATCTTCTATTGTAGATATACCAGAACAAGTATGTTTATGTAATATTATGGACTTTGAGTATACTACACCATTAGATGACTCTGAAGAAATGCCATTGTCACTGTGTGTTTATGGACCATAACTACGTTACTGGAGTTTTTATTGTTTTGAGTGCTTTGGTAAAGTTATTGTTATACTGCTCTGCATTTGACTTCTCCTCTTGGCTGTCTGAGCTGGGACCCATACCCACCCTAAGTATCCACACCAGACCTTGAGATAGCATAGACAGCGAGCTACACATGACTGCGCAAGTCAGTGCCATCCCAGCATCCTGTTTCCACACCCTGAAAATGCTGAGGAAAGTCTTCAATGGCTCCCGAGCAAAACTGTAAGACGGTCGCACACGCCCGTGCCACCAGAAAGCCAAACTATGGGCACACCCTCTACACCTGAAGCAGAAAGCAACTCACTTGAAGACTGCAAACCATCTAGAACTCAGCAGCCAGACTTATCCTCAACCTCTCATGCAGTATACACATCATGCCACATGCCTCAAAGAGCTCCACTGGCTCCTGATACTCAAGCGTGCATAGTTCAGACTCTTAAGCCACACCTTCAAAGCACTACATAGGTGCGCCTACTTTAACAGATACATTTCCTTTCACAAACCTCCCAGACACTGCCGATCGGCTGGAATCCTTCTTGCACACATCCCTCGCATACGCAGAACCAGATCTGGAGATCGAGCCTTCTCTTACGTTGCTACTAAAGCGTGGAGTGACCTCCCACTACACCTCCTCCTCTCTTCTTGAGTTTCACGAGAAGTTGAATACCTGGCTCTTCAGTTAGCACTACCACTCACGCTCGGCAAGGCTAAACTTACCTGCTCAGAGCCAGGATACTCTCCCAGGTGATAGTGTGCTATTACAAATAATATAACATAAAATAACAAATTATGCGTAAATAAAGGAAGTGAGCACCTTAAAAAAGCTTTGCAGCTGCTGGGTTAGTATAAATTAACATATATATATATATATATGTGTGTGTGTGTGTGTAATAAGTAAATACTAAAAAAAAATAAAGCATGATTGGAAGCTTTAGATGGGATTCAAAATATAGCACACAGGGGACAAAGAAACAAGCAGGGAAACGGATGCACTTTTTTGAATGCTAGACACAGGCTTAACAGGCATTGGCAAATATTGTTGGTCTTGCTTTGCTAGTGTTGAGACAGCCATGCAATCAACTTTGCCAATGCCCGATCAGTTTTGGTAAAATTATAGACAGACATGAAAATATTGCTTTTCAAAAAGGCTGCAGCGTTACGTTGTGATGTGGATCATGAGCGTTGCCGTGATGTGAAGACATAGCTTTTGTTTTGTCAAGCAATGTGGAAACCGTCTTGATAGTATAAAAGCAATGTTTTCAATACTTTCAACATGATCAGTTGCCACTATTGGTTTTGCTAATGCCGGCGGAGTTTAAAAGCCTCTGACACTGGCAAAGGTAATGGACTCTACCACTATGTAAAATGTCAGCACTCGATAGTGCAATAGGACAATATCTAAAGCATCACCAAGGCCATCATCTGATGTCTGGCACGCCACTGAGGAGCTTCAGGAGGGTAGGGATAGGGCGAGTCGTGGGGGTGTGAGCAGCCTCTGAAGACTAAGGCATACACCTCCGTGGAGTGCTAAACAAATATTGTAATTTAAAAAAAAGTACATTGACATTATCAGTGGAAGGCTACATCCTGGAATCAGTGGTTAAGAAATTGTGCTCTAGTTGAGAGATAAACACAAACAAAGAGAAACCCCCCATAATAAAAAGCAAATAACTGAATTTGACAAGAAACCCATATAATCATGATCTAAGGCTCAGTCTTTGTAACATTGTATACAGTGCTGCTGTCTGTAGTCAGTCCACAAAAAGAGTTCAGTTAAGTCAACAGTGGAAGGATACAATCGGAGGGTTGTGAGACAGAAGTGCTTATGAGCAAGACAAACTCAACAATAGGAAGGATATCATATCAAAAGCATACATCTCAGCTAGACAGTAAGGCACGCAACCGTGACTAAGGGGCTGACCAATAATACACTCTAAGTATATGTTTTGTAATGGGAACAATAGCTCTTGCCAGAAGACAACTAAAAATGTTTTTAGCCAAGACCTTAAAAAACAATGATATGCGCCTTCTTATATTCCTTCTAGCTCCCTGATCTTGGCGCTGAGTGCCTCCCTGCCCAGCCCTATTCCAGGCCCTGTCGCGCACTCATGCCACACTAATGTTCCCCTCCTACAACTGTGACAGCTTCATGCCGTCGGGCATCTTCTCTGTTCTGTCTCGCCCACACAGAGATCCTGCTCCGTGGTCACCTTAGGTTAAAGTGCTGATGAACCTGTCACTACCTCATCAGTGTGCCCAGGCTGCGGCGGTCGCCGTTGGGCAGGTTAAGGCTGCGCCTGTGTTGTAAACCCCCCTGCGTTGATGCCCGCCCTGCGCTGCCGGGCTTGATTGCTGTGCGTGGGCAGCTCGATGCCGGCAGTATTGCCCCCGTGCTGTGAGGGTGAAGCTCACACCTGCTCTGCAGTGCTCTGGGCCCGAGAAAGTCCAACTATTGCTGCCTGTACCCAATCTGTCCGCGTGAAGGACCTTTGCTTCGTTGCTGCCTTTAATCGACCCATTCTGTATGTGCGCCCGAGTCACTGAGCTCGTCCCTATCCATGTCCCATCTCTCTCAGTGGAATACACTTCTGATACTTTTTACATTAAGCTAGCAAAGCCAGCTCTCTTAAATGGAGAAGGAGTGACACATTATTTAAGTTTACAGTGGAACCAAAAACATAGGTTGTACATAGGCATTAAAACTCCACGTTAAACTGTAGAGTTTTAATTCCACTGTACAAATAAATAAGCAAGTAAACAAACCCTACGGTTCTACTGAAGTTTTCCCTGTGGCGGCTCTGTGGTGTGCGTGCAGCGATTTGATCGGACTTTGCAGCATCTGGATGACCTATTAGCAGATCACAGCCATGAGCCCTGCTCTCTCCCCTGGTGATGCGGATGCTGTTGGCCGAAGGCACTCTCCGTTTCGCTAAAGGGCGGCACTGCAGTACCTCTAGGGCACGTTTTCCTAAAAGCACTGAAGTTTGCAGAACAAGTGGGGTGGGGGGGGGGGAGGGGGCGGGGGTCTGCCACAGTGGGCTCCAGCCAGCAGCGCCCGGTCAGACTTCATTACAGCTTCATCACTTGCCGCTACCGCGCCTTCTTTCTTTGTGGGAATGTTATGTGTTATGTTATTGCCTTTTATATAGCGCCAAACTGCCCGGAGGCTTCGAGGCGCTGGAATACAGGCTGGAAAAAGAAAGCCCTGCTTATTGAAACCAGCTCTTGGAGTGTGCACGGGTGCAGAATTGTCCTGCAGTGCCGGACTCCTCGAAACTTGAACCAGGCAGCCAGGCACTGATATACTGCACTAGTTTGTTTTTAAATACTGGGACAAAAGTGCTAAAGGGACCTGCTGGTCTGAGGGACAGAGGCCCAAAGCCCTAGAGCACCAGCCACCGAGCTCACTGCCCTGATCTCTGTCCATGTCCCATCCACCCCGTAATCCATTACGGTGTTTGCCCCCGGCCACCGTTCCTGCCTGTGCCCCACCTCTCACCGCCCCTTTCCCGGCGCTCAGGTCCCATGCTTCGTTGTTGGGTCTGTCACTCCCCTGACACCAGCAGCACTGAGCAGAGTGTGACCCCCCAGGATCCTTGCCTGCACCTCATCCTTCCGACAGGTAGTTGTAGGACTCGAGTATGTTGCGTCATACTCGGTTGCTGTATGTGTGTATATGTATATGTGTATATATATATATGTGTGTGTGTATATGTGTGTGTATATATATATATATATATGTGTGTATATATATATATACACAGAGAGAGAGAGAGAGAGAGAAGCTTGCACTGCTGCTGCCCGTGCTTCACTTTTGTTGTTCGAGTGAAGCTTGGGTTGCTGCACTCAGCGCTGTCCCCGTGCTGTGTATTTGAGCGAATCATGCATTTCTGCTGTCCCCGGTGTTTACCAGTTTTGGGCGTTAAACTTGGGTTGCTGCTGCCTCGGGTGAGTCTGTTCTGCGTGTGAGGGAAGCTTGCATGGATGCTCTCTACAAATAGTGTGTGTGCGCGCGCAAAGGAAGCCTGCAACGCACCTGGTCTCTGCCGCGAAAGGAGTCTTGCTCTGCTGCCGACATTGTGCTGTGGGGAGGTGGGGATGCGCGTCTGTCCAGAGCGGTCCAAACGTCCTCAGCTTTGGCCTTTTCGCTGCTTGACTGATAGTACTTGTAAAGACTGACACTTGTACTCCCATCAAACTAAAACCTTTTTATCTTTTTCTGTTTTTTTACAGTGTTATTATGTCGCGGTAAAGCCGTAGAAGATTTTACTGGCCCCGACTGCCGTTTTATCAGTTTTAAAAAGGGAGAAACGATATATGTTTATTATAAACTAGCAGGAAGATCAGCGGAACTTTGGGCCGGGAGCGTAAGTAATGAACCCATCCTCTCCACGCGCACGTGTTTCCTCACAGGGCAGAGGGCCTTGAAGAGGAAGTGGCTCTTCTATGTCCTTGCCCTTTCTCCCTTTGGCCTGGCTGGGACTGCTGGCTGTGGTGGTGATGTCACTGCAATGTCTGCTTGCTCGGACCCCAGTTGAGACTGTCTCATTTTGATCGTAGTGCTGGGTTTTATGGCACTGTTATAACACTGAGATTCTAGGATTGACCTCCGCAGGGTTGGTACTCCAGTGTGGGCGCACCCAGGCCGATGCCTTGTCATGTATTATGCTGTTGTGTTATTCAACCGAACACAAATAGTTTTTAATGATGGATTTTCTTGTGTTTTATTTGATAGATTATGCCATTCTGATCCCTTTCTTCATGTACTGTCAAGGACTGTTCTGAACATGTCTTTAGATCATAAATGTTTAGGTAGCTCTGGTATGTAAGCGACTGTATTCTGAGGACTCGGAGTCTATATAGGCTACCTGTAAAGCTTATTAATGGTAATTTGGTGTATTGGGAGGTACTTTGTGGTTTTGTTTGGTGCTTTTTGAAGGTCTTTTGGGACTTTGTGTGATCCCTTGGGGCACTGGGAGGGTCTTTTCAGGGTTTTATGACTTTCGTTTGGGACATTTAGAGAGTTTTGGGGGTTGTTATATTACGAGGCTTAGTGTGGCCCTATTATGGAGATATGTGCAATTCTGTTGGGAGACTTTGTGGGGGTCTGGTGCAGTTGCAATTGTCTCCTGGGTGCTAGAGGGCTTTGTGAAGTCTCTTGGGGGCTTTGTTAGTAACCTTTTGGAATGTTGTGTTGTACTAGGCTTTGTGAATGTGCTGATGATTTTAAGGGGCTTTATGGGGATGTATTATGTTGGTAACAACGTTATGAGAGACTGGAGGGAACGTAGTGTTTTGTAAGTGTACTGTGTACAGTAAATGAGGGTTGTTGCCTTGTTATTTCCGTCCTTTCTTTGCATGTGTCCACACTCGCAGCAAGCACACTTATAAAACGAAACCCAGTAGACACCAACATTCTTCGTTAGCTTGGAAAAGGTTATCCACACTGGTAAAGATACACACGAATCTAAACGGGAGTCACTCACCTAGTGGGTGTGTTTTTTTTATTTTTTATTTTTTAAAAAATCTTGCATGGATGTAGTCTTAGTGGACAACGCTGATGAAATACGCCCCAGTCAAAAAATAAGGTTGTAAAAGCGCAACAAGTGTGGCTGTGGTTCTATAGTGCATAAGTGCATTTTAGCTGAGACATATAATCTGTTTATATTTTTTTAATGTAATTTGTTTATTTCTAACATTTTTCTATTCAAGACCTGAGTACTTAAGTGTGTACGCTCTTGATCCGTTTTATGGCTTCCATATGCCTGGCCTCTTCTACCATAGCCTGTCCTATGTTGAATATCATGAACTATTTCAGTCTGTCATTTTTTAAAAATGTTTATTGTGATACTCAACACATTTCAGTCTATCCTTCCCTCATCTGAACGTATTTTGTTTGATCTTAATTGCACCTCTGATGTCACTCCCTATCTGACCCGGCTGCGTTCACACCCAATCACTTCTCAATTTCAGTTTCATTGTTTGTGTATTGTCGTTATGTTTTACTACTTTCTTGCTCCTGCCTGTCCCTTTGAGTGCCGCAACCCGTGCTGACCAAGCTGCGACCTTGGGTCGGCCTCCCTGAGGTTTATTTCCTCTTCCTGTTACGCATCTGTCCCTTCCTGGCCCTGTTCTTGATCCTTGATAACTCATGATGTGAAGCTGTATCCCAGCGCACCTTCTCCAGGCCAGTTAGGAAGGGCTGGATTGCTCGCTCGTTGAGTTCTGCTTTTGCTCCACCTTCTTCTATCACCGAGTGCTGTTATTTATGTTGTGAGCATATGTAATCATTACTCTTTGGTTGCTTTGTACTGAATCTTTTATGTTCAAGCATGATGGATAAATGTTTTACAGAAACAAATTAAGATCTAAATATAAAAAAAAGGAATCTGTCTTTTCCTCTAAAATGTCATAAATATTGATCTAATAACTACAAGCCTGCTTTATACTATGGAGGTTGGACTGTCCGCCACCAAGACGATGGAGTAGCTCTGTCCTCCTGGTGGAGGTCCAGATGACCAAATTTATAAATGCCCATCTGGCTGGTGGACATTTGATGCACTGACTGGAGCAGCTGTCAAGGCAGCGTGTATCGGTGTACTGTAACTTTGCCGTACCCTACTGCAAAGTTGATTTTTTTTATTTTCAAATACAAAACCCCAAATCGTGATTTTTGTTTTTGAAAACAAAAACAAAAAAACAATGCCCTCTCGCCATGGACGTTTTCTCTCATGGCGAGGGGAGCAGTAGACTTTTTTCACTGCTCCTTACCGCTAGGGTTTTCCTGGCAGCGATGGGCGGTGAAAACTAACCTGTATGATCGCCCATCTAAACTAAGTGGGAATACATAGAGGTAAACTTCCGACGGCCCTTACTTCATTGCACAGTCAGCAGGGTCTAACCATGGTCTCCGCCTTGGTTACACCAAAGGGCCGACCGCATTTAAATTGAGAAGGTGGACTATTATGTTGATGGTAAGAATACTCCGTTGCAACGGAGTATCCTTGCCACCAACATATAAATCAGCCCCTGTGTTCCCTCCCATTCTTTACCCTCCTCACCTTCATGCTGGCTTCTAAATCTACCAAACCATTCATTATTGTGGCTTGATACGTAACAAAACAGGGTGTTTTAGCTACATTCACGGCAGATATGAAGAGTGTCTCTTCCCCTGGAGGATTTTGTTTGCTTACCTTGGTCCTTTCATGGTGTAAGCCTTGTGGGACCGCACTTTAGGTTGGCCGTGCTGTCCTCACTGCAGGATTCTTGGAGTTGAGGCATCTCTTGCTGTCTTTGGCATTATTTTTGGATTTGAGTTTCCATGGGCCTGAATCGGAAGTATTCTTTTTGTGCCTGTACCCTAGCTGTAACCCTCTCCCCTCCAGAAAGGGGACACAAAGATCATGATCCTGTGAAAGAAATATATTGCATTCATTTAGGGAAATACTTGGCTGCAAAGAGGTCCAAAGGTAATCAGGAGAACTGCCCAATACCAAACCATTCAGTTTCTGGTGACGCTGTCACTGCCGAAACCGTCATAATGGTCTTCCTTTTTTTCAAGACTTAACTGGTCATGAGATATTGGCTGCCCCCATTTTCAGGGGCAGATTTTTAGATTATCCACTAAAGATGTTTTTTACACACACATACTTTAAAAGGAGCTCCTTTAAATAGTCTATGGTCATCCTGCATTGCTGGCCTTTCTGGATCTGTGTTGGAAACCCTACTTTCAGTACATTGAGGTATTGAGTTGACCGACTGAGGCCCTCATTACGACTTCTGCAGTCTTTTTAAAAGACCGCCGAAGCCGCTGCAGTGTTTCCGCCCTCTGGCCCAGCGGAAACCTCACCACAACATTGATACTGGCTCGTAATCGAGCCGGCAGCAATGATGTGGTGCATCAGGTGCGACAGCACCTGTTGCCTTTCACTGCCTGTAATTCGGGTAGTGAAATGTGCGACGGGGCTGTCAATGGGGGCCCCTGCACTGCCCACGAGACCACCATACGAAGGCTGGCAGAAAGGGGACTCGCAATCCCAGCGCTGCCCTGGCAGATTGGGACCACTGAGACCACCAGGCTGTTGACAAGCGGCAACTTGGTGGTACCGACAGTCAGACCGTGGCCTGTCTGCATGGTCCTAATAGGGCGGTTGGACTGCCGCAGACAGGGCTCGGTCTTGAGATCGCCACACTTGTAATGAGGGCCTGAGTCCTTGGGCTATGGTAAGATTTAAAAGGTTAGTACTTCAGTAACCTTTCTGGGCTGTTCATTTAAATTCTTTTGTCTTTCTTGAAGTGTTGTGCCCAGCAGTACAGTACTTATACATTTCGCATAATAATACTTTGACCCTAGTATCATTCAGCCTTGAATGCCATTTAGGAGATGAAATAACCCTGCAATACGTGAAGCACTATCACCAATCGTCATTGCCTCCATTGACTTTTCCGAACACCTGGAAATACACTACCATTATGCCCCTGCTCAAGAAGCCATTGACAGATCCAGCCAGGCTTGACAACTACATGGCCACCACCCTCTTACCACATTCAGCAAAGGTCTTAGAGAAGTTTATAGTTTTGCGCCATACCGACCACCTCAGCAACTACCAACTCCTGGACGCCACTCAATCCAGATTCAGGCCCAGCCAAAGTGCAGAAACAGCACTCCTTGTCACCACCGACAACATCCACACGATCTTTGAGAGAGGAGAAATGGCAGCCCTCAATCTCTTAGACCTCTCAGCAGCATTTACCACAGTTTCTCTATCTCATCTCATCCTCATCAGGTGCTAAGACAAGATCGGCATCCAGGGATTGGCCCTCTGCTGGATTTGTTCCTTAATGGATAGAACGTAAGCTGTGAGCATGTCACACCGCTTCTCAGAAGCCAGCAAACTCACCTGTGGGGTGCCTCAATGTTCATCCATCAGCCTGACTCTTTTCATCACAAGTGATCCCTCTGGCCAACGCAATTGATGCACACATCAACATCCTCCCCTCTGCTGATGACATGTAACACGGGAAGAGTAAAAAATGCACTTTAAAAAAAAAGTTTTTACAGCGATTAATCTGTTCTTCTGTTCTTTCTTTTCTCTAGTGGGAATCCTTGGGGACTGATTTCATGCCTACAACCAATAGCTTAACACAGGGTCTTTCTCACGATCTTAGCTGAAGGCAACTAGAAATAGAATACATCTAACAACTCTCCACTCTGGTGGTGCACAGTCAGTGGACAGCGTCTGGCTTTGGGCCAACCCAGGAGGCGGGCCACCACGTGAACCTATCTCCATGGCGGAGCGATCACCCAGAATCCTGCACGTCGAAGGCTCGCGTTCTCTCATGGTTCATGTACCCTTTTGTGCTTCCAATAATCATAAAAGGCGTTCCTTCGAGTTAGGTTCAGCTGAACTGCTTGCAAAATTCAGGCTTTGCTGTGAGTGTGCACTGGAGAAATTATTATTATTAATCATGATAAGAAATTATATAATGTGGTGAGTCCTGTCCCTTTTAACGTGTCATTAATTTGTCACGTTTGATACAGTTTTTGTGTGCAGAATATGGATGGCCACAAGAGAGCTTTAAAGCGTGAATGCACTGATTGCCAAACACAACCAGTAAATGATCGAGAAGCATGCCCATAATGTGCCAAGACCACAGTTGGCGAGGGCCGAGGCTCTTTAGTTCATCTTGTTTCAGCCAGAGCATCCACCTGCAAGGTCTGTTTTAAGGCAAAGTACATCTTCGTGCCAGTTAGAAGACCCCGACATCTTCTGGTAGTTTACATCCCCACATGCAGCTCCTGGTCCATCGAGCCCCATTAATGCATTCATGGCGCTGCCCTCCAACCCCTTCGCGTTCGAGGGCTGGAGCTGGGCTCTAAAGGGGGGTGAGTTAGCCATTCCAGAGATCTTACTGGACACGGGCAACTGGTCACAGAGCACATTACTGGCCATCAGGTAGTTCAAGGCACGAATTCAGATTTTAAACCTAAACCCTTGGATACTGCAGAATGCTCAGCATTGCCGTATTTCACGTGTGCAACGCATTTGAAGCGCTTCTCTAAAAAAATAAAAATTAATTCTCAGTGGTGCGAATTCTTGATTAAAAGTGAATTATTAGATGACCTAGAAGTGTGTGGGAGTTGGGACATTAGAAGTGTCCACTTAAAAGGCAATGACAATTCTACAGTTCAGATAAAAACCCTACGTAAAAGCCATTGACGCCATTCGACATCGGAGGGATTTGTAAGAAATGAAAGCTTCCCTTTAATAGGCCAGGAAACCTTTAAAGCCCATATCTTTCACATGTAATTCCTACAAGAGCGCGTCGTATACGCCACAGACTGCTTTCCTGTTTTTACTTCCTATATCCTTAACTTGAGCTAAGCTTTACTTGCACAGGGTATGTCCATCTGGATCTCTACTGGAAACAGAAACACAGCACTGCTACCTTGCTAAATAGACACAGGAAGTATTTAAGAGGCACGTGGCCCTCACACAGCAGCCGGCAGCTCCCGATAAGTGAAACTTATCAGATGATTGCCTAGTATTGCAGCTGAGATTAGATAGAAAGAGGCCATAAACTAGTCTCCACCAGAGAAGGCCAACTCTGGAGGGAGCAAGAAGGCTGCAGGAACAGCCAGGAACAATCTCCTGGACGGCCATGTTAAGGACAGGGAGGTGAATTTTAAAAACGAGCTTTGACAAAGCCGATAGGTCTGGGTTTAATGCGGTTAAGCATGCAGTGTTGGCACATTTGAGTGAGAAGATGGGAGGAAGCCAACAGTGGCGACCAGAGTGGGCTATTGTTGTAAAGTAGTCCCTAGGGCTGTCAATGCAAGCACTGAAGTGGAGGTAGACATATATGCCCAAACAGCCAGTGGCAATAGGTGAGAGATGAATATTCCTCTTGGCGGAGCCAAGACATGATTGACAAGTGTCAAGCCAATGACTGAGAGAGGCTGGTTGAAGAAAGCTGGCGATTAAAAGGGGCAGACCCGAAGCACACTATGTATAGTTTAAGCAAGAGGTCTGTTTGACAGCTATACTGTTAAAACCCAGACTTAAAAAGACCCATGTCTAATTTATCATTTGGCCATGTGTGCCATTTGTGTGCATAATTCAACAATTATTACGGATGTTTTCAAGAGGTGTTTGCCAATGTGATCAAGAATTCTGCAACAGGCTCTATCCTAAAAATATGCTTAAGTCATCCTAAAATGACAAAATAAATGCACAGATAGCACCAGGATTAATCACCAACCATATGAGTTCCAGAAGGGTGCATTTGGGGGATACAGGACCCACTCCCCTCAGACGTAAAAGTTGCATAGATGAATAGCTCCCGTTCCATGGACCCCTAACTGCCTGGTGTCAGCGCTACATGAACTGTAAATTTATTGTGAGAGGCATGAATCACTAGTCGCACACTAAGTGGGCTAATTGGTCAACCAGCAAAAACAATTTTGGGACACAGGTTGCATGAGGAGTAGGAGTATGCGACACTCAGTGAGGAGCATCTTGGGATGCAAGGAGGAAGAGTATGGTACACTCGAGGGCGAGCACGAAAATGGGTCGGAATTAGAAAGACACAAGGACAGGGGTATAGAACCCCCAAGGAGGTGTATGGGACACACAAAGATGAGCATCATGGAACGGGGAGGCAGTGCATCAGCCACATAAGAAGAAGAAATGTGGTTCACACAAGGAGGAGGAGTATAGAATGTATAAGGAGGAGAGGTATGGAGCGTATTAGAAGGAGCTGCATGGAAGACACACGGAGGAGGGGTTCGCAAGGAGTAGCAGCATTTTGGAGCCACAGGGAGAAAGGTTATGGAGGGCACAAGGAGGAGGAGTAGCAGCATGGAACGTGCAAGGAGAAAGATTATGGAAGGCACAAGGAGGATGGGTATGGAACGTGCAAGGAGTAGCGCAGTATGGAGCGCACATGGAGAAAGGTAATGGAAGGCACAAGGAGGAGGAGTATGGAAAGCGCAAGGAGTAGCAGCAGCATGGAGCGCACATGGAGAAGGGTTATGGAAGGCACAAGGAGGAGGGGTATGGAATGCGCAAGGAGTAGTAGTAGCAGCAGCAGCAGCAGCAGCAGCAGCAGCATGGTACGCGCAAGGAGTAGCAGCAGTATGGAGCACACAGGGAGAAACGTTATGGAAGGCACAAGGATGACGGGTATGGAACGCGCAAGGAGTAGCAGCAGTAGGATGGAGCGCACAGGGAGAAACGTTATGGAAGGCACAAGGACGACGGGTATGGAACGCGCAAGGAGTAGCAGCAGTATGGAGCGCACAAGGAGAAAGGTTATGGACAGCACAAGAAGGAGGGGTATGGAACGCGCAAGGAGTAGCAGCAGCAGCAGCAGCATGGAACGCGCAAGGAGTAGCAGCAGCAGCAGCATGGAATGCGCAAGGAGTAGCAGCAGCAGCAGCAGCATGGAACGCGTAAGGAGTAGCAGCAGTATGGAGCGCACAGGGAGAAAGGTTATGGACAGTACAAGGAGGAGGGGTATGGAACGTGCAAGGAGTAGCAGCAGGATGGAGCGCACAGGGAGAAAGAGTACTGTGGGGCCCAAAAGGAGGTGACATTCTTTGGCACGGGGGAGGAGGAGCCTGGGACACATAAGGCGCAAGGGACATACAAGAAAGGGGTGTGAAGGAGGGCATTGCACACTATACACAATAAACAAGCGATTTCTGCAGGAACAAATACAGCCATCACGTGGTTTTAATTTCCTAAGTTAATTTTAGGTGCAGAGCGAGACTCTCATCTGATCAACCCCTGAAAAATATGGGGATGTAGGAGTCAAAAGCACCGTCATGGTGTATTTTACAAAAGGTTTAGTCTTTCTTTTTTAACGCATTAGCTATTATATTTAAAACCTCATGTAAAACTTAACCACAAAGTGAGTTCTGGATGAAGTGGGCAATAAAACTCCAGGTTAACGGAACACTGAATGGGAACACAGCCTACGACTGAGCGCTGCAGGGGCATGAGTAAATCCGCAGGGGCATGAGTAAATCCACAGGACCATCGTTTAGGGAAAATGACAATTCACCGATATGTCGTTGAGGTTTCTGTCAAGTGGCCTCGACCTAAGAAGGGGGTGAAGCCTTGTTTGGGTTAGTCACCCTTCTGATAAGATTAACGCAAGTAATACGTTCCTGTATAACTATTGCTAGAGCCGATTCAGATATTTTGTAGCTCTGTTAACCTTTGTTTTTTATGCCTAGCGCATAATGTAATGAATTGGTTGTGGGGGCTCCTGAAAGCTGACAGATGTACATGTGGGCTCAGTGTAGACGGCTGCTTCTAGTTTTTATAGTTTCATAGCATTTACTGTGAGCTGCTTTAACCCCATTTTGACATGAAGAGCAGACGGACTTAGAGCGTGTACTGTGCAGCACATCACAACATTTCACAGGTGACTTGTCACGCGCCACTGGCAGGCCGCATAGCTGGTACAGATCGTGCAGACGTCAGCCTAGGTCCAGACAGGTCTTCGTTTGTAAAGGAAGAATGCCAGCGCCCGGAACTCTGCCCAGAAGCCTGCAGCCGGCGCTAGTGAATGTCTGCCCGCCGGGTACTAAGTCTGCCCAGTGTTGATCCAGCTCGTACCTCTTTAACCCAACACCAGACAATCCCTGCCCCTTCATCTCACACTTGCAGGTTACTGCTTCCTCCCCCTCCGACAATGTTTCTGTCTGTCTCTTTCTCCTTCTCTGCACTTCGTCTTCTCCCTCTCTTCCTCTCGGTAAATGTCTGGTGAAAAATAAGTGCCAGCCCCCAAAAAGGAGTGTCATTGTGCCCCACCGGCTCAAATTAAGCACTGTGCCTAGGTCTCAACATTGGTGGTTTATGAATTGTAGTGCACATCTGAAGGGTTTGTGATTAATCTGTCATGCAGATCCTTTTTTGGTGTGACTGTATATGTGTCATATGATCGCCGTAAGGGAGTGCGGAGAGGGGGCTGGGTGTTTCACACTAGTCCCACCCTAGAGTGTGACATTTACTTGAGTCAGGTCATTGAACCTTGGGTTGTGCTTCGATCACCTTCCTTTGTTGGAGGGGGCACAATTATCCGTGAGCATCATGTTGGCTGTGAGGAGAGTCGAACATTGGTGATTGGGGAGTCGAAATTAACTAGGGAAAAGCTTAGTTACCTTATGTCAGCTGTTTGTTAGTTTGGGTGATAGGGTATTTGGTATTTTGGTTGGTTTGTTGAAGTATTTTCCTATATTTGAGGTCTTATGCTGTAACTGATTTGTGTGAGATGGCGTGCTCTTAACCAGTGTTGGAAGGTATTGTCCAGGCAGTGACTGTTCCTGTGTCCATAAGAAGTCTTACGGTAAAAGGCTCTGAAACACAGTTTTTTTCCTTCTGTCTTTCAGCCTTTCTCACGATAGAAATAAGCCTTTACATTTGCTACCCAAATTGATACTTACTTTCTCAGAAGAGGCGACAATGTACTCTATTCAAATGAAATATTTTTTCAAGTTATTTTATTAAACACACTCGCAGAATGCCCTACGGATTCGTATCAAGCCTGGCAGCTTGAATGATAATGGGAGTAGTAGATTATGACCTTTGCATGACCTTGATAATGAGTCACTTGCATATGTTGTGTATCTGTCCTAGACTAATTGACCCAAGGAAACTGTTTTTGAGGCCCGAATTCAGCACCATGATGCAGGAATAACTATCAAGCTATATGTTTGTTATAATTTCTTAACATTGCTTCAAGCATTTTACCAATGCAAACGCTTTTACCGGTTGAGTACGTGGCACGGTAAAGTCATAGAATCATAGAATTAATTATGATGGTGTATGTGGTCGTGGTCACTTGGGCTGCTGTTCAGTTTTAGCATCATCAGGTGGTATATTAACATGTACTCTCTAGGGGCTTCAGGGGCTCTAGAAGTTAACTAGATGTTATTGTTCAAGGCTTTGTATTAGCTAGCAGGTGTCATGTGTACAATGCCTGATGGAGGTGGACTGAGCTTTTAGTTTCTGGACTGAATACCCATCTCTGCTATAATGTGTAGTATTTCTTTGGTAAGTAGCTTTTTAATGTACTTGGTACTGTTTATGATGGTGATTATTGTTCATGATTTATGATGGTGTTTACCAGCTTTAACTGTGGACAGTAGAAATAATATTGTATCACTCCGATTAATGAGGTATTTTAGTTAGTGCTAAGTCTTCAATCTGAAGAGCTGGAATTGAGCGCTCTATATAGGAACTGTTCTAATGTAGTCAGTGTGACTTGTTATAGTTATTAGAGGTATGGCTTGCTGTTATAGTTCTTAACTTAGGAAAGCAATACATATTAACAAACTGTAGTCAGAGAAAGCCATGAAAAATATTTTAAAATTAAGCATCATTTTTTCAGTTATATCATTAGCTGATCCATCAGTCCATTGCAGCCGTGTAAGAGAGAAGAAAGAGGCGGAGAAAACATTAATTCTGGAGTTAAGTGCCCCACTGCATGTTGTACCCTGTGAAACCTTCTTATGGCGTAACCTAGAAATCCATCATAAGGTGAATTGGTGTAGTGGATTCTTGAGTTACCTGTAGGCCTGACTAATGCTGCCCTTTGAAGTAATGAACACTTGGAGGATACTCTGATTTACTAACCCCCTCCCAAGATGTTTAATTTGTTCATCTCAGTTCTTTGCGTCATGGGAGCCACCAAGATACCTCTCTTGTGTGAGTTATTACACCTAGTAAAAAAAATTGATATGGACGTTCAAGGGCACAAGTTGAAAACCTAGTGGGCCTGCTCATCCCCTCTCCTCCCCTACGTTTGTAAATCAAGCTCTTTGACTTGTAATAGTAACACCCATTATATTTATCGGCCGATGAAGCTGAATGTGCTTTTTTCATTCATTATTTATGGAGCACACTTACGCGCCAGAGAGCATCATGGAGCTTACAAGTAGCCACTTCAAACGTAAGACCTGAGAGCAAACAGAAAGGAAAGAAAAGATTAGCAGAAAAATAAACTTTTGACTGCTTTCTTGAAAGCTAGATGATGCTGCAGAGAGTGTAAGTGGATTGACAAAAACTCCACAACCTATGTCCAATGTAACTGGGCTATCTACCCTAGTGGGCAATAATTTGATGCATCAGATATGGAGCTGGACACATTAGTTGGAGTGGAGAAGATCTGTTGAATTAGAAGATGCTACCATTACTAGAGTGGGCTCTTTACATAAGGCAAATGTTCTTGAATTGAATTCTCTTCTTCATAGGCAACCAGTGTAACTTATTCCTGGTGTGTGGTACATGATTCACTTTTCTGTTTTATTGCCAGGCGGTCTCCCAGCACAGGGTGCCATGAGTATTCTAGTTGAGGTGTAGAGTCTGTCAAGCAGAGCATCTACAAGATCTGATGATCTGGGCCAGACTCTTGGCCTAAATGTTGTGCAACATATTGACTGGAACAGTGGTAATGCTAGGGGCTGAGAGCGAGCCTTCCAGAAAGACGTGACCCAGATAGCCACAGTTGCCATAATTTCTATCCCCCGTACCTAATCTTGATTATGGCATGATCCACCCTGTCAGCCGTGACGGCTATCTCCAGCACCCGCAACGTCCTATGCCCCCTCTATCTACGATGCATCTCGGCTTATCCAAAGTAACTGCCAGCACCGATTCAGTCCCTCTGCCAAGATGCAAGTCCAGCTGCCCAGGACCTGGTTCTCCTCCAGGAAGCCTGAATTTTCTCCAGCTTTTTATTCATAACAGGGAGTGGAGTGATGGAGTGGCAGCTGCGCACAACAGCACTATGAGGTGTGTCCTTTTTCGTAGGGGAGTAATTACACCAGTTTTCCACTGTGGAGGGGCATGCCTTATGTACGGGGTGAGAGTCAGAATTTGTAAAAAGTGCAGAATAATAAGCAGTCACTAGAGACTGAAAGATCCAGTCAGATAGCACCTACTGAGATGGATTTAGTTGGATGTCTAGACTTGATGATACACGTAAAGAACACATTATAGATGCATCAGTATTAGTCATTTGTTTACATTGTGCATATGTTTAAAACCTCAGGGTAAATGTGTACATGGGGTCTCAGAACCCAAGGGTCATTCTATATTCAAAGCTCCCACCAATAAAATGGGCAAGATAATCATACTTCACAAGCTCAATCTAAAAGGCTCTAAAACATCGTTTCTTTCCTTCTGTCTGTCAGCCTTTCTCATGAGAGAAATCAGCCTTTACATTGGTTCAAGCAAAGAGCAAGATTGTTGTAGAAAGTGGAATGTATCTAGTCATTAAGAGATGTACTGGACAACCCATCAGAGGCCCCCTACTCAAGGCTGCTGCCATTCTTCACTCCCTCACAACTTGTTATGCCTCCACCTGTCCACATTCCACAGTAGACACACTCCATTCCCTTGGCCCTACCAATATTCTACATGTCTGTCTGAAATAAACTTCATAATGGCTGGAAGCCGGCAATTCCTACATTTCAATCTTGTAGTGACCTGTAGTATATTTTAAATAAAGGAAACCATATACACCGAAATGCACGTGTAGCAGAGCATCAAACAGTGATCTCAGTTACAGTTTAGATGTAGGGCGTAGGATTAAGGTTTCATGTTTAGTGTTTGGACTGAGAGTGAGTAATGTAGTCGGGATAATTGTCAGTCCTTTCCAGTTAGGTGATTTTTATATTTTAAGTTTGGTGGGTTGCTGTAGGAACCTTTTCTTTTGTTTCAGTATGAGAATTGGCCCTCATCTTTAATCTCACATAATATGATCAGATTGGGTATGACGGGTCAATCACAATGCAGTAAACAACTTTAATTTTATGGCAAGAACAGAGTTAAGAAGAGTTGTCCCCGTGTATCTGATGAGGGTTTTTTGTTGGTGTCCTCCCAAGGATGCTTCTCCTTGCCATGTGAGCTTTTGGGTTCTTCGTCCATGTTCCTGAGCTTTGTGGAGCTTCTAGACTTGTCACACGTTTCGATTCAGCGGTTCTTCCTTAAGTCATCAGCCATCTTCCGTGGTACCACAGTGGACACAGTTGGTTTTGCGGAAATTTGTTTACTTCCAGTTGAATGCTACTGAACAAAATCGTTTTCTAGGATCAAGTGTCATCTTGTAAGAGTCTATGAAGAGCCTTTCTTTAATGAGGATACCCCGCCCCCTGCACACATTGTTGAGTGTGTGGAAAGGGTGCATGTTCTCAGTGAATTGTGCCCTTGTTTGCCTTGAGCCCACTCACCCATTACTTGGTTCCCCTTCTGTTCATCTCCATGGGTATTGTCACAGCTGTGGGAGTAAATGGTATATTTTTCATGTACTCCTTATTGGGCTTGAGCAAAATTCGATTAGTATCCTTTGCTAAAATTACTTTAAATGCCTCAAAAAATAGATCAAATGATGCGTTATTAAACAAAATGCCATTCTGCAGATTTACCCTTTTCTTTTCTTTTTTTGTTTTTGTTTGATTAAATGCATCCTTGTGTGCATTTGGGGCATTAGTATGCATTTCAAGCTTTTAAAAAAAAGTGCCAAATCGAAGTTGATGCTAACAGCTGCTTTCTTTTTGTTCTTGTTCCTCTACGTCATTGGTTCCCAACCTGTGGTCCGGGGACCCCTGAGGGTCCACAAAGCCTCCTTTGGCGGTCTGTGACTGCTTAGAAAATGAAATAATTTTAACAGATTAATGAAGTGCATATAAATAAAGTGGCTAAATGTACAACTGAACGTTTTAAAATGTGCTATAAATGTCAAGGAATTTGAAATTCGAGGCAAAAAATTAAATTAGTATCCTCCAGATTGATGTGTGGGAGCAGTGCAGGTGCGTCAAACAGAATATAGTAAGGACGATGTGTGGCTCCAAATGAATTCAGAGAAGTTCTTATCATTTTTTACATTTATTTTTTTACTTATAGTTGTTTGCAGATTCTATAAAATATGTTAGCATTTGTATATTTGCGTGATGAATGCTTGTTTCTGTGTATTGTTTTGCGTTTCAAATCATCAACAATGTTTAGGCCGGGGTCCCCGGCTTCCAGTAATGACTCAGTTCGGTCGGGTCCCCAGATTCGTATAATATTCAGTGGGCATCCCCGGGTTCCTGGAATGATAGAGTAGGGGTCAAAAGAAGTCAAAATGTTGGGAACCACTGCTCTACATTGTTCCTGTCCTCCTACCATAGGACTTTTACCCAAACGAAATCTCACGCATGCAACGTGGCGTAATGTCGGGCATATTTAATAACAAACGTAATGCAAAGTGCTGGAAATTACGTGAAATTTTCCGGGCATAAACAAAATTTCAGCCTGGCCTCGTCCTTATACACGAAATGGGTAGAGCTCATACTTGGAAAGTTTTGGTGACTTAACTAACACAGGTGACCTTTACCTTCAACACGTTTTCCATCCAGGTTTTCAAACTCCTCTATTATTTTTTACTAGATTACGACTAAATCAAATTACACAGACACTCTGCAGCTCTAAATATTGCTAATATGGGGACACATTAGATCTCAAATAAATAATTGCACCAGAGATAAGAAAGATCAATTCTACATAACATTAGTGTCATAAACAGTTTGAATAGGATTAAAACTAGCAGCCTTTAATTCCAGCTGTCGGGTCATTACCCCATGTAACCTACGACTTAATTTAGTAATAATCTTTCATGCCTATTCATGAATACATCAAATGAAAATAGTTGTGTTTTTAACGCAAAAAGAAATTGTATCAAAATCCCTTTTCCTTAAAGTTGTTGTCATATATTTTCAATGAAAGCAATATATATATATATTTTTTTAACATTTTGGCCCCAGTTGTAGACAGCAAGATAAGCTTACCTTCTCGAGGTTAGGTGAGTGGCTGGCATAATGGACTCCGAGCGGTGGGGGGGGGGGGGATTTGAAAATATGCTGGTCCAGGGTGATGATGTGAAGCCTCCTTCCTGGATAGCATCTTTGAGGCCTTGGTGTCATAGACAGGATGAAGTGGAGCCGGCCTAGGAGCTAAAGCAGTGGACAGGAATACGCAGTTCCCCAGGTCCCCATATCATTTCAGGACAGCACTTCGCTTTGGAGTACTCGCCCTATCACCATCCGTGCCACACGCCTCCATGTTAATGTTTTTCCAGACAATCTCAGGAGATAAATCTCAGATTCTTTATTCTTTGGGTTTTATTACCAACCTGTTTTTTTTTACAAAAAGTTTAACTTTTATGTTCTTTGAAAAATATGTATATTTATGATTTCTTCTCTAAACGGGGGCTGGGGGGATTGCCTAGCATATAACCCTCCTTACTCTTTTTCTAAATCTTAACCTCACTGTTTCCTTGTAGTTTAATCTTAGCCTTACTCTCAAACTAATACTCCATTTAATCTAACAATTACTGTAACCTTTAATCTACCTTTTCCCTTTGTTCGCTGAGACTACTGCTAAAGCCTGTCTGTGTCCTAACACTTACATTTATTCTGGTGTGTTCCATTTTACCTTGCCATTGACCTAAGCCTTAACTTGTCTAATTTCTCCGTTGTCGTTACTTGTGCATTTCTCAACAGTTTTGTGTGCATTGTTTTTGCCGTTCCCTTTTCACCAGAGAATTTACACCCTTTATGATGATATCTCCCTGTTATACAATGAGCTTTCCCACACAGCGAAGGCACAAGTTTAACGCGTCTCCTGACACACATTGTTTAGTGTAGAAGTATAGATGGTGAAATAAGTTTCTAAACAAATGTATTTTTTCCGAACTTTTTTTCTGTCTTCTTTAATAATAAAAATCGATTTTTCTTATTGTACAGATTGGCAGCAATTTTGGATATTTTCCACCCCACCTGCTTGAAATAAACCATGTGTACTCTGGTGAGGAGCGAGAGTTTGAAACGGATGTAAGTATTTAATGAATACCTTCGAAAGTCAAATGTTATAATATGTAATCTGTATGCACCTGTGGGTATGTGTCTAACAAGGGATACTGATTGCAATCAGAATACATAGGTTTACATTTCTTGAAAAATTGTTTGCTAAAACAACTGACAATGTTGAGATCCAGAGGATATATGTGATTCTGTGGCTGCAGCATTTAACAAATAATTTTGGATTTACTGCATTTGCAGCATAATTTACCGCAACATTTACAGATTAAAAAACAATTCTAGTGAAAATGGATTAAAATGATACTGCCATTGAGTGTGCCATTTTCTTGGAAGTTTTTTTTATATAATCAGTAAACATTGTTGCATAATTTACTCCTCCATGCCACATAAGGCTAACTGTCCAGTGTTAAAGCTCTGCATAGTGGTTTGGAGGCTGCCATGGTGATAAGGAGCCGTGAAATATTTCCCAGTTAATTGTGAAATATGTGTTTTGATACCATTATGTTTTGTACAATAAAAACACCTGTTGAATGCCATATATGCTTTATCAAGGAGTTTGCACAAACGTTTGCTTACAAAGGAAGATACAACTAGGTGTAGATGCAGGCCTCTAATCCAAATTGTGCCCACTCTAGTCTCCATAAAGTGCAGGGGCTTTCTCATCTGTTAAAATGACATCTCATTGAAAAGCAATATTGGATGCAAGCTGCATCTTACAACTACAGTATTTTGGCACCGCCTCATCCCTAGACAAGTCGCTGGTGAGGACATGGAAGGATGCTTTCTATAATGTAGTTGTTGTTGAGTAAGCCAATGGAGGCTAGTAGGATTCCTGCATTCTCCGGAAAGGTATTTGACGTTTTACCGACACAACTTGAAGGTTGAGACATTGCTACTAGATGATGCCTCAGTAGTCGGGAGTTGAAGGGCTGATTGATAAAAATATCACCTGTTCGTACCATTTGGCATAAGAGAGAGAAACAAGTTCACCTTCTGTGTCTAAAATATGTTTTTATTTCAAACCCCATTTACAAATGTGTTGGGTTAAATAGAATTAAAAAACATTCTAAATATTTGTTCGTTTTACTGCAGAAGAGGGACAAACCAGCTGAAAAATATTAGCAAATGGAGTTTCATGCTTTCTACTAGAACATTTTGACAGGTTATTAAAGTAATTTTTGTAGCTGTGCCTGTTGAACAAATAAAGGACTGTTAAAGGCTGATAACTTGGATTGGAACTACAAAGTTTTAATGAAATGCTCAGTACAATAGGTAAATACTTTATAAGATTCTATGTTTCCTGCTTCTTTTACCTTAGCAGCACTCTGCTACCTTATTTGTTGCCCAAAACGTATTAAAGTAGAGGTGTTGGGAACAGTGAGTTTGTAGAATCACACATGTAGCCAGCGCCTGGATACCCTCACAGGTGACAAGTCAAGCTCAACGATTTGATTGATTAACCAACTGCATTGGCTCTTGACTTGCAGAAGAGCCAGGAATTAAATGAACTTTGAGATCAATACATTAAAAATAAGTCTCACTGCTGGTCAGCCGTGACGTCAAATTGGGTAAAATTGACAGGATGACAGTGTGCGCTAAGGTAGCCATTTTAAAAATGCTAAATGCTCAGTTTATTCCTATTTTGTTTTGGGTGACTGGGTCAGGTGTGAGAGCGCCACTGAGGCAGTTGAGCTCGTATACTATAGTCTCTTAGCATATTATAAATGTTTTCTCCTGGTGAAGTCTAAATGGTTCAAACAAATCAAGAGAAATAATTTTACACTTATGAATGAGAACACAAATTGGACCAGCAAATAAATGCTGTCTAATTAACAGTATCAAACCAGTTGCTTTTATCTTTCTTGAAATACAATGCTTTTAAAATGTACTATTGTGTAGCACACACGAGCCGGTTTGTTTGATTTAGCATGCTGGTAACATTTGCAGAATCGGTTATCTGACTATGTGATTGGTGGGGATTTTGGAGAGTGAGTTGTGACAGACTGTGGCATGGGCATTTATAAGCCTTAGGCATGTGGTAACTAATGGGGAAGAGAATAGCTTTCACACAATAAAATGTGTGGTGTGCAAAGTAATAGTGGTATCAGCTGTTGTGAACCTATTGACTCACTGGAGTGCCACAACCCCATGCACCATCACAAAGAATGGGTGCCTTCGCCCATAAAGCATGGTGGGAGCAGAGTCCATGGAACAATACTGTTATTTAGTAGATGCTCCAGATTTCTCTCCAGGTACATTTAGCCTGTTCACCATTTCAGGTTTGAAGTAAATTTACTTGTTAGCCTTCAGAGTAGAGGTGGGTGAAACTCCCTTTTTCAGTCTGCAGTGAACATATGTGAAACTGCGGGCAGTTCTTCCATTTCCACTTGCCTGGATTGAAGCCAGCATTGGCAAAGCCAATAGGTCTTGCTTATGCAAAGGCAGTTGGGTTTGCCAGTGTATTTTGGCATGTTCTACCTCAGTGTGGCTGCTGTTCAGCGTGGCTAAAAGTTAGTGGGGAGTCTTGGAGTGGGGAATCTTTGTGTCTTTGGGTGGGGAGTCTTGGAGTGGAGTAGCATAGAGTGGCATAAAGCGCAGTGAAGCAGTGTGTCTTGGATGGAGTGGAGTGGCATTGAGTGGAGTAGAGTATCATACAATGGAGTAACATCAAGTGGAGCAGAGTATTGTACAACAGAGTGTTGTACAATGGTGTGGTATAGAGTGGAGTGGCATAGAGGGAGTTGCACACATTGGCGAAGACGGAGTGGCATAGAGTGGAGTATAGTGTCATAGCATGGAGTGTTGTGGAATAGAGTGTCTTAGAGTGGCATAGAGGGAGTTCCGTACAGTGGCGTAAAGTGTTGTTGTGGAGTAGATTGTCATAGAGTGTCATCGAATGGAGTGGTGTAGTGTCATGGAGGGAGTAGAGTGGAGAAAGTAGTTGAGAGAGTCTCATAGCATTAGAGTGACCTGATTTTGAAAAACAAAAACTGGGACATTTAGCAAACCTAGAAGAAGGCCTGTACTTTTACATCAGCTGAAGATCCTAAAATGACTCAAATGACAGCGCCCACAAACATCAAATCACAGACAAGGCACTACGGAACTAAATTAAAAACAACTTTTAGAGTGAGCCTCGTGGGTATTAGTTAAATTGTGTTCTGATAAGACCTGCTAACTTGTCCCAATTCTGAGCATTTAAAAACCTGCCTCCCTCTATTTTCTGTCGATCCTCTCTGAAAACTGGGACAAGCTAAAATTGTCAAAATCTCCTGTGAGCTGGTGAAAGACCCGCAGTGTCCCGACAAATACGGGACGTCTGGTCACCGTACATAGAATGGAGGGCCGTAGAGTGGAATAGTATGTTCGTTTGTTCGTTAAACTTTATTTCGGCAAATATTGCCATAAAAGTCAAGACAAGAGATAAATACAACATACATATATACATTTCACAATTAAATATAAGATACAATACATACAGTTGGCAAGAAATATATGGATGTCTCCATGATTAAGCAGTACCGCGTATAAAAATATAAATAACAATTTATAAATTAGTTAAAAGCCAGAACTAAAAATTAATTAACTTGGATCGAAGAAACAGTGCATCATATACCTTTACAAGGAAGGGGAAGAGCGGGCCACCTAACAAAATATTACAGTTTGTGACCAAGTCGTTTTCTGATAAGGTACACATTAAATAAAAATCTACTCGTGCCAAATACCACTAATTGTGAAGTATTAGACTGAAATATGCGCTCTGCTTCTTTGTAGGATCTAACCCCCACATATTTACAAACAGGTTTGATCCAACAATCCCTTGGTTTCTTGTATACTGGGCAAAAGAAGAGTAGATGAACAACATCTTCTTTAGCCCCTATAGTACAGAGGGTGCACAATTCACAACCTTTTACCCCTCCCCAATTACATGTATAAGCATTAATCTGTAAAACCCCATACCTAAACTGTAGATATAGTTTTTTGCCAGTGGAGGACCGACCTCATCCAAAAATTGTTCTAATTTAGGTGTATCTTTTATGTTCAAAAAATTTAAAGTCAGAATACCAATCGATGAACTATGCAATAGCTCTCCGTTGACATAAGACCAAAAGGTGCCCTTTACATATTTCCTGGTACATGTTGTCATATTCTGAGGAACTTCCCATAGGTGTGATAAACCTAATCTCTCATACCACTTAGATACATATTTTAACCAAGGGATATTCATATGACCATCTATCTGAGTTAATTCAGTCAATCCACTCTTGTAATCACTTAACTCCGGGGTTACCCATAACCTGACCCAATACAGCAGTGGTCTTAATAATGCTTGATAGTCTGCTCTTTTAAGATTAATATCAAGGAAAACAGGGACTAGGGGAGTTCTTGTCGGAATTTTAAGTAGCCTTCGTACAAAGTGGTTTTCCGTTTTTCCAAAGTTGTTGTTACAATAGTAGCCCCAGGGTTCAGCACCATAAAGGGCGGCCGATTGGGCCTTCGCTTTATATACTTCAAGTGCCGGTGAGATTGCTTTAGAATAACTAGCTCCGTGTACTTTTAAAATAGGCATTGAGTTTTGTTTAAGGGATAAGATGCTTTTATCCATCTGTCCTTTCCAGGACAGGTTACTATCCAGCATTAACCCCAAATAATTAAAACTCCCTACCTGTTCCAGTTTTTGATTCTCCAAGGACAGATTATTCCTGAGGGATTTCTTGAGGTTTATGGACATATACTTAGTTTTGGTAGGATTTATTTCTAGCCCCTTCCCCACACAATACTTCTGGAAAGAATCCACCAAATTTTGCAAACCTCTCGGAGTTTGAGAAATAAGGATGGTATCATCGGCAAATAATAATGCCGTAACCGGCTCACCACCTAGCTTCCGGGAGTCATGTACACAATTCCTTAAATAGCTCGGAATATCATTAACATATAATGAGAAGAGTGTAGGTGCTAACACGCAACCTTGACGCACACCACGGTCTACAGGTATGGTCCTTGAGGTTTCACCTTCTTTTCCCCATCTAATTTTTGCATAGTTCCCTGTGTGAAGCTTGATAAGTTCTTTAAGTAGTTCCCCAGGGACCGCCATGTTCCTTAATGTAATCCACAACAAATTGCGCGGAACAAAATCAAAGGCGGCCCTTAGATCCACAAATGCCACATAGAGACTACCCTTCCTTATGTTTATATACTTCCAACAGATGCACATAAACCTAAACACCTGATCAACCGTACTGATTTTTATTCTAAAACCAGCCTGATATTTGGTTAATATTTTAGTCTCTTCAATCCAATCTAAAAGCCTATTTAAAATGTGTCTGGCATATATCTTTTGAAAAATGTCTATTAAACTTATTGGGCGGTAATTACTTGGATCATAGCGATCACCTTTTTAAAAAATTGTTATGATTTCTGCCCCTTTCCATGAATCGGGGATCGGTGTGCCTGCCACAATGGAATTACTCAGGTAATTTATATAAGGCCCCCACACATCCACATCATATTTTAGTAGATCGCCGGGAATTTTATCAGGGCCTGGGGCTTTGCCCATTTTCACAGCTAATAAAGCCTTATTAGTTTCTTCTAAACTAAAAGTTAATGGAGCAATACTCATTTCTCATTTCTAAGTTTGTCTCATAGTCCCCGAAGGGCAAACTCTCCTTTTTGTTAGCATAGAGCTTAGTGAAGTGATCACACCAAGTATTTTCATCTAGGAAAATATCCTTTGTTGATCTACCCTGCTTATTTTCCTTAGCGATTAGATTCCAGAACATGCTCTGATCCCGTAACTTAGCTGCATTCAAGAGATCCTCCCAAAAACTTTCATCCCATGCTTTTTTAGCTTGGGCCATAGTGTTTTTGTAGGCTAGTCTACCGCTTTTTATATCCAAACAATTCCCGGATTTTACTGCCTGGATCAGTCTTGATTTTGCTATTCGACAATCTTTATTATACCATGGGTTCGCTGTCTCAAGATAGTTCCTTATCCTATTACCATCTTTTTTATAGATTTTACTCAATAGTGGAGTTAGTGCATCTACCAGCTTAAGATGTACATCAAGAACACCTTGTGTTCCCACTAATGCTGACTGTAAGTCTCCTACCGTTTCAGTAAATGCATTGTAAATATTTATCAGCGTCTTTTCTGTTCCCAAGATATATGGCCATCTTAGAGCACGCCTGTTATTGGTTACCTATAGCTCCGCGACCGTGGTGTTTAATAGGGTCTCTTCTTCGGATCTAATAATAAATGATTGAGAATCTAGCCATAGTTGGAGGGGGAAATTATCACTCTCCGTCCTATGGTCTATCTTGAAATCGGTTATTTGGTCCCATATATTCCGGGTAGCCATTACAAAATCTATATGTGACCTGGAATTTCCCTTAAAATAGGTTGGGGCTGCTGGTCTGTCTGATCGGAATCGACCATTACAAGCCCTTAGATCATGTACCACAGTCAACTGTAAAATCTGTAAGGCGGCTTTTGTGCTTTTAGCTGAATTTGCAGATTCTAAGGGCAGGATATCACTAGCAGCATCTTGTTCATCAAGTAATTTTTCCAACCCCAAGACAGGCTCATATTTACAGTTAAAATCTCCACCAACTAACACCTTTACATTATCTCCTAATGAATCTAAAAAGGAATCCAGGAGTTCTACCACCTCTGATTCCTTGTTAGATGGGGACGGTCTATTATATATATTTATTAAATGTATAGTTTCTTTCCCTCTTGTTTCAATTTTAAGGCCTAGTAGGTCCGGAGAGGGGATGGATAACTGGGTGACATCTATTTCTAGAGTCACTTTAACCCAGATAACCAGTCCCCCTGAGGCTCTACCTCTAGTTGATGGAATAGCATAAGAACAGTATGTTTTATACCCCAACCTATGGGGGGTTTCTACCATCCAAGTTTCCTGTAGGAATATGATATCGTAATTCTCAATATAGGAACACCATACCACATCCTCAAGGTTCCTGGCTAAGCCAGCTATATTCCAAGATATCAGTCTAATATTTGTTTTCCCTTTTACACAGGGTGAATCTAATACTATAGGTAAGTTGTCTTTTTATGTAACATCCTCTAGTTCAACTAAAGGATTTAACTCTTTGTCTTGATTATAGTCTTTACTAACGTCATTACCCTCCCTAGTCACTGTGAGGAACTTATCAGGTACCCCCAAACTGATTACCTCACTCAAAATAGAATAAGGGGATTTAACGCTGTTTACCAATTTAACTGTCCATGAATTTCTGGGGCTCGAAGGTACTATAAGTTTCGGTTCTAAATATTCTATACTCTGTATTTGTTCCCACGTCTGGGTGTATACTAACATTTCTGTGATAAATTCCCCTGCTCGTGGGAGTCAATCGTTTTCGTCCAAAGTACTCAGTACCGAAAATCTATTTTCAATTGGATTATAAAAATTTGTGTTTCTTCTATTAGTCAAGAGTCTGTGTTTTTTAGAAAATTCTGATGTACTGGCTAAATGTCTATAAAAATAACCCAGAGGGTGCACACCCACATCAGACTCCTCTACATCCAAAGAAGCTGCTCTAAGAAGAACAGTCGCAACATGTTGAGGGTGCCTAAAATTAACAATTACACAATCCCCCTTACATTTTTTCCTCGCGTTTCCGATCCATGGTACCCGTCTAGTAGACAGTATATGATCGGATAAATGTGGGGGGAAACCACAATTTTTGTTTAACCAAGCAACTGATTTCCGTTTGAGAGAATCATGTGGTTCCTCACGGAAATTCATTGCTGTTGGATCTAAGGGAGGAACATTTGAAAGGACTATGACATATGGTTCACAATCAGGTGGAAGATTAATATGATTTGGTCTGTTCACGGGAGTAGTGTACCTCGCAATATTAGATGCAACTGCTTTCATATGAGAGGTACTATCCACCATACATGGTGGCTCCCTGGGTTCTGGTAAACATGACCTCTGTGCTACAACCAATTGTGCAGAGTTACCGAGTTGGACGGGTAGCTCAGACTGATTCATAGTCTGTTCCTTACACATCTTATCTAAAAGACCACCCAACCTAGATACCTCCGTAGATAATTCAATTTTTTCCATAAGAGGTTTAGTCATATGGTCTAGTTTTTCCTCAAATAGCTTAGCGATGTGACCCAAGAGATCACAATTCACATTGTCCTTATTAATTGTAATCTCGTTGTTAGCAACATTACTTCTATGACCATATTCTATCGTTGGTTTAAGATGTATGTTCCCCCGCTTAATTTGCGTTTTTCTGCATTTTCTAACAGCTCTCTTAGGAGGAGAGTGAGACAATACAGACTCACTCGGGGGCTCCATGGGTCTTGAATTGGTGGTTCTAAAACTAAGGGTAAAATGGCTGAGTTTTCCAAAGGGAAAGCTTTAATATTAAGGGGATCCACCATGATAGAACCGCTACCATCGTCTACAGAAGAAAAGATTTCTGAGGTGGACTCCTTCCCTAAGGATTTCCTTCTATCAATGTTTATCTTGCTCACCATTTTAACCAAGTAATTATCCAGGGTGGAAATATTTTTAGCCATTCTACACCACTCTCACGTATATAACAACCACTACTAGTATTGATAAAATACTCAATTGACTGTCTAATTTTATAGCCCTGCCCTACACAGAGCTTTTATATCGTAACAAAGTATAGGGCACCTACATACATCAGCAATAACACAGAACAACAAATGTATATGACCCAGAAGACACAATAACTCAATTAAATTGAGCCCCAGTATACAGCTTACTAAAGCGTTATCGGATTAAATAGAAGCAATTAACAGCTTAGCGAATTGGCCCAACCCGACCCCTTCCGGCCCCCTAACGGCCACACAACGGCCCGTCCTTTGCCCGGGCTTAGCGTGGTCCCTGCTCAGCTCAGCCAGAGACAGGATCAGTTTAATAGCACCTTTGGGCGCGCAAAATGCGTTGGCTCCGCTTCCGGGGTGCAAGGGGACCTGGGTAGAGTAGTCACGTCCTGTCCCCGTCAAACGCTCCCCCCACACAGCGGTCGCGATGTCAGGCGACGGCGGGGGGGCGTGGAGGCCAGCAGAAGGAACAGCAGCCCCGAGGACCACAGGGGCACACAGGTATGCAACACAATGCGGGCGTAGGTAAATTCGCTGTAATCTCTGACTTGGCCTCGTGACGTAAATGACCAACCAAGACGTTTCCAGTTCCGTTGCTTACAAAAAGAGAGGCGTGAAAGGAAACTTGGGATTTTAGGTAACCAAAAATGAGGATGGAGACAGTTCCAAATGAGTAAGAACGACAAGCTGATAGGCTGTAGTTTCAACCAGACTGCACCTTTGGCAGACGTGGTAATCGCTCCTCCTATAGGACAGTAAATGTCTTACTTACATATGTGGCAATTTTCAACAAATACACACGGTCTAGGGCTTTTGAGTAGAGAAATTATAGTCCTGACGATTGCTTTCACGCAGTCACATTCACAGAGTACTATATAAAAGAGGCGGCTCCCAATTACCCCCAAGTTTGAAAGTTGAAGGTAAAGTTTACCGATCAAGGTTATATACCAAAAATATTGATGTTAATTTTACGTCCCCCTCAGTACTATCTCAGGTAAATTATATGAAGTGGAATAGTTGAGATCACAATATGGCCGCCACGAAGACTGTCTCCCGTAGAGTGGAGAATCGAATACACCGCCCGCCTGCACGTTCACAGAGGACCAGAGCACCGGAAGGAACACGAAAAAAAATGAGTTCCAAACTACCTGTTTCTGAGTCCTCACGCCGGCGCCGAAGAGAGCAGAAGCCAACGAAACCTGACTCCGTCACGGCTGTCGATGAAGTCCAGTGCGCCCGGGTCCGGGTAAGGCAGCCTCCTCACCTCACCTCACCTCTAGTAACGCTGGGGAGCTGACGGTACTTTATTGCCAGGGTGTTGAGAGCCCCTCACACCGACGCCCCTGCTCGTTTACACGGACAGCGCGGAAAACATGGCCGTCTTGTTGGGGGAGTAGCGCGAGCCCCTGCAGTGCGGGGAGGGGGCGCGCTTCAGGGGGGCTCCCGTTCCACCGAACGCCTCTGTGGATCTGATTTACGCGTGCCACGGGTCCGCGCGCGGGGTCTCAGTCGATATCGGGCATGGGTTATTTCATTCCCCTGCGAGGGAAGCCGCGGGGTCCGCGCAGCGAAGCTGCTCCCTCTGCTTCCAGCCCTGCTCGCTGCCCTTCCGCTTCCGGTCCGATGCCCTGCTTCCCGCTAAGATTCAGGAACGTGTCTGCCAGGAAGTACCATCCCTCCCTAGTATGTTGTGGCATGGCATAGGTTGGCACAAATTGGAGTAGATTGTCGTAGAGGAGAGTGGCATAGAGTGTCGTTGAGTGGGGTAAAGTGGAGTACTGTGTTGTGGAGTGACATAAAGTGTTGTAGATTGGAGTGGCATTGAGTAGAGTGGTGTAGAGGAGTAGTGTGTCATAGAGTGGAGTAAAGAGCCGTTGAGTGGCATAGAAGGAGATGCGTGGTGTAGAGTGCCATAGAGTGGTTAGAATGGAGTTGAGTGTTGTAGAGTGGAGTAACATAAGGTGGAGTAGTGTTGTGGAATGGAGCAGCATTTAGTGGAGTGGCTTGGAGTGTTGTAGATTGTCATGTCATAGTGTTTTCGTAGAGTGGAGTGGCGTGGGGTAGAGTAGAGTGGAGTGGTGTATTGTAGAATGGAGTGGTGTATTGTAGAATGGAGTGGCGTAGAGTGGAGTGTTGTAGAATGTCATGGAGTGGGTGTTGTAAAATGGGGTACAGTGGAGTGTCGTAGAATGGAATGGTGTGTGGTAGAGTGGAGCAGAGTGGCGGGGGCATAGGGTGGAGTGGCGTAGTGTGGCATATGCATAGTGTAATAGTGCACTACCATTTCACACAACACATTTTTAATTGAAAATACCATTACATTTGCACAGATATACAGTTTTACTGATAAAGGTATACAGCTCACAAACAATAATATGTGGGAATGTCATCACACTTCAGAGTTACAAAACATTACACTTTATTTGTGCTTTCCTAATTCTGATTTTTTTTAAATATCCGCACAGTTCATTGCCACAAATTTAAATGTTGTGTGCTAGAAATAAAAACTTTCCTTGTACAGCAAGAATGGCACATACATTCTATTACTTTGAACTCCGAGAAAGAAAAGTTAACATACAGCTCCCTTACAACCAGAGCCTGACATTTGACCTCTGTTTTTAAATGCACAGCAAATGTGACAAGTTAAAAACAAGTTTTAAAGGCCTGTTTACAAAAAGTGAGCACTCGTGGAAGAATACAGCAAATAGGCTATGCTCCATGGAAGGGACTAACTCAAGCTGGACAGCCTAAAACAAATAAAGCCAGCAAATAGAAAACATGCAAATGTGAGTTACAGAACACAAAGCCAGTGGTAAGCCATGGCTGGAATGCATTCCACAGAAAGCTTTCCAAATGTCCCCAAGAAGCATTCTGAATGTCCCCAAGAAGAGGCTAGCAATGTGTTGTTAGCAAACATGACTGCTGCATTGCGGTAGGCTCCAAACTAAAAAGGGAGTGCTAGTGGCATGCCCTACAAAACAAAAATCAGACATTCCACGCTTTGAGGAATGCACAGAACAAGGAGTTCTTGTGCCACCCAGCACTGTTAGGCACCAAATAATGTAATTACTTAATGGCAATAACATTAAGCTAATTATAAATGCCGGGCCCCTGAAAAAGCCCTATAAAGCTACTTCCCCAGCAAGGGTCTTTGTGTATGGTGCCTATTTCACAGGAGGCCCTTCACCCTGATGTGGCACCCAGCCTCCTTGCTAGGGAAGCTGGTTTCATCTGCACTGTCGGGGGTGGAAGAAGGCAGTTCTTCTACATTAAAGCAGTGCTCATGAAGGTAAATACATTGCCTGGCCCATCCCATTGCTTCTAAAAGCCACTCTGCTTTAAGGGTTTTTGTGGGGGAAGGGGGTGCCCCTAGAGCAGCGGACAAGCCTCAGTTTCACTCCTCAAGCGAAAAAAGGCAAAATTCACGTGTTTCCCTTAACGTGTAGGAGATCTGCCCACCTCTACTTCAAAGACCCTTACAGCAGATGGATTAAAAATTATGAGGAGGAAATTCTTACATGCTGAAAATGTCACCCCTATTTAGCAGGACACTTGTTTGTAGACTAAGTTCACAGCAAAACGCAGGTCGACATATACAGTGCAGGAAAGTATTCCATACCATGGACCATCATCACTCCTTGCCTCCGAGACTGCACCACACAGAGCCATGTGTTCCTTAATCCCAGGATCCCCCCTACACTTTGCTCGGCTAGCTGGCAGGTCTCAACTGCAGCTAAAGAAAGGAAAGTATTAACGATTTATTCGTTGCCTTGGAACAATCTTGAGGGGCCTCATAAATGTGAATTGATCTATTAGTGCAGCGATAAAAAGCCCTCCAAATAAACTGAGACAACCAGCCAGTCACAATGGAGAACTGACCGCCTAATGGAATCTGTGATTGTAACACGATTGATTGTCGAGGTGCCGGGAATAATGCAAAGCTTCAGTTTCTTGGTGCATTATTTGGAGCTGCTTGGCTAGAGTCGTGAACATTAAGCAGGGCCTCTGGAATTATGCGGCAGGAGAGGGCCACCTGATGCATCAGGGTTGATTACTTTATGCGGCAAGAAAAGGCAAACGATGTGGCGTAATGTTGCACATTTTATAATAGGACTCACTATTCCATCATTTTTAAAATCTGTAACACTGTGTCCTCGTTAATACCAGTTTAGCATCCAACCATATTAATAAGCAACAAAAATGTGACCAGTCCAGCTTTGCAAAGGGCAAAACGTGTTGTTGCATTTTTAGTAACTTTTGAACCGTTTGAGCTAGAAACACATTTTGTTTGTCAAAATGTGCAGATTATGCGGCACAAAATGGATTATAAAGGAAATGCAACAAATCTATATGCAAAAATAGCCGCGGCTGCACAATTGCATAATCCCGGTGGCCCCGACGTCAAGCATCGGTGGCCCCGACGTCAAGCATCGGTGGCCAGGGACTCTTGCTGCTGTTGGCCTCAGGGACTATAAAGACAGCCTCAGGATCAGAAAACGAACAGGACCCTTTAGAGGCCTGTCTGCCGCTTCCGGTGCCTTTCTTTCCTTGCAGCAAATATGAACCGCTGAAGGTCAAATAGTGCTAGTTGAAGGTCATTACTGCTAGTCGTAAAGGCTTACGGTGGACGTTTGATGTGATGTTCTCTGGCCCATGCATGTCAGTGAGTGGATGCCCCTGCTTAGAGCAGTGTGCCGGCAGACCTTTAGGATCTCACACAGGGATGAAGCGGTCTCCAGTGCGTTGCCGGCAGGCTGCTGCAACCTGAAAGGTACTCCACGTGGGCACACAGCCTGCCTGTTTGTTTAGAGCATCAACCTGGATTTATTGCAACCGCAATTTGGTGCAGAACCAAAGCTAACAAAACCTGTTGTTACAAAGCGGGCTTCCCCAGGGGGAAATGAGAAACAAGACGACGCTGCGTTTAATGATTTGTTAATTACTTCAATTACAGTGCCTTTAATAGGTTCTTTTCAACGATTACCCCTAATCCACTGTATTCCCACATGCGGTTTACAAATATTTGCTGCTGTCTCTGTCGTAGAGGGACTTTTGTTTGATGTATCAGCGCATTCTTGTGTTTAACCCTTGACTTAACTAATAACAGTGCTTAATTTGAGCCGGTGGTTTCCGGTGCGGGGCACCGGCACTTATTTTTGAGGGCCGGCACTTATTGTTCTGCCTTAAGCATTTACTGCGAGCGAAAGACACACATGAGAAAGACGGAGGAAGCTAAAAACGAAAAAGCGCCACAAAGGGAGAAAGCTCCAAGAGGGAGCTGAAGGGACAGGGAGTGGCTTTAAATGGATTGAAGAGGTCCGAGATGGCTTCAGGATTACGCTGCCTCAGTATTCCATGTTCGGACATTTAATTGCAGGTGCGTGTTCAAGAGGAGGATTTTGGGCACCGGCACATTTTTATTTACATATTAAGCACGGAGTAATAATATAATATGTGCAGCACATCATATCTGGAGACTATACCAGACACATCTGTGAAAATGGAGACCTCAGTTGAAAGAGTTGGCTCTGTAATGTAGAGCCAACACTGCAAACCCTGCACCATGCCACCAGAAAGGGGTAATTGGCTTTTTTATATGTGTGCGGCCAGCAAGGTCCTTCCCAGGCGAAGGACAACTAAGCATTTCATGCATGAATAAATGTGGCTAATTGAATAGCCAATCACAATCACAGTGAATGTACGGGGAGGTGCAGAGTTCGGAGTCGGGAATGGACTATTTATTGTGTCGCCATGCAGTGTAGTTGAATGAGGTGCGTCGCCAGCTTTTTCCAGTTTGAAGATGGGTTATCAGTCCTGATGTATACAGGGATGTTTTTCCAGATACTGAATGCAGAGATGGAGAGGGCCTGTTGCCTTGTTCGATTTCTTGCTCTCCTAAAACTCTGATTTGTAGCTGTCTTAGCTGCTGCTACGCAGAGGCCCACTGGAGAGGATGAACTTGTCAGCCAGGTAGGTGGTTTGCTGATTGTAATGGGTTTTGTAGATTATTCAGCTGTCTTTGAAGGGGGTGCGTGTTGGTGAGAAGAGGCAGTGGAAATCCCTTAGGTGGAAGTGGTCTGAACATATTGATTTCAGGCACTTGAGAATGTGTGCGGCATTGTGGTGCATGGCCTTAAAGGTGGGAGCAGTGAGTAGTCTGGGAAGCTGTGAAGAGGGGTTGGTGCCCCCTCTGCCTGCTCCCTGTTGCTCCCCGTTGCTCCCCCGCCCACTCCCTGTTGCTCCCCCACCTGCTTCATGTTGTTCTCCCCGCCCACTCCTCGTTGCCCCGTTTTTCTTAACTAGTCGACGTTGGATTGGTAATTGGAAACAAAAGGCAGTGTCATATTGTAGAGCACGTATGCACCTACAAAATGACACATCTGTGTAATTGTGCCTTTTTTATCTTAACTATTCCCCGTGCTCACATCTTCTGATGCTTTACAGCATGGCTTAAAAACATTGGCAAAGCCAATAGTTTACAAAAGCAAGACCTGTTGGCTTTGCCCGTGCTTGTTAAGTCTGGTGTTAGTCAAGACCTTTGATTTTAGTAAAATTATATGTAAGATGTTTACTTATAGTGGTTTTTAAACAGCACTCTTCATCCATTGGTCTGTTGTTGGGTAATTCGCATCATTTCTGTTCTGCCAGTTACAGCATGCACCCTGGGGCAAAGGGACAACCCACGCCAGCCATTGGCTAGCTTCGCTTAGAATGATGGCTGTCTGCTCTTGTTCAGTCAATTACCCAAGAGAAGCACCTAGTACCCTCAGTAATTCCAGGAGAAGCACCTAGGGTGTTCCCAGTAATTCACAGGTGGATTATTTTAACTCCTTGTTCACATGACTGCCAATAGTAAATATACATCAGGTCCAATTGTTGTAGAATATACTTGACCATGGGTCTAGGCAAACATTACTATGCAGCAGAGTCCAAGATAGTATTAGTGGTTGCTTTAGGTGATTTTACCTTGTCTGTAAGTGTGTGCAGAAAGGCACTCCATGTTACCAGGCTGGTGCTTCATTCAGTATCCCAAAGTATGCTTGAAGTCAGTAAAGCCTGATTCATTACCTGGGGAGGGGGGGGCTCTGTCTGCACATTTCGTTTGTCCCTGCTTAAAACATTATTGAAGGGTAATCTCTTGATCAGAGCAGTACAATTACGTTTAGACAGGAATATCGGAATTAGCCCATCACTTGGAGGTGGTTTCATTTTCATTTCAACGGATAGAATGCTGCTACTGTGCCATAAAATAAGAACTCCAATAAATAGATTGTGTTTTTTGTGGTTTTTTTTTTGCTGGCCCAACAAATATGTGGGGCTCAGTCGATTTTAATTTCCCCTGAAGTCTATATTTAGGTCTGGGTTTTGACGGTGCAGCTGTCAAACGGTTCTACAGCCAACTATGCCTGGTGCAGGCTTTGGTCCGCCCCCTTCAGCCATTGACTTCTTCCACCATTATCTTTCAGCTATTGGTTTGAGACCTAGTCAATCACTTCTTTACTCAGCCCCTTGGAATAACTCTCTCTCACACTTAATGTTAATGGCTGATTTGGTGTGGCCTTCCATCTTTACTCAAGTGTGTGTACTGAATTGCGTGAGGGACTACTTTGCAAATCTAACCCTCGGTCCTCTCTGCTGACTCCCTCATATGTGTCTTGTTCTAATGTACTAACACTGCCTGTCTTTTGCACATAATAGCTAGATCTATTGGCTTTGTCAATGCTTATTTAAGTGTTGTGCTCAGTTGAAGCGGGGAAAAAATGGGTGTGGTGCGGCGATGCGTTCTTTTTCTCTTTTTGGCAGGAAAGCTTTATTTTGAAATCCATGGTAATGTATAGATGAATGTGCACGGAACCTTCCAAAACAGTAGACACACATCTCAGATCGAACACGCCTACTTATTCTGCAGCACAAATGCTTGAGCTCTCATACAAATATATGCCACCGTGAAAGAACTGCAGCACATTGTCAAGCTTCAAATTAGAAATTGTTTTGGTGCACGTTTTATCCTTGAAAAATTCAGTTCCAAAATTGCCATAACCTACAAAAAAACAGCCGGAGAGTGGTGCTGTAACAGATTGGAAAATGTACAGAAATGAATTCCACCATCTTTGGATTGGCTCCAACCGTCCCACAGGATGCCCTGTGCATCTAGTGCAGAGGGCATCCACGGAGGATCCATGAGAAGTGGTAGCTCGAGGAAGTGTCAGTGTGCGAAATGGCCCATTGTTTGCTTGTAGACTGCTTGAGCTACATCTGCATTAATGTTCTGAGTCTGAATAGACCCACAAGTGGTAGACCTTCCATCCTTTTCTTCTGCACCTATAGCTTTACCCTACAGAATCCCATCACCTATGTGCTTGTACCCTAAGCCTTATGATTTGTATGTCCACTCATCAACCTATCAGATTGTCTCTTTTGTATCCGTGTTTTTTTATCTGTTCCAGTAACTCAAATTCTGCTCTGGTTTGGGAGAGATTGGGGGGAGTCAGCTGTGACGCAGAAGGATTGTCATGAATGTGCCGAGAATAGCTGCAGATGAACAGATTTAAAATTACCCCTGGATAAAAAAAATAAAACTGTTTACACCCTCTGCTTCTCCTATTCCTTTGCTTAAAATTTAGAAATTCGTAATTAAGAAGCAGCTCAGCTGATCCTCAATAAATAGTACATGAATTCCACTTCGATTTCCACTGTTTTCCCACCATCCTATTAGAGATAGTATCCTAAAAGTATAGCTACTAAATGCACCAAATCCTAAAGGGTCATCTTTAGTCATTTCTGTTTTTGTCGCTAACAGCAGTCATGCTCTTTGCCCCAACAGCATTCATAGTTGCCATGTAAAATATAAAGTTACGAGTACAAAAACTCTGAGTAGTGCTGTCTAAAGAGCCAGTGGTGGCTAATGTCCCTCATTAAACTGCACAGTGGATCTGGTCTTATGTTGGGCATTCCTGTATACTCCCTTGCTTACTGTGCCACTGGATTCAAGCTAGCCTGGATAATGAAGGGTGATACCCTGAAACCGGTCCCAAGATGCTTGTTTCCGATCCAGGGAGGAGCTGGCCTGGCAGTTCGGGCTGGACTGTTCCCATGGGGAACAGAGTTAAGACTGATTTGCATAAGGCTGGGTCCAAACTGGGGTGGCATGTTGAGTGAAAGAATGATGAATTAAACCCAGATCTATGACTGAGGGTGAGTGTTTGAAAAGCTTCAACACTCCATCCATCATCCTTTTGTGTTGCTAAAGTTGCCCTAAGTGGGAAGGGTATGCCCAGGTGTGGGTCCCTTGCTCACTGTGCCACTGGATTCAAACTAGCCTGGCTGATGAAAGGTGATACCCTGAAACCGGTCCCAGGAGCTTGTTTCCAGTCCAGGGAAGGACCCGGCCTGGCAGTTTGGGCTGGACTGTTCTCGTAGGAAACAGGGTCAAGACTGATTTCCATATGGCTGGGTCCAAACTGGGGTGGCATGGTGAGCAAAAGAACAATGTATTAAACCCAGATCTGTGGCTGGGGGTGAGTGAGTGAAAAGTTTCAACACTCCGTCCATCATCCTTTTGTGTTACTCCATCCATCACCTAGCATCCATCTGGTGCTAAACACTGGAAAGGCAGTATCACACAGTCTTTCTTTGGCTGCTTTTAGCTAAGCCAAACAACTCCAGTCAACAGTGGACAGCCAACAGACAGCCAACAGATGTTGCTATCAAGCAGACCTCAGTACTATCTACCCAATTGTCCCATTCAGACCATTTGTCAAAAGCCACCTGTTATGTTGTAGTAGTTGGAAGCAGTAGAAACAGAGTATGAAGCGGAATGTAAAAAACAAGTTGCCATTGCCACATCACCAGCTGCGATGGATGAAAAAGAATGTTGAATGTTCTGAAGGAGTAACCAGGATGCTTTCCCTTTCTGGTAATTATTTGTGATGTAGCTACTCACCATAGCAGCTGCACTCCATCTGTTCTCACCAGGATGATACTTGATGATCTTGACTGCATCCAGACCTGGTTAATGGGTCGGTTTCTCAGCTATTAACTATCCTTGCTTGATTTACGTAGCCAAGTATTGTCAGTGCAGAGCTTATGAGTATATGTGCTCTCACATCTTGGTGTGATCTAGAGACAGATTCTTGCAGCGTCATGATGAAAAAGGACTGCTGGAGAAGTCGTAGAGTCAACTTGGAGAGATTACAGAGGGCAAGCATGCATAGCGAGAGTGGAGGAGGTACTGGTAATGTTCATGGCAAAGCTGTACCGCTTGAAAGTCCTGCTACAACCACAAACATGAGTATGATGGAAATTCCCAGAGAGACATTACATGAGGACCTCATAGGATTCTTGTTGCCGAGATTGTCAGACATCCTCAACCTCCTGCTGGAAACTGTGACTGGAAGAATATGGTATTGGTTCTATCTGAGGTCATAAGAGTCGAAATCTCCAGACAGAGGTCCCACAATAGTCATAATACAGTTTTGCAATGACGTTATGGGACAGAGTGTAAGAAGCAGTTAAGTGCAAGGCCAAGATTCGAATGCGGGGGGGCTGTCTGCGTGTTTCCTCATGGCTCTTAGGTTACGGAGAGGAAAAGGAAGGAAATTGAGCTTATTTGATGGGAGTTTAAAGCAAAAGTAGCACAGGTATGAATGCTGTTTTCTGTGTAGATATGTGCAACCCATGTGAGAAGAGGTACCATTTGTGTAACGCTGTGGATCCTCAGAGGATATTTGACTTGACAAAGTTGAAGATGGTCATCTCACCTAAGGCAAGAGGAGCAATGGCAAATGCACTGAATTGATAGAACTGCTATGTGGAGGCAAAAATCACAGAGGTGGAAGACAAAGTCAGAGACGAAAGAGTCAAAGTATAAGAGGTCCTAATAGAACTGTGGACTTGGCCAGAAGATATAATGTTAGGAATTGGGATGGTAGTTAAGGGGTGATGACTGTCCTTAAGCAATAGCCACAATCCTTTTTAGAGTGGATCACTAAATTAACCAGAGCTCAACCCCCTGATAGCTATCTCCTAGAGTAGACAGGCTTAATGTAAAGTATTTATTCAGTATCAAAACCATAATAAAGCCAAAACACAACACAAAAAATACCTCAAGCCAATTTGGAAACAGAGTACATTTGAGTAAATAAAATGAGACCCGAATGACAAAAATCTTCTTAAAGGGAATCGGAGATATTATTTTTTAAAGTTTATGGTTAACATTTCTTAAAGTTTAAGGTTAAAAACAGCTCCAAAGGTGTTAAGCGCCAACTGCAGGCCAAGGTCAAGGATTCCTCTTGGTGTGGTAGCTATCGGTCGAGGTCCCAATGAAGCTGTTGATTTATGTCAGGAAAGCTCAGAGCACAGGAAATTTGAATGGAAGGTCCCACACCGGCCAGACACTTGCCACCTTCGCCCGGTGAAGATTTCGACATTCAGACAGTCATATTTTTGGAGCTCTGTTTCCTCCAGTGGGCAGTGCTGCAGCCAAAGAGGGCCAAATGCCTTCTCCGCAAGGTTCCCCCTGAATAGGATTTGCTACTGTGGAAAAGCTCAGAGTGGGAGAAACTGGAATCTTCAGGTCATTGGCAACACACCTTCTTTGAATCAGCTTAGAAGGTGTGTCCCCATCCTTTGGAGGTTTTTGGGGGCAAAAAAATTCTAAGTCCTAGGTTTGTCAGGAGGGTAGGAGGAATACACTTTGACACAGTCCAGGGTTCTAAGAACATCGGGAACAGCACTTGGGGGTCAAGACTCACCTCCTGTACGCCGAACCCAGGTGCACCTCTGCGGACAATCATTGCAAGACTGTTTAACTATCACTATCGAGATGCGATCCTGCCCTGATCGCAATAAAAATACTACAACCCATTTCTTCCAGATTTTATGCTACAGGTACAACATCAAAGATGCAGTTTTGACAAGGTCAAAAAAAGTGCTTAGGGTGCAAGAAATCAAGAATATGATGCTTTAGCCGGCCCAGCTGAGGGAGTCTGAGATTGTCTGAAAGGATGGTGCACCCCAGGCCAATGGAACAGGAGGGAGCATCGAGCAGAGCATCAGGGAGGTGAATCATACACTGGGCGCACAGACCATCCAGACCCAGCAGAGATCGGATCCCTCAGATGCAATGCGCATGGCCAACCTGGAAGAGTCCTAGACTGAGGCCTGTCTTTTTTGTTCATCGATGGGCACCGGATGAGACATCAGTGTCAAACTGTGTGGGGGCATGAGGTCTGACTCTGATGGCGGTGGTGGGGGCTGGAATAGCCCTAACAGGGGCCGCTCATCTGCGATATGATGACAATGTTTTGATTAGCAGCGGTATTGAATAATCACATGTGAAAGGGTGTAATAATTTTCTAAAGTTATTTGTTTCCTTCTGTGAAGGCTGGTTGAGGCGGTGCTGGCCAACCCACTATATTGGAATACACTGTTGGGGCGACGTGCAGTCTGCACTTTGTGGAGGTGGACAGTTCTGAACCTACTTTGCAGGGTAGCAGGGAGTGGGGGGTTTGCTTGTTTGGGACACACTTTGGGTTCTTTTGTTTGTAACTTGTTTTCATCCTAGCTCAAGTACAGGGATGCTGTGAGGTCATAGGTGTAGACACAGGGTGCGAAGGGGCAGAAAGGGGCAGCGGGACGCCAGGTGGGCACACAGTCATCCTCAGGTACACTCTCTTGACATATAGGGACATTTCTGCCACAGACCTTGAGGGTACTGACATGGAACATCAATGATTTGGGTAGCAGCATTAAACGCAACATTGTCCTTCAATATCTGCTTAGACATGCCCCGGATCTGGTCCTTCTGCAAGAAACACACCTGAGGGGCAACCAGTACAGGGCACTGGACAGATTTGGGTACTCTTGGATGGCACTTGCGGGTGACTCCACAGATTCCAGGGGAGCACGCATCTTGATCAAAAAATAGTTGCCCTTCATACCTGCCTGCACTTGCTGTGACCTACTCAGCAGATTTGTGGCACAGTCAGGAAGTTGGGAGGGTCACACGCTAAACATCTGTTCCCTATACTTACTGCCAAAACTACAGATGCTGACACCAGCACCCTGAACTTGGAAGTGCCATCCGGGATCGTAGAGTTGTGGGAGAGACATGATCTCAGTAATGGACTCTAAGTTAGATAGGGAGACGAAGACGGCACCCCATTGTGAGGCAAGTTCACTGAGGACCTTTGTTAGATGTGATGGGACTGATGGACCTCTGAGGGCAACCACAATCCCAGGGCATGACAGTACACATATTTCTCAGCGGCTCATGGTGGCTTCTCCCACTCAGATTACATATTCAGCCACTGACAGCATGCCGGCGGATGCGACTCACAAGCCACTGGGAATATCTGTTCACTCACTGGTTAGCATAACACTATGTGGCCTGGCTAAGGTCTATATGTTGCCCCCAGGATTGACCCCTGGCACTTAAAAGACAAGGTTCTTAGCGATAAGCTGAGGGAGAGGGCAGAGCAATACTTTTTGGTAAACAAGAGCACAGTTGCATTGGCCTGCATACCCTGGAAGGCCTTCAAAACTGTTATCTGAAGCCATGTACAGGTCCTGATTGGGCGGGGGAAGGAATGATTGGAAGATTGGAAGCTCCATTGTGAGGTGCTTGAATGCAACATAGACTCCCTAGAGATGCAGCTCCTACTTGACGGACAGGGACGGGGTGGAGAGGGGCTTGGTTGATCCCCACCTTCATCATCACCTGCTCCTCAAACAACACAAATTGAGGACGCTAGCGGAGGACCATGCTCACACCCATGTGTTGGCGACTCAATACCTCCTGGTCGACCTTTCCGGTGACAGGATTGCCATTTTAAAAAAAATGAACTGTCAATGACTGGGTGTTTGCGAACCAAAGAGAACCAGCTTATCGAGTTGATAGATATGCCATTGGGAGCAGAGGCCATGAGGCAGTCCTGCATAGACAATCACGCAAGCGCACCCTGCCAACCCACACCGAGACAGTGGTACGGGCGTGGCACGAAGCGACCAAATATTTGGGCTGGGGGAGGAAAATGACAGAACAGACCTCATTATGGAAAAGTGACCAGTTGTGAGAGGTTGGAGCTCTTAAAGCTTTTTTTTCAAATGGGCACCGATTGGTATAGGCCACCTGGGCGACGTTTGGAGATGGCAGGTGATGGTAACCTTTGAGACTATGAGATTGCAGAAACCAAACGTTATAGGTATTTGCAATGGGTGCGTGCTTTTTGGCGCCACACTCTGGAGATGGAACAACTACCAGAGACAGCACCACTGGAAGATTGCCTCCTTTTGGCCCTATTGAAGGGGCGGTCATTTCAGTGACATAAGAAAATAATGAACAAGACCCCAGACTCACTGACTGCTTTGCAAGAAGCCTGGGAGAGGGTAGTGGGGACATTGGAGGACGACGACTGGACTAATGCTGTTCAGGGCCCTAGAGAGGAGGCAATACGATCCTGCTTCCAACTAGTCCAACTACATATTTTACACAAGGCCTATTACTCCAGGGTATTCCTGCACAAGATGGGTAAAGGGGACTTGACGCTCTACCTAAGGGATTGTGGACAAGCGGGCACCTTCTTTCTTATATTATGGGTGTGCCCATCCATACAGCTCTACTGGATTGGTGGACTGGAGTATTAAAGATCATGACCAGGGTGCTCGGGCTGACGGTCTCCATAGATGCTAAACTGCTCCTTCTGAACGTCACAGGAGAAGAGACCTGGCCAAGGTATTGACAGCTGTGGCTGGCTGTAGCAGCAATAGTGGCCAAACATAATATAGTGTGAGCCTGGGGTGCAACGGTCCTCCACCCCCAAGTTGAAGACTGCAAATCCGACATTGATTGGTGTCAAAGGGCAGAGTAGGTGGTCTACCAAAGTAGAGGTTGCCCCAAGAAACGGGACAAGGTTTGGGGCAGCTGGCACAGCTACCGAGATGTTTGACTGGGTGGGGGTGGTGTGGACAGAGGGGGAGGGTGGGTGGAATTTCCGATATATTACATACATCATCAGATGAGATTGCTGTACTGTGTCTGTTTCTCCTTGCTTTCTGAGTGCTATGTCTATGTTTGAGTCTGCAATTTAGTGTGTGCACACTCTACGATTCTCTCAATGATTACATTTTTTTTGTATGGTAAGCACAGGTTTTATGCAATAAAAATAATTAAAAACAAAATCACTCCAGTAGCAGCCACCAGCATGGTCAAGGGTAAGTCCAGTTGGAAATAGTCAGCTGAGCAGATGCAGGTAAGGCCTCTTCTAGCTTGTTTCCCTGTAGCTTGAACAGAAAGTCAGTCTTGTGACCCTTGGAGTCCACTTCTTTGGTATGAGTACACAAGGGAGAACAGGTCCAATCCCTCAGGGCTTCTCTGAGATATCTGATAGCAGGTTCCATCCACCTCTGATCTTCCACAGGCCACGTAATGTACTGAAGAACATAGTGTGGGTGACATTTTAATGCCTGGCACTGGCCTGTAGGTGTGGAGGAATCCTGGCCCCTCCTTAATATGTAGAGTAAACGTTGCCACAGGTAACCCTGCTCACTTTTACCACAGTTCCTGTGTGCCCTAAAGCAGTCTGTCCCACAGTTCCCCTCACTGTCTGATCCAAAAAAGCAAAACCTTTCTTCCCCTGTGCTGAGCTTGTGTGCCCACCCCAGAGGTGTGACCAGGGAAATGAGCAGCCCCTCCTCTGTGATCGCTCTAAGCCAGTTCTTGGGACAGCTCTCACACCAGTGTGTTTGGAGCTTGTCTGGCTGGGGAAACAAAGAAGGGCCCTGCCTGCCCTGGTGTCGGGTAACATTTTCCTGTGACCAAGTAGGCCTTCTTTTAAGTTAATCAAGTTCCTTGGCACTGCCCAAATGATCATCCTACCCATACCAAAGCCTTTGCCTCTGCTCTAGGAGCAGTTGGCACATCTCATCATGTTTATTCAGCTGCTGGGTGACAGTTGGAACTCATGCAAATCGGCCTCCAGAGGCTTTAGGTGGGAAAATTATAACTTCTTAAAAGCACCCTTTTCCTTAATAATTATTAAAAATGGATTTACCATTAGGTTGGATTTGTAATAACTTTTTTTTTTTAAAAAGAATTCTTAAAATATATTTCTAGCTGTTTCGTAATCGAAATTAGCATTATTAAATGTAGTAGTAATATCCAGCTCGGAGAGACGTGCTGTGTTCTATCTGTGGACTTACAGCCCACCCATATCCTGCCGTTGGTAAAGTTCTGCGTCTCTTTTCCTTTCATGCCATTCCTCGTGGCATGCGGGTGTCTTCTTGTTTTGGCCTTCCCATAGCGGGTGGACCAAGTACATGTCTCCTTCCACTGCTCCTGGTTTTCGGAGCTATTTTGTTCTTTGGTTTCAAGCACTCCAAAGGGGTCCTTGGGCTTCAAGGCTGTCTCCTTGATTAGTTGTGCTGCTCTGCCCCAGTCTGTTTCTTCTCTGCCCTCCCCCGCTCTTCCTCGCCCGTGTACAACATACCTGTAAACACGTGTACACGGAGCCCATGAGCGGATTGCTTCTGCACAATGTGCACACTGCCATAAAAAAAAGGGGTTTGTCAGTGGCAAGGCTTGTGGGCCAATGTGCATTCACTTTTAAATCTGACGTATTTCAAAGTGTCTGCATCATGAATTATTGATGCCGTTTGCAGCTTCCTGTCGAAACTTTGTCAAGCTCGTGCAGCAATAATCATCGTTCCTCCGTCATCTCCCCTCCCCCACCTTCTTACTTAGCAGTCCCGTTCTCCCTGATGCAAAGGATGAAGTCTGGGCTGCAGTCTGGAGGTAGAAAAGGGGTTTGGACAGCCTATTCGATCCAGCGACAATCTGTTCGGACAAGCAGTGCTATAGCGCTGCATGTGTGTCCTGAAGGTGGCACTGATAAGACGAACGAGCATCTTGAAATTGGAACGTTATCACTTTGCATGCTGGCAACATTGCTGTTCCACTGCGATCGGTTGCCGAGTACATCCGCATTAAACAGATTCTTTTCCTTTTTTTAAAAAGGACTTCTGTCTCTGTTGTTCGTAATATACTGACCTCATTCGGATAACTGGCTTTGACGGGACACAACTTGTGACCTTAACGTGCACTGTTTTTTTTTCTAAAAAGAAAAACATCTGGCCGCGAGTTATCCATCCAGCTGTCACTAAAAGACTAAAACTAAAGTGATATGTAGGAGACCTGGCAGCGTAGCCAATTCCAGGGCGTATTTTTAAATATATTTTTTTAACTTTCTGATTTGTTGCGTGCACACTTTTGCCCGATATTTACACTAGGGCCAAAAAGAGCTCTATATGCTTACTTCAAAGGTAAAATTCTTTATTTTTTCATTTCTAGGGGAAGCCACGCCTAGCCTGTTTTTAAACGCTTTAAGTTACAAGATACAGACTTAATTCAGAGCTAAATAAATATCACTGACCAATAAAATAGTTCATGAAAACGAAACATTTTCCATACCTAGCACATGATTTTGAAGATAGTTTACAGCTTTTGTTTTTTTGTCACTTTCTTAGCATTCTTCTTTTGTCCAGCTGCATATATTCAATATATATCATGTTGCCTATCTTTGAGTTCTTTAAAGCACGTGGTAGCGTGGTTCACTAGTAAAAGATGACTCATGCCACAAAGGATGCCCAGATTACTGCAATACATTTGGATTGCTGCAGATGCTGAGCTGAATGCTTCTCATTCACAAATCAGAACCTCACTCGCTAAAATGTACCAGCTATTAATTTCCTCCATCGGTTTTCCGATATAGAGTGCTAGAGGCATGCCTGTCTGCACTTGTCCACATCTGTACTCTACTGAGCGCCAAGAACCCTGGCCCTTGGGACAAAATTCACTGCTCCATCCCTGAATTGTACGCCCTAAATACAACCGGTAGTACCGCCATCAACTGCCCCCGGTTCAGTCCGTACAGTTTAATTCCTCACATGGATATCTGTCCTGGGTGCGATTTTACTTGCCCCCGAACCCTCCATGCTCACTCGAAGCCAACACGCTTTCATTGGCCACCAACTGACACTTAGCAACCCGCATGATAATATCTCTTTTCTTTTTAATTTGTGGTCACTGACTAAACACAAGTGCAAAATCTGCATCTTCTTGGACACCAATACCCTAGACTTTTTACTTCTCCCCGAGACCCGGCGCACTGGTACATCAGGCCCTGACATTGAACTAGTCATACCCCCTGATTGTCACACCTGTAGAAAGGGTGTGAAAAACACAGGGAAGGTGGGATTGCCCTTGTTATAGAATACATGCTTTTTACAAGATATTGTGCTTCCCAGCACAGTAATCTTGTTGTACTCTATAAAAAAAATCAGACTACCTCTTTGTCTGGTGCTCTGTTGTATTGTCTACCGAGCTGTAGAACAATCTTTACTAATCACATTGATACCGTTCTTGTCTCATTTTCTACTAGGCAGTGTCAACTTCCACGTAGAGGACATCACCAACACAGATACCTCTTCTTGAAACCCTGTCTGTGCTAGGCCTCACTCAAACTGTCCAGATCCGCAGCCAGGAAGTCAGACACACTCTTGATGTGGTCTTTAGCAATTCCTCTCACAATAGCTCAAATCACCCTAACTTGCTTCCTTGGACCAATCACACACCTTTTCCTTTGTCTTCCCATGTCCTCCTGCCAAACTTGCGAAAGTTAAAGACATTGTACTACCAGCACTTGCATCTCTCTGCAATCTGTCCCTTAAATGTGCCACTGGTCCTTTGGCATAGAAACAATATATAATAACTTCTCTTCTGGAAAAAAAACCTTCCTCAGACCCCTCCATTTTGTCAAACTACCCCTATCCATACTACCACTACCTGCTCAAGTTTTGGAGAAAGCGGGCAACATTGAAATTTCCAAATTTATTGAAACGCACAATCTTCTGGCCCCTCACTGTCCATCTTCAGACAGGGATACAGCACTGAATCATTCCTCCTCAACATCGCCAACTACCTTAAACCAAGGTGGCACAGCGGCTCTTACTGTGCGCGACATCTCTGCAGCATTGAATACAGTTTTGCATTATCTACTCAACTCTTAGCAGTTTTGGTTTTGGGCATACCATCCTTAAATCAATGATGCTTCCAGAGTCCAGACTCTTTTCTCATGGGCAGTTCCATTCTAGTCCTTTCCCAACGGAGTGTGCCCCCTCAAGGCTTGTTCGTGAGCTCCACTCTCTTTATCATTTACATATGCCCCCCTTGCATCTATAGCGTGATCTTTTGGCCTCGGTCTAATTTCTTATGCAGACGACAAATTAATTGTCCTTATCGTTTCAAACAATCCTTCAAAGGCCATAATCAACTTCCATAATTGTTTGAAGGTGGTTGAAGTATGGATGCTTACCAGCGGCCTCAGGCTTAATACAAAGATAACATGGAGATCATTATCTTCAGGATGCTATGGGAAATCCGGACATCTCACTGGTGGCTAATTTTATTAGGCTCCACTCGACTGCCAGTCAACTCAGCCGCAAGTCTTGGTTCCGTGTTTGACACCACTCTCACTTTCTCACGCCATATTTCCAAAATCCGTGCTTCTTACTTTCTCATCCAATGCACTCTGCACAAAACTGTCCCCTTCGTCTAACTCCAGAAAAAACATTGTTCGCGTCCTCATTTTACATAGAATGCATTGCTGTGATTCATTGTTGTTGGGTGCCCATTCTGCCGTCACCCAATTACAGTTCATCCAAAATGCTACTGCAAGGCTGTTATTTGACATACTCAAACACTCAAACTTGCCAGTGAAACCCTCTCTTCACACCCTCTTCTGCAAGTTCCTTAAAACCTGTTTTATTCTCAAGGTAACCCTCTCTTTGGACTTCCTCTCCAGCAATTCTCTTTCCTCAGTACTGGGACTCATTCAGGTATCTGTGCACTCCACTAGCTCTTATGTATTTATTCATAAATATGTTACATGTGGTCCCGCATGTAAGCAGAATCTATTGCAACACTTCTTACTCCTGTTTCCCAGGGCTTTGATGTAACCTATACAGCAGAATTTCAGAACTTGGTGGATGTGTTGTGCAAGTTTAGGAGCTCCTCGGAAGAATAGCAGAGAAGCTAGTACAGCCTCAACACCATAAATAAATGATAAATACCAAACTCCTGAAATCTCTGCCTTAAAACAAGACCATGAAGGATTCTAAGGTTGTTTTAGGCTTAATGAAAACAAGCATTGGCAAAGCCAATAGGTCACAATTAAAAAATCTGTTGGCTTTGCTTATGTTTTTGCCACGCTGTACAGCATCACGGTTGCTGTGCAACATGGCAAACAAAACACATGCATGCCTTCCAAAATGAAGCATGCTATTTTTTTTTATTTACCACTCTCAGATGATTTTGTAAATAAACTAATGTAGTGCAGAAGTTCTTTCTTTAAAAAAAAATGTTGTGCAAAAGCACGTTTAAAACAATGAAACAGATTAGTGGGCTGATGGGGTGTGGAAGGGTGAAGCAGAATGGGTGCATGAGGAAAAGGAACACAAGGGAAAAACAGGTGAAGAAGAGCTGCGTGGAGATGGAGAGGTATGAAGGCAAGAGACCAACCAGTGTGCAGGTGGACAGAAAGAAGCACATGGGTGAGAGAGCAATATGGGGGAAGAAAAGCACAAGAGAGTGACAGCTGAAAAGCACATGTACTCTCAAGAAGTACTTAAAAAAAAAAAGTAGTTCTGAAAGCGAGCAGAGGAAGATTAGAAGCTAGCCAGTCAAGCATATGGTAGAGAGGTTGTGCTCCAGGGAGGGGACAACCGCAAGATAGACAGGCTAGAACAAGAAAAGCCATCCAATAGAATCCAAGCAAATAAGAGTGACAGCAAAGCCAACCAGTGGTAAGCAATTGGTCGGCTGCAAACCCATGTATGTTCTTGGGAAACCCACAATATGTCTTTCGCAACCAGACAGCTTGCTCTATCTGGAAGGCTCAAGCTAAAGCAAGAATAAGCTGTGATTTGGGTGTGTATTTATTCACAAAGTAGATATTCGTGCTGGTGAGAGTCTTGCCATGTGTTGCACTTCCTTTTGTGTTCATTTTTATTTTTTAGAAAATGATTCAATGGTTTAACATTACATGGAGTGATATTTGAGATTGTAAGTCTGTGTAGACAAAATCACGGGTGGGGATTGCCAACAATTTAAAATAATTGTTTACGTTCCTATAATTAAACATACTGAGTGTGTCACAGTTGAAACATCATGGATTATAGAGGCAGGTGAAATAGCCATGGTTTGCTAAGAGACAACAATTAAGTTTGTTGCATGGTTTAATCATGGTGTGGTACAAATTGATAAAAATAGCATGCCAAACTTGCAAGGCTAATTTTGTTTTTCTCTTTTTCCCTTTTCAGGAGACCGATTTTGTTTGTTTTGAGGGAGGAAAGGATAATTTTGATAATTATAACGTTGAAGATCTTTTAAGCAAAACTGAAGAAAAGCAAAAAAAGAAAGAAGAATCAGAAACTGAAACAGAAGACTATGTCCAAACAGGAAGTGACCTTGAACCTAAATCTGAACTAGAAGAGGAAACGGAGACCAATACAATTGAAGAGGAAATAACTGAGAAAAAGGATAATATTCTAGTAAATGACAAGCTTGGAGGTGGCAGAGTTGATACACCAGACGGTTTGATTAGAGAAACACAAAAACAACAGAAGGCTATTTTAGTCTCTGAAACCTCAGAGGATGCAGAGGAATCTTCAGATACAAAGAGGGATGATAACTCTATAGAGAACCCAAAAGAACTTTCTCAGGCAGATAAAGTACAGTATTCCAAAGACAGCCCACCAGTGCCTTTTGGTGAGATATCCAATAGCAATTCTGCTCCTCTTGATCTTCCAGCAGAGGGGAAATTTGAGGATTTCAAGTCCTACACTCTTTTAGACAAAGACAAGTATACTGATATTAAAACTCAGATTGGCACAACTGCTGATGCTGTTGTAACCGATGATGAGATAACCAAACATGTTACTTCATTTGACTCTGATGCTAATGAAGATGAAGACAACTATGAACAAATGCAACCGGAAGAAGAGGATGACCATTTCACAGAAATGCCATTGTTGCCATATGAGCATGAGCCCATTTTAGTGAACAAGGAATTGTTACAGCCAGGTCTTTCTGAAGAAGAGCCTGTTGATATCCCTGAAACAGAGCCTTTGCAAACCAAGCCTGGCACAGTACCCAACACAGAAACAGCAAATGAGGCTGCAGAGACTAAAACCAAAGAAAATAATGAAGCCAAGGGAGATGAGCAATTACAAACCTCTTGGGGTGACACAATCTTTGCTATTGTTAGTGGGGGTGAACATACAAAGGAAGTCACTGATCTGGATGAAACAGATTCTGATGAGGATGAGGAAGAAGGCTATGTCACTGAGAACAGCGATGTACATGACAGTGACAGGAATTATTTACTTGAGAAGCAAGAAACGGAAGTTGAAGAAAAGGAAAGTACAACAGATGAAGACCTAGAAAAATTTGACAAATTTGATTTAAAGGAAAACATGCACATCAAAGACATGGACAAGGTAGATGATCTTGAACCTGAGAAAAAACAAGTTGTATCTGCAGATTCGTTAAATGAAGAAAATTTAGTTGGACATGAGCGAGTATTTGAAATTGAGGAAGATGTTGGTGACTCTCTGAAAGCTGACATAGACCCAACACAAGCAACAGAAGAACACATTAAGGTTTTTAAAAATAACATTGATGAGCCAGGGATACTACCTGTTAATGGAACAATGAACAATACAGAGCTGGAGAATGAAAATGAAGGAAGGAAAGTTGTAGATGACAAACTAAAAGAAACATCAGTTGTGAAAGAAACACCAGTGGTGGAAGAAACATCAGAACAGAAGTTGGTGGTAGTTGAGCAGCAAACACTTGAGGAACTGCAAAATGAAGCTATGATAGAATCTGATAGTGTCCCTTTTTCAGAAGACTTATTAAAACCTGAAGGTGGTGATGAAGCAAAGGAGAATGAGAAGGCAGATGTGTTTAATGAAGGAAAAGATGATTTTGATCATTTGGAAACAGACAAACAAGATACTCCAGCTGTGGAGGAAGACCATGTTATAGAGACTCTATCGCAGACAAAAGGTCTTCCTCAAAGTGACATCAAAGCAGTTGCAAGTCAAGATGGACAGGAGGGAAATGAGGCTGTGGGAAATGGGAAACTAATTACAGTTACCACAATAGAAGACGATACCATGGAAATAATTTCCACCATTGAGAAAAGGACTGTAAAAGAAGTTGACGATGGCTTTCACCAGATGAATGGAAATGAAGAAACACCACTCGGCAAATCTAATGATACAGTAAAAGATGAATATGATAATGAAATATTAGGAGGACTTATAGATGAAGGTTATGAGGAGACCAATGAACTCTTGGAAGATGAAAATGCAGCACATGCACTCCAGTCTGAAGAAGTTCTTAAAAAAATGGAAAGGACTAGTTTGGTTGCAGAAGAGGACGCTGCAGCATTCAGCCTAAGAGATGAACGGAACACTGTTCATGAAACAACATCAGATGATGGCCTTGGTGCATCAGTTGAGATGACTGAAACTGCACATAATCTCCTAGACTCAAAAGTGACAGAATATGAAGAGTTGTCAAAGAACATAGATGATGTGCAAAAAGAAGAGAACAAGAACATTATTTCACAAGTGAAACCACCCGTAGCTGTTTTTGAAGGTGGAGATGTCAGAATCTCAACAGATGCAGTCCACAGTAGTAATGAGAGGGAAAGGATGGATGATGCAAATGACGAGACCGTGGCAAAGAGTAAGGATGTTGAAGGGATAGTACAGGAAATGTTGAAGGATCAAGACAGTCCCATGGTGGAAGAACACAAAGGACATGAGCTGCGTGAATCTGGTGGAAGCAACAATACAGAGATGGAACCAGAGCACAGCGACTCTGTGAAAGAACTCAAGGTGATGAGGCAATACCTAGAGGAGAAACAAATAAAAAGAATGATTAAATATCTTGGACAGCCAAATATCCTGCAAGTGGAAGCTATGTTCCATGATTTGGAGTCTGAGTTACAACAAGCTCGAATGGGCCACCAGGTGCAGGACGACATCGAAAAAGCCCTTGATCAGATTCTAGAGTCTTCGGAAACCACAATTTTTGGGTTTGTTGAAAAACTGCTAGATGAGCGGGAAGTAGGACATGAAGAGGTATTGGAAAAAGAGCGTATCATTTTTGATGATGAAGCCATTTTGTTAGATGATATTCAAGAAGTGGCCTATCGTTTACGACAGAGATACTCCACAATTGTAAATAGAAGGCCACTGCCACCAGAAATTCGAACATCTGAAATGGACTTGGGTGCACAAACAACAGGTAACATTTAAAACAGAACAGTAATTTTAGAATGCAGTTGTTACCTATGTCTTTGGTTCTTGATCTGCAAATGTGGAATATAGCAAAATAAGTGATGTAGTAGTGAAAAATGTGAATGCTTGGAAGCTGGAACTACGATCTTCCATGAAAAGCAATAATAGATGTACTTCTCCAGTGCTAATTCTCAAATCTGCCAATCCAGGCAATTCCATGCATCTTTCAATGGAAAAAAAAATGAATTTCCATTTTAGTTCTATAAAGACTCATCTTTGACCTCTATTGTCACCTACAACGAACATTTATAACTTGGTTGTGGAGTTTATATTATAATTTGATTCTGCAGCTTAAATATATTCAAAGTAGAAACACTTTAGTATCAGAAACTAATGGGGATATTTTGTTTGTTGCATTTGTGCATCCGCCAACTATTGGCAGATGTCCTATCCTCCCTATGGATGTACTGCGCTTCTCTTCCTCTCTATGCTCTCCTCCACCCACTCCTCGGTTGCTCGTCCCCAACCCCTGTGCTCCATTTTTATTTGTTACTTTTATGGTATATATTTTCTTTAATTATTTACTGATCCAAGTGGTGTCTGCCATCTTGGTTCATCAAATTTTAAAAAGAGGAAAACCGAATTTGCGTCATTCTTTAGGCATCTCTGCGTGGAGATGCATGCATGGCTTAAAGATTGGCACAACCAGCAACAGTGGTTGTATTTTGTGCCTTTTTGTTTGGCTGATGATGTGCAATATCTGCAAAAAGCATTTTGCTTTTTGCCAGTGCTACAGGAACCTAAGAGTGGGCCTATTGGCTTTGCCCAAGCTTGCTTAAAAGCCAAACTATAGGTATTCTGCTCTATTAATTCTATTGTTTATTCTATATGACAAGGTGATACAGCAGTCCTCAGTTTGCTGGGAGGCTAGTAATGTATCTTGTTTTTCTTTTGGGTCGAATAGGTGCCTCCACCTACGGCTCTGGCAGGTTTAGGGTGACAGGCTCCCCGCGTATTGAGGTTGCAACCATTTTAGTTCTGCACAGAGGGATGCAAGGAGGCAGTGGTCCTGGTGGGGGTTTTACTGCTCTTGTTGACTTGCAGTGGACAGCTTTTATTAAATTTTTAGTGCAGATTAGCTAATTAGCTAAGTGTGTCTATTGAGGGAAGATGTAATGTAAATGGGGAATGATTGTCAGGATAATAACCGATTCAGAGAAGCATATAATTAATCACATGGAATTTTAATAGGCTTGGGGATAAGATTAAGAGAAGGGTCATAAATCACACAATCTAGAGTCATGAACTTAACTTGGTCTTCCTCCAGATGACCCACCAGAGAGGCACTTATGGTTGCATTCTGGGGAGAGGTCATTATAAGACATTAGCCCACTCTGGTTTTAGCTCTGGCTCAGGAGGATTGCTAGTCCGAGTAGGAACTCTACCCGTCCCTTTTTGTGGTGTGACACAAGTGGTTAAACCCCAAGAGCTGCTTTACTTTAACCTCAGTCTTTGTGGCAGGGGAAGACTAGTGGCCTTTCTATCAATGTGCCCCACATCCCAGTTACAGGCTGTCACATTAGAAAAGATTGCCACCTCGCTAATGCAACTTCTTAAAGTAGTTTCAATAATGGGAGCGGGACGTGAATTTTGTAAAAGTTGAAAGACAGATCAAGGGTTGATATCAGAGTGCATGAGGGAACCTTACACCTGGGGTACTTTACGTTTAATTTGGTTATGTCCCAGGTTCGGGTCATTTTAGAAAAGGGGTGCAAGACTTCATAGGTAAGGTGGTGCAGTTCCCATACAGAGAAAATTGTGAAACTCAGCTGTTTGCAATTTGGAATGAGATAGTTCCATCAAAATACCTAAATCTCCTCTGTGATACTGATTTGATGATGGAGATGTGGGATGTGGCCAATCATATCATGGAGTAGATCAGAGCTTCCCATTGTGAGTTTCTGGAAAACTAGTATGAACATGTTTGTGGGTGCAAAGAATTGTGTTTACAAGTAATGAAGGCTCTCAGAAAAGTTTGACAATATATGGGGTCCATAGATGCAATTCAGAGGTTTGGGACAGTCCTTCATTTAGGGATGGAGAGATCTGTACCTGCATGTAAGAAAGTGGGTTATTAATTATGGTGGATGATCGCCCACCTCAAGGAATAATGACACTAGCTCTTCAGGGTGAACCCCAAAGTCCCTAAACTATCATGAGCTGAACCCCCTGTTAGCTATGGCACAGAGCAGACAGGTTTAACACAGAACACTGTGTAAAGTATTTATACAATATAAAAACCGTAATAAGTCAAAACACCAAACAATAAAAATAGCCATTTAAAAAAAGAGTAAAATTTAATAAGCAAAATAATGCAGTATGACAAAAATCCAATAAAGAGAACCGCAGATAAGAATTTTAAAATTGTTAAGCAAAACTCGTGCTTCTAAGCGCCAAAGATAATCTATGGTCGCGGTAGACCAGGACCTAATTGTGATTTCATGCTGACTGTGATGGAACCAAGTGAGATTCCAAGCGGTTCATCCTGAATGAAAATTTTATCTTCTGACTTTGTCTTTTTATGGCGCACAAAGTCTTCCAGCAGGGCAAGCCTGAAGCTGTATCTGATGAAGTTGCATTGAAAGTGGGCACTTTTGTCACAAGGCCCCCCCTTACAGCTCGGGAAACTCTACACGTCCCTATTTTGGGGGGTTTCTGGAGCAGCTACTCTGGTTCACTCCAAAGGCTCACAGGACCTCAGGGACAACACTTAGAGGCAAGAACTCATTCCAGCAGAGGCCACAAGCAAGGTCCAGTCCAGGTCCAGGTCCAGTTGGTACTGGTAACTTCAGGAAAAAAGGCCTCTTACAACTTTTTGTGTCCCTATAACCACAGAGAAGGCCAGCAACTGACTCTTGTAGTCTTGTTTCTTGTCATGTGCAAAGAGTGTGCACAAGAGGCAGAAGGTCCATGCCTTCAGGGCTAAACTCTGGTCACAAACAGCAGATGTAGTCCTCTTCTGATTTTATGCTGGCCCAGAAAAGGAGGAGAGTTCTCTTGGGTACCTGTTTTGCTTCACTACGGACCGAGATGAAATACACACACACTGAAAAAGAATCTCTGGTATGCAATTCTTAGACTAGGAAATACATTTATTAAATCACTCTGCGACGCTCGTAAAGGAAGGTCAGTACAACCAAAAGTGCACGTTTAAAATGTGCACAATAATGAAATGAAAACATGTACAAAGAATCTTCAATCTATAAACAGCAAACATAAATGCAAAGACACAGATCTATCTATCTCTATATATATATATATATATTATATATATATATATATATATATATATATATATATATATATATATATATATATATATATATCTCTCTCTCTCTCTCTCTCTCTCTATATATATATATATATATATATATATATATATATATATATATATATATATATATTCATACACAATGCAAAGCAGAGTGAGTTAATAAATGTATTTCCTAGACTAAGAATTGCATACCAGAGATTATTTTTCTGTGTGTGTGTGTTTATGTATTTCATCTCGGTCTGTAGTGAAGCAAAACAGTACCACATTTATGGTTGGAACTAGCCAGTAAAGGTTGCCAGGGGGAGGGTTGACTCCTGGACACTCTCTAAATAATGGTGAAAAAGTTCCCAGTGGCAACCTTACCCGCTTCTTCAGCAGTTCCCATGTGCCCCTGTTAAAATCCAAGATGAGGAAACTCTTTCTCCCTTGTGCATAACTCTTGTGCCCACCCAGACGTTTTGTCAGGGACATGAGAAGTCCCTTTCCATGTGGCCGTGTTAAACCGGTTCTGGGGGTAGCTTCCCTCCCAGTGGGTTCAGAGCCAGTCTGGCTATTGTGCGCCTTGGGGACAAAAGCTTTTCCTTCCTTCGAATAAGAGTTTGCTTTAGTTCTTAAGAACAATATTTCATGTTATGTTTAAGAACGTTTTTCTCCTCCATTTTTAGACCTTTTGAAGGCACTTGTATAAGATATAGGCAGAATCCAAAGAATCTGTGCTCTTGAAACAGATTGTGTATCATCCACATGGGAGGCCGGTGAGGCACTAGAAGAAATGATTAGCAAAATAAGAGATCCAGTGTAGAAATCAGCCAACTGTTAAAATGGGTGAAGCTTTGGAAGGGATCCTGAACATACTGTGCCCAACCTCAGATAGACGTTGATCCATTTGTAGTTGTCATCAACCTTTGAACAGGAAGAAAAACACCCAATGATCCTTTGATACCTTAGCCATGGGATACTGGATTGAATAGTGCACATAAATAAAGTGCATTTTCAGTTTGCTGTTAGATTTATATTGACCTTCTTGGGGCTTTAATAATAATAATGATGAGTGAGTGATAGAAGAATAGTGTTCTGCCTTCGAACGGGTAAAATTGTTTTTCTGATATTTGGGGAAAGCATACACTGCAAAAACATAGTTTGCAAAAATGTAGACTCTACCAGACAGGCCACCAAAATCGCACATTAAAGATTTCCCTACAAAAATGCATCAGCACCTTTTCACACTATCAAGTACTTGTCCCCCAAATACACTAGGGCTAGCATTACTATGGCAAAGTAACCCAGCTCTAAAATATGTGAGGGGTTGGATTTGTGCAGGTCTTAGTTTGCGTTTTTATTTAGAGGTAGCTCACGGATATCTTGAAAATGTGGCATAGATCAGGATGATCTCAGCCTCCACAATGGTAATGTATTTTATTTAGACATCATGTGGAAAATATCTTATTTCTTTTGCAGTTTTGTATAAAGCGCGAAAATGGCCAAAATACATTACATTTTTTTAATTAAAAGGCAAATGTACAGAAGGCCGGAAGGTATAAATACATCTATACATGGGAGCATAGCAAGTCCTAGGTCGTATTTAGAAATATAGAGTAAAGGACAGCAGGGTAACAGTACAAAGCAAAAATAGACAAGTGAGAGGAGAGATGAGGAAGCAGTAAACTGAACAAGCATTTGCAATGCAGTAGGTCTCACATTTGCGAGAGTTAGAGCTATTGATATTGTAAATGCCTAATTGGACTTTCCTTGCCACATAAATTGGTCAACACTGCCTCATAATTTGTCCTTTCCTGCCACATAATTCCAGTGGTGCTGCATATAACTAAAGCACTTCCATTTACCTTCTTCCTCTATCTGCAGCAAAAATGAAAATGTTGCCATTTAGCATCCTAATTGAAATCTGCCATACTAATTCCAATACAATACCACTTTCACCATTCCCCGTCAGTGTGACACAGTAAGCTATATGGCCTCTAAATGGTTTCTGAATATCCCCATGATGTCCTTGGCAAACAGACAGCTGCGCTTTCCAGTAGTCTTCGACCTCACAAGGGTGGCTGTGAACGCACTCTCAAGTCAATGTTGTTTAGGTCAAACTCCAATTCTGTTGGGATCAAAGAACTAGTGGTCACGTTAAAGTAGAGTCCTTCCAATTAATTGTATATTCTCATGACTTTAAACCCGTATGTCTTCCAAGTAAGACGTTACCTTGACTGATTTCACCAGGTAAACAGTTACAGCTGATACAACATACATAAGTGGATACATTCCCACCTAAACAAAATCTTTAAAGCCCACCAAGTATCTGGGTAAGAGGCATTGCTCGGGCATGTTTTTTATACTTGCTAGTCCATGAACTCAGAGATACATCATTTGGGAAGATTTAAAAAATATTGTCTTGTCTTCTGAAAGTCCATTAAAACGTCCTTAAAAGATCTTTCAAGTATCCTGCTCGCTGTTCTCAATTATTTTCAACTCAAGATTTTTTGTTGTACTCAATTGACGTCGTTATTGGGTTTGGGGGACTCTGATCTTCAACCCCAAAGGCATTGGTTGAATTAAATGGGAGATGATGATGTATACTGTGGGCATGTGCAGTTTAGAGTGGAAGGCCAGAGCGCGTGGCAGGTGTACAGCAAACAAGATGGGTAAGATATCAAAGGTCAGGGGTTGTGGCTCAGGGCTGGTGTGGTGTGTGGGTGGAAGGCTGCCGTTTTTTTCGCAGACACTCATTTTCGCCATAATATAGAAAGCGTTAAAGCGGGAAGCATTGTTGCAACAAAAATGAAAGACTGATAAACGGTAGTGTCTGCAAATCTCATGGGCACTGAGTCAGTGGGTGCCCCGTACTGAAAATGTCAGGGAAACGAATCATGGCACGAGCCTAAGTTTTTCTACTTAACATCCTTCCATTTCCTTAAGTCATATTTGATAAAATACCCGGCCCCCTCACTTCCAGTAGCCCACCTCCCTCGTCGGTGAAGTAGCAGGAGATTAAGCAATCTTAACCAAGAAGAACACGGCCCCAGGCAACTGCATATCAGTCTGCTGAAACATCCCCGACCCCTGAGGAGACCATTCTCAAGGCAACGCTCACTCTTTCTAGGATCACATGGGTGCATCAGGGGTGGAAGGAACAGCGTCCAAGGATTTTGAAAGCAGTGAAGGAGAGTAGAATGAGCGCAAGTGAAAATAACTCTAATGGAATGTATTTGGAGCGCTAGTCAATAGGACGAATAATCAGTCACTCATAGAAAAAAAGCCAAACCCGATAGCATGGCCAGTACTTGTTCTGTTTGGGACCGCTGTGATGTAGCTGGTTTATCAGCCTGCTACTGTTTCATTGCCTTTAAAATGAAGGTGCTCTCAAATGGAGAGAACATAAACACGGCAGGGAAGGCCTTCGCCTGCCAAAGAATCCCGTAATTTTCCTCTTTTACTGTACGTGCTCTGCTTCCATCTTGAGAGGATTTGTTGAGAGGAGTCATTGTTTTTAATGACAGTTCCTCCAAAAAGAAAAAAAAGAAAAAGTTAGCGATGTGGAGTAACATACAGAGCTGCTGACTTTGGGACTGGGGAACCGGGCTCGAGTCCGGTGTCGGCACTATAAATTTTTTTTTTAAAAAATGCTGATCTAAATATAAACCCGTAACAAATAAAATCAAATAATAATGGCAATCAAAAGGCAGATAGATAGTGTGGGCATGCGGGAGTCCAAAAAGAAAGCGCATTAAAATTGAATGAAGAATAAAGCGCTGTAGGAAGTTGGCTCTGTATGCACTATTTCAAAGTAAGGAATAGTATGCACAGAGTCCAAGGGTTCCCCTTAGAGGTAAGATAGTGGCAAAAAGAGATAATACTAATGCTCTATTTTGTGGTAGTGTGGTCGAGCAGTAGGCTTATCAAAGGAGTAGTGTTAAGCATTTGTTTGTACGTACACGAGCAATAAATGAGGAACACACACTCAGAGACAATTCCAGGCCAATAGGTTTTTGTATAGAAAAATATCTTTTCTTAGTTTATTTTAAGAACCACAGGTTCAAATTTTACATGTAATACTTCAAATGAAAGGTATTGCAGGTAGGTACTTTAGGAACTTTGAATTAGCAAAATAGCATATACAGTTTTCACATAAATCACATATAGCTATTTTAAAACTAGACATTTAGTGCAATTTTCACAGTTCCTAGGGGGAGTAAGAGTTTGTTAGTTTTTGCAGGTAAGTAAACCACCTACGGGGTTCAAGTTTGGGTCCAAGGTAGCCCACCGTTGGGGGTTCAGAGCAACCCCAAAGTTACCACACCAGCAGCTCAGGGCCGGTCAGGTGCAGAGGTCAAAGTGGTGCCCAAAACGCATAGGCTTCAATGGAGAAGGGGGTGCCCCGGTTCCAGTCTGCCAGCAGGTAAGTACCCGCGTCTTCGGAGGGCAGGCCAGGGGGGTTTTGTAGGGCACCGGGGGGGACACAAGTCAGCACAGAAAGTACACCCTCAGGAGCACGGGGGCGGCCGGGTGCAGTGTGCAAACACGCGTCGGGTTTTCAATAGGTTTCAATGGGAGACCAAGGGGTCTCTTCAGCGATGCAGGCAAGGGGGGGGCTCCTCAGGGTAGCCACCAACTGGGCAAGGGAGAGGGCCTCCTGGGGGTCACTCCTGCACTGGAGTTCGGATCCTTCAGGTCCTGGGGGCTGCGGGTGCAGAGTCTTTACCAGGCGTAGGGATCTGAGGAACAGGCAGTCGCGGTCAGGGGGAGCCTCGGGATTCCCTCTGCAGGCGTCGCTGTGAGGGCCCAGGGGGGGCAACTCTGGCTATTCACGGTCTCGCAGTCGCTGGGGAGTCCTCCCTGAAGTGTTTGTTCTCCACAAGTCGAGCCGGGGGCGTCGGGTGCAGAGTAGCAAGTCTCACGCTTCCGGCGGGAAACGCAAGTTGTTTTAAAGTTGCTCCTTTGTTACCAAGTTGCAGTCTTGGGTGAACAGAGCCGCTGTCCTCGGGAGTTCTTGGTCCTTCTAGAGCAGGGCAGTCCTCTGAGGATTCAGAGGTTGCTGGTCCCTGGGGAAAGCGTCGCTGGAGCAGTGTCTTTAGAAGGGGGGAGACAGGCCGGTAGAGCTGGGGCCAAAGCAGTTGGTGTCTCCGTCTTCTCTGCAGGGTTTTTCAGCTTAGCTTAGCTTAGGTTGCAGGAATCTGAGTTCCTAGGTTCTGGAGAGCCCTTAAATACAAAATTTAAGGGCGTGTTTAGGTCTGGGGGGTTAGTAGCCAATGGCTACTAGCCCTGAGGGTGGGTACACCCTCTTTGTGCCTCCTCCCAAGGGGAGGGGGTCACATTCCTATCCCTATTGGGGGAATCCTCCATCTGCAAGATGGAGGATTTCTAAAAGTCAGAGTCACCTCAGCTCAGGTTGCCTTAGGGGCTGTCCTGACTGGCCAGTGACTCCTCCTTGTTTTTCTCATTATCTCCTCCGGCCTTGCTGCCAAAAGTGGGGCCGTGGCCGGAGGGGGCGGGCAACTCCACTAGCTGGAATGCCCTGGGGTGCTGTAACAAAGGGGGTGAGCCTTTTAGGCTCACCGCCAGGTGTTACAGTTCCTGCAAGGGGGAGGTGATAAGCATCTCCACCCAGTGCAGGCTTTGTTACTAGCCACAGAGTGACAAAGGCACTCTCCCCATGCGGCCAGCAACATGTCTCGAGTGTGGCAGGCTGCTAAAACCAGTCAGCCTACACGGGTAGTTGGTTAAGGTTTCAGGGGGCACCTCTAAGGTGCCCTCAGGGGTGTATGTTACAATAAAATGTACACTGGCATCAGTGTGCATTTATTGTGCTGAGAAGTTTGATACCAAACTTCCCAGTTTTCAGTGTAGCCATTATGGTGCTGTGGAGTTCGTGCATGACAGACTCCCAGACCATATACTCTTATGGCTACCCTGCACTTACAATGTCTAAGGTTTTGCCTAGACACTGTAGGGGCACAGTGCTCATGCACTGGTGGCCTCACCTATGGTATAGTGCACCCTGCCTTAGGGCTGTAAGGCCTGCTAGAGGGGTGACTTATCTATACTGAATAGGCAGTGTGAGGTTGGCATGGCACCCTGAGGGGAGTGCCATGTCGACTTACTCGTTTTGTCCTCACCAGCACACACAAGCTGGCAAGCAGTGTGTCTGTGCTGAGTGAGGGGTCCCCAGGGCGGCATAAGATATGCTGCAGCCCTTAGAGACCTTCCGTGGCATCAGGGCCCTTGGTACCAGGGGTACCAGTTACAAGGGACTTACCTGGATGCCAGGGTGTGCCAATTGTGTAAAACAAAAGTACAGGTTAGGGAAAGAACACTGGTGCTGGGGCCTGGTTAGCAAAACTTAGCATCAGCAAAGGCAAAAAGTCAGGGGGTAACCATGCCAAGGAGGCATTGCCTTACAAGCGCCTATCACCTAGGAACACCACAATGGCGTGTAGGTTCCTGGGGCGATCCTAAATAGTAAGCTGAGGCAAAAGAAACAAGGAAGAAGAAGAAACCACAAACAGCCATGCAGCGCGAGGCCAAAGGAAAAAAATAGTGCCTCATACTAACCTATATGGCCAATCGTGCAGTCATCCATGTAACAGGGTAAATCTGCAAGGCAGTAACAACCCAGCCTCAAGGTGGGACAAATGTAAAGCATTTACCAACAACATCAAGGAATTTTTGAAAGGCAGGCCCAGGAACGAATGAAATGATGGGCGTGAGATGGGCGTGGTTAATGCCCACAGATACAGATTACAACATGTCGAAGACATCGCTTGCCCGCTGCCTAGCTTGACCTAAAAAGTAAAGTTGGTATTCGTTCTATGGGAAGTCAGAAAGAAGACCAAGAGCCAGATAAGGTAGCACAAAGTTAGTACAAGAGCAACAGCCTGGCTGTACCATATTAGAAGCTAAGAAGAATCAGGAGAAATGACTAGAAGAAGGTGAGGTTAAAAAAGGGTGATCACAAAAGTTGAGTAGTAAAGAGCAGAAGAAGGGCTAATATAAAGAGTCACTGGACAAGGATATTGATTAGAACAGACATTGGATGGATATAGTTTTGATGTGCCAGCCAAAAAGAAGCCTTTTAAGGTCCTTTTATCATGTTACAAGAGAAACAGAACAGAAGAAAGCAAGATGAAGGGAGTTCCAGACTCTGGTCACACAGCTGAAAATATCTGAGCCATAACACATTTGTTTTCGGATGCTGGTAGTTCCAAAAAAAATGAGTTTCTGAGCTGTGAAAGGTCATTTGCCCCCTGTAATGCTCACCATGTTGATCAGAGAATTAGGGGTACAGAAGTGTTAAGACTTTAAGTAATACATACTTAAGGATGAAAACAAGAGGTTAAAGTTAGAGATGAAGAGGGTTGGTGCCATAATGGAACTTTGTAGTACTCCCTGCTGCACATTGCAAATGTTGACGTGCTAACATAGATTAGTCGAGTAGTGGGATACCATTTAGCCAAGCATCCTCAAAGCTAACATGCTGTTTGAGCATATTGATATTTTGGAGTTGTAGACTGTCAAAAGCAGCAGATAAGTCAAGGACAGCAAATAGACATGCTTTTCAAGTGTCAAGAATGTGTAAGTCATCATCAGAATTCTGTGGCAAGGTGGTCTTCGTACTACAAGCTTGTCTGAGCCCGGTTTGTTTCAATTTAAAACATTATTGTTAAAGATGCTGTATTGAAGTTGTAATTCAATCCAAGTGAATAAATGATGGATGCAATGCAAAGGTTGGAAGATCTCCAGCATCACAGGTTAGTTGTTTCAGCACATGAGTCTTAGCTGATCTTGAAGGCAATTCGGGAAGATGTTGGGGGGAATTGGTCCTGTTATGTGGATTTAGGATTTGCTTTTGGTTTTAATTTTCAAAAGACTAGATTGGGGAATTTCCCTGAATTACAGTCTGGTACCCCTGATGTCTACTGTAATTTTTCTTGTTTAAACACTCCCAACTCCTATCTCTTCTATATCTATAATAATTTATAATTCGAGCATCTCTCTTCATTCTCCAGTAGTCTGTGGCCATCCGCACCCTGCCCTATCCCTTCCCATAAAACTGCTTGTTTTCTTCTTGCTGGCCTCCATTTTCAAGTACTGTTCACTAGGTCACTAGTTCTCCATTCTTTCCCACCCCTTAATTTCCTTGCTTGGTCTTTCGCCAGCTTTAATCTTTATTTCTCTGACTATAGACTATATTGGCTATATAGTTGGATCCCTCAGCACTCTTCTCTAACCCCCATCACATACATAGCATTCAATATTGCACCTTAAACTAAACATTGCACATACACATCCAGCATAGATATACAATATAGCAAGGTATCACCGTGCTTATAACTGCACTCTACAACAGGGCACACCAAGTACTATTATGCAACAGAACACAGTAACACTGAACGCATAACAATCCAAATTTGCCATTATTTAGTATTATGGCACCTAATAGCACTTACTACCAACAATTGCCTTACACACATCCACTTCAGCTGTGCAATAGGCATGCATACGATCCTTGAAGATACGTCATCAACCACCAAAATCAGTCACCCCCAGCTCATTAAAGTGGACCAATTTAGCTAACATGAGAATATGCCAATTCACACTACTTCATTAATAACACACTCTAGTCTGCAATAGAATAAATGAATGAGAGGGATTTATAAAGCGCCCCGCTACTTCAATGTGTGTCCCGACGCTGTAATCTCGTAGTCAGGATAGTAAAAAGATGTGCTACTGTACTGAGAAAAGATACGTTTTTAGAACTTTATGACAAGGTGGTTCAGGAGAAAGACCGCAGAGAAATTCCAAGTCTTAGCTGGTTAAACCTTGGGAAGGTGATAAGCAAAGCTGAGGCCGAGACCAAGGATCTGGAAGTCTGATAGTGCCCGATTCTTCTAATCAGATACCGCGGACCATGCTATTAGCATGGCCAGTGTGAAATGGTGAGAGCTTTTAAGATAATCCTTTTTTTTAACTGGTAACCAGTACAGCTCTCGAAGATTCTGAGTAATATGCATTCTCTGAGGGATATCCAAGATCAAGGAAGCAGCTACATTTTGAACCAATTGAAATTTCTTGGTCAGCTTGTCAAGGAGGCCACGATACAAGCTAATAGTGTAGTCCAATTTCGAGGTTATATGGGGATAAACCTTGCTTGTCCAGGAACTTCCTGAGTGATCTGAGTAAAGAAAACGAGTGGCAACAACAAAGGTGATTTGAGGTGAAAAAAAAAAGACAGCTTGTCATCTATTTTCACACCCAGACTACTGGCTGATAAAGGGATAAAGGGTGCAGGAGGGAGGCGAGTCCCTAGGCCAGAAGCAAATCCTCTTTCATATGGCCAAATAGGAGGATCTCAGTTTTATCCACATTAAAAAGCAGGTGGCTTTCTCACAAGCAATGCTGAGTAGCAGAGACGCAGGCTTTAAAAGCCTCTGCCATGATGGAAGAAGAATCATCAACTATCGGGAGCAGCATAAGAGACAAATCTTAAGGTTGTAAGATTCTATGAATTTGGTCAGGGGAGCCAGATAGATGTTGAATAATGTGGGGCTCAAAGAACAGCCCTAAGGGACTCAATAGACAAGCTTACTTGCTGATAACAGCCAGGGAGCAACCACACTTCTTGTTTTCCCTCCTCAAGTAAAGATCTCAACCATCGCCAAGTAGTCCCTGCCTATGCCAAACTCAAACAGGTGTTGTCATAGGATGGGGTTGGTGGGCGGCACTGGACAAGATTGAATCCAAAAAAATCTGCAGGATTGCCTGGAGGGTGGTATACTAATATTCAGAGAAAGAAAATTTCAGTGAGACGGTGATACAAAATCCAAGGTTCTCCGTTCCCTCACATTTTCAGTCTGAAACATGGCACACTTCAAATGATTATAACGAATAATAACGATGTCACCCCCTACATTAGCTTCTCTATGTCATCAAAATATAACATCGCTGGGAGGGACTCCTTGCTCTAAATCCAGGTTAGAGTCAGACTGCAGCCAGTCAAAACATGGCATCGAGATTACCAGCTGACAATATATGGAAAATATAGAGCATGTTTGAGCAAGGGTATATACAAATCTCTGAACCATTAAATAAATCTGGCTTGGAGTATCGTAAGTGATGCATTGCCATTCCACAAACGCCAGTAAAAGAACAACATAAATGACTTTGTGGCCCATTATTATTTCTTTCAAAGAAATCCTTACAGGGGCTGGATTTCAAGACACACATCTGAAGACTGGTGTGTTGTGGGCACTTCTCTTTGTGTGGTGATGACTCTCGCTACCCTCATTTAATTGTTTTTACAGTTGGGCTGATAATTTGCTTTTGTTGTTCCGTAGGTGGTCTATGACAGTAGTCTAGTCATCAGGCATTAATGGCTGGAGGCCACATGAGTAGGTTGCTATGTTCTTTCTTGGATACTGCAAAGTCTATCTTTAATCCTAGGGTTTTCGATTAGTTCATGACTGGGATTTGGTGTCCCTGGATGGTGATGGCCTGGTAGATGAGAGGCATTGTTTAAGTTGGTCTTATGTATTTTTGTATTTATGTAGTCTTTGTATAGCACGGCCATGACCAACAAAAAGTGTTGCAAAGCATTTCATATAGTGGAGAGAATAGGTTTGCAGATATCACAGGATACCTGTATTAAAATTTGGTGTGCTCTATAGGGGGTTTACGCTGAAAGAGACATAAGAGTATGATATAGTTGGTGTGTGTATGTGCATTTGCATTGCCATTTTATTCTTCAGTTTACTAAAATAAACATTAAGGCATATAAGGTTTTTACAAACAAAAACTAAAATCCTAATTTGTAATCCCACTTTACATACTAATCAATAGGATTTGCAGAGTTTCACAGTTAGAAGCAGCCAGAAAAACAACCAGGTTGATGCTGAACCTAATGGCCTCTAATATTTGATCAACCATGCATGAAGCTAGTTGTCAAAATGTATGTGCAGAGCTGCCATCAGTGAATACCATTCTGTTTTCCTCTCCTTATATAGGTTCCGCTCATCTTTGAGAACTGTTTTAATTGTATTATTCTGTCACTGTTTACTACTAGGAGGCAGTAGTAGGTAAGAAAAGGGTCTTACAACAGGGCATTGTTGTGGATAGTGATATTAGGCCTCCCCCTGCATCCTTAAACTGAGTGCTGTAATTGGTCAGAAGGTAAATGTTTTGAGCAGCCATTGGAATGAGCTTTGTTTATGAATTGTTATGGTCAAAAGGTAGACACCGTGTTCAAATGATGTCACATTGTGATCACAGACTTCTCGGGATCATGGATCGAAGCAACCCACATGTATCAGAAGCATATGTTCGGTGGCATGTGTAGCTGCAGATACACATGCTGTGCACAGTCCGCAGTCTGGTGTTGGGTCGGAGTTTTACAAGTTGTTTTTCTTCAAAGAAGTCTTTTCGAGTCACGAGACCGAGGGACTCCTCCCACTTCGGTTCCATTGCGCATGGGCGTCGACTCCATCTTAGATTGTTTTTTTTCCGCCATCGGGTTCGGACGTGTTCCTATTCGCTCTGTGTTTCGGGTCGGAAAGTTAGTCAGAATCAACGGAAAATTCGTCGGTATTGTTTCGTTCGGTATCGGGATAGTTAGGGCAAATCGACACCGAGCCTTAAAGAGCTCCGGTAACCCTTCGGGGTATTTTCGATCCCCCGTCGGGGCCTGGTCGGCCCGACCGCGTGCAACATCGAGACTGATGGAACGGACCCCGTTCCGATTCTGTCCTAAATGCCACAGTAAATATCCTTATACAGACCAACATTTGGTCTGTAACTTGTGCCTGTCCCCCGAGCACAAGGAAGAGTCGTGTGAGGCCTGTCGCGCGTTTCGGTCGAGAAAAACGCTCAGGGACCGAAGAGCCAGGAGGTTGCAGATGGATGCCACGCCGACAGGACAACAAGGGTTCGAGGAGGAGGAAGAAGAAGAAACTTTCTCCATCCGCGATTCGGATTCCGAAGAATTTGACGTCGACGAGCAACCAACCGTGAGTAAGACGTCGAAAGAAAGATCACACGAGAAAACAGACAAAGCCCAGGGGACGCCACTGCCAACAGGCCATGGCATAACCCATAAAGTAGGTGACCGTCCATCGGCACCGAAAAAGGGCGAGCTGGTGCCGAAGTCGTCCGACTCAGGTCGAGACACAGGCACGCAACACTCTCGGGACAGAGAGAGTGGTGCAGAAAAGGCTCGACACCGAGATAGCGGCACCGAAGCTACTCGACACAGAGACAGCGGCACCGAAGCTGCTCGGCACAGAGATAGCGGCACCGAAGATGGTCGGCACCGAGAGGCCAAGACCCCGAAAAAGAGAAAGATCTCGTCGGAGCCTAAAACAACTAAAGACACGGTTTCGGTGCCAAAACACCCGGCAACCGAACCAAAAACCAGTTCCTACTCAGAGGAACAATCACTGTCCTCCCAACTAAAAAGACACAGATTTGAGGAGGAATTACAAACTACAGAGGTAGATCACACGCAACAGCGGATCTTTATCCAAAGGGGTACAGGGAAAATCAGCACTCTTCCCCCAATCAGAAGGAAAAGGAAACTTGACTTCCAGCAACAAGACAAGCCACCACAAGCAAAGGTGGTAAAGAGGGCAACTCCACCACCCTCTCCACCACAGTCAACTCATGTATCACCGGCACAGACTCCACCACACTCACCAGCTCATACCACCATGAGCCAGGATGATCAGGCAGCATGGGACCTCTATGATGCTCCAGTATCGGACAATAGTCCAGAGTCGTACCCAACTAAACCCTCACCACCTGAGGACAGTACAGCATATGCACAGGTGGTAGCTAGGGCAGCCGAATTTCATAATGTATCTCTACATTCGGAGCCTATTGAGGATGACTTCCTCTTTAACACCCTGTCCTCCACCCACAGCCATTATCAAAGCCTTCCCATGCTCCCGGGAATGCTAAGGCACGCTAAACAGATTTTCAAGGAGCCTGTTAAAAGCAGAGCAATAACTCCAAGGATGGAGAAAAAATACAAGGCACCGCCCACAGACCCTGCTTTTATTACATCACAACTGACACCAGATTCAGTAGTCGTAGGAGCAGCTCGTAAAAGAGCCAACTCGCAAACATCAGGCGACGCACCACCTCCGGACAAGGAGAGCTGCAAGTTTGATGCAGCGGGGAAAAGGGTTGCAGCACAAGCTGCAAATCAGTGGCGAATCGCCAACTCGCAAGCACTCCTAGCGCGATACGACAGGGCCCATTGGGACGAGATGCAACATCTCATCGAGCACCTCCCCAAAGAATTCCAAAAACGAGCGAAACAAGTGGTTGAAGAGGGGCAAAATATCTCCAACAACCAAATACGTTCTTCTATGGATGCAGCAGATACAGCTGCAAAAACAATAAATACTGCTGTGACAATAAGGAGGCACGCATGGCTGCGCACATCTGGCTTCAAACCTGAGATACAACAGGCAGTGCTCAACATGCCGTTCAATGAACAGCAATTGTTTGGCCCAAAAGTGGACACTGCAATTGAAAAATTAAAGAAGGACACTGACACAGCCAAAGCCATGGGCGCACTCTATTCCCCGCAGGGCAGAGGCACATTTGGCACATTTCGCAAAACAACTTTCAGAGGAGGGTTTCGAGGTCAAGCCACAGAAGCCAGCACCTCACAAACAAGACCACCTACCTACCAGGGACAATATCAAAGGGGTGGCTTTCGAGGACAATACAGAAGGGGCCAATTCCCAAGAAACCGGGGAAAGTTTCAGGGTCCCAAAACCCCTCAAACTAAGCAGTGACTCACAAGTCACACAACCCCTTCACACAACACCAGTGGGGGGAAGACTAAGCCAGTTCCACAAATCATGGGAGGAAATAACTACAGACACTTGGGTCTTAGCAATTATCCAGCATGGTTATTGCATAGAATTTCTCCAACTCCCTCCAAACGTCCCACCGAAAACACACAATATGTCAAAACAGCATATAGACCTTCTAGGACTAGAAGTTCAAGCATTACTGCAAAAAGACGCAATAGAATTAGTACCAAAAACACAAAAGAACACAGGAGTTTACTCACTGTACTTTCTAATACCGAAAAAAGACAAAACTCTGAGACCAATATTAGATCTCAGAACACTAAACACCTACATCAAATCAGACCACTTTCACATGGTCACGTTACAAGACGTAATACCACTACTGAAACAGCAAGACTACATGACAACGTTAGATCTAAAAGACGCGTTGTAGGAAGTTGGCTCTGTATGTGCTATTTCAAAGTAAGGAATAGCATGCACAGAGTCCAAGGGTTCCCCTTAGAGGTAAAATAGTGGTAAAAAATAGATAATACTAATGCTCTATTTTGTGGTAGTGTGGTCGAGCAGTAGGCTTATCCAAGGAGTAGTGTTAAGCATTTGTTGTACATACACATAGACAATAAATGAGGTACACACACTCAGAGACAAATCCAGCCAATAGGTTTTGTTATAGAAAAATATCTTTTCTTAGTTTATTTTAAGAACCACAGGTTCAAATTCTACATGTAATATCTCATTCGAAAGGTATTGCAGGTAAGTACTTTAGGAACTTCAAATCATCAAAATTGCATGTATACTTTTCAAGTTATTCACAAATAGCTGTTTTAAAAGTGGACACTTAGTGCAATTTTCACAGTCCCTAGGGGAGGTAAGTATTTGTTAGGTTAACCAGGTAAGTAGGACACTTACAGGGCTTAGTTCTGGGTCCAAGGTAGCCCACCGTTGGGGGTTCAGAGCAACCCCAAAGTCACCACACCAGCAGCTCAGGGCCGGTCAGGTGCAGAGTTCAAAGTGGTGCCCAAAACACATAGGCTAGAATGGAGAGAAGGGGGTGCCCCGGTTCCGGTCTGCTTGCAGGTAAGTACCCGCGTCTTCGGAGGGCAGACCAGGGGGGTTTTGTAGGGCACCGGGGGGGACACAAGCCCACACAGAAATTTCACCCTCAGCGGCGCGGGGGCGGCCGGGTGCAGTGTAGAAACAGGCGTCGGGTTCGCAATGTTAGTCTATGAGAGATCTCGGGATCTCTTCAGCGCTGCAGGCAGGCAAGGGGGGGATTCCTCGGGGAAACCTCCACTTGGGCAAGGGAGAGGGACTCCTGGGGGTCACTTCTCCAGTGAAAGTCCGGTCCTTCAGGTCCTGGGGGCTGCGGGTGCAGGGTCTCTCCCAGGCGTCGGGACTTTAGGTTCAAAGAATCGCGGTCAGGGGAAGCCTCGGGATTCCCTCTGCAGGCGGCGCTGTGGGGGCTCAGGGGGGACAGGTTTTGGTACTCACAGTATCAGAGTAGTCCTGGGGTCCCTCCTGAGGTGTCGGATCTCCACCAGCCGAGTCGGGGTCGCCGGGTGCAGTGTTGCAAGTCTCACGCTTCTTGCGGGGAGCTTGCAGGGTTCTTTAAAGCTGCTGGAAACAAAGTTGCAGCTTTTCTTGGAGCAGGTCCGCTGTCCTCGGGAGTTTCTTGTCTTTTCGAAGCAGGGGCAGTCCTCAGAGGATGTCGAGGTCGCTGGTCCCTTTGGAAGGCGTCGCTGGAGCAGGATCTTTGGAAGGCAGGAGACAGGCCGGTGCGTTTCTGGAGCCAAGGCAGTTGTCGTCTTCTGGTCTTCCGCTGCAGGGGTTTTCAGCTAGGCAGTCCTTCTTCTTGTAGTTGCAGGAATCTAATTTTCTAGGGTTCAGGGTAGCCCTTAAATACTAAATTTAAGGGCGTGTTTAGGTCTGGGGGGTTAGTAGCCAATGGCTACTAGCCCTGAGGGTGGGTACACCCTCTTTGTGCCTCCTCCCAAGGGGAGGGGGTCACAATCCTAACCCTATTGGGGGAATCCTCCATCTGCAAGATGGAGGATTTCTAAAAGTTAGAGTCACTTCAGCTCAGGACACCTTAGGGGCTGTCCTGACTGGCCAGTGACTCCTCCTTGTTTTTCTCATTATTTTCTCCGGCCTTGCCGCCAAAAGTGGGGCCTGGCCGGAGGGGGCGGGCAACTCCACTAGCTGGAGTGTCCTGCTGGGTTGGCACAAAGGAGGTGAGCCTTTGAGGCTCACCGCCAGGTGTGACAATTCCTGCCTGGGGGAGGTGTTAGCATCTCCACCCAGTGCAGGCTTTGTTACTGGCCTCAGAGTGACAAAGGCACTCTCCCCATGGGGCCAGCAACATGTCTCGGTTTGTGGCAGGCTGCTAAAACTAGTCAGCCTACACAGATAGTCGGTTAAGTTTCAGGGGGCACCTCTAAGGTGCCCTCTGGGGTGCATTTTATAATAAAATGTACACTGGCATCAGTGTGCATTTATTGTGCTGAGAAGTTTGATACCAAACTTCCCAGTTTTCAGTGTAGCCATTATGGTGCTGTGGAGTTCGTGTTTGACAGGCTCCCAGACCATATACTCTTATGGCTACCCTGCACTTACAATGTCTAAGGTTTTGTTTAGACACTGTAGGGGTACCATGCTCATGCACTGGTACCCTCACCTATGGTATAGTGCACCCTGCCTTAGGGCTGTAAGGCCTGCTAGAGGGGTGTCTTACCTATACTGCATAGGCAGTGAGAGGCTGGCATGGCACCCGGAGGGGAGTGCCATGTCGACTTACTCGTTTTGTCCTCACTAGCACACACAAGCTGGCAAGCAGTGTGTCTGTGCTGAGTGAGAGGTCTCCAGGGTGGCATAAGACATGCTGCAGCCCTTAGAGACCTTCCTTGGCATCAGGGCCCTTGGTACTAGAAGTACCAGTTACAAGGGACTTATCTGGATGCCAGGGTCTGCCAATTGTGGATACAAAAGTACAGGTTAGGGAAAGAACACTGGTGCTGGGGCCTGGTTAGCAGGCCTCAGCACACTTTCAATTGTAAACATAGCATCAGCAAAGGCAAAAAGTCAGGGGGCAACCATGCCAAGGAGGCATTTCCTTACACGCGTATTTCCATATACCGATACATCCCTCGCACAGGAAATACCTAAGGTTCGTATTCAAAGGAATACATTACCAATTCAAAGTGTTGCCATTCGGAATAACAACAGCACCAAGAGTCTTTACAAAATGTCTAGCAGTAGTAGCTGCACATATCAGGAGGCAGCAAATACACGTGTTCCCGTACCTAGACGATTGGTTAATCAAAACCAACTCGCTAACAAAGTGTTCACACCACACAGATTATGTTATACAAGCCCTTTACAAACTGGGTTTCTCCATCAACTATGCAAAGTCACACCTTTTGCCGTGTCAAACACAGCAATACTTAGGAGCGACAATCAACACAACAAAAGGGATCGCCACTCCAAGTCCACAAAGGGTTCAGAATTTTCACAAGGTGATAAAAGCTATGTATCCAACACAAAAGATACACGCAAAGATGGTATTAAAACTCCTAGGCATGATGTCCTCATGCATAGCCATTGTCCCAAACGCAAGATTGCACATGCGGCCCTTACAACAGTGCCTAGCATCACAATGGTCACATGCAGAGGGTCAACTTCTAGATCTGGTGTTGATAGACCGCCAAACATACCTCTCGCTTCTATGGTGGAACAGTACAAATTTAAACAAAGGGCGGCCTTTCCAAGACCCAGTGCCACAATACGTGATAACAACAGATGCTTCCATGACAGGGTGGGGAGCACACCTCAATCAACACAGCATCCAAGGACAATGGGACATACATCAAAGAAAGTTTCATATAAATCACCTAGAATTGTTAGCAGTATTTCTAGCGTTGAAAGCATTCCAACCAATGATAACCCACAAATACATTCTTGTCAAAACAGACAACATGACGACAATTTATTATTTAAACAAACAGGGGGGAACACACTCGACACAGTTGTGTCTCCTAACACAAAAAATATGGCATTGGGCAATTCACAACCACATTCGCCTAATAGCACAGTTTATTCCAGGGATCCAGAACCAGCTAGCAGACAATCTCTCTCGGGATCACCAACAGGTCCACGAATGGGAAATTCACCCCCGAATCCTGAACACTTACTTCCAAATTTGGGGAACACCTCAAATAGATCTATTTGCAACAAAAGAAAACGCAAAATGCCAAACCTTCGCATCCAGGTACCCACACCGGCAGTCTCAAGGCAATGCTCTATGGATGAATTGGTCAGGGATATTTGCGTACGCTTTTCCCCCTCTCCCTCTCCTTCCATATCTAGTAAACAGATTGAGTCAAAGCAAACTCAAACTCATACTAATAGCACCAACATGGGCAAGACAACCTTGGTATACCACACTACTAGACCTGTCAGTACTACCTCATGTCAAACTACCCAACAGGCCAGATCTGTTAACACAACACAAACAACAGATCAGGCATCCAAACCCAGCATCGCTGAATCTAGCAATTTGGCTCCTGAAATCCTAGAATTTGGACACTTGAACCTCACACAAGAGTGTATGGAGGTCATAAAACAAGCTAGACGACCATCCACTAGACACTGCTATGCAAGTAAATGGAAAAGATTTGTTTGTTACTGCCATAATAATCAAGTCCAACCATTGCATGCATCTCCAAAAGATGTAGTAGGATAGTTACTACATTTACAGAAATCAAATCTAGCTTTCTCTTCCATAAAAATACATCTCGCAGCAATATCTGCTTACCTGCAGATTACTCATTCAACTTCCCTATTTAGAATACCTGTCATTAAAGCGTTTATGGAGGGCCTAAAGAGAATTATACCACCAAGGACACCACCTGTTCCTTCATGGAACCTCAACATTGTCTTGACAAGGCTCATGGGTCCACCTTTCGAACCCATGCATTCTTGTGAAATGCAATACTTAACGTGGAAAGTTGCATTTCTCATTGCCATCACATCTCTAAGAAGAGTAAGTGAAATACAGGCGTTTACCATACAAGAACCATTTATTCAAATACACAAAAATAAGGTCGTTCTAAGAACAAATCCAAAATTCTTACCAAAGGTTATCTCACCGTTCTACTTAAACCAAACAGTGGAATTACCAGTGTTCTTCCCACAGCCAGATTCAATAGCTGAAAGAGCACTACATACATTAGACATCAAGAGAGCACTAATGTACTACATTGACAGGACAAAAGAAATTAGGAAGACAAAACAGCTATTTATTGCCTTCCAAAAACCTCATACAGGAAATCCAATTTCAAAACAAGGTATCGCCAGGTGGATAGTAAAGTGCATCCAAACCTGCTATCTTAAAGCAAAGAGAGAACTGCCTATTACACCAAAGGCACACTCAACCAGAAAGAAAGGTGCTACTATGGCCTTTCTAGGAAATATTGCAATGACCGAAATATGTAAGGCAGCAACATGGTCTACGCCTCATACATTTACTAAACACTACTGTGTAGATGTGTTATCTGCACAACAGGCCACAGTAGGTCAAGCCGTACTAAGAACATTATTTCAAACTACGTCCACTCCTACAGGCTGAACCACCGCTTTTGGGGAGATAACTGCTTACTAGTCTATGCACAGCATGTGTATCTGCAGCTACACATGCCATTGAACGGAAAATGTCACTTACCCAGTGTACATCTGTTCGTGGCATTAGTCGCTGCAGATTCACATGCACCCACCCGCCTCCCCGGGAGCCTGTAGCCGTTTAGAAGTAGTTCTTGAACATTTGTACATTTGTAAATATATTACATTAAACCTTCATTTTGTACATACGTATTTATTCCATTGCATGGGCACTATTATTAGCATACACAACTCCTACCTCACCCTCTGCGGGGAAAACAATCTAAGATGGAGTCGACGCCCATGCGCAATGGAACCGAAGTGGGAGGAGTCCCTCGGTCTCGTGACTCAAAAAGACTTCTTCGAAGAAAAACAACTTGTAACACTCCGACCCAACACCAGACGGCGGACTATGCACAGCATGTGAATCTGCAGCGACTAATGCCACGAACAGATGTACACTGGGTAAGTGACATTTTCATAACTCTACGTCTCATTCCTTGGTCTTCTGTTTACTTTAGAAACTGGAAATGACACTGAGGACCAAGAAGCAAGCCCAACAGAAGCGGCTGAACAGGACTCGGCTGACAATGATATGGAAAGGCCTCCTTGGTTTCCAAAGGATGGCGAGGGTAAGCCACGGCCAAAAATAAGCCTCTCCGAAGAGCCTAATGACCTTTCAATGGAAATGACTAATGAGAGTGATCGATCTAAGCAAGAAGAGGAGGCTGGAGATGCGTCCTCTTTCGGGGCAACTGACCCAGTAGAAATCGGTGTGCATGGCGTGCATCAAGGTAAGACGAGTTAAAACTTTGGGGCGAAGCTTGGAAAACTGATTATCAGTGGTTTCATTTAATAGAAATCCTTAACGAAATAGTACTGGCCAAATGGATATATGACTTGGATAGGTCCCGCAAGGTTAAATGTAAAAATTTGTTGTATTGAATGATCAATAGCAATATACACATCACTGTGTATCTCGAAAGGCTTTTGGATAAAAAAAAAGGTTTTTGCTGTCTCCATTGCAAATGTTCTGTGTTGTACGTCTTCGGATGATCAAATGAAAGCACAACCTAAAGAAAAGGAGGCCTAGGATATGAAAGCAATAACGAGCAACCCAGAATGTTCACATGAACCTGGGTGCAATTATTAATGAGGCACACATGCACGTGAAACTCACTCTACGAAAAATTCTATTTAGGCAGAACATTTTGCCACAGACTAAATCAGCCAAACTGTTAGTAAGTCTCTTGGATAGATACACTACAAGCAGTATCCAACTATTTTATTGCTGTAAAGCGAGTTTCATGTCACTGTGTGCCTCATTAATAGGAGGTGAAGGCAGGCCTGGAATATATTTTGAGAGCAGCCTCATGTTGCACTGAAGGTATGTGATATTCTCAAAGATAATATGAACAAATAAATAATCTTAGTGTGTTTTTCCAAATTTGTTGAGCTAAAAAGTCATAAGTTTCATGAGCAGGTCATAAGAGAAATGTATGAAATAACAATAATTTGCGGTGTAATATCAATATTTCGCCTTGGCAGCAAATCATGTATATATGTGCCTGCTCACTCCGGGCTGCATTGGGTGATGTATAGGTTGAAACCCCTACCCATCCAGCCACGAAAACAGCTCCTTACCTCCAGTCCACTGGCAGCTTTCCCTTTATCCTGCTTTACCAGTCCAAGCCTCCTCAAGGTAGACAGCTAGCACCATTTCGGAAACATGTTTTACATGGCCTCTTTTCAAGCATTTCCTGTGCTCTTTCCATCACAGGCTCAGATATCTGGAGCCTTAGCAGGTAGCAAATCTACCTTGTTTGTAATAGTTACACCTATCTCTTTAAAGGTGAGTGAATGGGCAACATTGGTTTCTTCACAAGTACATATGTTATCTCTATTGATAAATAGTATATTGCCATTGTACTAATAGCATTTTTAGTTAAGTTGTAGGCAGATTATCCAGTGGGCCTCTAATGCAGCGATGTACAACTTTGGTTCACAAGGGTCAGATCCATGTCTACTTTGACATAGGTTCTAATGGGATCAATTTACCTGTTGTGCATCTACGTGGCATTGATTTACGGACTGCCCTGCATTCCCTGGGTCATGTTGGACACCGCTGCTCTAAAATGAAGAACTGCGGTCTACTCTAATGCTCTGATGCCATGTTAAAGGCAATTGACAACTGCAATCTGTACTGTGGTACAATTTCAACAAACACTCTATAAGCAAATTTATTTTTTAAATTGAGAAACAAGTGGATTCTTTTATATATACAAAAGGCATGGGGCATAGCTCTAGTGTTCAATCACTATTTGAATATATACATATATATATATAGACATATATGTAGGAAGTTGGTTCTGTATGCACCATTTCAAAGTAAGAAATAGCATGCACAGAGTCCAAGGGTTCCCCTTAGAGGTAAGATAGTGGCAAAAAGAGATAATTCTAATGCTCTATTTTGTGGTAGTGTGGTCGAGCAGTAGGCTTATCAAAGGAGTAGTGTTAAGCATTTGTTGTACACACACAGGCAATAAATGAGGAACACATACTCCAAGACAGTTCCAGGCCAGTAGTTATCTTTTCTTAGTTTATTTTAAGAACCACAGGTTCAAGATTTACAAACAATACTTTAAATGAAAGGTATTTCACTCAGGTATCTTAGGAACTTTGAATCATAACAATAGCATGTACAGTTTTGGCAAAAATGGCAATAAGCTATTTGAAAATTGGACACAGTGCAAAATCCAACAGTTCCTGGGGGAGGTAAGTATTTGTTAGTTTCACAGGTAAGTAAAGCACTTATAGGGTTCAAAGTTGGGTCCAAGGTAGCCCACCATTGGTGGTTCAGGGCAACCCCAAAGTTACCACACCAGCAACACTGGGCCGGTCAGGTGCAGGGGTCAAAGTGGTGCCCAAAACACATAGGCTTCAATGGAGATAGGGGTACCCCGGTTCTAGTCTGCCAGCAGGTAAGTACCCGCGACTTGAGGGCAGACCAGGGGGGGTTTGTAGGGCACCGGGGGGACACAAGCAGGCACAGAAAGTACACCCTAAGCTGCACAGGGGCGGCCAGGTGCAGAGTGCAAACAGGCGTCGGGTTTGCAATAGGTTTCAATGGGAGACCCAGGGGTCTCTTCAGTGATGCAGGCAGGTAAGGGGGTGGGGGGGAGCTCCTCAGGGTAGCCACCACCTGGGCTAGGAAGAGTGCCGCCTGGGGGTCGCTCCTGCACTGGAGGTCGGATCCGTCAGGTCCTGGGGCTGCGGGTGCAGTGTGTTTACCAGGCGTTGGATTCTTTGAAGCAGGCAGTTGCGGTCAGGGGGAGCCTCCGGATTCCCTCTGCAGGCGTCGCTGTGGGGGTTTAGGGGGGTCAACTCTCGCTACTCACTGGCTCGCAGTCGCTGGGGAGTCCTCCCTGTAGTGTTGGTTTTCCGCAGGTGGAGCCGGGGGCATCGGGTGCACAGTGGAAAGTCTCACGCTTCCGGCGGGAAACGTGTGGTCTTTAAAAGTTGCTTCTTTGTTGCAAAGTTGCAGTTTCTTTGGAACAGGGCCGCTGTCCTCAGGAGTTCTTGGTCCTTTTAGATGCCGGGTAGTCCTCTGAGGCTTCAGAGGTCGCTGGACCCTGGGGGATGCGTCGCTGTTGCAGTTTTTCTTGAAGTGGGGAGACAGGCCGGTAGGGCTGGGGCCAAAGCAGTTGGTGTCTCCGTCTTCTCTGCAGGGCTTCAGGTCAGCAGTCCTTCTTCGTCTTCAGGTTGCAGGAATCTATCTTCCTAGGTTCTGGGGGGCCCTAAATACTCGATTTAGGGGTGTGTTTAAGTCTGGGAGGATAGTAGCCAATGGCTACTAGCCCTGAGGGTGGCTACACCCTCTTTGTGCCTCCTCCCGGTGGGGAGGGGGTCACATCCCTAATCCTATTGGGGGAATTCTCCATCTGCAAGATGGAGGATTTCTAAAAGTCAGAGTCACCTTAGGGGTTGTCCTGACTGGCCAGTGACTCCTCCTTGTTTTTCTCATTATCTCCTCCGGCCTTGGCGCCAAAAGTGGGGGCTGTGGCCGGAGGGGCGGGCATCTCCACTAGGTGGGATGCCGTGTGGCGCTGTAACCAAGGGGGTGAGCCTTTGAGGCTCACCACCAGGTGTTACAGTTCCTGCAGGGGGAGGTGAGAAGCACCTCCACCCGGTACAGGCTTTGTTCCTGGCCACAGAGTGACAAAGGCACTCTCCCCATGTGACCAGCAACATGTCTGGTGTGTGGCAGGCTGGTAAAACTAGTCAGCCCACACTGGAAGTAGGGTATGTTTTCAGGGGGCATCTCTAAGATGCCCTCTGGGTGTATTTCACAATAAAATGTACACTGGCATCAGTGTACATTTATTGTGCTGAGAAGTTTGATACCAAACTTCCCAGTTTTCAGTGTAGCCATTATGGTGCTGTGGAGTTTGTGTTTGACAGACTCCCAGACCATATACTCTTATGGCTACCCTGCACTTACCATGTCTAAGATTTTGCTTAGACACTGTAGGGGCATAGTGCTCATGCACGTATGCCCTCACCTGTGGTATAGTGCACCCTGCCTTAGGGCTGTAAGGCCTGCTAGAGGGGTGACGTGGCTATGCCATAGGCAGTGTGAGGTTGGCATGGCATGTCGACTTAGTCATTTTCTCCCCACCAGCACACACAAGCTGGCAAGCAGTGTGTGTGTGCTGAGTGAGGGGTCTCCAGGGTAGCATAAGACATGCTGCAGCCCTTAGAGACCTTCCCTGGCATCAGGGCCCTTGGTACCAGGGGTACCAGTTACAAGGTACTTACCTGGATGCCAGGGTGTGCCAATTGTGGAGACAAAGGTACAGGTTAGGGAACGAACACAGGTGTTGGGGCCTGGTTAGCAGGCATCAGCACACTTTCAAATCATAACTTGGCATCAGCAAAGGCAAAAGGTCAGGGGGTAACCATGCCAAGGAGGCATTTCCTTACAATATATATATATATATATATATATAGTAAGAATACATGGGTATTGGAAACAGATATGCAAAAAAAGATTTCATTGACAATTATTTTGTGCTGAGACAAATACAATGCTATCAACAATATTGCGAGTATATGAGTGATACCCAAATATTATTTAGTCGCCTCAGCCCCTTACCTCCTTTTTGCTTGGTAATGGATGCCTCCGCCTCATAGTTATTACACATCAATGCCCAGCTTTTGTCCATTTTTGGGGCATCATTACTAGTTCAGTATCTTGCAGTGAGTAACTGTACCATAGTTGTTACAGAAAAAAGTAATAATTTACCTGTGTTATATTATAATCTGTGCCAAACATGATACTGTGTGTAATAAAAACAATGTCCATTTTCATTATTATAGGGATCTGGTGAGTTTTTGCCACCCAAAATTCCTGTAATACACTGCCGTTTTGCACACATACTTATATCATCAGCATCCCATGTTTTCCTCTTTCTTTTTGGGGCACATTCTTGCAATAAGAAAGAAATTAACCATTGCACCAGCCTGCCAAGGGCAGACCTTCTGGTTTTACCAATAATTGGATTTATATTGCATCAAACGACTAAGCTAATGGGTGGTCAGTTGCAATTCTGCCTTTTAAGTATACATTGTTTAAAAAGGTTATCTCACTTAATACGTTAAAGCATGTGTTCAACATCGTTATAGATTTTGATACCTAAGTAAACCTCTTCTGAAACCATACGTTCATTATGTATATCTTATCTATGATTCTTAATAATGTAAGGTTTAGCTTATAAACAGACAGTTATTCAAGCTATTCAGCCTTTTTGTCTTTTGCAAGAATTTCCTTACCGATTACTACAGAGTAGAGAGCTTTGGTGTTGGCATATGCAGAAAGTTTAATATCCACACCATTAATCTCTACTGCTGTTATATTTGCGTTCATTAATGTAAGATGCAAGGGGTGCCTTGTGTAATCCATACTGGATAGAAACTCATTTCCATCGTCACCCCCCTGGCTGCTGAATTATGTAAAGCCTGTACCCATCTAATGAACCATACACTGAATTCCCATCCTTTGCATGATATCCAGACATAACTTATCAGGAGCCTTCTCAGCATCTAAGTGGATGATACTGACCTCTTTATTAAGCACACTAGCAGAATCATATAATGTTATTGCATTATTAGTATGTGTTATTGTACCCTTCCAGAGATAAATCTGTTATTCTGGACTAACTATATATCTAATTACCCTATTCAAATCTATAGCCAGAATTGTAGACTATATTTTTACATCTACAACTATCATAGAAATTGGCTGGTATGATCCTCACCTCTCTGTAAATGTTCCCCTTTTTTAAAAGCACTGTCATGTTGATAAGCTCCCAAGATGGTAGTATTCCACAGCCCATGTATACCCCTAATCATTTCTAACAATATTGGTGCCAACGTATCAGAACATTTTATAAATTTCTAAAGGAATGGAATATTCTTTTATAGCTTTTCAGTGAATGACTGAATAGCCACTATAACCTCTTCTGAAGGAATCAGAGCTTCCAGCGCTTTGGCCTGTTCATTTGTCAGTTTCCGAATGGTTACTTGCTCCAGGCAGGTCTCCAATTCCACATGAGTGGGATTATTGTCGTCAATGTATAAATTCTGATAATAAAGCTGAAAATGCTTCATGGTGTAATGAGGATGGGGGACGAGGTTGTCATTATTGTCTTTTATCTATTTGTTTAATCTGAATTTTGACTTTTCCTAAATTTGTAATCCAGTTTTCATCCAGACATTTTCCCCATGTTCATAAGCCTTAAATTCTTTAAAATAAAGATGCTTGTGCAGCTTTCTCTCTAAGACATCTAAATGGCCATACTCTGGGTACTAACATTTGAAACATTTGAAGATAATCTCTCACTCATTTTGCATATGTAACAGCTCTAGTGTCCTTAATCACCACTAATCAATAGAGCTCTTTTGATTATCAGCCATCATATTATTTTTGTTGCTTTGATTAACTTTTTTTGTATATGGTTTTTTAGCATCCCATGCTGCGACTGTAGATGTTGTGCCCCGGTTAAATGACAAAACTCCTTAATTGCCTGCCCAATATATTTGCTTATTCCACATCTTTGAGAAGGGTTTGTTCAAAGGTCGACCGTTTGCCTACCTTTTTTCTTAGAGAGGGTTTCATAGAGATTAGCAAAGAGTTATGATCAGATGTAATTTGAGGGCAAATTTCAATTTGTGCATATAGGTGAATTGCTTTGACTGCCATGTTTCTAAGAGAATATTTATGAATATGGGTAATATGTGAATCCTGGCTAGCTACCTTTTTAGTGACCGCAAGACATCTGCTAACCCGTGTATTTGTATTAACTTTATTATAGCTCTTTCTACGTGTGCCATCCAAAAACATGGTTTAGGTTTGGTAGAGATTATTTTGCAGTAGACAGCTAAAATCACTAGTCATTATGGGGCCCACCCACTCAGTACCCACAAGAGCATGGAAATCAAATATCTTTGTTACATCTATAATAGGGCCCTGTATGACAAATACAACATAAAGTTTATGATCCAGAAGAATCTGAGTGAGCATCAGCCGTTGTTTTAATTACTTCCAACCCTCTTTTTAGCCTGAATTGCCATGCTTCTAATTGACACCCGTTGGAAGTTGCACATTACTAGTTCATGTGCGAGTTTCGTAAGCAGGGCGCTGTGTTTAAACTAAGTGAGTCTCAAGTAAGCAAACCACTTGAATTGATAAAGCTCTTCTCTGACCTGCTTCTGTTAATTAAGACTATTAAGGCTTCCTACATTACAACTTACATTTTTCAAAAATGTCATTAGACCAGCTATTTATTACACTTGCATTCTGCTCGTAGCACACTCTCAGCTCAGCATGTAAGCCTACTATTAGGTTTAATTCATCTTTCCTATCTTCTTCTTCTTCTTCTCCTCTTTAAGTTATGCTCCCATTTCTTCCATCGGTATCCCTTCACAAACTGATTTCCTCCCTTAGGTAAAATAAACCCCATTCTAGCAGCAGCGGATGGCCATCCATCCCACCACCACTGCTTAGTAATACTTCACCTCACAAATAAATGTACAGTTTCATCTGCCTTAAGTGGGCTGGTGCTTCCACTAATGCTCAATAGATGATACAAACCATGCATGTTCCTATTACCTCTCTCCTTGTAATAATAACTAACAATCATTTATGGAAACCTTCCACAGATAGACCCAGCCTACGCCATCCATTTGGAACATTGCATAGCCCTTATTATACTTAAAGGAAGCAGCTGTATAACTATAAGTTGAATGTATCTTTTTCTTGAATAACCGAAGAAGACGGAGTAGTCATATTTAAGTTCATAATAATCATATTAAAATAAGTTATCTTTTTCATATCTTAATCAACATTGCTTGTATGAATACTTTTAGCTTTTCCATGAATGTGCTCAGCTCCTTTTGAAAACCTCTTCTTCACCTTTCCAGTAGCTCTTTTATATTGACTTCAGAGATGCAAAACTAAATGTGCCCTTCCTTAAACTCTTCTAGGAACAACTGTGCCTCAGAGTCCTGAAGAGGTAAAATCATTCTACTTATCTTCCATCGACAGTTGAATGACAGAATTCAGAGTGAACAAAGAAAGTGCTTGAATAAACTGTTGAAGGCACCTTGGGCTCCTGAACTGATCATCTTTCTTAGAAGAAAATGTCAGTTAAATGTTATTACAGCTCTAAATTGTGTCCTGGATTTGAGCTTTTACTAAACTGAAATCTATGAGCCCAACAAATCTGTGAATCAAAATCTCTGCGTGTCAGTGAAGGCATGTTGGAAAAGAGCAACAATGAATTGGTGGCGGTCTTTACTTTCTACTCATTTCTTGATCCCCAGAACCCCAAGGTTATTTCTACACTGCTGATTTTCCTTATCTTCTGTCTACTACTGAATATCATAAACCTTTTTCTCCTGCTCATCCAGCTGATCCAACACCGTTGCCACCTCTTTCGGCAATGCATTTTTCCACTTCAGAGATCCGGTCTGTTATTGCATTAACTTTCTCAGTAATTTGGTGAACAGTCACCTGTTTTTAAATTGTCTGTTCTGCTTTCTTCATAATGGGTATTCCCATCCCATCTCCCACTCTACGAGCATATTGTCCTTGTCTCTATTTTTTATGCTCTCCAATTGCCTGCTCTATTTTTGTTTTTCACTGTCCTGGTTCATGGCTTTTAGCTTTGTGTTGAAGTTCTTGTGTGGCCTCCCAACAGTATATTCAAGGTTATAATATGTGTGAGCCTCCATCACTATGGGCCTCATTACGACCGTGGCGGCCGGCGGTAAGCTGGCAGTAACACCTCCGACAGGCTGGCGGTGTTCCGCCAGCTATTATGACCGTGGCACAATAGCCACGGACATACCGCCGGCCCCTCCACTGTACCGCCAGGCTTCTGCCTGGCGGTCATAATCCCCAACCACCAGCCTGTCCACAGCGGTAAACACCGCCATGGAAAGGCTGGCGGTAAGGGGGACTTGGGGTGCCCCTGTGGGCCCCTGCACTGCCCATGCACTTGGCATGGGCAGTCGAGGGCCCCCCAGGCACAGCCCCAACGCGCATTTCGCTGCCCGAATTTCGGGCAGTGAAATGCGTGACGGGTGCTACTGTACCCGCTGCACATCAACATTGCCGCCGTCTCTATTACGAGCCGGCTGCAATGTTGATGTGACTTTTCCGCTGGGCCAGCGGACGGAAACACTGTAACCGTCTGCTGGCCCAGCGGAAAAGTCATAATAGGGAGACAGATATACCGCCAGCACTGGCAGTATACTGGCTCCTGCAGCTTCGGGGGTCTTGGAGAAAGACCGCCGAAGTTGTAATGAGGGCCTATGTCTTATGAACAACGCAATCCCTTTGCATAGTTGAGCTTTTGTTTCTGAAACCATTTTGGGTATACTCTGAGGTAGTGTCAAGTGACCAACCTGTTACTGTATACTCCTAGATCAGAGCCAGCAAGGCATCCTGCCTCCTCATAGGTACCATTGAGTTATTTCTGTTTGCATCAGTCAAGCACACCTAATTTCCCGCTAATGGCACTTATTTTGATCTCCATGTCTCAATCCATCCTTTCACCACAACTTCCTACCGACTCTGAAATGGGGAGCTAACATCCTACAGTCAGGCTGTTTAAATTCCTCCCTCTGAATTTGTAATTAATCCAGGCACTTGCATGTTTCTTTTCTTCCCAGCATAGCTGTCTTGCCATATTTACCTACATACTCTGATGTCCCGTTTGATCTATAAGTATAAACAAATTCTCCATCTCCACCTGAACCTTGTCAGGCTTCTAATATGTCTCCTTAATGACACAACGTGACTGAAGCACATGCTCCCATGGACCTTTATCAGCTGTGCTCTGACAAATCGCCATCTGTAGACTGACCCACTGGAACATTAGCTCATCACATCTCACTGTATTATAGTACGTCATGTGTTAATTTGGGGGAAACAACCTCAAGATAAAAAAAAACTCTTGGTGAGAAAAAGTGGGATGGCAAAAACAAAAAACATAAAACCAGCCAATTATTAAGGGATATGACAAATGTAATATTTAAGTTGTGGTATGAGGTAAGGACTATGTTAGAAGAAAGTAAGGGGGAAAGGGATGGTTTAAGCAAAGATGGCATTTGTGGGTCATTAAAAAACAGGAATTATGTGGGGAATTATGTGGGGAATTAGAGAAATAACCTGATATTTTTGAAAATGCAAATAAAATAGAATCCAATTTTTAACCACCTTAATATGTTACCCAAGAGTAACTGCAGAATGATTCATTGACACAAAATAAACAAGTGGAACCATCACAATGCATCAAGAGAGAACATATTGCCTGATTTAAGAGGGAAGATGAAATAGAAAGCAAACGTAAGCTTATAGGATAACCTTACAGTGGAGGCTGAATAGATTATAGAAGCTGTTCTGAAAAGAATGACAGTCTTGTCAGGAGACAAGTGAGAAAAATGTAATTGTAAGGTGATATTTAGAATTACTGTAAGTAATAATTTGGGTTTGTTTTATTTGAATAACACATATCCCAAACCATGTCTAAATAAACGGAAACATCTTAGATTAGAACTAATAATTAAAAAAAAAAAATAATTGTGCCTTTAATCTTATTCTAACAGTCATGGAAACTAGAAAAAATACTAAATTGGACATGCATGAGGTGGACAATGTAGCAGACATCACTACGAATGAGCCCAAAGAGAAGGGGAAGAAAAAACCCAGTTGGATTGCAGACACTCTAAAACCACATCCAGTGGGAAAACTGAAGCCAGAAATGGAAAGCTTGGAAGAGCCGAGTGACATAGAAAGTAAAGATGCCACAGAGACCAATACAATTGGGGAAAGTGATCAAGTTACTGACGAGTCTTCTGGAGCTTTTGTATCGGAACAAAAAATTACTGAAGATTCTGATTCAGGTAAGCATTCATCCAAGCGCATTGAGAACCATGATGCTCAACGCCTTCAATGTTTTAACTGAGACTAGTATTGTTTGCTCAGGTGCAAACAAGAAGAGGACATCCTGAAAATGTTATCAAAACCTTTAAATTCTGTAATATGAATGACTTCTTCTAGCTTTTTCCACTTTGTTTATTAAAGTGAAACACACTTTTTATTGCAAACCATGCATTATTTGAGAAGCCAATGGCAGAGGTAAAATTGTAAACTTACACAAAATATTTTTGAATGAGTTATTTCACATACATTAAAAGTTTTTTCTGCATCCCTATAGAAGTGCTTCATGGGAACCTGTGTAAGCGGTTTGGAAAAATGTTAGAGAGACATCTTGAGATCTGGAGATATTTAATGTAAGCCAAAACTACTCTGGTGGTTCTGTTTGGTGCAATCTGACTGAGCGGTTTTGTTGCAGTTTCCATGTGTTTATTTCACTAAGTTAGCAATCGGAATTGCTCTTTTTGGTTGTTCTACCAGAACTGAAAAATACAGAATGTCTACTGACTCCACATGGCACCTGGTAGGTTTAGTTCACAGAGAGAGGGACTTGAGACACAGTAGTAAGGCTGTCCAGTGAGTCTTGCAGCAGTTGTTCCTGTAGTCAGCCTTCACAACAGTGTGTGCCATTCTCCATTACTGCAATATGGAGTATTCTTGTATGATTAGCCTTGGTTGGAGCATTAATTGAGCGGTGAATGCTGTTATCAATGATCTGTGGTCTGAATACTTCAGAAATATTTAGTGTTTCCTTCAAACGTAATACAGGTGGTTCTCATATAACATGTCTGAGTACTTTGAATGCTTGTTCTATCTCGCTATACTGACCAGAGGCATATTTGGTATATCGGTTCAATGGCTTTAGCATAACACTTGTATCCACCCTCTCTCTCTTTAGCTCTCTCCAGCCAATGATAGTACCGCTTTCCAAATATGCACAGCCACAACAGAAAGAAGTGAACTAAGTCAACATAGTTAATCAGAATGTTGAAGAGATAAGTGTGGTCCAAACTATACCTTTGGGAGAGCGCCCGCCGGCCCAGAGGAAATGTCTGAATGGCCACCGCGGTCTTTTGACCGCGTGCGGTCATTTGGCGGCTCCCTCCAGGCGGGCGGCTCCCGCCGCCCGCCGGGCTCAGAATGAGCCCCATAATGTTACCATAGATAACACCAGTGACCTCAAGCGCTACAAAAAATTGCTATTTTGCTGTTTGCCGGTACTGGATATGAGGCCGTGTGACAGAACACCTTAGATTGGGTATTCTCACTTTGTCCTCACATGGTCTCCCTAGTTTAATGGACTGGCAGGGAACCACTGAGCGACCAAGGGCAGAAAAGCATAACAACCATTCAAAGTCGATTTCCCCCCGGTCTCTGTCCACAATTATGCAGTGTTGTTTCAGAGTTCTCTATATTGTGCACTTTATAAATGGTATGCAAGAGTGAACGTTTGGATCACCTTCAAATGAACAACCATGAAATATTTTTTAATAATGCTTATATGTTTAAACGCTAGTACAACAATGCAATAGTTTAATGAAGCCTAAAACTTGTTTTTAACAGTTTAAGGCCCACAGGTGGCGACCACTTGGGAGTGTCCACAACGCCAAAATCCACACCTCCGTAAGCGCCACTTTAAGATCCAGACTGAGCAGGCATCAGTTACTGTGCCCAAACTCAGACTGCATGAGTTGCAGCAACATTTGGTAAAGATAGAAAACCAGAAGCAGTAAGAGGGAATGACAAAAGAGCATCAGCACAAATGTAGTTGGGAGAGTGATCCCACAGTGCATATAAAACAGGGTAGTCTCTGTCCTAAGGGAGAGAAATGTCCTGAATGTATATGGAAATTGACCAGAAGAAAAGCAAAATGTGTCCATAGCAGAATGGCATTCTACAATGAACACTCATGATCAATAACAAAGAACATATACAGCTAACACTGGATACCTGCCTTTGATCCTTGCTGATTGGGTGCACACCCATTGCTTTGACCTCCCTGACCGCCACTAAACTCATTGACTCTAACATTACATTAACTATTATATTGTATTGTATTGTAATAGTATTTATATAGCGCTTACTACCCCTGGTGAGGCGTTGAAGTGCTTTTCAGCAAGTAGCACGCTACTCTGGAACCCAACATAAATTCGTGGTGGATTAGTATAGGGAAATATGAGTATAGTTTTAGTATTATGAGTTAATTTGAACCGTGGATATGTGAGTTTGTTAGTTGGATTGACTGGAGTAATGGAGGGGTGGAGGAGGGAAGAATTCAGAAGTGTTAATTGGGAGTTTATGGTAATAGGATTTAGGCTTGGGATGAGTAAAGGGGGGATGAAAGAGGGAAGAGTGTGGAAAGGGTTAGGGAGATCATAGTAGCAGGAGGGGTTTTGGATGAGTTAGGGGTGAGATAAATGAGGGAGAATTTAGTAGGGTTGTTTGGAAGTTCATGGTAGTAAAGTGAGGTTTGGGTGAGTTAGATGTGGAAGAGGAGTGAAGAGCTTAGGCAGGGTTATTTAGGAGATGAAAGTAGTAGAACGGATTTGGGATGAGTCAGTGGGGATGGAGGATAGATTGATAGAGACATGACATATGGTGATGGGTAGACAAAGTGTGATATAAAATGAGAGCAGGGATTCAAAAGTATCTAATATAATATATATACATATATTAATTTATATATATATATATATATATATATATATATATATATATATATATATATATATATATATACACACACACACATATGCACACATATATGAAGTGAATGTTTTTGTATTGTTGGAGAAACAACACACAGTATCGGTGCGATCTAATGAGGATAATTAGAAGGCATTATCCCTCATAGTGATTGGCAAAGACAATTTTGAAATTAAGGTAGTGAAAGTAGTGGCACCAACACGGTCACCTAGATATTTTATTAGTTATGTTTGTTTTGTAGCCCAGTGGGACTGGGAATTGGTAGACTTATAAAGCTTTTTTAAAGGTATACAAATATGGAAACAAGGGCAGCCAAATGATTGCAGAGAGCAGAATGCTTGTTTGGGAAAGAAAAAAAGACCAATGGGACAATAACAAAACCAATGGGAGAAACAGTGGACCCAGATATGGAAAATAATTTGAAATTCTTGTACTTAAAACTGAAATGTTTATTGAAAAAGGAAATGACAAAAAGTTGGGAATGTCTGACACTGGAGAAATATATAGAGGTGGGGAGAGTTCCCAGAGGCTTAAGGATGTTTACACTAACCATTCATCCGGGTACTAAACCAGAGATGCTTGAGGAATGGGGGGCCAATAGCACGGAATGCTAAAAAATTATGATGTGCATTATTTTAAATATGCCAAAAAGGATAGTGAGGACATTTTGAAAAGTATAAAGGAGATAAAGGATAAGATTACATCATTAAACAAGGAGGATGAGAGTGATAAATTGAGACAAACAGTGGAGAACAATTTAGAAAAATATGAAAAGGTGATTGAAGAACGTTAACAGAGAAAATATAGGAGAGATGAGATGGATTATGCAACTGGAAGAATACTAACATTTGCTAAAAGATTTGATGTGTTGAAACAACAAACTGGCATAGGTGCTGGGATCATGATGCATTCCCCTGAAACATCAATTAGCGAATCAGATTCAGAATTAAGTGAAGGTGAAGGGACATCAACACAAATCAGAAAAACTACTTTTTTAGACAAAATGAAATTGATTAACATGGATCAGAGAACACCAAGAGACAGAGGCAGAGGTCAGACACGAGGACGAGGAAGGAAGTTTAGAGTGGCACGAGGAAACATCGGAAAACAAGAAGGGAATCAGGGAGGAATAAGAGGGTACCCATTGTGAAGCAAACAAAAGAACCAGATGAATCAATAGAATGTAAACAAAATGAAAATGTGATTGTAAATCTTTCAAATCATGAGCTGACTTTACAAGAAAGGACTCTCCTAAACAAAGGTTTAACATTTTGTCCAGAAAAACATTCTGACTATAAGGAGACAAGCTTTGATTTATACAACTTTGTCCAAAAATTGAAATTGGCTAAATTCTTTTAAAACAATGTTCTGAGAGACTCTGTACAGAATGATCTTGGGGCACCCATCTCCAATTTAATTATTGAACAGAAATCTGATGTCAATACGACGTACGATTTGATGTACAATCTGGAAGATCATGAGATATAGGAGACTCAAATCCTTGAGGAATTAGGAATAGATACTGGAGAACATTGCCACACTAACTTAAAGCCTCAATCCAAATGTTGTCCTATATTGCACCAGGCAACAGAATGGATTTATTCCATGATCTTGGTGGTGGAAGAATTAGACAAATTGAAAAATATCAAAAAACACTAAAAAGCAAACATCATACTGCAAGAACTAAAAGCTCTCAAGGAACTTATGGAAAGTCCAAATCTGGAAATAAAACCGGCTGATAAGGGAGGTAATATAGTGATGATGGAGAAACAACAATATATGGAGGAAGCATATCGACAACTAAATGTAAAAAATCAGATAAGAACCCCCTTAATAAATTGACTTTAGAGCTAAATCAATATCTGGATATATGGCACAAGGAGGGCTCACTGAATGATGGGGAGAGAGTGTTTTTGAGAAATGAGAGTCCTATTATTCCTACAATATATTTTCTCCCAAAAATACATAAGAGTCTTACTAAACCAGCAGGACGCCTGATCATATCCAGTTGTGGATCACTTCATGAGAATGTCTCAACATATGTGGACCAGTGGCGGCCCGTCCTTTAGGGCGGAGGGGCCACGCCCCCCCCACCTTTTTCCCCCATGAAGAGTGTCTGTCAGGCTGAACAAAGGTCAGCCTGACAGACACTCTTCATGTTCAGGTCAGGCAGCCAGGAGCAGACATGCATGATTTGCGCAGGCTCCTGGCTGCCTGAGCTGAACTTTGCTGGGCTGAGGAGATCACAGCTCCTGTGGGCGTGACCTCCTCAGCTCAGCAAAGGTGCCTCGAGGCCCTCCCCTGGGTGACGAAGACACTCTCCCTGGGCGCTTCAGTTTAAGCCCTGAAGTGCCCAGGGCGAGTGTCAATCAGTGACACTTCGTCACAGAGTGGGGTGGGGTCAGCAGTCTCACTGACCCCATCCCACTCTGTGACGAGGCTGGGACTGCGGCCTTCCCTCATTGGCTGACCTAAGGTCAGCCAATGAGGGAAGGCCGCAGTCCCAAGCCTCCTGGGACCTGGAGGCCGAAGGTAAGTGTGTGTGTATGTGTGTGATGTTTCAAATTGAATGTTTGGTGCGTGCATGCATGTTTCAATGGTATGAATGTTGTTAATGGATGTGCGTGTGTGCGTCTGTGAAAGAATGAGTATGTGTGATGTTTTAAAATGAATGTTTGGTGCGTGGTGCATGTTTGAATGGTATGAGTGTTGTTAATGGATGTGCGTGCGTGCTTGTCTGTGAGTGAAAGAATGAGTGTGTGTGTGTGTGTGTGTGTGTGCGTGCCCCACCCGCCCCCCTCCCTCCTAAAGCTGCCTGCCGCCACTGATGTGGACTACTTTTTGGCTCCAATGGTATCTAATCTCAGCTCATATATTAAAGATACAGGTGACTTTTTGAGAGTTTTGGATGGGAGGAGGACGACAAACTAGTCACTATAGATGTAGTGTCCTTATACACATCCATTAGTCATGAGGTAGGGCTAATAGCGGTACGCTACTTCTTACAACAACGTGACATTGGCAAGCTTAAGCATTCACAAATGCTTTTGAAAATGATCTATGTTTGAGAAATAATATCTTTCTGTTCAACCATCAATTGCATGCCCAAATTTGCGGAACAGCGATGGGCATTTCCTTTTCAACCAGTTACGCAAATCTCACCATGGGATGGTGGGAGAAACACATGGCCTGGGGAGAAGAGAATGAAGAGCTTGCAGAAAAAAGCAATAATAGGGCTGAGGTACATAGACGATCTCTTCATTATTTGGAATGGAACAGAAGGAGAAATTGTTTCAGTATTTTGAAAAGTTGAACCAGAATGATTTGGGTCTACAATTTACTTACAGTATGAGCACAAAATGTATCCAATTTTTGGATGTACAAGTATATATAGAGAATAATAAAATTGAGACCACTCTTTCGAAAGGCAACATCAACGAACAGCATACTACCTGGAGACTAAAAAGGAGCATACCATATGGTGAATTTATTAGCATCAAACAAAATTGCTCTACTGAACGAGAAATGGAAAAAAAGTTCATTGAAACAAGACAAAGATTTATTCAGAGAAAATATAAATATAAAGATATTAGATCTGGAGAACAAAAATCAAGATCTCGGGCAAGGGAAGAAATATTAAATAAACCAATGATTGATACAACAAAGGAAGGACAAAATATCAGATTGGTAATGACATATAGCAAAGAGAATCATTTAATCCTAAATATTTTGAATAAATACTGGGATGTGTTAAAGAAAGATCCAGATGTTGGAAAAATGATTGGAGACAGACCAATGGTAACTTATAAAAAGGTACCATCTCTTCAAGATCCATTAGTGAACAGCCATTTCCAAATGAAGAAATCGCCAAATTGGCTAACCGCTCAGACAACTGGGTTTGTATGTTGTGGGAAATGTAAAGCGTGCTGAATAGGGATCAATATCAAAGAATTTTCAAATCATCGTGGCAATAAATTGGTGATTAACAAGAGGATTACCTGCAACACAACCCATGTGGTGTATATAATAGAATGTTTCTGTGGTTTACGTTATGTGGGAAGTATGATTTGCCCCCTAAAAAAACGTATTCTGGAACATATAAGAGCTGTACAAAATAAGGATATGACATATGCTATGGCTAAACATTTGATGGTACATGAGGGTGCAAATTGGACAAATCTGAAATTTTTTGGAATTGCTAATATTGATTGTAGTGAGAGAGGGGGAGATCGAGAAATCAAATTGAGACACCTGGAATCACGGTTTCTAATCCATCTTAAAACTAAGATCCTGAGGGGACTCAACGGAGAAGAGGAACTCCACTATCATTTATAATTGGGTGCCTTGAAATAGACATGTTTGAACAGTTAATACATCGATATTAAGTTGAACACATGAAAATATGAATAGACTATGACTATTGATTTTGAAGAATAGTTAACCCTCCTTTCTTTTTGGGATCCATGCTAGGCTTATTGATTATCATATAATATGTAGACCCCTCTCATTCTTTCTTTCCCAACTTATATATGAATTAGTTTTCACTAATATTTGCTTTGAATGCTCCTGGACTCAGGTTGGTTTACATGCACCTGTAAACTAGTTTTATTGGGAAATATTTATGTTGTTTGGATATGTGGTTTTAAAGTTCACTACATGTCCCATAATGCACTATATATGTTAGAGATGAGAGACTATAAATAACAAACATAGAAGAAAGACATATGCACTGTGAACAAGACCGAGCGACCGAAACGCATCGGTGGTGATGGTTGGTGATGCACATATTTGATTAAATAGCAAAGAAAACTTTCCTGGAGTGCAGCGTCATAACTGGTGACAGTTTTGTTTTACAATATGTACATACATATACATATTTAAACCATGAGTAAATATACATTAGTTAAACAGGTTTAAAGAGTATGTGTGTAGTTTGTTATGACACAGTAGCGATACATATTTTCTAAAGAACTATATGTAACTCGAATATACATATAATCAGAAAAAATATTTATCAACATAGGCATGTACAGTCCATAGCTGTTTGAATATGGTGGTTATGAAGGAAAGAAACAACTCTTGAGTAGTTATCTGAAGACAAGATAGTTACCTGTGGCTCTTATAGTTGGGGGTAATGACTTCCATAGTTTGGCTGCTTGAACGGAGAAGGATGTACCACCTATAGTCTTTTTCTTGTATGATGGAGTTCTAAGGCCAGCATAACCGCAACAGATAAACAGGGAATGCAGATCAGTGTAAATCTTTCTCTGCCCACAAAGTGAACAGGGTTTGAAGAGAGATTTCACTCTGTCAGCCATGGTGGCCATGACAGTTGGTCACAGAGCCAAATAGACACAGCTGAATTATAATTGGTGGATACATTGATTTCAGAGTTTAATCTATGTCATGTATCAGAAAGGACTCAATACAAAGGTTGAATAATGCCACCAGAGGTAACCAATGATAACTGGGTATCAACAGCTAATAAACACAACTTCAACAAACACAGATGTTCAATCCTCATGAGAAAATGGGAACGGTTAAATTAACTAGTGAATTCCATTTGCATATCTTTAAAGCATAAAGAATAATGGACCTGACCGTAGTCACTGAGCACAGAGTATAATATATGTAATAACACCCTTGTCGTAAGAACCTGATAGACCGGAGAATGGTCATGCAATATGGGTTCTAAACTTTAAGTTTTTAACACCATTGTACTCCGAATCCCATCATGAGCACAAAGGTTAAAAAAAATTAAAAAAAATGCAGCACAGCCAGGATGGTCTCCCAGTTGGTGGTGAAGTGGGAAGCCCCCACCTGAGGTTGATGGCGGAGGGAGAAGCAAGGAAGATGCAGATTCACAAAAAATATTTTAGACTGGACCTGCGGCAAGCATTCCTTGATCCATCTCTTCCATGAAAGAAGTAGAAGAATTCTTGAGAGGCTTCTCAAGGTCATGAATGTTGTGCCTGTAGAAGCCCCGTTGCACCTTGATGGGGAGGCATGGTGCAACTATAATGCCACCATGCTCTTGAAGCGTCCTATTGAGGAGTCTGCCTTCTCCTTAAATAAAGGTTCTATGTTAATGGATGTGTCAACATAAATGTGTATTGGGAGCATGCTTCTCTTCTGACACACTGTGATAAATGCCATGCCCATATTGGATGTCTCCCAAGCAGCCAAAACAGGTTCTAATGATTCAATGTAAGGAGCTTGCAACTTCATTGGCTGCAAGCAACAAAGGCGATTCAAGCCCAGTGCTGCTGTTGGTGTTTTGATTGACAACAAAGGTAAAGGGGGTAAGCACTTCAGAAGACAATGACTGAATTGGGAGCATTTCAGATGCCAAAAGCATATGGAGGCATAGAGACTAGGTATAGAGGCAGGGGCCCCAGAGTCGCTAAACTCACAGGAGAGGCCCAACCTTGGGTATCAGCCCCAATACACGCTAGAGCAGGCTTAAAAATATCCCATATGGCCTGCTGAAAGGTCTCAACTTGGTAAGGTTGACAGATGAAGCCAGCAACTTCAGTTCCATCTTTTTGAGGACTGGGATGTGCTCATATGAAGAGTCGGGAATCTAATAACTTTGACGAAGTAAAGGACTTTTCCTTCCAGTGGCTCTTATTGAAGGTTTTTTTTATGAATTTCTTTTTGGAGGAGTATTGCTTGGTGGAACCCATTCCTTCCCATGAGACTTACCTAAAATAAAAGTGGAGAGGGGCATCTTTGGAGTGTCCTGGGTGCCCTGGTCAAGAATAGCTTGGCTTCTTCCTAGTAGCCTTCATGTGCACTGATGAGCATTTGATGCAGGTTAGAAATGATTGTAAAGACTTAGCTCTTGAACTATGGTCATTTCCTCAACTTCACTCTAGGTTCACATTACACAAGTAGAAGTTAGAATAGTAAATCTGCTCATTTGCAATAATGGTACTTCTAATCAGCTCTGTGTTTATGAGAGGGTTGAAGCAATGACACACATCCTTTTAATGATGCTTTTGTTTTTTACTGGACTTGGCACCACTCTGAACAAGTACCATTAGGGAACCAAAATCCAAATGATTCACAAGAAATACTGCTTTGAAACTTAGTCCAACCATTGCCTAGCTACTGTACAGTAATCATAGGATTATCCTATTGCTTTAGTTTGGACTTAATTTTCCAGAATTGTGCTCCCAGAGGTCTTCTCAAGTAGTAACTAAGCTTTTCATCAAATGCACCCAAACCTCCTTAATTAGAGAATGAGTAAACTCAGCTGGTGGTAGTCTTGGACAAGAAAGAACCTGTTTGCAAATAGCTGCTGCTGCAGAATCTACTGTGCACAAATATCTAATTTGATAATGCTAAGTGATTAACTTCCAACAGTGCAATTAATAATCACTGTCTTAACATTCCCGGTTGTCACATTTGGTCTTGGAACCTGACCCAATATTCTTCCACTTTAATTAACCAAGTTGAATAATGCAAATATCACTGGCAGCACATCGGAGTGATCAAAAGGGCCCAAAACCTGAGAACTCGGGACCTATTTCAGCTAACCCTGAAGGAAGACAGATCTGCCACTGTCCTTTTGGAGTACAATTGAAAGTCCTTTCTTCATCTGCCGTAATGGGGTTAGCCAGTATCTCAGATTTTCTGAATGTTTGTGGCACACAATCTACAAATATTGATGGACAGACAAGTGCAGCTCCCTGTCGCTGTGTGCTAGCAGCACAATATGAAAGACCGTTCTATGTAGTGAAAGCTCCTTGTGACACTTCTGTTCAATGAGTCTTGGACCCCAGATCTCCACCTGTCACTAGTGTTTTCTGCAGCTGTCACAGTTTACACATTAACACTCATGAAACAAGCTCTACAAAACTAAATATACAACATGCATACTAAAAACTCTCAACAAATGAGCTTTCTAAAGTTGCATATGGAAAGCTGATCCTAAAGCTGGTTTTAAAGTAAAATCTGTGGCGCCTCCCCAAATCATACAGCTTTCTAAGATCACCTCCCACACCAGCCATATACATATCTATAGGCTGTAAACCTTAGAAGAATTTGAATAATACATACATCATGAACCCAATGTATTGTTTTTGGTAGAAAACAACAGTATACACTTCAGCATCAAAATGTTGTAGAACTCTAAAAGAGTATATATTTATATTAAATAAAACATGTAGTTTTACACCAAAATAACACATTTCTGTAATCAACATTACATGTCCTAATATCTATAGCCCAATTGAAATATACCTGTATGTTGTTGTAATATTTACATCCCATAGCCCTTTCATCTCAGGCCATCAGATGCACACCCCTATATAAAGCACAGACAGCCTTACGTCGTGCCACAACTGTTTTCAATATCCTAAACACAATTGTGTAAGATAATAAAGAGAGTCCTATACAAGGTATTGTTCAGAGTGAGGCGAATATGACATTGTGGATAAAAACTCATTCCCACTACCCTGGCTGCTGAATTATGTAAAGCCTTTACCCATCTAATCAACCATACTCTGAATTCCCATCCGTTGCATGATATCTAGACATAACTTATCAGGAGCCTTCTCAGCATCTAAGGGGATGATACTGACCTCTTTATTGAGCACACTAGCAGAATCATGTAATGTTATCACATTATTAGTGTGGGTTGTTGTATCCCTTCCAGAGATAGATCTGTTATTGTCGACTAACTATATATCCAATTACCCTATTCAAATGTATAGCCAGAATTGTAGACTGTATTTTTGCATCTACAATTATCACAGAAATTGGCTGGTATGATCCTCACGTCTCTGTAAGGGTTCCCCTCTTTTTTAAAAGCACTGTCATGGTGATAAGCTACCAAAATGGTAGTGTTCCACAACCCCTGTATACCCCCTAATCATTTCTAACATTATTGGTGCCAACATATCAAAACATTAAAAAAAATTTCTAAAGGAATGGAATATTCTCTTATAGCATTTCAGTGAATGACTGAATAGCCACTATAACCTCTTCTAAAGGAATCAGAGCTTCCAGCGCTTTGGCCTGTTCATTTGTCAGTTTCCGAATGGTTACTTGCTCCAGGCAGGTCTCCAATTCCACAGCAGTGGGATTATTGTCTTTAGTGTATAAATTCTGATAATAAAGCTGAAAATGCTTCATGGTATCATGACGTTGGGGGACAAGGTTGTCATTATTGTCTTTTATCTATTTGTTTAATCTGAATTTTGACATTTCCTAAATTTGTAATCCAGTTTTCATCCAGATATTTTCCCCATGTTCATAAGCCTAAACTTTTTTAAAAATAAGGATGCTTGTGCGGCGATCCCTTTAAGACGTCTAAATGGCTGTACTCTACGTACTAACATTTGAAGATAAATCTCTCACTCATTTAGCATATTTAACAACTCTGGTGTCCTTAATCACCAAAAATCAATAGAGCTCTTTTTATGATCAGCCATCATATTATTTTTGTTGCTTTTTTTGTATATGTTTTTTTAGCATCCCATGCTGCTACTGTAGAAGTTGTGCCCAGGCTAAATGACAAACTCCTTAATTGGCTGCCCAATATATTTGCTATATTCCATGTCTTTGAGAAGTGTTTGTTCAAAGGTCGACTGTTTCACTACCTTGTTTCTTAGAGAGGGTTTAACAGAAATTAGCAAAGGGTTATGATCAGATGTAATTTGAGGGCACATTTCAATTTGTGCATGTAGCTGAATTGCTATGAATGCCATGTTTATAAGAGAATATTTATTTCTGAATATGGGTAGTATGTGAATCCTGGCTTGCTACCTTTTTAGTGACACCAAGACATCTGCTTAGCCATGTATTTGTATAAACTTTATTATAGCTCTTTCTACATGTTGCATCCGAAAACATGGTTTAGGTTTGGTAGAGTATATTTTGCAGTAGACAGCTAAAATCACTAGTCATTATGGGGCCCACCCACTCAGTACCCTCAAGAGCATGGAAATCAAATATCTTTGCTTTCTGTAGTAGGGCCCTGTATGGCAAGTACAACATAAAGTTTATGATCCAGAAGAATCTGAGTGATAACCTGTCCACAGGCATCAGCCTCTGTTAAAATCACTTCCACAACCCTCTTTTTAGCCTGAATTGCCATGCTTGTGAGTTTCACACTACCAGTTCATGTGCGAGTTTCGTAAGCAGGACGCTGTGTTTAAACGAAGTGAGTCTCAAGTAAGCAAACCGCTTGAATTGATAAAGCTCTTCTCTGACCTGCTTCTGTTAATTAAGACTATTAAGGCTTCCTACATTACAACTTACATTTTTCAAAAATGTCATTAGACCAGCTATTTATTACACTTGCATTCTGCTCGTAGCACACTCTCAGCTCAGCATGTAAGCCTACTATTAGGTTTAATTGCCTCATCTTTCCTATCTTCTTCTTCTTCTTCTCCTCTTTAAGCTATGCTCCCATTTCTTCCATCGGTATCCCTCCACAAACTGATTTCCTCCCTTAGGTAAAATAAACCCCATTCTAGCAGCAGCGGATGGCCATCCATCCCACCACCACTGCTTAGTAATACTTCACCTCACAAATAAATGTACAGTTTCATCTGCCTTAAGTGGGCTGGTGCTTCCACTAATGCTCAATAGATTATACAAACCATGCATGTTCCTATTACCTCTCTCCTTGTAATAATAACTAACAATCATTTATGGAAACCTTCCACAGATAGACCCAGCCTACGCCATCCATTTGGAACATTGCATAGCCCTTATTATACTTAAAGGAAGCAGCTGTATAACTATAAGTTGAATGTATCTTTTTCTTGAATAACAGAAGAAGACAGAGTAGTCATATTTAAGTTCATAATAATCATATTAAAATAAGTTATCTTTTTCATATCTTAATCAACATTGCTTGTATGAATACTTTTAGCTTTTCCGTGAATGTGCTCAGCTCCTTTTGAAAACCTCTTCTTCACCTTTCCAGTAGCTCTTTTATATTGACTTCAGAGATGCAAAACTAAATGTGCCCTTCCTTAAACTCTTCTAGGAACAACTGTGCCTCAGAGTCCTGAAGAGGTAAAATCATTCTACTTATCTTCCATCGACAGTTGAATGACAGAATTCAGAGTGAACAAAGAAAGTGCTTGAATAAACTGTTGAAGGCACCTTGGGCTCCTGAACTGATCATCTTTCTTAGAAGAAAATGTCAGTTAAATGTTATTACAGCTCTAAATTGTGTCCTGGATTTGAGCTTTTACTAAACTGAAATCTATGAGCTCAACAAATCTGTGAATCAAAATCTCTGCGTGTCAGTGAAGGCATGTTGGAAAAGAGCAACAATGAATTGGTGGCGGTCTTTACTTTCTACTCATTTCTTGATCCCCAGAACCCCAAGGTTATTTCTACACTGCTGATTTTCCTTATCTTCTGTCTACTACTGAATATCATAAACCTTTTTCTCCTGCTCATCCAGCTGATCCAACACCGTTGCCACCTCTTTCGGCAATGCATTTTTCCACTTCAGAGATCCGGTCTGTTATTGCATTAACATTCTCAGTAATTTGGTGAACAGTCACCTGTTTTTAAATTGTCTGTTCTGCTTTCTTCATAATGGGTATTCCCATCCCATCTCCCACTCTACGAGCATATTGTCCTTGTCTCTATTTTTTATGCTCTCCAATTGCCTGCTCTATTTTTGTTTTTCACTGTCCTGGTTCATGGCTTTTAGCTTCGTGTTGAAGTTCTTGTGTGGCCTTCCAACAGTATATTCAAGGTTATAATATGTGTGAGCCTCCATCACTATGGGCCTCATTACGACCGTGGCGGCCGGCGGTAAGCTGGCAGTAACACCTCCGACAGGCTGGCGGTGTTCCGCCAGCTATTATGACCGTGGCACAATAGCCACGGACATACCGCCGGCCCCTCCACTGTACCGCCAGGCTTCTGCCTGGCGGTCATAATCCCCAACCACCAGCCTGTCCACAGCGGTAAACACCGCCATGGAAAGGCTGGCGGTAAGGGGGGCTTGGGGTGCCCCTGGGGGCCCCTGCACTGCCCATGCACTTGGCATGGGCAGTCGAGGGCCCCCCAGGCACAGCCCCAACGCGCATTTCCCTGCCCGAATTTCGGGCAGTGAAATGCGCGACGGGTGCTACTGTACCCGCTGCACATCAACATTGCCGCCGTCTCTATTACGAGCCGGCTGCAATGTTGATGTGACTTTTCCGCTGGGCCAGCGGACGGAAACACTGTAACCGTCCGCTGGCCCAGCGGAAAAGTCATAATAGGGAGACAGATATACCGCCAGCACTGGCAGTATACTGGCTCCCGCAGCTTCGGGGGTCTTGGAGAAAGACCGCCGAAGTTGTAATGAGGGCCTATGTCTTATGAACAACGCAATCCCTTTGCATAGTTGAGCTTTTGTTTCTGAAACCATTTTGGGTATACTCTGAGGTAGTGTCAAGTGACCAACCTGTTACTGTATACTCCTAGATCAGAGCCAGCAAGGCATCCTGCCACATCATAGGTACCATTGAGTTATTTCTGTTTGCATCAGTCAAGCACACCTAATTTCCCGCTAATGGCACTTATTTTGATCTCCATGTCTCAATCCATTCTTTCACCACAACTTCCTACCGACTCTGAAATGGGGCGCTAACATCCTACAGTCAGGCTGTTTAAATTCCTCCCTCTGAATTTGTAATTAATCCAGGCCCTTGCATGTTTCTTTTCTTCCCAGCATAGCTGTCTTGCCATATTTACCTACATACTCTGATGTCCCGTTTGATCTATAAGTATAAACAAATTCTCCATCTCCACCTGAACCTTGTCAGGCTTCTAATATGTCTCCTTAATGACACAACGTGACTGAAGCACATGCCCCCATGGACCTTTATCAGCTGTGCTCTGACAAATCGCCATCTGTAGACTGACCCACTGGAACATTAGCTCATCACATCTCACTGTATTATAGTACGTCATGTGTTAATTTGGGGGAAACAACCTCAAGATAAAAAAAAACTCTTGGTGAGAAAAAGTGGGATGGCAAAAACAAAAAACATAAAAGCAGCCAATTATTAAGGGATATGACAAATGCAATATTTAAGTTGTGGTATGAGGTAAGGACTATGTTAGAAGAAAGTAAGGGGGAAAGGGATGGTTTAAGGAAAGATGGCATTTGTGGGTCATTAAAAACAGGAATTATGTGGGGAATTAGAGAAATAACCTGATATTTTTGAAAATGCAAATAAAATAGAATCCAATTTTTAACCACCTTAATATGTTACCCAAGAGTAACTGCAGAATGATTCATTGACACAAAATCAACAAGTGGAACCATCACAATGCAACAAGAGAGAACATATTGCCTGATTTAAGAGGGAAGATGAAATAGAAAGCAAACGTAAGCTTATAGGATAACCTTACAGTGGAGGCTGAATAGATTATAGAAGCTGTTCTGAAAAGAATGACAGTCTTGTCAGGAGACAAGTGAGAAATATGTAATTGTAAGGTGATATTTAGAATTACTGTAAGTAATAATTTGGGTTTGTTTTATTTGAATAACACATATTCCAAACCATGTCTAAATAAACGGAAACATCTTAGATTAGAACTAATAATTAAAAAAATAATACATTTGTGCCTTTAATCTTATTCTAACAGTCATGGAAACTAGAAAAAATACTAAATTGGACATGCACGAGGTGGACAATGTAGCAGACATCACTACGAATGAGCCCAAAGAGAAGGGGAAGAAAAAACCCAGTTGGATTGCAGACACTCTAAAACCACATCCAGTGGGAAAACTGAAGCCAGAAATGGAAAGCTTGGAAGAGCCCAGTGCCATAGAAAGTAAAGATGCCACAGAGACCAATACAATTGGGGAAAGTGATCAAGTTACAGACGAGTCTTCTGGAGCTTTTGTATCGGAACAAAAAATTACTGAAGATTCTGATTCAGGTAAGCATTCATCCAAGCGCATTGAGAACCATGATGCTCAAAGCCTTCAATGTTTTAACTGAGACTAGTATTGTTTGCTCAGGTGCAAACAAGAAGAGGACATCCTGAAAATGTTATCAAAACCTTTAAATTCTGTAATATGAATGACTTCTTCTGGCTTTTTCCACTTTGTTTATTAAAGTGAAACACACTTTTTATTGCAAACCATGCATTATTTGAGAAGCCAATGGCAGAGGTAAAATTGTAAACTTACACAAAATATTTTTGAATGAGTTATTTCACATACATTAAAAGTTTTTTCTGCACCACTATAGAAGTGCTTCATGGGAACCTGTGTAAGCGGTTTGGAAAAATGTTAGAGAGGCATCTTGAGATCCGGAGATATTTAATGTAAGCCAAAACTACTCTGGTGGTTGTTATGTTTGGTGCAATCTGACTGAGCGGTTTTGTTGCAGTTTCCATGTGTTTGTTTCACTAAGTTAGCAATTGGAATTGCTCTTTTTGGTTGTTCTACCAGAACTGAAAAACACAGAATGTCTACTGACTCCACATGGCACCTGGTAGGTTTAGTTCACAGAGAGGGGGACTTGAGACACAGTAGTAAGGCTGTCCAGTGAGTCTTGCAGCAGCTGTTCCTGTAGTCAGCCTTCACAACAGTGTGTGCCATTCTCCATTACTGCACTATGGAGCATTCTTGTAGGATTAGCCTTGGTTGGAGCATTAATTGAGCGTGAATGCTGTTATCAATGATCTGTGGTCTGAATACTTCAGAAATATTTAGTGTTTCCTTCAAATGTAATACAGGTGGTTCTCATATAACATGTCTGAGTACTTTGAATGCTTGTTCTATCTCGCTATACTGACCAGAGGCATATTTGGTATATCAGTTCAATGGCTTTAGCAGAACACTTGTATCCACTCTCTCTCTCTTTAGCTCTCTCCAGCCATTGATAGTACCGCTTTCCAAATATGCACAGCCACAACAGAAAGAAGTGAACTAAGTCAACATAGTTAATCCGAATGTTGAAGAGATAAGTGTGGTCCAAACTATATCTTATTCAATATTATAACCAGTCCCACACTGATGGCCTAAAGGTAAGTTAAATGAGGTAGAGGAAAGCAGGGTAAAATAGTTTACCTTAACACTGTGGAACGAGATGTCTTGCAATACTTTTGAAGAGCTGCCTATGTCACTTTATCAAAGTGAAGGCTTGTGCTGTGTTTAGTTGGAAGGTTAATTGGAACGAAGCATAAACTTGTGGAATTGACAGTCTGCACAAATTAAAGAGGGTTGGATTTCAGGAAGGTCAACTTTGAAAACACTGGAACTGCATCAAAGAGCTGTTTGGATAAAGTAGTATCTGGATTGACAAGAAGTAATAATGGTAACGATATAGGGAGCTTTACAATAAGAAAGGAAAACTGCACTCCTGGTACTGGAAAGATGTGGAGGAAAAGATGAGCAAAATGTTGTCTTCTTAGAAAGTAATGAATTCCAGCGGGTATGCTTTGAACATGGTTAGGAGGCAGAAGACCTTCACTGTTCGAAAATGAATACCGGTGGTGTTTACTGCATTTCCATTGTCCTGCATTTGCCCAGACCTGCTTGCTTTACCCACAACTTTTTGGGAAGCACAAGAGAAGAATTGAAATAATGAAAGCAGAAGTGTGCGTAGGCAACTTGAAAAAGAGGAATAAGAGTGAGATATTACTGTACGAGATATTTGCTGTTTGTACAACTGAGAGGCAGGTGTGTAGATGGAAATTCCTCTATAGGAAAATGAGCATTACTGGAAGAATAAAGAGAAGTAGAATCGGATGCCTTGTGGATATTCCACGTTTTCGGAAGAGGTTAATTACGAATCCCCAGTTTAGAATTCTGTCTATCCTCTCCAAAATCCATTCTGTGCCTAAGTAACAAAAGTATTTAATGTTGTTTTTATAAGCCAGATAAAGTATTATGATTCTTCATTCATAACCAACTTGCCTTACATGTAAACTTTTGGTGATGCAGAATTTAAAGACATCCAGTTCAAGTTAAGTGTCCTCTTGAGTCAAGGGACATCCCTATTTTTTATTCTCACAATATTGATGGGGACATTTGGAGTTTGAGACAAATTCTAGCCTCTTATTAAAATATTTTGTAACAAACCTCCTAGAATGTCCTGAAAACATCAATTTAACTGATGTTATGTCTATTTACAAAATCAGTAGCTATCTAAGATAATAAACAAAATTAATTTAAAAAGTCAGGTGAGAGGGACATTATGGATACAGTCATAAACCTAAAAACACTAGGGCGAGTTGCTCAACAACAATTGCCTCTCCTTGAACTACCTTTGACCTCCCATGCCATAGATTGCATCGCAGATGACATAATTGACTTGGTCACTAGTAACAACACATATAATGTTACCATAGATAACACCAGTGACCTCAAGCGCTACAAAAAATAGCTATTTTGCTGTTTGCCGGTACTGGATATGAGGCCGTGTGACAGAACACCTTAGATTGGGTATTCTCACTTTGTCCTCACATGGTCTCACTAGTTTAATGGACTGGCAGGGAACCACTGAGCGACCAAGGGCAGAAAAGCATAACAACCATTCAAAGTCGATTTCCCCCCGGTCTCTCTCCACAATTATGCAGTGTTGTTTCAGAGTTCTCTATATTGTGCACTTTATAAATGGTATGCAAGAGTGAACATTTGGATCACCTTCAAATGAACAACCATGAAATCTTTTTTAATAATGCTTATATGTTTAAACGCTAGTACAACAATGCAATAGTTTAATGAAGCCTAAAACTTGTTTTTAACAGTTTAAGGCCCACAGGTGGCGACCACTTGGGAGTGTCCACAACGCCAAAAGCCACACCTCCGTAAGCGCCACTTTAAGATCCAGACTGAGCAGGCATCAGTTACTGTGCCCAAACTCAGACTGCATGAGTTGCAGCAACATTTGGTAAAGATAGAAAACCAGAAGCAGTAAGAGGGAATGACAAAAGAGCATCAGCACAAATGTAGTTGGGAGAGTGATCCCACAGTGCATATAAAACAGGGTAGTCTCTGTCCTAAGGGAGAGAAATGTCCTGAATGTATATGGAAATTGACCAGAAGAAAAGCAAAATGTGTCCATAGCAGAATGGCATTCTACAATGAACACTCATAATCAATAACAAAGAACATATACAGCTAACACTGGATACCTGCCTTTGATCCTTGCTGATTGGGTGCACACCCATTGCTTTGACCTCCCTGACCGCCACTAAACTCATTGACTCTAACATTACATTAACTATTATATTGTATTGTATTGTAATAGTATTTATATAGCGCTTACTACCCCTGGTGAGGCGTCGAAGTGCTTTTCAGCGAGTAGCATGCTACTCTGGAACCCAAAATGAATTAGTGGTGGATTAGTATAGGGAAATATGAGTATAGTTTTAGTATTATGAGTTAATTTGAACCGTGGATATGTGAGTTTGTTAGTTGGATTGACTGGAGTAATGGAGGGGTGGAGGAGGGAAGAATTCAGAAGTGTTAATTGGGAGTTTATGGTAATAGGATTTAGGGTTGGGATGAGTAAAGGGGGGATGAAAGAGGGGAGAATCTGTGGAAAGGGTTAGGGAGATCATAGTAGCAGGAGGGGTTTTGGATGAGTTAGGGGTGAGATAAATGAGGGAGAATTTAGTAGGGTTGTTTGGAAGTTCATGGTAGTAAAGTGAGGTTTGGGTGAGTTAGATGTGGAAGAGGAGTGAAGAGCTTAGGCAGGGTTATGTAGGAGATGAAAGTAGTAGAACGGATTTGGGATGAGTCAGAGTGGGAATGGAGGATAGATTGATAGAGACATGACATATGGTGATGGGTAGACAAAGTGTGATATAAAATGAGAGCAGGGATTCAAAAGTATCTGATATAATATAATATATATACATATATTTATATGTTCGATGGCATGTGTAGCTGCAGATACACATGCTGTGCACATCCCGCCATCTGGTGTTGGGCTCGGAGTGTTACAAGTTGTTTTTCTTCGAAGAAGTCTTTTCGAGTCACGAGACCGAGGGACTCCTCCCATTTCGACTCCATTGCGCATGGGCGTCGACTCCATCTTAGATTGTTTTTTTTCCGCCATCGGGTTCGGACGTGTTCCTTTTCGCTCCCTGTTTCGGGTCGGAAAATTAGTTAGAATCTCGGAAAAAACGTCGGTATTGTTTGCGTTCGGTATCGGGTTAGCTACAACAGATCGACACCGAATTTTGAAGAGCTCCGGTGGCCCTTTGGGTTTTTTTTTCGATCCCCCGTCGGGGCCTGGTCGGCCCGGCCACGTGCGACTTCAAGGCTGATGGAACAGACCCCATTCCGCTTCTGTCCAAAATGCCATAACAAGTATCCGTATACGGATCAGCATCTGGTCTGTAACTTGTGCTTGTCCCCAGAGCACAAGGAAGATACTTGTGAGGCCTGTCGAGCGTTTTGGTCCAGAAAGACGTTAAGAGACCGAAGAGCCAGAAGACTGCAGATGGCGTCGACGCCGACAGGACAAGAGGTTTTCGAAGAGGAAGAGGAAGATTTCTCTATCCACGAGTCGGACTCGGAAGAGCTTGAGGCCGAAGAAATGCCGAAAACCGTGAGTAAGACGTCGAAACATAAGACTCACAAGAAGTCAACAAAAGCCCAGGGGACGCCACAGCCAACAGGCCATGGCTTAACCCAAAAAATAGGTGACCGAGCCAAGGCACCGAAAAAAGGCACGCTGGTGTCGAAGTCATCCGACTCCGGTCGAGATACCGCCACACAGCAATCTCGGACCCGAGACATCGGCTCAGAGAAATTTCGGCACCGAGAAACCTCCACGCCGAAAATGACAAAGGTTTCTTCGGAGCCTAAAAAGACATCCGAAAAAATTTCGGTTCCGAAACATCCAGCCTCGGAGCCGAAAACAGGTTCCTATACAGAGGAACAAGGATTGTCCTCCCAAATGCAAAAACATAGATTTGGAGAGGAACTTCAAGCTGTAGAGCCAGACTATACTCAAAGAAGGCTCCACATTCATCAAGACACAGGGAAGAGAACCACTCTTCCCCCAATTAAAATAAAAAGAAAACTTGCCTTTCAAAAAAAGGACAAGGAGCCACAGGCAAAGGTGGCAAAGAAAACAACTCCACCACCGTCTCCACCACCATCAGTGCACACATCACCAGTAGCAACTCCACCACTGATGCACTCCCCGACTCAACATTATCCCTCATAGTGATTGGCAAAGACAATTTTGAAATTAATGTAGTGAAAGTAGTGGCACCAACACGGTCACCTAGATATTTTATTAGTTATGTTTGTTTTGTAGCCCAGTGGGACTGGGAATTGGTAGACTTATAAAGCTTTTTTAAAGGTATACAAATATGGAAACAAGGGCAGCCAAATGATTGCAGAGAGCAGAATGCTTGTTTGGGAAAGAAAAAAAGACCAATGGGACAATAACAAAACCAATGGGAGAAACAGTGGACCCAGATATGGAAAATAATTTGAAATTCTTGTACTTAAAACTGAAATGTTTATTGAAAAAGGAAATGACAAAAAGTTGGGAATGTCTGACACTGGAGAAATATATAGAGGTGGGGAGAGTTCCCAGAGGCTTAAGGATGTTTACACTAACCATTCATCCGGGTACTAAACCAGAGATGCTTGAGGAATGGGGGGCCAATAGCACGGAATGCTAAAAAATTATGATGTGCATTATTTTAAATATGCCAAAAAGGATAGTGAGGACATTTTGAAAAGTATAAAGGAGATAAAGGATAAGATTACATCATTAAACAAGGAGGATGAGAGTGATAAATTGAGACAAACAGTGGAGAACAATTTAGAAAAATATGAAAAGGTGATTGAAGAACGTTAACAGAGAAAATATAGGAGAGATGAGATGGATTATGCAACTGGAAGAATACTAACATTTGCTAAAAGATTTGATGTGTTGAAACAACAAACTGGCATAGGTGCTGGGATCATGATGCATTCCCCTGAAACATCAATTAGCGAATCAGATTCAGAATTAAGTGAAGGTGAAGGGACATCAACACAAATCAGAAAAACTACTTTTTTAGACAAAATGAAATTGATTAACATGGATCAGAGAACACCAAGAGACAGAGGCAGAGGTCAGACACGAGGACGAGGAAGGAAGTTTAGAGTGGCACGAGGAAACATCGGAAAACAAGAAGGGAATCAGGGAGGAACAAGAGGGTACCCATTGTGAAGCAAACAAAAGAACCAGATGAATCAATAGAATGTAAACAAAATGAAAATGTGATTGTAAATCTTTCAAATCATGAGCTGACTTTACAAGAAAGGACTCTCCTAAACAAAGGTTTAACATTTTGTCCAGAAAAACATTCTGACTATAAGGAGAGAAGCTTTGATTTATACAACTTTGTCCTAAAATGTAAATTGGCTAAATTCTTTTAAAAAAATGTTCTGAGAGACTCTGTACAGAATGATCTTGGGGCACCCATCTCCAATTTAATTATTGAACAGAAATCTGATGTCAAGACGGCGTACGATTTGATGTACAATCTGGAAGATCATGAGATATAGGAGACTCAAATCCTTGAGGAATTAGGAATAGATACTGGAGAACATTGCCACACTAACTTAAAGCCTCAATCCAAATGTTGTCCTATATTGCACCAGGCAACAGAATGGATATATTCCATGATCTTGGTGGTGGAAGAATTAGACAAATTGAAAAATATCAAAAAACACCAAAAAGGAAACATCATACTGCAAGAACGAAAAGCTCTCAAGGAACTTATGGAAAGTCCAAATCTGGAAATAAAACCGGCTGATAAGGGAGGTAATATAGTGATGATGGAGAAACAACAATATATGGAGGAAGCATATCGACAACTAAATGTAAAAAATCAGATAAGAACCCCCTTAATAAATTGACTTTAGAGCTAAATCAATATCTGGATATATGGCACAAGGAGGGCTTACTGAATGATGGGGAGAGAGTGTTTTTGAGAAATGAGAGTCCTATTATTCCTACAATATATTTTATCCCAAAAATACATAAGAGTCTTACTAAACCACCAGGACGCCTGATCATATCCAGTTGTGGATCACTTCATGAGAATGTCTCAACATATGTGGACCAGTGGCGGCCCGTCCTTTAGGGCGGAGGGGGCACGCCCCCCCCACCTTTTGCCCCCCATGAAGAGTGTCTGTCAGGCTGAACAAAGGTCAGCCTGACAGACACTCTTCATGTTCAGGTCAGGCAGCCAGGAGCAGACATGCGCGATTTGCGCAGGCTCCTGGCTGCCTGAGCTGAACTTTGCTGGGCTGAGGAGATCACAGCTCCTGTGGGCGTGACCTCCTCAGCTCAGCAAAGGTGCCTCGAGGCCCTCCCCTGGGTGACGAAGACACTCTCCCTGGGCGCTTCAGTTTAAGCCCTGAAGTGCCCAGGGCGAGTGTCAATCAGTGACACTTCGTCACAGAGTGGGGTGGGGTGGGGTCAGCAGTCTCACTGACCCCATCCCACTCTGTGACGAGGCTGGGACTGCTGCCTTCCCTTATTGGCTGACCTAAGGTCAGCCAATGAGAGAAGGCCGCAGTCCCAAGCCTCCTGGGACCTGGAGGCCGAAGGTAAGTGTGTGTGTATGTGTGTGATGTTTCAAATTGAATGTTTGGTGCGTGCATGCATGTTTCAATGGTATGAATGTTGTTAATGGATGTGCGTGTGTGCGTCTGTGAAAGAATGAGTATGTGTGATGTTTTAAAATGAATGTTTGGTGCGTGGTGCATGTTTGAATGGTATGAGTGTTGTTAATGGATGTGCGTGCGTGCTTGTCTGTGAGTAAAAGAATGAGTGTGTGTGCGTGCGTGCGTGCGTGTGTGTGTGCGTGTGTGTGCGTGCGTGTGTGCGTGCGTGCGTGCGTGCGTGCGTGCGTGTGCGCGTGTGCGTGTGCGTGTGCGTGTGTGTGTGTGTGTGTGTGTGTGTGTGTGTGTGTGTGTGTGTGTGTGTGTGTGTGTGTGTGTGTGTGCGCGCGAGCCCCGCCCGCCCCCCTCCCTCCTAAAGCTGCCTGCCGCCACTGATGTGGACTACTTTTTGGCTCCAATGGTATCTAATCTCAGCTCATATATTAAAGATACAGGTGACTTTTTTAGAGTTTTGGATGGGAGGAGGACGACAAACTAGTCACTATAGATGTAGTGTCCTTATACACATCCATTAGTCATGAGGTAGGGCTAACAGCGGTACGCTACTTCTTACAACAACGTGACATTGGCAAGCTTAAGCATTCACAAATGCTTTTGAAAATGATCTATGTTTGAGAAATAATATCTTTCTGTTCAACCATCAATTGTATGCCCAAATTTGCGGAACAGCGATGGGTATTTCCTTTTCAACCAGTTACGCAAATCTCACCATGGGTTGGTGGGAGAAACACATGGCCTGGGGAGAAGAGAATGAAGAGCTTGCAGAAAAAAGCAATAATAGGGCTGAGGTACATAGACGATCTCTTCATTATTTGGAATGGAACAGAAGGAGAAATTGTTTCAGTATTTTGAAAAGTTGAACCAGAATGATTTGGGTCTACAATTTACTTACAGTATGAGCACAAAATGTATCCAATTTTTGGATGTACAAGTATATATAGAGAATAATAAAATTGAGACCACTCTGTTTCGAAAGGCAACATCAACGAACAGCATACTGCCTGGAGACTAAAAAGGAGTATACCATATGGTGAATTTATTAGCATCAAACAAAATTGCTCTACTGAACGAGAAATGGAAAAAAAGTTCATTGAAACAAGACAAAGATTTATTCAGAGAAAATATAAATATAAAGATATTAGATCTGGAGAACAAAAATCAAGATCTCGGGCAAGGGAAGAAAAATTAAATAAACCAATGATTGATACAACAAAGGAAGGACAAAATATCAGATTGGTAATGACATATAGCAAAGAGAATCATTTAATCCTAAATATTTTGAATACATACTGGGATGTGTTAAAGAAAGATCCAGATGTTGGAAAAATGATTGGAGACAGACCAATGGTAACTTATAAAAAGGTACCATCTCTTCAAGATCTATTAGTGAACAGCCATTTCCAAATGAAGAAATCGCCAAATTGGCTAACCGCTCAGACAACTGGGTTTGTATGTTGTGGGAAATGTAAAGCGTGCCGAATAGGGATCAATATCAAAGAATTTTCAAATCATCGTGGCAATAAATTGGTGATTAACAAGAGAATTACCTGCAACACAACCCATGTGGTGTATATAATAGAATGTTTCTGTGGTTTACTACGTTATTTGGGAAGTACGATTTGCTCCCTAAAAAAACGTATTCTGGAACATATAAGAGCTGTACAAAATAAGGATATGACATATGCTATGGCTAAACATTTGATGGTACATGAGGGTGCAAATTGGACAAATCTGAAATTTTTTGGAATTGCTAATATTGATTGTAGTGAGAGAGGGGGAGATCGAGAAATCAAATTGAGACACCTGGAATCACGGTTTCAAATCCATCTTAAAACTAAGATCCCGAGGGGACTCAACGGAGAAGAGGAACTCCACTATCATTTATAATTGGGTGCCTTGAAATAGACATGTTTGAACAGTTAATACATGGATATTAAGTTGAACACATGAAAATATGAATAGACTATGACTATTGATTTTGAAGAATAGTTAACCCTCCTTTCTTTTTGGGATCCATGCTAGGCTTATTGATTATCATATAATATGTAGACCCCTCTCATTCTTTCTTTCCCAACTTATATATGAATTAGTTTTCACTAATATTTGCTTTGAATTCTCCTGGACTCTGGTTGGTTTACATGCACCTGTTAACTAGTTTTATTGGGAAATATATATGTTTTGTTTGGATATGTGGTTTTAAAGTTCACTACATGTCCCATAATGCACTATATATGTTAGAGATGAGAGACTATAAATAACAAACATAGAAGAAAGACATATGCACTGTGAACAAGACCGAGCGACCGAAACGCATCGGTGGTGATGGTTGGTGATGCACATATTTGATTAAATAGCAAAGAAAACTTTCCTGGAGTGCAGCGTCATAACTGGTGACAGTTTTGTTTTACAATATGTACATACATATACATATTTAAACCAGGAGTAAATATACATTAGTTAAACCGGTTTAAAGAGTATGTGTGTAGTTTGTTATGACACAGTAGCGATACATATTTTCTAAAGAACTATATGTAACTCGAATA